>NW_027507748.1:377560758-378268258 GCF_037356315.1 Lithobates pipiens | reverse complement strand
GCACCCAAACAAAATTTGCATCCTTTTCTTCCCACAAATAGAGCTTTCTTTTGATGGTATTTGATTGCCTCTGCGATTTTTTTTTTTGCGATATAAATGGAAAAAGAGTGAAAATTTTAAAAAAAAAAGATATTTTCTTCTTTTTGTTATAAGAAAAATCGAATAAACTAAATTTTAGTCATACATTGAGGGCAAAATTTATTCAGCCACATGTCTTTAGTAAAAAAAATGTCAATAAGCGTATATTTTTTGGTTTGCGCAAAAGTTATAGCGTCTACAAACTAGAGTACATTTTCTGGAATTTACACAGCTTTTAATTTATGACTGCCTATCTAATTTCTTGAGGTGCTAAAATGGCAGGGCAGTACAAACCCCCCCCAAATGACCCCATTTTGGAAAGTAGACACCCCAAGGAAATTGCTGATGGGTATGTTGAGCCCATTGAATATTTATTTTTTTTGTCCTAAGGGATTGAATAATGACAAAAAAAAAATAAAAAATTTTTACAAAAAGTTGTCACTAAATGATATATTGCTCACACATGCCATGGTTATATGTGAAATTGCACCCCAAAATATATTCCGCTACTTCTCCCGAGTACGGGGATACCACATGTGTGGGACTTTTTGGGAGTCTAGTCGCGCACGGCACCCCGAAAACCTAATCACTACCTTCAGGATTTCTAAGGGTGCAAATTTTTGATTTAACTCCTGACTACCTATCACAGTTTCGAAGGCCATAAAATGCCAAAATAGCACAAAACCCCCCAAAATGACCCCATTTTGGAAAGAAGACACCCCAAGCTATTTACTGAGAGGCATGTTGAGTCCATGGAATATTTTATATTTTGCCACAAGTTGCGGGAATATTACAAACTTTTTTTTTTTGCACAAAGTTGTAACTAAATGATATATTGCTCACACATGCTATGGGCATATGTGAAATGACACCCCAAAATACATTCTGCTGCTTCTCCTGAGTACGGGGATACCACATGTGTGGGACTTTTTGGGAGCCTAGCCGCGTACGGGACCCCGAAATCCAAGCACCGCCTTCAGGATTTCTAAGGGCATACATTTTTTATTTTACTCCTCACTACCTATCACTACCTATCACAGTTTTGAAGGCCATAAAATGCCAAGATGGCACAAAACCCCCCCAAATGACCCCATTTTGGAAAGTAGACACCCCAAGCTATTTGCTGAGGGCCATGTTGAGACCATTGAATATTTTTTTTTTGTCCCAAGGGATTGAATAATGACAAAAAAAAAAAAAAAAAAAATTTTTTTTACAAAAAGTTGTCACTAAATGATATATTGCTCACACATGCCATGGTTATATGTGGAATTGCACCCCAAAATATATTCCGCTACTTCTCCCGAGTATGGGGATACCATATGTGTGGGACTTTTTGGGAGTCTAGTCGTGCACGGCACCCCGAAAACCAATCACCACCTTCAGGATTTCTAAGGGTGCAAATTGTTGATTTAACTCCTCACTACCTATTACAGTTTCGAAGGCCATAAAATGCCAAAATAGCACAAAACCCCCCAAAATGACCCCATTTTGGAAAGTAGACACCCCAAGCTATTTACTGAGAGGCATGTTGAGTCCATGGAATATTTTATATTTTGCCAAAAGTTGCGGGAATATTACAAACTTTTTTTCTTTGCACAAAGTTGTCACTAAATGATATATTGCTCACACATGCTATGGGCAGAAGTCAAATTACACCCCAAAATAAATTCTGCTGCTTCTCCCGAGTACGGGGATACCACATGTGGAGGACTTTTTGGGAGCCTAGCCACGTACGGGACCCCGAAAACCAAGCACTGCCTTCCGGATTTAAATATAAAATGCTACCAAAAAAACTGTTAGCGATCGCAGGGATCAGGCCTGACTCTGCGATCGCTGCAGTTATGTGTTTAGTGTTTTGTAAGTGACAGTGATCGATCGATACTGCACTTGGGTGGGCTGGGCAGAGGGGCAAAACGCAGGTGCTAGCAGGTATCTGGGCTGATCCCGCTAACAATGCGTTTTTTTGGAACCCTGAACTGCTGGGGACGCTAGTATAGATCTGATCAGATCAGATATTGATCTGTTCAGATTCTATACCACTACGGGAGGTGTATGCTTTGCGCGTGGGTGTTAGCGGTACTGGCACTAACCTAGCGCTGCCTGGGGCGACGCAGACCCTGACCCTAAAACCTAATTGATATCACCCGCCGGGTGATCAGGGGGTTAAACCTTTATTGGGTAATAAATGGTGGGTGCCCTGATGCTATAAAAAGCAAACTAACCAGAGTCACCCGTAACACTTATACGGTGATCAGTGGTGAAAGGGTTAACTAGGGGCAATCAGGGGGTTCAAATTTTTATTAGGTAGTATATGGGGGTCCCTGGCGCTATATAAAAACCTGACGGGGAACCTAAATAACTAACTGGCTAACCAGCGTCACCAGTGACACTTATACTGTGATCGCTGGTGAAAGGGTTAACTAGGGGCAATCAGGGGGTTAAAACCATTATTGGGTAGTATATCGGGGTACCTAGCGCTATAAAAACCTGGCGGTGAACCTAAAAAAATAACTAGCTACCTAGCGACAGTAGCGACACTGATGCAGCGATCAGAAAAATTATCGCTTAGGCCACGTACACACGGGCGGACTGTTCGCCCAACTTTGTCCGCTGAACAGTGTTTGGGCGGACAGTCCGCTCGTGTGTGGGCTTTCAGCGGACAGTTTCAGCGGACAGTTTGACGGACAAGGTTTTTCGGAATTTCCAAAAAACTGTCCGCTGAAACCTTATTTCAGCGAACAGTCCGCTCGTGTGTAGGCTTGTTCGTCAAACAAAGTTGCGCGCATGCTCAGAAAGGATTTTCACGCCGAAAGCTATAATGCAGTGTATAGGACGTCGTATTTTTCGTCCCGTCGTACGTGCCGTTCACGTCATCGCGCACGGTTTCAGCAAACTGTTCGTCCGTCGTGTGTGGCCATGTCCGTCCATGCTAAGTTTGAGCGGACTGTTTGCTGAAACTGTTTGACGGACAAAGTTGGGCGAACAGTCCGCGCGTGTGTACGCGGCCTTAGTGACACTGGCAAAAGGGGGTGAAAGGGTTAACTAGGGGCAATCAGGATGTTAAAACCATTATTGGGTAGTATATCGGGGTACCTAGCGATATAAAAACCTGGCGGTGAACCTAAAAAAATAACTAGCTACCTAGCGACAGTAGCGACACTGATGCAGCGATCAGAAAAATGATCGCTTAGTGACACTGGCAAAAGGGGGTGAAAGGGTTAACTAGGGGCAATCAGGATGTTAAAACCATTATTGGGTAGTAAATGATATATTGCTCACACATGCCATGGTTATATGTGGAATTGCACCCCAAAATATATTCCGCTACTTTTTCCGAGTATGGGGATACCACATGTGTGGGACTTTTTGGGAGTCTAGTCGCGCACGGCACCCCGAAAACCAATCACCACCTTCAGGATTTCTAAGGGTGCAAATTTTTGATTTAACTCCTCACTACCTATTACAGTTTCGAAGGCCATAAAATGCTAAAATAGCACAAAACCCCCCAAAATGACCCCATTTTGGAAAGTAGACACCCCAAGCTATTTACTGAGAGGCATGTTGAGTCCATGGAATATTTTATATTTTGCCAAAAGTTGCGGGAATATTACAAACTTTTTTTTTTTGCACAAAGTTGTCACTAAATGATATATTGCTCACACATGCTATGGGCAGAAGTCAAATTACACCCCAAAATAAATTCTGCTGCTTCTCTCGAGTACGGGGATACCACATGTGGGGGACTTTTTGGGAGCCTAGCCACGTACGGGACCCCGAAAACCAAGCACTGCCTTCCGGATTTAAATATAAAATGCTACCAAAAAACTGTTAGCGATCGCAGGGATCAGGCCTGACTCTGCGATCGCTGCAGTTATGTGTTTAGTGTTTTGTAAGTGACAGTGATCGATCGATACTGCACTTGGGTGGGCTGGGCAGAGGGGCAAAACGCAGGTGCTAGCAGGTATCTGGGCCGATCCCGCTAACAATGCGTTTTTTTGGAACCCTGAACTGCTGGGGACGCTAGTATAGATCTGATCAGATCAGATATTGATCTGTTCAGATTCTATACCACTACGGGAGGTGTATGCTTTGCGCGTGGGTGTTAGCGGTACTGGCACTAACCTAGCGCTGCCTGGGGCGACGCAGATCCTGACCCTAAAACCTAATTGATATCACCCGCCGGGTAATCAGGGGGTTAAACCTTTATTGGGTAATACATGGTGGGTGCCCTGATGCTATAAAAAGCAAACTAACCAGAGTCACCCGTAACACTTATACGGTGATCAGTGGTGAAAGGGTTAACTAGGGGCAATCAGGGGGTTCACATTTTTATTAGGTAGTATATGGGGGTCCCTGGCGCTATATAAAAACCTGACGGGGAACCTAAATAACTAACTGGCTAACCAGCGTCACCAGTGACACTTATACTGTGATCGCTGGTGAAAGGGTTAACTAGGGGCAATCAGGGGGTTAAAACCATTATTGGGTAGTATATCGGGGTACCTAGCGCTATAAAAACCTGGCGGTGAACCTAAAAAAATAACTAGCTACCTAGCGACAGTAGCGACACTGATGCAGTGATCAGAAAAATGATCGCTTAGTGACAGTGGCAAAAGGGGGTGAAAGGGTTAACTAGGGGCAATCAGGATGTTAAAACCATTATTGGGTAGTATATCGGGGTACCTAGCGATATAAAAACCTGGCGGTGAACCTAAAAAAATAACTAGCTACCTAGCGACAGTAGCGACACTGATGCAGCGATCAGAAAAATGATTGCTTAGTGACACTGGCAAAAGGGGGTGAAAGGGTTAACTAGGGGCAATCAGGATGTTAAAACCATTATTGGGTAGTAAATGATATATTGCTCACACATGCCATGGTTATATGTGGAATTGCACCCCAAAATATATTCCGCTACTTTTTCCGAGTATGGGGATACCACATGTGTGGGACTTTTTGGGAGTCTAGTCGCGCACGGCACCCCGAAAACCAATCACCACCTTCAGGATTTCTAAGGGTGCAAATTTTTGATTTAACTCCTCACTACCTATTACAGTTTCGAAGGCCATAAAATGCTAAAATAGCACAAAACCCCCCAAAATGACCCCATTTTGGAAAGTAGACACCCCAAGCTATTTACTGAGAGGCATGTTGAGTCCATGGAATATTTTATATTTTGCCAAAAGTTGCGGGAATATTACAAACTTTTTTTTTTTGCACAAAGTTGTCACTAAATGATATATTGCTCACACATGCTATGGGCAGAAGTCAAATTACACCCCAAAATAAATTCTGCTGCTTCTCCCGAGTACGGGGATACCACATGTGGGGGACTTTTTGGGAGCCTAGCCACGTACGGGACCCCGAAAACCAAGCACTGCCTTCCGGATTTAAATATAAAATGCTACCAAAAAACTGTTAGCGATCGCAGGGATCAGGCCTGACTCTGCGATCGCTGCAGTTATGTGTTTAGTGTTTTGTAAGTGACAGTGATCGATCGATACTGCACTTGGGTGGGCTGGGCAGAGGGGCAAAACGCAGGTGCTAGCAGGTATCTGGGCCGATCCCGCTAACAATGCGTTTTTTTGGAACCCTGAACTGCTGGGGACGCTAGTATAGATCTGATCAGATCAGATATTGATCTGTTCAGATTCTATACCACTACGGGAGGTGTATGCTTTGCGCGTGGGTGTTAGCGGTACTGGCACTAACCTAGCGCTGCCTGGGGCGACGCAGATCCTGACCCTAAAACCTAATTGATATCACCCGCCGGGTAATCAGGGGGTTAAACCTTTATTGGGTAATACATGGTGGGTGCCCTGATGCTATAAAAAGCAAACTAACCAGAGTCACCCGTAACACTTATACGGTGATCAGTGGTGAAAGGGTTAACTAGGGGCAATCAGGGGTTCACATTTTTATTAGGTAGTATATGGGGGTCCCTGGCGCTATATAAAAACCTGACGGGGAACCTAAATAACTAACTGGCTAACCAGCGTCACCAGTGACACTTATACTGTGATCGCTGGTGAAAGGGTTAACTAGGGGCAATCAGGGGGTTAAAACCATTATTGGGTAGTATATCGGGGTACCTAGCGCTATAAAAACCTGGCGGTGAACCTAAAAAAATAACTAGCTACCTAGCGACAGTAGCGACACTGATGCAGCGATCAGAAAAATGATCGCTTAGTGACAGTGGCAAAAGGGGGTGAAAGGGTTAACTAGGGGCAATCAGGATGTTAAAACCATTATTGGGTAGTATATCGGGGTACCTAGCGATATAAAAACCTGGCGTGAACCTAAAAAAATAACTAGCTACCTAGCGACAGTAGCGACACTGATGCAGCGATCAGAAAAATGATCGCTTAGTGACACTGGCAAAAGGGGGTGAAAGGGTTAACTAGGGGCAATCAGGATGTTAAAACCATTATTGGGTAGTATATCGGGGTACCTAGCGCTATAAAAACCTGGCGGTGAACCTAAAAAAATAACTAGCTACCTAGTGACAGTAGCGACACTGATGCAGCGATCAGAAAAATGATCGCTTAGTGACACTGGCAAAAGGGGGTGAAAGGGTTAACTAGGGGCAATCAGGATGTTAAAACCATTATTGGGTAGTATATCGGGGTACCTAGCGCTATAAAAACCTGGCGGTGAACCTAAAAAAATAACTAGCTACCTAGCGACAGTAGCGACACTGATGCAGCGATCAGAAAAATGATCGCTTAGTGACACTGGCAAAAGGGGGTGAAAGGGTTAACTAGGGGCAATCAGGATGTTAAAACCATTATTGGGTAGTATATCGGGGTACCTAGCGATATAAAAACCTGGCGGTGAACCTAAAAAAATAACTAGCTACCTAGCGACAGTAATGCAGCGATCAGAAAAATGATCGCTTAGTGACAGTGGCAAAAGGGGGTGAAAGGGTTAACTAGGGGCAATCAGGATGTTAAAACCATTATTGGGTAGTATATCGGGGTACCTAGCGCTATAAAAACCTGGCGGTGAACCTAAAAAAATAACTAGCTACCTAGCGACAGTAGCGACACTGATGCAGCGATCAGAAAAATGATTGCTTAGTGACAGTGGCAAAAGGGGGTGAAAGGGTTAACTAGGGGCAATCAGGATGTTAAAACCATTATTGGGTAGTATATCGGGGTACCTAGCGATATAAAAACCTGGCGGTGAACCTAAAAAAATAACTAGCTACCTAGCGACACTAGCGACACTGATGCAGCGATCAGAAAAATGATCGCTTAGTGACACTGGCAAAAGGGGGTGAAAGGGTTAACTAGGGGCAATCAGGATGTTAAAACCATTATTGGGTAGTATATCGGGGTACCTAGCGCTATAAAAACCTGGCGGTGAACCTAAAAAAATAACTAGCTACCTAGCGACAGTAGCGACACTGATGCAGCGATCAGAAAAATGATCGCTTAGTGACACTGGCAAAAGGGGGTGAAAGGGTTAACTAGGGGCAATCAGGATGTTAAAACCATTATTGGGTAGTATATCGGGGTACCTAGCGATATAAAAACCTGGCGGTGAACCTAAAAAAATAACTAGCTACCTAGCGACAGTAGCAACACTAATGCAGCGATCAGAAAAATGATCGCTTAGTGACAGTGGCAAAAGGGGGTGAAAGGGTTAACTAGGGGCAATCAGGATGTTAAAACCATTATTGGGTAGTATATCGGGGTACCTAGCGCTATAAAAACCTGGCGGTGAACCTAAAAAAATAACTAGCTACCTAGCGACAGTAGCGACACTGATGCAGCGATCAGAAAAATGATCGCTTAGTGACAGTGGCAAAAGGGGGTGAAAGGGTTAACTAGGGGCAATCAGGATGTTAAAACCATTATTGGGTAGTATATCGGGGTACCTAGCGATATAAAAACCTGGCGGTGAACCTAAAAAAATAACTAGCTACCTAGCGACAGTAGCGACACTGATGCAGCGATCAGAAAAATGATCGCTTAGTGACACTGGCAAAAGGGGGTGAAAGGGTTAACTAGGGGCAATCAGGATGATAAAACCATTATTGGGTAGTATATCGGGGTACCTAGCGCTATAAAAACCTGGCGGTGAACCTAAAAAAATAACTAGCTACCTAGTGACAGTAGCGACACTGATGCAGCGATCAGAAAAATGATCGCTTAGTGACACTGGCAAAAGGGGGTGAAAAGGTTAACTAGGGGCAATCAGGATGTTAAAACCATTATTGGGTAGTATATCGGGGTACCTAGCGCTATAAAAACCTGGCGGTGAACCTAAAAAAATAACTAGCTACCTAGTGACAGTAGCGACACTGATGCAGCGATCAGAAAAATGATCGCTTAGTGACACTGGCAAAAGGGGGTGAAAGGGTTAACTAGGGGCAATCAGGATGTTAAAACCATTATTGGGTAGTATATCGGGGTACCTAGCGCTATAAAAACCTGGCGGTGAACCTAAAAAAATAACTAGCTACCTAGCAAAAGTAGCGACACTGATGCAGCGATCAGAAAAATGATCGCTTAGTGACACTGGCAAAAGGGGGTGAAAGGGTTAACTAGGGGCAATCAGGATGTTAAAACCATTATTGGGTAGTATATCGGGGTACCTAGCGATATAAAAACCTGGCGGTGAACCTAAAAAAATAACTAGCTACCTAGCGACAGTAGCGACAGTAATGCAGCGATCAGAAAAATGATCGCTTAGTGACAGTGGCAAAAGGGGGTGAAAGGGTTAACTAGGGGCAATCAGGATGTTAAAACCATTATTGGGTAGTATATCGGGGTACCTAGCGCTATAAAAACCTGGCGGTGAACCTAAAAAAATAACTAGCTACCTAGCGACAGTAGCGACACTGATGCAGCGATCAGAAAAATGATTGCTTAGTGACAGTGGCAAAAGGGGGTGAAAGGGTTAACTAGGGGCAATCAGGATGTTAAAACCATTATTGGGTAGTATATCGGGGTACCTAGCGATATAAAAACCTGGCGGTGAACCTAAAAAAATAACTAGCTACCTAGCGACACTAGCGACACTGATGCAGCGATCAGAAAAATGATCGCTTAGTGACACTGGCAAAAGGGGGTGAAAGGGTTAACTAGGGGCAATCAGGATGTTAAAACCATTATTGGATAGTATATCGGGGTACCTAGCGCTATAAAAACCTGGCGGTGAACCTAAAAAAATAACTAGCTACCTAGCGACAGTAGCGACACTGATGCAGCGATCAGAAAAATGATCGCTTAGTGACACTGGCAAAAGGGGGTGAAAGGGTTAACTAGGGGCAATCAGGATGTTAAAACCATTATTGGGTAGTATATCGGGGTACCTAGCGATATAAAAACCTGGCGGTGAACCTAAAAAAATAACTAGCTACCTAGCGACAGTAGCAACACTAATGCAGCGATCAGAAAAATGATCGCTTAGTGACAGTGGCAAAAGGGGGTGAAAGGGTTAACTAGGGGCAATCAGGATGTTAAAACCATTATTGGGTAGTATATCGGGGTACCTAGCGCTATAAAAACCTGGCGGTGAACCTAAAAAAATAACTAGCTACCTAGCGACAGTAGCGACACTGATGCAGCGATCAGAAAAATGATCGCTTAGTGACAGTGGCAAAAGGGGGTGAAAGGGTTAACTAGGGGCAATCAGGATGTTAAAACCATTATTGGGTAGTATATCGGGGTACCTAGCGATATAAAAACCTGGCGGTGAACCTAAAAAAATAACTAGCTACCTAGCGACAGTAGCGACACTGATGCAGCGATCAGAAAAATGATCGCTTAGTGACAGTGGCAAAAGGGGGTGAAAGGGTTAACTAGGGGCAATCAGGATGTTAAAACCATTATTGGGTAGTATATCGGGGTACCTAGCGATATAAAAACCTGGCGGTGAACCTAAAAAAATAACTAGCTACCTAGCGACACTAGCGACACTGATGCAGCGATCAGAAAAATGATCGCTTAGTGACAGTGGCAAAAAGGGGTGAAAGGGTTAACTAGGGGCAATCAGGATGTTAAAACCATTATTGGGTAGTATATCGGGGTACCTAGCGCTATAAAAACCTGGCGGTGAACCTAAAAAAATAACTAGCTACCTAGCGACAGTAGCGACACTGATGCAGCGATCAGAAAAATGATCGCTTAGTGACACTGGCAAAAGGGGGTGAAAGGGTTAACTAGGGGCAATCAGGATGTTAAAACCATTATTGGGTAGTATATCGGGGTACCTAGCGATATAAAAACCTGGCGGTGAACCTAAAAAAATAACTAGCTACCTAGCGACAGTAGCAACACTAATGCAGCGATCAGAAAAATGATCGCTTAGTGACAGTGGCAAAAGGGGGTGAAAGGGTTAACTAGGGGCAATCAGGATGTTAAAACCATTATTGGGTAGTATATCGGGGTACCTAGCGCTATAAAAACCTGGCGGTGAACCTAAAAAAATAACTAGCTACCTAGCGACAGTAGCGACACAGCGATCAGAAAAATTATCGCTTAGTGACACTGGCAAAAGGGGGTGAAAGGGTTAACTCTAGGGGCAATCAGGGGGTTAAATCTTTATTTGGGGGTGATAGGGGGCTACCCTGGACCTAACACTAACTGCCCTGACAGTTTTTACTTTTACAACTGACACTGAATGCATTGATCAGTAAAGAAATGATCAATGCAATCAGTGACACTGTGACTGGGGGGGGGGGGATCGGGGGGCGATCGGGGGGGGGGGGGGTCAGGGGGGGGTTTGTGTACCTATGTGTACCTATGTGTCAGTGTAGTGTTTTGGTGCACTTACTTTTAGTCTTCTCCTTGTAGTCCGGTCAAAAAGACCGCCCTGAGGAGAATGACATCACTTCCTCCTTCCTGTGTAAACAATACACAGTGGGAGGAAGTTCGTCATTGGCCAGGAGCGATCGAGAGGGGGTGGCCAGAAACCAACGGCCATCCCCTCATCACGGATCGCTCCTGTAGGGAAACGGACCGCCGTATCCAGCGGGAGGGGGTCCGATCGGACCCCCCACCCGCTGGAAGGCAGGCACGTACATGTACGTGCTTGTGCCTGCCTGTGCCATTGTAATGACGTACATTGGCAATACGGCGGTCCTTAAGTGGTTAACATGCGTTTGAATGCGATTGCTGAATTCCGAACACAGCTACATCCCCAGTTATAAGAGGGAGCAACCACACTTATGCAACCACACTACTTTGATTTTTTTATTATACCACCCCCCTTCAAAAGATTTCAGTTTTTCCAACAATAATAGATTGGAAATGTGAAATGAGCGAAGTATATTATATGGAGAAACAAATAAGATAAGAAGGATATGTGGAGAATAAGATCTCAAAGTATTGGAAAAAATGGGAGGAGTTTTGTACCTCAGGGAATCTGAAAGAATTTTTGTAAGAGAAGGGAGTTGGGGTGGGTGGGGGTTTATTTTAATATTTTTTTTTTGTGGATGTTAGTATGTTTGTGGTAATATGATGGTATATTACATGGTTGTTGATTGTTGATATGTATGTTTTAAAATATCAAATAAAGAGAAATTTAAAACAAAAGATTTCAGTTTGTTTTCCAATTGAGTTGTACAGTATATAGGTCACATTAAAGGTGGAAAAAGTTCTGAAATGATTTTTCTTACATCACAGAAACCTGACATTTTAACAGGGGCATGTAGACTTTAGAAGATTATATCCACTGTATATATGCTTAAGTGTCCTAGTATCTAACAATATGTAACAAAGGCGTGAGAGGGTATAGCAAGCACCACATCCCCAAATAGTAAAACATGAAACACACCTATTTGTTTTTGTTCATTTCTGAGATGTGAAGCACTGTGAAAAGTTAAATTTTTTGCTTTTCAATTTAGTGTCTAACAATATACAGCCATGTGAAAAATTAAGTACACCCCATCAAAATTGTTGATTGTTTTTAAATATTTGCACAGGTAAACAATAGACATTGAAAGGAGAAGTACAGCCAAAGCTCGTTTGGCTAGACTTCACCTGTGGATCACAGGAGTGCAGTTCATTCTGCACTCCTGTGACCTGTTTTTAGTCATCATCTCTCTTCTCAAAGAGCTGTGAGAACATAGCGATCGGCAGTGTATAGCATCACTCAGTTGCTACAGATTTGTCGGCTGCACATTCATGGTTCTAATCTCTCGTTCTCTCATTTCACCACATCCCAAACGTGCTCTATTGGATTGAGATCTGGTCACTGTAGAGGCCATTGGAGTACAGTGAACTCATTGTCATGTTAAAAAAAAACAGTTTGAGATGATTTAAGCTTTGTGACATGGTGCATTATCCTGCTGGAAGTAGCCATCAGAAGAAGGGTACACTGTAGTCATAAACAATGGACATGGTCAGCAACAATACTCAGGTAGGCTGTGGCGTTTAAACAATACTCAATTGGTTCTAAGGGGCCCAAAGTGTGCGAAGAAAATATCTCTGACAGTTACACCACCACTACCAGCCTGAACCGTTAACACAAGGCAGGATGGATCCATGCTTTCATGTTATTTAGGCCAAATTATGACCCTACCATCTGATGGTCGCAGCTGAAATGGAGACTCATGGAAACTCATCAGACCAGGCATCATTTTCTATTGTCAAGTTTTGGTGAGCCTGTGTGAATTGTAGCCTCAGTCCCCTGTTCTTAGCTGACAAGAGTGGCACCCGGTATGGTCTTCTGCTGCTTTATCCCATCTGCTTCAAGGTTTGATATGTTGTGCATTCAGAGATGATATTCTGCATACCTTGGTTGTAATGAGTGGTTATTTGAGTTACTGTTGCCTTTCCATCATCTTGAACCAGTCTGCCCATTCTCCTCTGACATCAACAATGCATTTTTGTGCACACAATTAGAGCTCATTGGATATTTTCTCTTTTCAGACTATTCTCTGTAAACCCTAGAGATGGTTGTGCGTGAAAATCCCAGTAGATTAGCAGTTTTTGAAATACTCAGACCAGCCCATCTGGCACCAACAACGGTGCCACATTCAAAGTCACTTAAATCCCCTTTCTTCCCCATTCTGATGCTCAGTTTGAACTTCAGAAAGTCATCTTCACCATGTCTAGATGTCTAAATGCACTGAATTGCTGAAATGTGATTGACTGATTAGCAATTTATGTTACCAAGACATTGAACAGGTGTACCTAATAAAGTCTCCGGTGAGTGTATACATATATCTATATAGATATATACCCCCATCAAATCATTCTCTGCAGCTATTCTATTTTGTACCACCCCCTGCCTTTAGAATGTAAGCTCTACAAGCAGGGCCCTCCTGTAACTTTTCTATTGAACTGTACTGTAATTGTGTTGTCCCCCCTATACATTGTAAAGTGTTGCGTAAACTGTTGGCACTATATAAATCGTGAATAATAATAATAATATATATATATATATATATATATATATATATATATATATATATATATATATATATATATATATATATATATATATATAAACTTTACATTGTATAGACTGTATGTTGAGGTTTTTTGTGTGTTTGCCCTAATGTCTATTGTCTAACAGTCATGTTAAAAAATAAATACACTGCATTAAAATTGTTAATCAAAAAAAAAAGAAGAAAAACCCTAAAAAGAAAAAAAATCTAGGCAGGACTTCAAAGATGTGCTATCTTCTCAATTTAGGGCAGAAAAAAGTAGTGTGTGTATCCCAGTAACCTAAAAACCTTTCAGCGATAGGACCACCACACAGACCACCATGGTGTATACTGTACACGTGGGGGCTTAGCGGACAAAGATGACCCTCTTTGAGGAGAAGTCAAGTACCAGCAGATTGCTATGCAGTAAAGCTCCATGTGGAAATAGGACCATGAAAAGAGGAAGAAACAATCTGCATAGTGCAAATCGGTCAGATAAAATAAGTGTGAGCCCAATGCAGTGTGCACACATATAGGGGCTGTTTGTATTCGTCTGAGAGTGGCACACACAGCACCGAGCTCTGGTGTATAGGTGGCGTGCACCTGACTGACAGCCTGAGTGGACGCCTGCTGAGCTGGCACTGAAGCAGACTGAAGAGAGGCAGGCACCTGTGGGATTATCGTCTCTGTCTTATCACAGCCGGTCTGCTGACACTGAGCACCCAGTCAGCAGCAGATGACAATGCTGTGAGAGCCACACATACCCTGATACCACGCAGCACACAAGGCTACACTTGCTGAACACCTTCTAGTAGGTGCTGTGAAAGCAGGACCTACTAGAAAACTTTGCAAGCATCACCATAAAAGCAATGGCAGACACAACTAGAAATTTTAGGAAATGTATATGTGTGAATTAGCCGTGGCCATCTTGCTTTTGGCTGAAGGGACAATCCATGTGTTATGAACTGTTTGATCATCATCTTCTCTTGTGGAGGTGTATTTACCTCTATTAAAGTTTATTTTATCTGTCTGATTTGTTTCTCCCTCCTTTCATGGTACTATTTCCGTATGGAGCTTTACTGCATACTGATCTGCTAGTATACCCAGATGTGTAATAGTCTGTTAAGATCCCTAAAGGAGGTTGGAGGTTCCCTATAATATTATAACAAGCCCCACTTGACCTCTCCTCAGTGAGGGTCATCTTTGTCCAGTAAGCCCCCACCTTTATACACTTTCTCAAGTACTATCCGCCACTAATTACCAATACCTATTTTTCCTGTCATGTGACAGTTTTTTTAGACTAATGAAAACTGGTTACTTAAGGCGAGCCCCGATTCACATTTGTGCATTTTCAAATGCGATTTCATAGTGCAAATTTGCATTACAAGTAAAATAGAATGGTTTCCTATTGAGGGCGTTCAGATAGATGCATTGTATTTCAGAAAAAGGGCCCTGTGCGAGTTTGGTTCTTTGCAATTTGAAATTGCACTCTATACTGTAGGTTAGAATGGGACTATTGAGAAAGAAATGAATTTTTGCTTTAAATTGCCTTGTGCATTAACTTGGGGAGGGAGGAGGTGCTATGTAGCAGAGAGAGAGAGAGAGAGAGGGCCTGTGAGCAGTGTTCCACGGCTCCCTGCAGCTTCACACATTGCTCTTGTGGCTACTTACAGACTCCTCTCTCTGATCCCCTCTGCTCACATGGAGAGGACCAAAAAATTCTGCTATAAAATCTCATCAAAAATGGACTGGTATTCATATACAACCACTTGTGAATCGCGTGGCTAAATCGAACTACAAAACGGATATATGTGAACCCACCCTGAAAGTATCATTTTTAGTATTGGAGCATTTGCAGGGGTACAGGTACTCGTGCAAATGCTTAGTATCAGTGCAATGCTAGTGTCCAGATATACATTTGGGTAAAAAAATGGATTGGAAAACAAGATAAAATTGTCAAAAAAAGAAAAGAGAAACAGCAGGGGCATATAGGAAGAGAGGGAAAACCACCATCCCAGCACTGAGAAAAAACTCATAAACCAAACTCCCAACTCAAGAAACAAACACTTAGTTGTTTACTAAGCACATGATACAATAACCAAGTAGGAGGGGGTCATTTAAAAGACTATCCAACAGGCCTATATCTTATGGAAGTGTACACGAGTATCACAAGATAGGTGGCTACTTTGGTCTATTTTCTGGAGCCATAACTAGAAGGAACTATCATTTTTTTGCAGAACAGTGGAAGAAGAGCTTTAGCAGTATTCAATAATTGAGGAGTATAGACCATTTGTATTTTTTCTTGAGCCATTTCTTTGTGGGTTTGCTAGTATGTTTCAGATCATTGCCATGCTGAAAGATTATTTTTCATTTGAACTTTAACTTTTGGACAGATAGTCTCACGTTACCATCAAGCACACTATGGTACAATGTAAAATTTATAGTTGACTCGATGACTGCAAGTGGCCCATGCCCTGAAGTAACAAAGCAACCCCAATCCATAACATATCCACCATTGCGCTTTACAGTTGGTATAAGGTTCTTCTTCTGAAATACTTTTTACTGTGAACAAACACCAATATCTTTAATTGATCAGTATTCAGTACATTGTTCTAGAAGGCCTGGTCTTTGCCTATATGCTCAGTGGCAAATATTGGAAAATTGTTCTAATTTTCTTTTTGGACAGCAAGGGCTTTTTCATAACACACCTCTCCTGCAAATTAAATTGGTGCAATCTCTTTATGATTATAGATGCATGCTCTTTTTCCCCAACTGTTGCAAGAGTTATCTGAACATCCTGCGATTAAACTATGGGGTTCTTGAAAACCTAATTTACCATCAGTCAGTTCTTGGATTGAATTTGCTGGGCCTGGACAAATTAGCAGTTGTTTGACACCTATGCCACTTGTAGATTATTTTTCTTACAGTGAAATGATTGATTTCAAATAATTTGTCAATTTATTATTATTTATTATATAAAGATATCAAATGGGACTAGACAGGGGTGTCCCCTATCCCCACTTCTGTACGTTATGATAATGGAACATCTTATGGAAGCTATAAGGGGAAATACGGATATCAAAGGGATAGAGGTTAAAGGTAAAGAATATAAGACGGCTGCATATGCAGATGATCTTTTATTATATATAACTAACCCTATAATTACAATACCAAATGTAATAAAAGAACTGGAAAGATTTGGGCAATTGAGCAACTTTAAAGTTAATTATGATAAATCTGAAGTAATGAACATCTCATTGGAAGAAGGAATGCAAAAGATAATACTAAATGATTTCCCATTTAAATGGAAACAAGACGCGATTAAGTATCTTGGAATATATATTCCAAGTGACTTAAAACTTCTACAGGACATGAACTATAATAAAGCAATTTATAAGGTAAAAAGACTTTTAGGAAAATATGATAAAATAACTTATTCCTGGTTAGGGAAAATAAATATTCTAAAGATGGTGATACTACCAATTATGCTATATATTTTTCAAACGGTCCCTATTATACCATCAGGAAAGATTATGAAGGATTTAAGAGAAGCTGCAGAAAGTTTTATATGGTCGCATAAGGTTCCTAGAATAGGAAGAGAAGTATTAATAAGAACAAAAAAAAATGGAGGACTGGCAATGCCTGACTTCTCCAAATACCTCCAAGCAGCGTCAATAATGAGAATTATAGATTGGCAGCATAATGCAAAAAATAAACAATGGGTAAAGCTAGAAGAAGATATAATAGGGGCTAGAATAAAACATCAACCATGGATAAAATCTAATTTAAGACCAGAAGAAAAGGAGTTACCCATTTTTGTAAAAACAACATTAAAAATTTGGGATGATATAATAAAAAAAGGAAATCTCTCCTTAATGAGTGGCCCTATGACCCCATTATTTGCCAACCCCGAATTTAGACCAGCACTAAAAAGCAAAACATTTCTTAAATGGAATATGGAGGAGCATGAGCAAATAATACGAATCCTGATAGATGGGAGAATGCCAACGTTTCAGGAAATGGGACATGAATATAATAATAAATGGCTGCAATACTCTCAGTTGAAAGCATATATAGATCCATTAATGATAAGTATTAATAGACAATTAACTGTATTCGAGCAAATAGTATTAAATAAGGATAAAGCGAATAAAAAACTTTCTAAGATATACAATCTATTACTCCCCTATGGTGATATTAAAAAAATAGCAGCAGTGAAAAAATGGGAGGAGGAAATAGGGAATGTGTTGACAGAGAAGGAATGGGAAGGGATATATGGAAGAATACATAAACTATCGGTAGCAATCAAGGACCAAGAAAAAAACTATAAAGTTGCAATAAGATGGTATAGAAGCCCAGTAGTAATGAATAGAATAAATAAAAGGAACCCTGAAACCTGTTGGAGATGCAAAATAGAAAAGGGTACTTTAGAACACATATGGTATAGCTGTTACAAGTTAAGAGATTTTTGGGGTAAGATAACAGAAATATATCAGCGAGTGACAGGTACTAGGATAAACATAGATATAATGATAGTACTATTCTCTCTCACACCTAAATCATTAACACAGAAAGAGATAGAGTTTTTGCACTGTATGACTACAGCTGCAAAAGTTGTAATAGCGCGAAAATGGAAAAAGGAAAATGCTCCATTAATAATAGAGTGGAAATGTGAAATGAGTGAAACAGACTATATGGAGAAGCAAATAAGAGAAGAAGGATATGTGGAGAATCCGATTTCAAAGCATTGGAAAAAGTGGGAGGATTTTTGCACCTCAGTGATCCTTAAGGAATATTTGTAAGTGAGGAAGTGAGGAGCGATGGGGTAGGGGGGAGGGATGAGGGCTGATTTATATATATACATATTTTTTTGTTTTTTTTGTTTTGAGAAATATGTAGTAGTTGATGGATGTTAGGTATGTTGATGGATGTTTTGTATGTTTTATAATTATAAAGAAATAATAAAGAAAGATTTGAAACAAATAATTTGTCAATCTTTTTAAATCCCTTGCCAGACCCATAGTCCCCCACAACTTTCTATCTGAAGGTCATAGAGAGCTCTATTGATTTTGGCATGATGACACTACACATGTCAATAGCAAAGAGAACACCAGACCCTGGATGTCTGAAGCAGAAATAAGAAAAGTTTCACCTGTATACGCCATAAGGAGGTTCCAATTATCAGCACCTAATCTGAAGCATCAAATTCAATTTAATGGATTTAAAGTGGTGGTAATTGTAGGGGTGTATTTATGTTTCCATATGACAAATTCCATTTTTATTCATTTAGATCATGAAAATGAATACACCATGTCAGCTTTATGTGTCAATTGTTCTAGCACATTACCTTTATCTGTAGGTACTGTTTGAATGAAGGTATATTTTTTGCAAGTTTAAATATGATATAAATGTACATGGGGTGTAATTGCTTTTTCACATAACTGTACACAAGTATATATTACCAAAAGTACTGGTACGTTCAGGACTCTCCGCAGGCCAGTCACGTTCCTGCACCCCCAAACACGCTTATCCATGTCTTTATAGACCTGATTAATTAGAACGGAGACTGCGAACCAGGCCTTCTTGTCCAAAATCACAAATGCACTTCTGGAAGGATGGTCAAACACTCCCATAGACACACTCCTAAACCTTGTGGACAGCCTTATCAGAAGAGTTTAAGCTGTTATAGCTGCAAAGGGTGGGCAAACTCAATATTGAACCCTACGGATTAAGACTGGGATGCCATTAAAGTTCATGTGTAGGCAGGCGTCCCAATACTTTTGGTAATATAGTTTATGTATATTATCAATAGCACCACACTGTTAAGTATGATTGACCCTATCTTATAGCATATTTTTCCTTGTAATTTCCCATTTGATTTCATATGATGCCTGATATATATATATATATATATATATATATATATATATATATATATATATATATATATATATATACATAAAGAAAACAGAAGATCAAAGACAAAAGACACTCAGCATGATTTATATTTAGCTATTTGCCTAGATTTCTGATTAAGGTGGCAATGCTTTTTTTACACTTGTTGAGAAGTCTCCAAAATTATTGGCACGTTAAACCTTAGTGTACCAGCAACACACTAAAATTAGGTGTTAATGCAGCATTTTAATGCCATGGCTTAAAAAAAAATGTTTTCCACATGTTACTTTTTTTTTAATAATTTTATACAAGATATTCAATGGAAAAGTGACTTGGCACAACACTGAACCACTCATATGGCCATCTTCATTAGTGAAAACCAGCCAGTGCTCGTTGGGCCTCAGATATCTCCCAACCCAGACCCAGGTGTTAAAAGGATTTACACACAATGGCTATTTGACATTAATAAGACTCCTTCCCCAATGTTACATCAGAATTATACCACACTTGCCACACCAAATTTCTTTCCATATCTCCTTGACAGATATGTTGCTTTATAATAGGGCATCATTGCATTCACCAGCCCCTTCCAAAAAAGTAGGGAGGGAGCTTCAGGTTTCCTCCAATGTAATAGTATAGCCTTGCTGCCATAAAACAGTAGGATATTGATTAGAGTTCTGTGAGCCTGAGATGGAACCACCTCTTAGACCAATCCAAGGAGACACACTCTGATTGTCAGTGGGACAGGGACCACCAGGACCTCGGCTATGCTAGAGGTAACCTCAGTCCAGAACTGTAGGAGCTGAGGGCACCCCCAAAATATATGGTCTGCAGCCGCTGGGGAAAACGTACACCTCCAACATTATGCCGGAACATAAGGGTATATGATAGCCAGTCTAGCTGGGGTATAATAAATTTTATGCAAGAATTTAAAGTGGATCAGTCTATCACATGTTACGTTTTAAAGAGCATTAAGGGTGATTAGCATTAAAATATAGTTAACATGATTTAACGGTAAGAAGGATTTCGCCCAATGTTGAATGAGGACTGTCAGGTGTCCATGATGGACTCCAAACATGTGATGAATCACATCAAATGGTGTGCATGAAAAAGAAATGATCTGCACACAGTGTGATACTGTTTGATGTTGACATATTGTCTACACTGCCTTCATATCAGATTAGACAATATGTGTAGACAATACAAAATAACCAATAGACATAATACAGGTATATTGAGAAGGAAATGTGTTGTGTAAATATTATAATTAGGTACAACACACACACACAATTTAAGGACGGCATTGAGTATTAGAATGGTGGCATCCACATTTCCTGTGAACACAGGAAGTGGTTACATATAAGGTAGTTACAGCAGTGGGTATAATGTCTCAAATAAGTACCAAGATGGCAATATGAACACTTCTTGCAGAAACAGGAAGTGACCTCATACTGATCACACACTTAGAGGGATGTAGTGAGATCTAAGCTTCTGAAGACGCCCAGTGGGAGGGGCGAGACACATCAAGATAAAGAGACCTAGTGACAGTTGTTTTCACACCAAGGCAGGATTTTTTGCACGGTTTTAAAAGTTTGATGTAAGTGTAATGATTTTGGATTTTTATGAATAAAAAATTAGCAGTATTACACTATATATCCTTTTCTCAAAATTGTCACACAACTAATACGGATATCCGATCACCGGTAAAGTTGGGAAGGTGATAATTATATCCGGATATAGGATATACCTGACGTCTTTAATATATCAGTGGAAGGAAGATGATATTTTCACCCACATACTGATTACATCCAGCAGCCCTAGCCATTGTTGGGGGACACCATTCCAAACTTAATACCAGGTGCATTTAAAGATTATTGCTGGTGAGTGGGGACCCAGGAGGGGAGCACGTAGTGTCACCAAGATCTACACCAGCTGCATAATTTACACAAGTTCGACACACCATATGATTATATGGATGGACTTTATATGATTGCACTTTGTTTTGCACAATAATTGCACTGAGCACTTTACATTGCTAGTTACTATGTTATTGATTATACTGATGTAGGCACTTTATTATGCATTGTTTAATTGTTTATTGGAGCAGCGCTGAATATAACATTTCAATTATCAAACAGTATCATGCTATGTGTGGATCATTTGTTTTTCATGCACACCATTTGATGTGATTTATCGTATCATGGATACCTGACAGTCTTCTTTCAACATTGGGTGGAACCCTTCTTACCGTATTTCCAGTGGTGGGAGTTCCTGTTTGAGGCCATTCCCTCAACAGTGCCTGCTGGACCCACGTGCTATACGGTATGTGTGTCCATCGAATCTGTTAAGCATGATGACTTTACCATTTTGACTGTATTATCCAAGAAATAACTTTTCACTTTATTTTGAACTCTAATCGACTTTCTATAGATATTTATTATTCACTTTGGACTTTTATGTTTTGGTTTTCTTCACATTCAATTTTGCACTGCCTATTTTACCTTATCAGGTTCATACGTTATTCACTTGCTCACTTAGCGCCACACTTTTGTCTTTTATTTCCATTTTGTCTAGTGGTGTGGTGGCTGCTTATTTTGTTCTCTATTGCCACGTACACACGATCGGAAATTCCGGCCAGAAAAAGACAGATGAGAGCTTTTCTTCGGAAAATGTGACCGTGTGTATGCTCCAACGGAATTCAGTTGTCTGAATTTCCGCCAGCCATAAATTGATAGCATATTCTCAATTTTCCCGACAGAAAAACTTTCTATCGGAAATTCCGATCGTGTGTATGCAATTCCGACCCGCCAAATATCACACATGCTCAGATTCAACTATGAGACGGAAGCTATTGGCTACTGGCTATTGAACTTCCTTTTTCTAGTTACGTCATACGTGTTGTACGTCACCGCGTTCTAAACGATCGGAATTTGGTGTGACCATGTGTAGGCAAGACAGCTTGAGCGGAATTCCATCGGGAAAACCATCAGAGGTTTTTCCGACGAGAATTCCAATCGTGTGTACGCAGCATAAGTGTAGTTTTTTTTCTTTTTCAACATGATTTAACATCTGCTCAAATTAGAATTTTTATGATGAACAATAGTTGACACCAAAATATCAGACACAACTGTACATACCTTTTCCTGTCTTTAGTTTTATCCTTCTTTTTGTTCTTGGGGCTTCTTGATCTGCCCAGGAATAAACAAATAATTTTGTTAGTCCGAATCAGAAAACTTCTGAACTGGCTATGAAATGTATGTATAACATATGTAACTTATCTTCTTTCTTCCTACCAACCCCACATAGGGGTTCTGATGCACAAAACGTAATGTACAGTGCCTTGAAAAAAGTATTCATACCGCTTGAAATTCTCCACATTTTGTCATGTTACAACCTAAAACGTACATGTATTTTATTGGGATTTTATGTGATAGATCAACACAAAGTGGCATATAATTGTGAAGTAAAAGGAAAATAATAAATGGTTTTCAATTTTTTTACAAATAAATATCTGAAAAGTGTTGAGTGCATTTGTATTCAGCTTTACTCTGATACCCTTAACTAAAATCTAGTGGAACCAATTGCCTTCAGAAGTCACCTAATTAGTAAATAGAGTACACCTGTGTGTAATCTAATCTCAGTATAAATACAGCTGTTTTGTGAAGCCCTCAGATGTATGTTAGAGAACTGTAGTGAACAAACTGCATCATGAAGGCCAAGGAGCACACCAGACAGGTCAGGGATAAAGTTGAGAAGTTTAAAGCGGGGTTAGGTTATAAAAAATATCCCAAGCTTTGAACATCTCGTGGAGCACTGTTCAATAAATCATCCAAAAATTGAAAGAGTATGGCACAACTGCAAACCTACCAAGACATAGCTGTCCATCTAAACTGACAAGCCGGGCATTAATGACAGAAGCAGCCAAGAGGCCCATGGTAACTTTGGGTGAGCTGCAGAGATCCACAGCTCAGGTGGGAGAATCTGTCCACAGGCCAACTATTAGTCGTGCACTCCACAAATCTGGCCTTTATGGAAGAGTGGCAAGAAGAAAGCCATTGTTGAAAGAAGGCCATAAGAAGTCCCATTTGCTGTTTGCGAGAAGCCATGTGGGGGACACAGCAAACATGTGGAAGAAGGTGCTCTAGTCAGATAAGATCAAAATGTAACTTTTTGGCCTAAAAGAAAAACGCTATGTGTGGCAGAAAACGAGCACTGCACATCACCGTGAACACATCACCCGTGAAACATTATGATGGTGTAGCATCATGTTGTGGGAATGCTTTTCTTCAGCAGAGACAGGGAAGCTGGTCAGAGTTGATGGGAAGGTGGATGGAGCCAAATACAGTGCAATCTTAGAAGAAAACCTGTTAAAGTCTGCAAAAGACTTGAAACTGGAGCAGAGGTTCACCTTCCAGCAGGACAACAACCCCAAACATACAGCCAGAGCTACAATGGGATGGTTTATCAAAGCATACTGGTGTGTTATAAGAATGGACCTGTCAAAGTCCAGACCAAAATCCAATTGAGAATCTGTGGCAAGACTTGCTCACAGATGCTCTCCATCCAATCTAACAAGCTTGAGCTATTGAATGGGCAAAAATGTCACTCTCTAGATGTGCAAGGCTGGTAGAGACATTTCCAAAAAGAATTGCAGCTGTAATGGCAGCGAAAGGTGGTTCTACAAAGTATTGACTTAAGGGGCTGAATACAAATGCACGCCACACTTTTTACATATTTATTTGTAAAAAAAATTGAAAACCATTTGTCATTTTCCCTCCACTTCACAATTATGTAGCACTTTATGTTGGTCTATCACAGAAAAAACCCAATAAAACACATTTATGTTTTTGGATGTAACATGACAAAATGTTGAAAATTTCAAGAATTGTGAATATTTTTCATGGCACCGTACATGCCAAAAAAGGCCATTTACTTAAAGACCAGACCAGATAGCCTACGTTCATCTAACATCCAGAGTTGGGTACTAGGGAAAATTCCATTGTTTAAGTTACCCTGAATATTTGAATTGTCTTTGGGTATTTACCTGGACATAGACCGGGTGAAAATGATTTATTTTATCAAATCAGCCTCGAAGTGTACAAGCCATAAACTATGAAATAATACATCAGCAGATTCTACTAGCTAAATATTGAAGTCTTGCATTAGGTACAGTGCTGTCCATGTGAGCCCCTATGGACAGAGCTGCTATCACAGAAAGGTGCTAATCATAAATAGCATTAAAGCCTAAGTACACCCAAAGTAAAACAACACAAGGGGCATAACTTACATACTTGTAGGATGTGTCCCTTGCGTTAATGCCTTTTTTTGTTAGTTGAAATGTCCCCATCCTCCCCCCAACCCCACTGTCATAATCTTTCGGTGCAGCAGGGATAATAGAACTAACAGGCTGTACTCAAGAGAGCTCAACTATGCGTGTGTCTTTGCCTAACTCCACCATTCATAGAAGCCATACTTCAGCTTCTCTGAATGGGGAGGCGGGCAACTGGTTTATTCATTAAAGCTGTAGTATGGTTTCTACAAATGGCAGAACTGGGCAAAAATGGCAGACACATGCAGGCTGTCTTGATGAGAGCCTGTGATAGTCTGTCGGTTTTGTTAACCCCAACCGCACCAAAATGTCACAGCAGTGGGGATGGGGAAGGCATGGATGGAGGAGAATTTCAACTAAAAGAAGAGGTAGTAGCACAAGGGACACATTATACTGACTGTAAGTTATCTACCTTGTGCTGATTTTTCAGTTTTTATTTCAGCTGCACTTACGCTTCAATTTAAGATTAAACATATCAATAGGAAAGGAATTTAAATCATATTAGATTTCAGCACTTCATAATTTCTCGCCTAGGTGAGAATTATGTTTTTTCCCCATCGAGCCCTGCAGCACGCCTGCACACACATGGGTTCCCCCCACCATTTGCATATATTTCCCACACATGTGCAAAGACTGGATTAGTACCACCAGTTGGTTTTGGTGCCTTGTGCACTATAACATCTTATAAAGAAAGAGATTTCACATTCTAAAGCATACAAGTCACAATCTTTCCAAAGCTGTCATAAAATTCATAAAAAATTCAGAGGGACATGCAATAGGCTTATTGATTTTCCACAGTACCATTGCATAATGTACTTCCTTACTGAACAATCCTAAAATAGTTAGATTTTAATTTTAGAACTAGTACTATGCCACCATTTATACAGTTCCACGATAAACATGTGTTGTACAGGTGGTGGGGAACCCCTATGTTTCCAGCTGTATGTATTGATGGTTATAAATTATTTCTGTTGTCCTTGCAAACAACTGGTGTAGAATGTTTTCATCAGTTTTCTGAAATTAAAATTAACATATTAAATTTTTTAGTCTATTGTCAGTTACAGCTACTGTCTAATCTCAGTGTACAGCACAGAAGAAGAAAGCACTTGACAGCAAAATAGCTAAGCAGTTAAGAGCGTATTTTTTTTCTTAGTCCAATCTTCAAATGAATAGTGCTATTTTGTTCTTCTTTGCAGGTGCCTTATTTTCCAATTAGAGGTAATTTTCTGTTATACTTGTTATCAGCTCCTCTGTCAATTGCTCCCACCCATTTCTTTTAAAACCATTGT
The DNA here is from genome assembly GCF_037356315.1 of Lithobates pipiens. Classification (NCBI taxonomy): domain Eukaryota; kingdom Metazoa; phylum Chordata; class Amphibia; order Anura; family Ranidae; genus Lithobates; species Lithobates pipiens. The sequence continues at coordinate 378,242,283 of NW_027507748.1, read as the reverse complement.
TTAACTGTTATATTTGTGCTGCCTTTTCTTCCCTGTATGGTTCTTTAGTAAGTGCTGGAAACTGCAGGCAATGACCTTGGCATCATAAATGAACAGCTACACTTACAAGTGTAAAACCTATCTATTAGCTCAACGATGCATAGACCATACAAAGAAACAAGAGGAACTGTCCATCTTATTATTAAGTAAGAATATAAAGTCATTAAATCTGTACTGCTTATTATGTTATATAGAATCCACAGGAGTGACGTTTTCTATAATGTTTTGAAAATTATATTTTTAATAATAAAAATTAATACCATAATTAACCAATCAGCGATAAAGCAGTAATGATACACAAATCTACAAGCCTCTCTTTGAAATACTTTACCTTCCTACAAGGTTTTTGAGATATCTTTTTTTATTGTACTTACTATTTCAGTATTTATGTAAATGAAAGGTGTGACCTTAGATCTGCATAGGACATGATTTAAACAAACCTTAAAATGTATTCCTGTTAAACCTTGTATTGACCTTTGGTTAACCCTAATCAGTCCTAATTAACTTATTTCTCTCTTTCTCCCCTTAGTTATTTTTTCCTTTTGTTTACTTCGGTATTTTTTTTTACTGATAATATTTATTTTTTCATTTTCATTCATTTTGTTTTTTACATTTTTTTTTTTACTGTTGCATAACAAGAAAACATGCCTAGTGCATTTTTTCTTTTGCAGAGGGGAATAGAGTGGGCGCATGTCCTCTTCTTCTTGCTGACCTGGAGGTGATGTGTAAAACGTCATTTCCAGGTCCCCGTGTCACATTCTGCACTGCATTAGAACAGGTAAAGGCTTTTAGAAATGTGGTGTCTCATTAATGGCTTGCCGACCAGCCGCCGCAGTTATATTGTAGCAGGTTGGCTCAGCTGCGTGAATCACCGTAGGTGTACGTTGGGCTTGTACACGGCACCCACTGGCCAGTGGGGGGAGCCAATCAGCATTTTTTTCCATGGCCGCTGGCTGCCTGCGATCATTTCCCACAGCGACAGAATGGAAATCTGCCAAAGTAAACAAGGCAGATCTCCATTCTGTCAGGGGATGACACACATATCCTATCTTTCTGCTATGCAGGAAGACGGATCTGTGTGTTGTCCCAGGCAGCCCATCCCCCATATAGTTAGTAAACACACCCAGGGAACACATTTAACCCCTTGATCGCCCCCTGATGTTAACCCCTTCCCTGCCAGTGCCATTACTACAATGTCAGTGCATATTTCTACCACTGATCACTGTAATAATGTCACTGGTTCCCAAAAAAGTGTAAAAAATAAAAAAAAACTGTAAAAACTGTGTGCCTCAATCCCGCAGTCCTGCTAAAAAATCACAGATCACCGCCATTACTAATAAAAAAATAAAAATAAATAAAAATGGCATAAATCTATCCCTTATTTTGTAGATGCTATAACTTTTGTGCAATCCAATCAATATACGCTTAATGTGTTTTTTTTACCTAAAATATGTAGCAGAATATATATTGGCCTATATTTTTTAAATATTTTTATTAGGCATGTTTTATAGCAGAAAGTAAAAAAAAATTTTTTGTTTATAATGGAAAAAAAAAAACGCACAGGTAACCACATACCACCTCAAAGCTCTATTTGTGGGGAAAAAAGGACACACATTTTATTTGGGTACAACATTGCAATTTTCAGTTAAAGTAACACAGTGCCGTATCGCAAAAAAAAGGCATATTCAGGAAGTGGGTAAATCCTTCCGGGGCTGAAGTGGTTAAAGAGAACCTATCACCAAAAAATCCTCATATTTTTTGCCCCCTATGTGATAAAAAAAGTTAAAAAGAAATACAAAAAAATAAAATAAAGTTACACCCAACCATATAAACCCCCCCAAAATGTTTTTAGAGGGCCCCCCACCCCATCATACATGTACGTACGAACATCAACACATGCATCAGTGGTGCCTACGCATGAAAATGTTGATACGATACACATTACATATTGCCACACACGCCAGAGTGAGAGCAAAAATTTGAGCACTTGCATAACACTAAACTTAGGACCTGTAGGGGATTTTAAAACTTTGCCTATTAAAAATATAGGGTAACGAAGTTTGTTGCAAGTGTTAAATCTGGACTTAGATGTTAATTGTTTTATTTTTATATATTTTTTTATATTTTTAATGTTGACCAATCTATATATGCTTACTAATCTATATTGGAATATAATTGTTGTCATTGGGAATATTTTGGAATCATTTGAGATAAGGGATCATCAAGGAGATTGACATGTAGAGTACAACACTGTATTTATTGATTGCATAGTCCCAATTAATGAGTTTTTTCAAGATACTGTCGCTCACATCAGATTTGACAATATGTGTAGACAATACAAAATAACCGATAGACATAATACAGGTATATTGAGAAGGAAATGTGTTCTGTAGATGTTGTAATTAAGTACAATATACACACAATTTAAGGACGGTATTGAGTATTAGAATGATGGAATCCACATTTCCTGTAGTTACAGCAGTGGGTGTAATGTCTCAAATGAGTACCAAGATGGCGATATGAACACTTCCTGTGGAAACAGGAAGTGACCTCATACTGCTCACACACTTAGTGGGATGTAGTGAGATCTAACAGGAAGCCACTGAATACAATAGGCAAACCTTCTGACTGAGTCTATGGGAGTACCAAGGTGGCGGTAACAACACTTCCGGTTCGGCGGAAACAGGAAGTGATTGAAATTTTACTACGTACTCATTGAGAGTAGTAGGAGTTACCGGGTGTAGTAGGCAGGACTTAACACATATAAGGCAACCAGTCACGGGTGCTATTAGCTTCTGAAGATGCCCAGTGGAAGGGGCGAAACTCGTCAAGTTGAGGAAACCTAGTGGCAGGTGTGTGCATGCCAAGGCAGGATTTTTTTGCAATGTTTTAAAAGTTTGATGTACATGTAATGATTTTGGATTTTTATGAATAAAATTAGCAGTATTACATTATATATCCTTTTCTCTTCATTGCCACATGCAGGTGATAATTATATCTGGATATAGGATATACCTGATGGCTTTTATATATTTGTGGAAGGAAGATGATATTTTCACCCACATACTGATCACATCCAGCAGCCCGAGCCATTGACAGGAGACACCATTCCAAACTTAATACCAGGCACATTTAAAGATTATTGCTGTTGAGTGGGGACCCAGACGGGGAGCACGGAGTGTCACCAAGATCTACACCAACTGCATAATTTCACACCATATGATTATATGGATGGACTCTATACGATTGTACTTTAATTGCACTGAGCACTTTATATTGTTAATTAATACTGTCATTAATTATACTGATGTAGGCACTTTATTATTATTATTATTATATATTGGTCCATTGTTTATTGGAGCAGCGCTGAGTTTAACATCTATATTTTCATAAAAAATTGAAACTACCACCGTTTTATGCTCTAGGCCAAGGTTTCTCAACCAGGATTCCTCCAGAGGTTGCTAGAGTTTCTTTGAGCAGTGAGAAATGTCTACCTCTCAAATAAGTTCCCACTGACATCTTTGATCTTTTAGCTATCTGTAAGGGAGTAATTCTTCCCAATGACCACAAGTGTAAGGACCATTCTTCCCAGTGACCATCACACTAATGTATCATGAGTTGTGGTTATTGTAATTTTTAGAAGGGATTCCCTGAGACCGGAAAGTTATTTCAAGGGTTCTGTGTTGAAAAGGTTGAGAAAAGCTGCTCTAGGCTTTCTGCTTTTAGAATATATATAATATTTTGGGTGTTTCACACAATCTTCAGGGCTACAATTATTTTTTTAAATGTGTGCAAAAAACTGAAAAACTCCTCTGTCAGCAAAAGGGTTAAATGCAAATATAACCATCTGAATCAAGGAATCCTATTAACATCCTTGTTATATGGAGGTCAATATAAACACGTAACTATATAAAATGCTGGTGCAGTTTTCCTTCAACTATTCAAATGTTTTTGGGCTTAAACATTGGATGAAAGCGATTGCAGTTATTAGAAAATTCCCCTGCGTATGGCCAGCATTTGTTGTTAGGAGAATTTCACACTTGAATGATCAAATCAAGATTATTTGTTGTGACTGGTTATAAGGAACGTAAAAAACAGGCCAGTCATACAGTACATGCTTATGTGCTTCCTGAGTGGCCAAATTGAAAGTATTCAATGAACTATATAACAATTTCTTAGTGGAAATACACTTTAAGGCCAGAAAACAACACACATAACCATTTAACACACCACAAAACATACATGTGAAAATACGTTTTGTGTATTGTAATGCACTTAAAAGAAAAGGCTGGGTACATTTCTCGTAATGTGAGGCTTGCTAACCCCTTCAGCCCCAGAAGAATTTATCCCCTTCCTGACCAGAGCACTTTTTGCGATTCGGCACTGCGTCGATTTAACTGACAATTGCACGTGCAACGTGCAACGTGGCTCCTAAACAAAATTGGTGTCCTTTTTTTTCCCACAAATAGAGCTTTCTTTTGGTGGTATTTGATCACCTCTGTGGGTTTTATTTTTTGTGCTATAAACAAAAAAATAGCGACAAGTTTGAAAAAAAAACACATTATTTTTTACTTTTTGCTTTAATAAATATCCCCCAAAAATATTTAAAAAATGTTTTTTTTTTTCCTCAGTTTAGGCAGATACGTATTCTTCTACATATTTTTGGTAAAAAAAATCACAATAAGCGTTTATTGGTTTGCACAAAAGTTATAGTGTCTACAAAATAGGGGATAGTTTTATGGCATTTTTATTGATAATTTGTTTTGTACTAGTAATGGCAGCGATCATCAATTTTTATCGTAACTGCGACATTAAGGCGGACACATTGGCCAATTTTGACACATTTTTGGGACCATCGGCATTAATACAACGATCAATGCTAAAAAATGGCATTGATTACTGTAAAAATTTCACTGGCAATGAAGGGGTTAGCCACTAGGTGGCGCTGTAGGGGTTAAGTGTGTCCTAGGGAGTTATTCTAACTATGGGGGGAGGGGCTGTGTGTGACACGTCACTGATTACCACTCCCGATTACAGGGAGAGCTGATCAGTGACATTGTCACTAATGTGTCGCTAATGTAAACAAGCATCTCCCCGTTCTTTCTCATCGTGAGACGATTGCGGGCAACCCCACAGGCATCGTGGTCACAGAGCTCCCTGAAGCACGTGTGAGCCGCTTCTTAAAGGGCAACGTGCAGGTACATTAATCTGCCTGGAAGTGCCCTTCTGTCGCAGTATATCTGGGTGAGGCAATTGGGAAGTGGTCAAGGACCGATAAGAATGAATGTGCTCAGGTACCAGAATGTATGCTGAAGAATAAAGAAGGTACAGGTCTAAAGCAGCCCATAGATGAGTCATTTTTTATTGTTCCCCCTATGGGGGAAAACTACTTATTTCCCCATTGACATATTTGAGGTGAATGGGGAAACCCTCCCCACTGAGACTTTGTATGATGACAGAGGGGAGACTTCCCCTCCCACAGGATACACCGATCAGTGCTGTTGGCTATAGCCTGCAGTGCCGAGCAAGTGGGGAAAATCTGACAGGGTGAAATACAGAAATCAGTCAGTGGATGACTTATGTACAACCAAAGTGCCCATACATAGATTGAAATGGCTTAAGTGTAAAAGGGTCCTCACTGTATACCCCTACTTGCTTTTGTTCAGTAGATACTGAGACATTGTGTAATTGTGTGATTAGTTCCAACATCTAATTTGATTTGAAGCATTGTTTGACTAATGATTAAACTCCTAGTAGAGAACATTGCTAAGGATGCCTGTAAGTTGACCTCAAGGTATGTTTAGTGTTCTGTGAAAAGTAGTGTGCTAGTTATAGGAGCAAAAGACAGGAATTCTGGAAATCCCACATGATGTTCTCTTATGGTTTGGTAAATTTTGAAAGTTTCAGAAAATCAAGGTTGGCAGCAGGCTGAAACATAAAGATGATTTCTAAAACATTAAAACAGATTGTGTGCGATTATATACCTTATATCATGTTATTACTAAAGACTGAACCTTTCTTTTAATGAGTATTAAGACTGCCTTGTATCCTTAATTTCTTACCTGTGTCTTCGCTTCTTCCTTGACCCTGAATTTGACCTTTATAAAAGAAAAGAAAAAACATTTTTTTAAAGATTTATGTTATGATACATGGTCTTTCTTTACATTTTGGACTTTATATATAGTATATGAAAGGTTGTAAATAATATCATTTAACAATAACTGAATAATAGTACAATATACATGCTCAAGAAATAAAGAAAACCATTAAGAAAAGAAGTTCATTTTCCACTGAAAAGTGAGCATTTGTTATCCTGTACAAATAAGTCTTATTAGGACATTCCTGGAAAAATAGCGATATCTTGGCCTTACACTTCAAGAAAATATGATTCCTTTTCTAACAACAAGAGGCAGGTCAACTAGGCCTAATGATCTTATTATACAGAATTTGATAGTCCTGTTCATTTACCCAGCACAAAGTGCAAAGGTTATGTTACATCTGCTATGCCCGTCTGATACTGAATGTTTAACAAATATATTTTTCCAGCTTCTAAAGTAATAAGCAACAAAAAATGTAAATTAAGTAGAAAACTGAGCTATACACAGCAACTACAATTTTGCAGAAGACTACCATGGAAGAACTGAGGAAAGTTCCTTTATTGCAGTGGTAGCGCAAAATTAATTTTTTATAAACCGTCCCTGCCCACATCTTTAAAATCTTTTCAAACTCTACAAAACCAACGCAAATGATCTAACTACAGTGATCCAGACCTCACTTCTAAACTATATAACTACACCTACTAATTAACACCATTATACCACTGTCTGCACACACTAACCAATGGACGACAGAACACAGTGTCTCCATTGAGACAGATTATTGGAAAGAGATTTGGACCTCCTCCCAAAAATAACAAACTCTAAAGTACTGACTCACTGGTACATAGTCCCAGTTAGAATTGCAAAATGTGCACCAAATTATTCCCCCCATGTGTTTTTAAGTTTGTGGAGACCTATGCACATTTGGTGGGCATGTCCAGTGGGCACCAAATTTTGGCCCTCTATTTAAGGCATATTTTCAAGCCTCTTCCAGACCACACTATCGCCTGACCCACTTATAGCTTGTCAATAACCATCAATTAGAGACTACTTTGTCCCTATCCTACTGGACCCTACTTAGTACTCTATCAAACATTTAGGCTGGGTTCACACCTATGCGATTTGGATGCGGGGTTTAGCCGTATCTAATTTGCATTGCAGGAGAGTGTGACAGGCTCCCTATGGAGCCGGTTCACATATCTCCGTTGCGGCTTCGGAGAGCGCTGCACGTCTTTGGTTCCGTTTCAGGACCGGACTCAGGCACAGATTCATAGATCCTGATTCATCCCTGAAATGGAGAATAGGAACGCACAGCGCTTCTGTGCGATCCGCAGCCGCTTCCAGTGTGAACCGAGCCTTAAGAAGACCAGATTTTAGTATGATTACAAAGTTGAAAACTACTGTTTGGAATCTATATCACTGAAGCACTGTATTGCACACTTGAAATGTCAACCTCCACCTTGTTATTTTATACATTTGTCATATTGTACATATGTACCAAACATATTGTATCTTTTTTAAATAAAAATACTATAAAAGAAAAATGTTTTTTTTATTTTTTTTATGAAATGTTATTTTTATAAACATTCTCTTATTTTTGGTGTTGTATTAAAAATAGAGATTTGTAGACTGGCCACTAGTGGAAGCTCCCTGTCTTTGTAGACTGGCCACTAGTGGAAGCTCCCTGTCTTCTTTTTAGGAGATGAGGTATGAGTTCATATGGAGTGCATGGCTTTTTATGAATTAATCGACTCTTGCATTTTGAGAAGGAACAGTAAAGCATGACCATTATGTAGCAGTGCAAAGCAGGAAGAAGAAGCCATGTCACTGCTGAAACTGGAATCTGAATGCATGTCGAACAGTATTCAAAAAGACACAAATTTGAGCATGTTAAGATTTGAAGCTTTTTCCTGAGCAGATGAGACAAAGTCCCCATGTTTCATACAGTGCCTTCAGCAACAGACTTCACTACATTTCCCTATGCCAAGCCATTTTACTGCAGTGATACCTAAAACGACAGAATTTTGTATTCGCATAATTTGCATACCACCTATAAAGCATACACATATACCTGTGACTGAATGCCATTTTTATTTCTTCAAATCTGGCCATTTCAGCAGTTAAAAGATAATAACACCATTTCAGGGCTTTATAATTATCCATCTAACAGACTCACTTTACAGTTCGCCATTATACATTCTGATTGTAAAAAAAATTATGTAGTTTGAGGGACAACCTAGAAAATTTGTTTCAATTTGCACAAAGTCAGGCAGGCCCCAGCAGTAAATACAGTAATTGTTGCTACATCTAGAGGGAATACTGTAATTAAATCAGATAAATAGGTATCTTATGATACTCGTAATTATTTGTCAACTGCTTGGCCTTTTGAGCTGGCAGCATATACCACAGCTGAACAAGCTTTATGCCAGGTTGACCTCACCTGGACCACATCACCATCCTTCTCCAGAGCACACTGCTACCTCCTTTTGGAAACACTGCAGCAATTGTGATGTACAGACCCAACTTATGGAGCAAGGATTCGTTATGAAAACATACCTATTATAGTTTGAATTACAGTAAACAGCATATGTACTCACTATGGCAGGGCAGTATTTGTAAGCAAACAGAACATTCATGCCTTGACTAATGGTGGCCACATGTGCTTCAATAAATGATCAATTTTACAAATGATCTTTTACTATAGGAATAATTAATCTATAGTCATCAATCCATTACATCGATATGACACACCCAGGAAAGTGTATTTTCATCCATAATTGGGATATGACCATAACTTAAAATCATAAACTATCAATTGCCTCCCTGTTTCCACCATGTAATCTCGTAATCTGATCGATCAAAATACAATGGCATCCATGAACAAAGTATCTCAGTGCTGCCAGTTGATGCAAAATGATCAATAATATTTCGCCCTGGCCAATCAACTCAGCTTGATTAAATCTGATAAAAATCAAGTCTAAATTGATTGAAAGAGAAGTCATGGCTAATCTATTGTTTGTGGATTCAATCATTTTGGTAAAATCACACATCAATCAGATAAAAGAATCGAAGCCTGAAAGGACCATCATAAGTCATATTTATATAAACTACTAGAAATTACCAACAGCAGGAAAGTAACTTCTCTGCTAGCTATGGTTTAGCTTAGTTTATTTTCCTCAGTTTTCTCAGTCTGTTATAAACACCTTGCTACTATTTTATGAGAAACGAGCATACAGATTCAGCATTGGATCGATGCATTCACCTAGGTGAGTATAAAGGTTTATTTTTTTTTTAAAGTTCATACTCCTCTTTTAACATTTAATCACAGGTTTACTTCAGATGAAACAAACATATGAAGATTATGAAAAATTGTGACCCATCTTTAAAAATGGCTAAAAATATTTATCTGCTTTTCACAAGAAACCTGACAAGAAGAAGGGTATTATTTGTAGAGTCATGATAGTGATTACTGTGAGAGATTGTTACATAATTAGAAAATAAACTATTTGGTTCCAAACCTTTATATTGCACCACGTCTATCTAGTGACAATATTAGTACATATAGTATAAGTACATACATGGAATCCTACAACATAGAAACAGTTTTATATATATATGCATAGTTATGAGTGTCTTTTTTTTTTCTGCAAGAAGTAATATAGTAGTTACAGACAGATTTGGGAAACACCGATTTTCATGAATTCTGAAATAACATTACCTGTCTCTTTTGTGCTTTTTGCCACTTTTCTTCTTCTTTTCTTTTCGCACTGGGGATGAACTATCACAGCTGGAAATAAGAACAGATACTCAATTCTTACTTCTTTGTACTGAAAAAACAAGCGCACTACCCCGAATCAGTAATAATGACATAAAAACATAATTATTAGAATAAAAACAATTTTAATGAACAATCTCACATTTGGATTGGAGTGTTTTGCCACCTGAAGTCTAGGCTCTCAAGCTTCCTTTCTCTCTGCTTAATGTATCATCATTCATATTCAAACACTAAATGAATTTTGAATCTGACCAATGAATGTGATGAAGTAACTTTACTGAACTTAGTACTGTATTGATGCATTGATCGCAGAAGGCTTCTCTAATTGCCCCACCAGCAGCCACCTTTTAAAAGATGTCTCCTCCCTACTTGCATGCTCCATGCTCTTTACTGACCACAGTGACTGTAAAGTGATACTTACCTTGGTTATACTGGCATCACAGTCCTGCAATAAACACTGGTAAGAAAATTCCCAGATCACCAGATTTTTTAACAGATGGGAGTGGGGTGGACTGGTGCACTCCACCTGGATCAAAGACTTATAGGGTTAGTTCACCTTTACCATAAAAAACTGCCTATGCACATAAGGTAATCTGTACATGATACAAATCAAGCAGCTTTAACTAAAGTTGAATAATGCCCTTGCTATAGGTGTAGGCCATTTACGTACCTTATGAAGCTTGACTGGGAAACTTCTAAAAATTTGCTAAGAGAGACCTAGTATTACTGCTCATCTTAACCATCACAGGAATGAGCTCTCGAATACTGAGCTCACAGCTACTGCATCAGGTTAGAGAAAGCTCATATGAGGCGATTTAAATCAGAGAAAGCGCTCAGTCTTAAGATAGGGTTGGTGAGCAGTAACACTAGGCCTCTCTTAACAATGTCCTTAGCAACATCCTAGAAGGTTTCCAGTCAGACGTCATGAGGTATGCAAATGGCCTACAATTACAGTGCCTTGCAAAAATATTCACCCCCTTGGCATTTTTTCATGTTTTGTTGCCTCACAACCTGGAATTAACATGGATTACATGGGGCATTTGAGGATTTACATCATTTAATTTACAGAACATGCCCACAACTTTGAAGATTTTTTTTTTTAATTATGAAGCAAACAAATAACAGAAAGTCCTCATGTACACGGACGTTTTTACAGCTGCTTTTTTGAGCATTTTTTGCAGCTTAAAGACGCGTGTCCATGTTTTATCAGCTTAAAAACACCTGGCCATGTTAGTCTATGGCTTCATGCCCACCTAGGCGTTTTTTGAGCTGCAAATGGCATAGGCATTTTTAAGCTATAAAAAAAACCCCAGGACCAGTGCGTTCTGAGGCTCCAGTGTGAGACCTGTAAAAAGGCAAAAGGTGTTAAAGCGGGAGTCCGCCGGGACTCCGCGTTTTTTTTTTTTTTTAAAAGCCAGCAGCTACAAATACTGCAGCTGCTGACTTTTAAAATAGTGACACTTACCTGTCCAGCGCGCCCGCGATGTCGGCACCCGAAGCCGATCTCTAGATTGTCTGTCGGGTGCTGCCGCGCCATCTTGGGTATGGGAATCAGGAAATGGAGCCTTTCGGCTTCATTTCCCGGTTCCCTACTACGCATGCGCGAATCGTGCTGCGCAATAAGGACGGTCCCCGCTGCCTCTGGGATCTGTGTGTTTCCCAGCAGGCAGCGGGGCACTTGCGGAAAGGGGCGGGCACTTGCGGAAAGGGGCGTAATCTACGCCCCTTTCCGCAGAGAGCTATCCCGGAAGTGGGTGCAGAATACCTGTACTGTACAGGTATCTGCACCCCCTCCCCCCTGAAAGGTGCCAATTGTGGCGCCGGAGGGGGGGAGGGTTCCGATGAGCGGAGGTCCACTTTAGGGTGGACCTCCGCTTTAAACACGAATTAACACTGTGTTAAGCCTCGTCAGGTGTTTCTTTCTCTAGTCAAAATTAATGGTTCCCTATGGGAGCCCACTGATTTAAATAGAGGTTGTACCAGAAGTCAGATCAAGATGATCCAACTTGCAGTGCGACTTGTGTGCTGAGAATCTTGAAGGGGAACCCCTCAAAAATTGCTTGAGGTTCACCCCCTTCAGTCTGGTATGGATATTAAGGAGAATTTCCTATGCCGAAAAAACAGCGTGGGGGTCCCCCCAAAATCCATACCAAGGTGTTAAACACAAATTAATACTGTGCTAAGCCTCATCAGGCATTTATGTCTCTATTCAAAATAAATGGTTCCCTATGGGAGCCCATTGATTTGAATAGAGGTCGTACCAGAAGTCGGATCACTGCATTACAGTGGGAGAGAGCGTTGTGTCAACATCGGAAGAGAGAAGAGAGAAGACGACGACGGCGAAGACCGGGCCAACACTAGTAAAAGAGCTGGAAGAAGATAGCAGAGGAGCCTGGCAAAAGGTACTGGAGAGCGGAAGAAGAGGCAGAAGAAGTCGGAAGAGACCCCCGAAGTCGGAAGAAGACCCCCGGAGCTGTCTAATAAATTATTTAAAAAATCTGTGTAGTGTGTTTTTTTAATTGACACTTTTGCCCCAGGTTAATGGGTAGGGGTACGATGGACCCCTTACTCATTCACATAGAGTGGGGTGCCGGGATCTGGGGGCCCCCTTATTAAAGGGGGCTCACAGATTCCGATAAGCCCCCCGCCTGCAGACCCTGACAACCAACGACCAGGGTTGTCGGGAAGAGGCCCTTGTCCTCATCAACATGGGGACAAGGTGCTTTGGGGTGGGGGGCAGCAGGGCGCCCCCCTTCCCCAAAGCACTCACCCCTAATGTTGAGGGCATGTGGCCTGAAACGGTTCAGGAGGGGGGGTGATCGCTCGTCCCCACCGTCTTTCCTGACCGGCCAGGCTGCGTGCTTGGATAAGGGTATGGTATGGATTTTGGGGGACCCCATGCCGTTTTTTTTGTGTAGAAGTTCCTCTTAAGATCCATACCAGACCAAAGGGTCTGGTATCGTCTTAGGGGGGAACTTAACGCAAAAGATTCTCAGCACACAAGTCGCACCGCAAGTTGTATCATCTTGATCCGATTTCTGGTGCAACCTTTATTCAAATCAATGGGGCTCCCATAGGGAATCATTGATTTTGAATGGAGACAGAGAAACGTGGCTGAAAGCTAGCGCGGCTTAACATGCATTGAATTCAATGCAAAACGTGGAAAAAAATGCATTTTTAACACTGCTTTTTTCCTGGTGTCTGTACTAGCTTTACAGCCCATTTTTTAAAACCTTCGTGTGCATGCAGCCAAAAAGTCAATGTGCATAACTATTCACCCCCCTAAAGTCAATACTTTGTAGTGCCACCTTTTGCAGCTATCACAGCTCCAAATCGCTTTGGATTAGTCTCTATGAGCTTGCCACATCTAACCACTGGGATTTTTGCACGTTCATCCTTGCAAAACTGCTCCAGCTCCTTCAAGTTGGATGGTTTGTATTTGTGAACAGCAATCTTTAAGTCTGACCACAGATCTTCTATTGAATGGAGGTCTGAGCTTTGACTAGGCCCTTCCAACACATTAATCCCCTTAAAACTTTACCAGTGTGTTTTGGGTTATTGTCCTGCTGGAAGGTGAACCTCCTTCCTAGCCTCAAATCACACACAGAGTGGTACAGGTTTTGCTCAAGAATATCCCTGTATTTAGCACTCTCCATCTTTCCTTCAACTCTGCTGCCACCACCATGTTTCACTGTGGGGATGGTGTTCTTTGGGTGATGTGATGGGTTTGTTCCAGATATAGCTCCAGATATAGCATTTTCTTTAATGGCCAAAAAGTTCAATTTTAGTCTCATTAGACCAGAGCATGTTCCTTCATACATGCTTCCACATGCTTTTTCGTAAACTCAAAACTTGCCATTTTGTTTTTTGCTGAAAGTAAAAGCTTTCTTCTGGGCACTCTGCCATAAGCCCAATTCTATGGAGCATACAGCTTATTGTCATCCTATGTATAGATACTCAAGTCTCTTCTGTGGAACTCTGCAGCTCCTCCAGGGTTACCTTAGGTCTCTGTGCTGCCTTTCTGATTAATGCCCTCCTTGCCTGGTCCGTGAGTTTTGGTGTGAGGCTGTCTCTTGGCAGGTTTGCTGTTGTGCCATGTTCTTTCCATTTGGTTATGATAGATTTGATGGTGCTCCTAGGGATCATCAAAGATTTGGATTTTTTTTTATAACTTAACCCTGACTTGCACTTCTCAACAACATTGTCCCTTGCTTGTTTGGAGAGTTACTTGGTCTTCATGGCAGTGTTTGGTTAGTGGTGCCTCTTACTTAGGTGTTGCAGCCTCTGGGGTTGTTCAAAAAGGTGTGTATATGTAATGACAGATCATGTGACACTTAGATTGCACACATGTAGACATAATTTCACTACTTATATGACTTCAGAAGGTAATTGGTTGCACCAGAGCTTTTTATGGGCTTGATAACAAAGGGGGTGAATACATATGCACATGCCATTTATCATTTTTTTTATTTCTGAAAATAGTTTTATGTATATATTTTTCTAATTTTACTTCACCAACTTAGATTATTGTGTCCTGATCCATCACATATAATTCAGATTAAAAAAAAAACATTGAACTAAAGGCTGTAATGTAACAAAAGGTAAAAAGCCAAGGGGGTGAATACTTTTGCAAGGCACTGTATAGCAATCAAAGTTGCACAGTTTGTTTTATGTACAGACATTATGCCTTTAAGCCTTGAGCACACAGAGTGTGCTCCTTGTATGCATTTAAGGCCATTTTTTTTCATTTTGACTAGCGTATGTTATAGGCATACAGGTTAGTCTAACCTCATGGACTTTAGCTGCCATTATAATCTTAAAATAGAGGGAACTGTGTGTATTGCATGAGTTGCTAATGCATTTTTTATTATAGTGTATTGATAAATGTGGCTGTCAGTTTGTTTATGCAAATATGTCAGAAAAATATTATGTTAAAATATTTTAGTGTGTGTCCTACTTATGGCAAAGGCTTATTATTCATATTCTCTGAGCACCCATAAAATCCTAGGCTTGATGCAGAAGTAAAACGCAGAGCACTTTGATCATCGTAAGCATAGAAACCCATTTACAGTTTTCTTCCGATGTCTGTGTAATGGTGGATTGATACGTCTGTCCTATACTAAAGATACTACCAATCAGGTCTTCTTATAACAAAACTAAAACCCAAGTGGACAAGAAAACAAATGAAAAGACAAGCTACAACTTACTATAGTACAGTGTAGGTTCATGCAGGAGATATTTATACCATTCAGTAAGGACATTCACATTTTTTACATCACACCATTACAAAATTATTTTCTACAGCTTTGCTAAGCTACACATCTCATCCACTTCCAATAAATAAACTTCAAAAGCAACTGTATGCAAAATGATCAATAAAGATTATTGGCATGAATGGGGAGAGAAACCCTGTGTAAATAATTTTACATCTAGATCCATGCAACTTCTGACACCACTGGTTTGTGTCTTGGTCTCCCTTCACCAGGGATAGAGCTTATATAACTGTACAGATATGGAGTAGCTCTGCAATCAGGGGGATAAATGGCAAATAGCTGTGACTGGAAGTACCAAAGTACATAATGCTTGTAGTCTGCAATGAGTTTTGCCTTATTGCTACTAGTGTAGATACAAGGTCCAAATGCCAACAAATAAACTCATATAGAATAAACTTTATGATTTACAGAGCTGTTTGTGAATTACATTTCTCATCTGCTCTGCTGCTCAGCTGATCTCCATCTGATCATTAGGTATTGGGGTTCTGGATTTTTTTCTACCCTGTCTGGTTGTGTCATGGCAGATGTTTAATACCTTCATGATGGCTTCAACAAATAAAATATTAAAAGTCAGCTCCTTGGCAGAGCTAGCTTTGAGAGAAGAATGCTTTGAGAGAAGAATGCTTTAAAGTAATTTCAACTGCTGAGAAAAAAAATGCTATAGGCAGGTGCTAAACTATGAAGTTCCCTAAAAGCAAATTAAACCAAGCACATCATTTCCAAGGAATTAAAATGGCATATTCATGCTTTTCTGTCTTTTCTCTACATTTTAGGTCCCATAAAAGTCTTCCATAAGCATGATGGATGTTGTGAATTAATGCCTTTCTAAATTACAACCTAAAGTCAGAAACGTTTCCAGCTACTTGTGGTATGCGAGTAAGACTAAAAACCACATTTGAATCCTAATAACAGAAAAAAAGAACTCGGTAAGACAAGTAACATGCATTCTCTTTATAACATATTTATTATATAAATTATGTAAAGATAACTCTAGTCAAAAAACAATAACAAGCCCCTTGAAGCAGATATATTGGCTAGTGCCTACCATTTTTACGTGAAACCACTCTTTGATTCTTCTATGCTATACTTAAACTGCTTAAGCCTTAAAACTGAAAGGACCTTTCTGAGCCTGAAACATGCCAATACTCCTGATGTCAATACACCAGAATGCCAATATTCCTAAAATGTCTTAAGACCACTTTAACACATTGTAAGTCATTACTTAATAAGTCTGAATTTTGGCCAAAGCCATGAAAAGGAAGGGCCTCTAACCCTGAACCCTGTCCAGGGTGCAAGGCACTCAATTTTCTATCTAGGAAGAAGCTGGAACCAGCCGGAGCCTGTCCACCAAGTACTTGGTGAAGGGCTCTCCCAAAGAGCGACCCCTCCGATTGGGTAGAGGTAAAAAGCCAAAGGCTACAAAACCTACCCCTGACATCAGGACAGACCCCAATAACCTGCACCATCATTGCTGTGTATAAATAAAGTAAAACAACAACAAACACATGTGCAGTGCAAAGTGCTGGTGAAAGATAGCACATACAAAAAAAGTTCCATGTGGAATACCCACAGAGGGCCTTCCAGACAATATAAAAACCGCTCTAGCTGGCCAAAAGGCCTGTGAAGAAGATACTGTGCAAGTAAGCATCAAATGACATGACCAAGTGCCAATAAAAACAGAGTAGGGTCCCATACCCATAGTCATTTTCTGGCATCTCTGTTTTGCCACTCCCAGGCGGCACATCACCAGGTATTTCTTGCACCACCCAGCCCTTGGCAAGACAAATGCCCAGAAAGGCATTAGAACAAGGGACAAGCCTGGTGCACCAAGCCACATTCAGAATGGGAGGAAAAGGATCCCTCCCACCACATTACATCAGATAAAATACTAACTGCACTGCCCCTCCAAGAACAAGAACAAGATACTACACTTGATCTTAGTGATAAGGCTGAGAAGAAGATACCAAAGAGGATACCGATACCTGGAGAAAGGGGGGAGTTTGTCAACTTTCATCAATCACTTGGACATGATTCTCCACCAGGCCATCCTTAAAGGTGAGATGGGACCAGCAGGCAGGCCTTGTGGACTTAAGTTATCACAGGGGTACAATACTTAGCCACCATAATGTTGAAACTTCAAACTAGAGACCAAAACAATGCACTGACCTATTTTAAGCTAATCAAAATAAATGAAGATGAAGAGGTCCTGTTAGCCACAAAGTCTCAAAAAACAACAATCCCACAGGTTCTGAGCAATGTCACAATGGTGCCTCCATGTATTCAGCACAGACCTTTCTGGATGCCGCAGAAAATAAAGAAAGTGAAATGCCTCCTGCCCGTGAGGCCCTAAAGCAAGTGACAACAGATGGACCATTCACAATCCATCTTTCAGCAACCCTTCCCCGAGATTCAGTCAGTAGTACAAGTGGTAGAGACCCAGGCAGGGATGCAACAGTTGATCACCAACCATAAAGTAGGCAATGACACCCTAACTTAGAAGACCTGCATCTGACATGGGAACAAGCTTGAAAGACAGAAGATTCTCAGCTGAGTCTTACAACTGTGGGTACACTGGGCACTACTGAGCGCAATGTCCAAAATAAAGGCATTCTTGGAATGTAACAGAGGAAGCTTGTCAGCCATTCCAGGATATATTACCAGCAAAGCCATCTGTAAACTTCAAAGAGTGTGTTAGACCTTTAGGCTGAAATGCTAAGGGTCCATTCCTTCTAGTGAGTAAGGGGCACAAGTGCCACTTTTCACAGTTTGATTTTTTGTAGAACTACAGCATTTTGTTGATTTTTAGTTGAGAACGGAACACTTTATAAGAAGAAGGTCCAGTGAGAAATCCATTAATTTTGGGATGATATATTTATAATTGTGTCACAGAGTGTATTTGTTTTACTGACAGTATAATTATATTTCACTTTTTAAGGACTATATATTTTTTCACTTATTAGTTATATATTTTTTTATACTGCATGTGCTGTTGTATATTTTTGTAAAGGATTGTTTAGGTGTTTAGCACTTTAAGCAGCAGCAAAAGGATTTGACCACAATTCCTTAGTGCGAGTTTCCTATGATTTCAATAGATTTTATTGTCTTACATCAAGAATATTATATTGACCTCAGCCTTAAAGGAGTCCTTCTAGCTTCTGAAACCTTGCAATCTTGTTTGTGACTTTGATGAAAGATAGTAAATCTATTAAACTGGATTTGAAGAGTTGGTGATATATGTGCACAGTATATTCATCACAACAACATCTGTCATTCACTGTTAAAGTTTCCTCAGCTTTTGAAATAATTAAACCTCTCTTGTTATTTTCTGTCTTATGTTTGTTTGGGAAATTGTTGAGCATGTATAGTATTTTTCAATTGAAAATATAGTGTGTGCATGTATAGAACGGAGAGTCTATATATACAGTGTATCCAGAAAGTATTCACAGCGCTTTACTTTTTCCACATACAGCCTTATTCCAAAATTGATTAAATTCATTATTTTCCTCAAAATTCTACAACAATACTTTATATTGACAATGTGAAAGAAGTCTGTTTAAAAATCTTATAAAAAAAAAATTTAACAAAAAATCACATGTACATACAATAAGTATTCCCAGTTTTTGCTAAATACTTTGTTGAAGCACCTTCGGAACCATTTACAGCCTTGAGTCAATGGGGCACAGCCCCCCTAATCCATGCACCCGGCCCCTAATGCAAGGCATGGATTTCAATTTTTTTCAAGCACCTGATTAGAGCTTGAGGCTCTAGGCCAGTGAGGGGTGGGAGTAAGAGAGTGGAGGTTTATTTGCCGCCCCCCCCCCAAAAAAATGGAGCACCAGTCGTCACTGCTTACAGCTGACCTATAAATGTTACAGTGAGAGAAGTAAGCAATATGTATTAAAATTAGTGCTATCCTCTTACCAATAGCGATTTGTTTTAAATATTTAATCTATAAGCGACCTTTTTACCCCCAGCAAGCTCTAGCAACTGTTATATAAGTTCATACCTTGCATTAGATTATCCTAAGGTATACCCTTTTATACAAACCTAGATATAACAATCCATTAAACCAACGAAAAAAATACCTGCCAGCAATGGAGAAAACTATTATCTGCTGCAATAATCCAACAACTAGTTTAAATTTATAAGTTCAAATATCCACAAGCTGTCCAAAAACTGTCAAACCATAATAACTATGGCAGATGCTCTTATGAATAACTATACTTCAGCATTTAATTACTCCAAGAAAACAGTTTTGACACTATTTAATGTCTATCACAAATAGCTTTAAAAGTACATCTTCAGCTATCTTAAAATACTCATAGTTTAAGGCTAGTGAGTGATATCATCAATCATTATGTTCCATTTTACCAGTCTCATACACACTATTAGATTTTCTGAAGATGTTTGTCTTCAGATTTGCCAAAACCATGTAATATGAGGTCAAACCTTAAGAGTTTCAATTTGTATGCAATCAGACAGGCCCTTGCATTACATGGTTTTGGTAAATCTGAATACAAAATCTGCAGAAAATCTAATAGTGTTTATGGGGCCTTAGATGTTGTATTTTATCTGTCAAATGAAAGATATAAACATATTCAGCCCTGAACAAGCATAACCAAGCAAGATAGGAAACAAAGACAATATACAAGATAATCATTTTCCAGTGCTGTCTTGCACTGTCAAACTTGCCTGGAAGTACTTTATTCCTATTTATGGTTCCCTGGGAGCTAATGGATATACATTTCTACAAAGGCACAGCTAGCATTAAAACACTTTTCTAATAACCTTGTTAGGGGTTAGAATTTCTACCAGGATGTTATAGCTGTCGTTTTTACCACTGGGAGACTTGGCCTCACTTTTTGTCCCCGTGACAAGTGTCTCCTTGACTGAAAGGAAATGATCACAATGGAGGCACAGCAATGACAGAGGTTCTAACCCTTTCCCACTCCATCCTTTACCAGAAATACATTTGGGATAAAGTTGAGCTTCAATGCTGTTTCCACACAGCCATTTTCTGCAGGCTTTGGTGACATAGCATAAAGGATCACACACCACAAATACAACAGACACCTTGCAAAGCTCCTTACACTTAGAAGTGTATTAAACCCAAATGCAAACATTTATTATATTGCATCTTACTAATTCTTAGATGTAAAGGCTGCATTTGTTTCCTTTTTAGTCTTTCTTTATTTTTAAGCTTTCTTTTCTTCTTTTATTTTCATCTGATGATCCAGCCAGTGAGTTTGTTGTTTTTCAAAAGAACAAACTCTCTTCCAGATGTAAGTTATCAGTTTACAGGGTATAGACAAACCATTTAATACTGACAGGGGTGCTTGCAATGATAATCTTGTATTTATTTATGTAAAACCTTTATCCCAATAGGTAAAAAAAAAAGTTTTCTGTTTCTGACTGATTCTAAAGTGTGAGCTTGAGTTTGGCTTCAATTTGTTTGTGTATTTAAATTTGCTAGTACAATAAACCCTATTCTCTCACTGGATTGACAATGCTGTTGTCTGCTGTGCCCCCCGTGGGCCTTCATCCAGAGTTATGTCTCCCTAATAAAGGAGGTGTGTTACTGGCCAGGACACCTGGTAAAGCGGGGGGGGGGGAAAAAACTAAAAAAGCAAACAAATGCAGCCACTACATCTAATGACTGGTAAGCAGCAACATTTTTGGTTTGGGGTTTAATACTGCTTTAAAAGCAAAGTACCAAATTTATAGTATCCAATGCAAATTCATAACTGATGACTGATTTATATCAATAGCATGCTTACTTAATATAAAAGAAAAAAAGTCACATATGTTACACTCACCTTGCTTGCTTATTGGAGATAAACGATAAAAAAAAAGTAGAAATCTTTAGCATATCCCTTATATATAATGGCAAGATTTATGTGCAAGGCTATTTATTGACTGACATTCTTAGTCACTTTTTATTCATGTCTAGAGATAGCATCCTTCCACTCATCTAAAAAACTAATTAGAAAAAAAATCAGGCTACTGCATTGCAGTGAGGCAGTAATAGCTTCTAAATGTTGCCAATTTATCATTAGCTTCTCCTGGTGGCTCTGGTCCAGCAGGTTAGCCTGATTAAGTGCAGACATACAGCGAACACTGAGAGATGGATAAGAAATCTACTCACCGACTCCTTTTATGTCCAGATTTCTTCTTCTTTCTTTTCTTTGGGGGAGGTGATATTGAGCTGCTCAGTTTTCTGTGGGCCCTAAGAAATATAATTCATACATAAGTACTCTTTGCTTTATAGTGACTTTAGGACAACTTAAATATATACAAGGGGCATTCAAGTCAAAACAGGACTTTTCAGTTTATAAAATAAAATAACAAATTTTAAGGAGTGGAAACTGCATTTATTTGTAAGCATACTCCCCTGCTACATTTATACACTTATCCCAGAGTTTAACTATCCGCTGATCATCCGCTGATGACATAACATGCACGGAACCATGTGACCAATGGGACGTCACCCACGTCCTCCGTTTATCCTCATGGGATATTATTGATGTCTGCTTTATCACCTTAGCACTGAGGAACAGTGCCTGACTTGTAAGTGAAATCATTATCTTAATAAATGCTTTTTATTTTACCCAATGGAGAGCACTATATTGTACCATTGTCATTCTATGTACAAATTTATCGGGGCTTTGGTCAGGACATAGAGGATCTCATGTTACTAGCATACACCTGTCTCCAGCGATCCTCCCATCCAGCAGACCAGTATACATATCCTTGTGAAGGGACTGCTTGTGTGACCTGACTGATATACTCAGGGGTTCACACTTTGAGGTGAGTGGTTAGGATTTGCTGTTGGTGGAGGCCGTCACATGATCACCTTGTCTGTTATCCATAGGACCACCATTTATGGACACTTGATGGTGCTTTTCTATCACTGACTTTTTATCATAATTTCTTGCCTTATTTGTTCTGTTTGTTTGTCCATGTGCTGCACTGCTTTTATTATATTTAACTTATGCCTGTAAAGTTCGGGATAGAAAGTTTAGTCAGTACGCCTAAACCATCCTAGGACAGATAGCTTCACTATATATATATATATATATACATATATATTAAATTATATAGAGTATGGGATAACTAGTTCAGTCTCAGTCTTTGCGGATGACACAAAGATAAGCAGAGTAATAACCTTGCATCAAGACAGAAAATTTGCAGAACAACCTAAACATAATAAAAGAATGGGCAGACAAATGGCAAATTAGGTTTAATGTGGAGAAATGTAAAGTAATGCACTTGAGATCAAAAAACATTAATGAAAAATATTCACTAGTTCGAGAACACCTAGGTGGATTAAGAATGGAAAAGGATCTAGCGGTGCTAATAGAAAGATTTGTCTCTTGTGCAATTTCACGACAGGTTATGTATAGATTATCCAGGATTAGACGTATCACACGCTGAATGTTCACAGGAATGACTGCTGTGAGCTGGGAACCACCATGGCCGGGATCGTCACTTATGGATGTACAGCCATCTTTGAAATGTTTGCACCATTCAAATGTCTTACAAGTGTCTTACAAATGTACTGTGCTGCACTGTACTGTGCTTGAAGTCTTCTGTAGATATCCGCAGCTTTTAAGCCTTCATTCACAAGAAACTTCATCACCACACACTGTTCTGTGCACGCACTAACACTGCTGTCTGCCATCTTAACACTCTCTGGACTGGCCGGCAACATGTGCGCTGCCTATTAGTAATAGGACACACTTGCTACTTACCACTGCATGTAGAACCACCATGCTAGCATCCCTTTTTATACCTGTAAAATTAAATGTCCCGGTTTGACTTGAATGCCCCTCGTAAATCAGTTGACATTGTTGATCTGCCTATAAACATGCTAGCTGCCTAGCTGTCAGGGCTGGATTTCTGCATAGCTAACATGGACAGTGGCTTTGAGTGGCAGGGCTGTCAGTGGTGGCACACAGCCACCCACATATCACGTTGTTGACTGTCAGTATCAAAACTCTGTTTAAAAGATATGGTTCTAGACTGTGGCCCTGACTGCAAATCTGCTGAGTCCACATTTTTACTGCCCCTGATAGTTTACATTTATTTTATAGAGTAGTGTATTGTGCTCCTAAAGTTCACTCTGCCAGAGTCTAAAAACTACAAATGAACTGTTAGTAAAGACGTAAATCAGTTTTTACACTCTTCTAGTTGTTGTCTTTAGGTCTACTGACAAAGAGTGGACAAACTCGTTTAATGTCTCTGCTCAGAGGCTTGGTGTTTTAAGGTGGCTATGACAAATGATCTTGTGAGTGTGATGGCTAGCCAAGCCAGAAGACTGTGGTAGAAGCGGGGCACCACAAGAAAGTTGGACAAAAAAGCCAAAAAGTATAAATCCAGCCTTGTTAGCCACAATGCTGATCCAATGCCTTCAATACTTTCAGAGACTAAGGTCAAGCATACAGATCAGGAGTTCTGACTTTCTTGTTCTGGGTCATTAATTATGAACATTGTGAAGGCACAGAATCATAATTCCTAGCAAGAAAAACTATTTAATAAGTCAAAGAACAATTTGCAAAGCACAGAAAGCCCTAATAGCCAATCAGAAAGCATATTTCATTTATAAACCCCCAAACGACACTCTAACTTTATAAAGTGTTATACTCTGACTCTTGCAGCTTAGTACATTGAACAGATCTCCATTAATTAATTTGTGAAAAAGCACCTATCTATTTCACCTTCCTTATTTCATTTTTACAAAGAAATATTTTACGTTTTAAACAAAATTTCTCTTTAAATCAGTTTGCAGAACTGCAGCTACCATTTGCACCTGAGTAAAACCTATCCTATATATATATATATATATATATATATATATATATATATATATATATATATATCAGCCCTCAAAATTTCCACTCACCTGCTCGCATTTGGCGAATGGAATTTAGCAGAGGGCGAGTGTGGAGCAAGGGCAGGCTGAGCTGACAGTTTCCTGGCTAATCGCTTCTGGCAGAAGTGGTATGGCCCTCAGAGTGGCCCGGAGGGGGGATTCCCTGCCCCCCCTAAAGCGCCCTCATGTCCTTTAAAAAAGGCTGCTTCCAGAAGTGATCAGCCAGAAGACTGTCAGGAGGATCTAGCGGCCAGATCGTGCAAAGCGGGAATCTCCCGAGACACATCGTGTATAAGAATAGCCACATTGTCAAACGAAATCCCACCTCCTGGACCGGCATTGGACCAGTGTGCTCTCTATTAGAGTAGCCAGTCCAGGGGGTGAGATTTCGTTTGATAGCGTGGCTATTCATATACAAGATGTATCTCAACGGGAAATTTCTGCTCTGCATGGTCTGGCCGACAGATCCTCCCGATTCCTCCCTGCTGCACTTTTGGTCAATGATAGGCTGCATTGATGGGCATTAATATACTGCACTGATGGACAATGGTAGGCTGCAGTAGGCTGCATTGGTAGGCAAAGGTAGGCTGCATTGATGGGCAATAATATACTACACTGATGGGCAATGGTAGGCTGCATTTATGGGCAATAATATACTTAATTGATGGGCAATGACATGCTGCAATTATGGATACTGATATTCTGCACTTATGGGCAATGATAGACTGCACTGATGGCCGATGATATGCTGCACAGATGGGCAATGATATGCTGCACAGATGGGTAATGATATGCTGCACAGATAGGCAATGATATGCTGCACTGATAGGCAATGATAAGCTGTACTGATGGGCAATGATAGGCTGCATTGATGGGCACTGATATGCTGCACTTATGGACAATAATATGCTGTAATTGATAAAGTCACGAGGTTGTGACGCAACGCGTCAGGGAAGGAGCTAGGTGTTACACATATCACTTCCGGTCGCGGCCGAGACCGTGAAGTTCGTGTTGCTACGAATTCGCTGGTATCTGCTTACATGTAAGTGAGGATATTGATTTATTAAAGTTATGTTTTGATACTACACATGGGAGCCCCCCTTGTCTTTCTTCCATTCCCTATGTACTACCAATTTTAACTGGATGTATTTGGAGAAATTGGGGAAGTGATAACCGTATACGTACAGCGGTATATATCTGAGGCTGGACGGATAAGGACGGAGTAGCATCTGTGTACATACAGCGCTTTTATGCTATATATTTGAGGTGAGAGGCTGGGGGAAACTGGTGGTGCACAAGTTGGGCACTGAAGTTTGCAGTGGATTGTCACGCATTGGAAGCCACTTTATATTTTTTGCATGGACTTTGCTGTATGGTCACCAATTATTTGCATGGACTTTATTTGATGATCACCATTTATTATAGCATTTTGCACATTATTGCTTATTTAGCATCTTCATTTTTTATATTCTGTACTTTGGAATGAGTTTCACTTATGATTTTTGATTATTTATGCACGTATATGATTATTAATTTTTTATTCTACATTAGATGTAATATATTTATTGTTCTATCATTGCACATCACATCACTATAGTGAGGTGGATTCACCTTTGCACTTTTAGTCTGCAATTCATTTGCAGTTGTTGCACTTTAGTAAATTATTTATTTTGTTTTATTGTTTAGGTAGCGCCGCATATATTCATTTTACTTAAAAATGATGGGTACTGATGTGGCTGCACTGATATGCTGTACTGATAGGGCTGCCCTCATGGGCACTGATGAGGCTGCACTAAATGGCCACTGATGAGGTGGCATGGATAGGATAAGCTGCCTGGATGGGGCTGCACTGATAAGGCAGAACTGATATGCTGCACTGATGGGCAATGATGAGGTCGCACTGATGGCACTAATAAGCTGCACCAATGGGCACTGATGAAGCTGCACTGATAAGGCAGCATTGGTATGCTGCGCTGATGGCCACTGATGAGGATGCCCTGATGGCCACTGATGAGGCGATGGACTGGCCAAGCATTTCTCCAGACCTAAACCCTATTGAGCATCTGTGGGGCATCCTCAAACAGAAGGTGGAGGAGCACAAGGTCTCTAACATCCACCAGCTCCGTGATGTCTTCATGGAGGAGTGGAAGAGGACTCCACTGGCAACCTGTGGAGCTCTGGTGAACTCCATGCCCAAGAGGGATAAGGCAGTACTGCATAATAATGGTGGCCACACAAACTATTTACACTTTGGGCCCAATTTGGACATTTTCACTTAGGGGTGTACTAACTTTTGTTGCCATCGGTTTAGACATTAACAGCTGTTAAGTTATTTTGAGGGGACAGCAAAGTTACACTGTTATACAAGCTGTACACTACTTTACATGGTAGCAAAATGTAATTTCTTCAGTGTTGTCACATGAAAAGATATAAAATATTTACAAAAATGTGTGGGGTGTACTCACTTTTGTGAGATACTGTATATATATTTTTAACAGAACAAGTACTACATTTATAAATTGATACTGTTTTCTTGCAGCTTAGTGGATCATGCAGAACCTGTGCTGCTCATAGTCAAGATCAAACTGATCAGTGCGAGCCAGGGACCAGGTTGCTCAGCTGAAGGTCAATGTTCTTATATAATAAATAAAGCACAGCACAATTATTGCTTCCATTCTTTCTGCCATGTGTGCATTGTTTGTGATATTGCTGGACCTCCGCTGTGAGTGGTAGGCAACCTCGGCCATCCAGCTGTGGTGAAACTAGAAGTCCCATGAGACATTGCAAGACCCTGAAAGTCACAGGTATGACTCCTAGAGGCAGACGCATGATGGGAGTTGCAGTTTCACCACAGCTGGAGTGCTGAGGTTGCCTATCCACGGCCTAAGTGTTGTTATAAACTGCATATTTATACTACATTTAATTCTTTCTGTTTCTTCAGTACTTTTTGTTTCACAACTCTTTGTTAATATGATTTATCATCTGAACAGAAAGGAACTATATTTCCCTCACTGATATTAATTAATATCTTAGAGAACACCTCTTGTTACTGTTAATAGTCACTGAAATTCCATTCAGGAGGCTATTCTCTGCTTAAAAAATAAAAATAAATGCTGTTTGTATGTGAAGCACACGCAATTACCTTTATGCCTAGGGGAGAGCTGTCAATTAGGAATGTTGCCTAACTATGTTACAGGTGATGTGTTGCCACAATAATTAGCATGTGCATGTGGATTACCCATTTTTTGGCTGTAAGTTCTGACATAGCATTGCATCTTGGTAGAACTCACATTTGTGGAATTATGTCACTTCTTTTCTGTGTAAATTAGAGTCCTAAAAATGTTGACAGCTCCATTAGTCCCTGAAAGCCTCACGCTTTGCTGGGTCACACATGGCCACATTGGCCCTACAGATGTCCTTCTTTGCACTACTCAGCATCTAAACACAGTATATAAAGCAATCATATTGGGGGGGGGGGGGGGGTTAAAACAATTCTTTAGTACTTTGTGTAGAAAACTTCACACTAACCTGTTTGTAGCAAAGCACTGATTCTATCTCACATTGCTATATGTATGGAGAAACACGTCCCCTTCTGCCTGCTGTGGTTCCTTCCGATGACCCTTACATTTCTTCTATATCCTGCAGGGACTGGGCATCAGCAAAAGGAACCACAGCAACTAGTGGAGGAATCTACTATTCACCACAACAGTGGTGTCAGTGACAAAAACGCGGCTACATAGCAAAGTAACGGGAAAAAGATTTCCAGACACATATAAAGCTATTTTCTTTAAAAGAGCTTAAGATCCATCAAAATGAATGCATTTTTTTTTCTCTGGAAAATCTTAGACTTTCTGCAGAACATTGTAATGCCCTAGGATAGTTATATCGCAGTATTTGTGTTTGCCAATCATCATCATGCAATACCACCTATAGCTGCTAAGAAAGAAGGAGATTCCACTGCCAACAGTTCCACCTGTAGCTTTCCCTTTCCTAAGGCATGGTTGCTGTATCATCCTTCTGTAATAACCCATCAATAAAGGCCTTATCCCCCCTTTACGGTGCTTTTATTTTTTACCCTACCCCAAAAGGTAAAGTATGTTAGGAAAAAAAGGGAGCCTTACTCACAAAAAAACTGTTAAGTGCTTGCAAGGGAGATATCCAATGGCTTGCTAGACTCTACACATACTTGAGGAGGAGATACAAGCATTAAGTATTCATTCACAACCAATTCTGCACTGTTTTGATGCATGAATCTTGATAATTCTGCCTCATTTTAGGTTATGTTAGGCCACTGTATTGTAAGCATCCAGATGCTAGTATCTTCAAATGCTAGAAGATTTTTTTATTTTTTTATTTCCATTTCAAACATACTAGAATATTCTATTAATGACCTATTCAATCCAATGGATTGGTTAAGATGTTTCCATGCTCTCACATTTCCTAAATGGGTATCTCCAAGGAATACAAATTCTGTATCTGCTTTTCAGTCTGTTTTTTTCAATAGGTTTCCTCTTCAATACCTTCGCTCAATCTCGTTTTTCTCTTTCATTTTTTTCAAAAGTCAAATTCTTCCACTCCCAGTCCAGCCCTCCTTTCTATTCTGCTTATCCTTTAACGAGCTGCATTAATAATGAAAGTTATTACACGGCAGAGGGCAGCCATTTTTCAGCATTTAAAGCATTTAATCAGAGCCCGTTAAAAATCAATCATCTTCAGTGGCACATAGTGAACGGATTTATCTCATCTCCCCTGTGACCAGCAATTTGCTGCTTCAGTTCCTGCATCTTACCAGCAGACATTAAAAAAGCCATCTTCAATGGTCAGAAAAGAGCAAATTGTCTTTGTGACCTGTTTACCTCCATTGTGTGCTCGCAATGATGTAGTACGGAGAATGAAGCACTTGGTTATAAAAGTTATA
Organism: Lithobates pipiens; assembly: GCF_037356315.1. Taxonomy (NCBI): domain Eukaryota; kingdom Metazoa; phylum Chordata; class Amphibia; order Anura; family Ranidae; genus Lithobates; species Lithobates pipiens. The sequence continues at coordinate 378,213,308 of NW_027507748.1, read as the reverse complement.
TACCATGTCATGTATGCACATGGCTATTATTACTGCTGTTGAGTGGTTAACATTGAAGCAGTTGTAATCGCAGGAGCAAAATGTCAAAGCCTAATGGCCTTATTTAATAAAGGGTGCTTATTCTTTACTGCTAATTCATAAGTACAATAACCAATAGCATACTGGGACAATCTGTTTTGTCACGGCCTAGCTTCAACAGAGTAGGCTCATATTGGCTGCAAAAGGTTGTAGCCCTTAAGAGTAAGGTAGGTTTGGTTTAAGGTTATTGAGCAATTGAATAGGACATCTATAATAGTGGTGGTCTAAAAGGGTGACATTTTTCACACATGCAGTGCTTTACTAGAGTAAGGTGTGGTGCAGTAAAGTCAAGTGAACCTGGTGACTTCAAAACCAATCATGCAGAGTGGAATTTCTCCTTCACAAGACTAAATGATCAAATAATAAACGCTTAACTTTACCTGACTTCATTGACATAGGACACATGGGCATGGATCTGCTAGTGTTAAAATGAATGCAAAGTCAATTTTTTTCTTTAAAATAACAAACATGATATAAGTACCTTCTCTGCACAATGGAATGCTTCCTATTGCAGCACACCTTCTGGCTTGACCTCGAGCCGCGCTCACTGCATTCCTAGACACAGACAATGCAGCTTAGCCCTGTCCCCCACTCCCTCGTCACAGGATTTGACTGACAGCAGCAAGAGCCAATGGCTACTGCTGCCTCAGCAAAGCGTGGGAAGAGCCGCTATGGTTACAGCGATGGGTCAAGCGAAGTAAATGTTGTGGGAGGGGGGTAGATAAATATTAAAACATTTTTTACTGTATTGGTATAGTATATGTTATCCTGATTTGTATTTTTTGATGGGCTCTGCGTAGCTAACAATACTGCTGCCATCGCCGTGTTAGATGCCATTTTGTTGTTTTGTTTGCGTAGTTTAAAAATGAAAACTACAAATAAACACCTTTAACCACTGCATACAAAATGACGTTCCCATATTTTGATGCTAAATACTGGGGTTATGCCAGCAGCTAGCTGACATAACTCAGCGTTTTCAGAAATGCCGTGCATTTCCCTTTAAGATAAAAGTGGCACATTCGCAGCAAGATCACTTTCATCAGCGACGGGACAGGTGCTCACCCCCCTCCCACCACATTCTGGTCATCTCGCTGATAGCGTCCTCTCCAGTGGATGCCTGGTTGTCGACCGAGGGGAAGATGGCCCCCGCTCGAACCCACAGCATGGAAGGGTGGAAGCGACGTCAAACGTAACTTCCGCCCATAGCTCTTAGAGGAGAATTTTTTTATTTTTTATTTCTCAAGTGACTTTTTTTTTATTGCATTTTAGTGTAAATATGAGATCTGAGGTCTTTTTGACCCCAGATCTCATATTTAAGTGGTCATGTCATGCTTCTTTCCTAGTACAAGGGATGTCTGCATTCTTTGTAATAGGAATAAAAGTGACCCATTTTTTTTTTTTTAAAGACAGTGTCGAAATAAAAAATTTAAAGTAAAATAGATAAGAAAAAACCTTTTTTATTTTAAAGCAAACTATCCTGACGAGCTTACATGCAGAAGCGAACGCATACATGAGTAGCGCCCGCATATGAAAATGGTGTTTAAATCACACATGTGAGGTATCACCATGATCGATAGAGTGAGAGCAATAATTCTAGCCCTGGACCTCCTATGTAACTCAAAATTGGTAACCTGTAGAAGTTTTTTTTTTCCTTCAATAATTTTTTATTTAGGAATACAGAAGAAGAAAGACAAGAAAATTCACATGTACATTTGCTTGGGGTACACACATGTCAAATCGTAACATATATAAAGTTATACACGTAAGAACAGTTAATGAGAATACGATCTTAGAGATAATTGAATGAAACAGGGTGGGTTAGGGAACTGAGGTGAGGGACATATATCTTTAGATAAATATAATGGAGTGTGCCTCCAGACCACCCGCTCGCCTCTAGTGGGATCAAACTGTGAACAGGTGGGGGCATTTCCATAACTATTGAGTGGTCCTTGACCAGGACCAAAGGCGTATTATATGAGCCGCATATGTTGCAAGCTATTTGCATCGACACTTTCTTTCGGGGCACCTGTTAGTAGCATGAGTCTGTAGTAGAAGATCATACAGCTATATTACGTGGTAAGAGTTAGTACCTGGCAGACACCTGAAAGTAGGGAGATTTGGCCCATTCTGGGCCATGAATCTGTAACTAGAAGAAGGGAGGTGAGAGGGTGACAGGCCCAGGAGCGGGGCAAGTGTGAGTTAGAATTGTTCGAGCTCGTTTGGAGAACAGGTGGTAGACAAGTGATATGGTGTCTTACCCGCACTAAGTGAAGAAGATAGGAAAGAAAGAATGAGAAGAAGGAGGTATGAAGAGTAGGGGTGAGAGTCTCTCACGTCGGTGACACGGTTCACGTCTCAGGAATGCCACTAGCTGATGTTTGGGCAAGTTAGTCAGCAGAGCAAGGCAATAGCAGGGTTCCTGTAGAAATTTTTAAACATCGCCTATGGAGGTTTTTAAAGGGTAAAAGTTTGTCACCATTCCACGAGTGTTCACAATTTTGAAGTGTGACATGTTGGGTATCAATTTACTCAGCGTAACATTATACTAAAATATTGGGCTAACTTTACTGTTGTCTTTTTTTTTTTTATTAAAAAAAAATATATTTTTTCCAAAAAAAGTGTGCTTGTAAGACCGCTGCACAAAATACAGTGTGACAGAATGTATTATAACCACTGCCATTTTATTCTATAGGGTGTTAGAAAAAAATATATAATGTTTGGGGGTTCTAAGTCATTTTCAAAAAAAATTATTCTAAGTAAAAAAGTGTCAAAAAGGCTCGCTCCTTAAGTGGTTAAAAAAAAAAAGTTTAGGCTTTAGAACCACTTTATAATAATTAATAATTGCTCTAGTAATATAATAATTGCTAAGAATAATTAGCAATTTCATTCTAAGCATGTTCATTCAGTATTAACTTTGCCCACCATATCCTTACCCTCACTTTAAACTCTTTGCCTTCCTCTAATCATAACACTAAACTTTGTCCTTATTGGTTATCCTTCCTGAAGAACTTACACTTAAAGTGATGGTAAACAATCACCTTGTAAAACAATCCATTCAGTTTAAAATAGAAATGAAAGGCAAAACAATTGTGTATAGATATAAAAAAAATTATACATGGATTTATTTCCCTTTTTTATAAGTGATCATATTCCCTCTGTTCTCAGGTCAGTGTTTGATAGGAAAGCAGAGAGATGGGCAGGAACATCAGGGATTTCACGTAAAGGAAGCAATACAAAGAGAACAGGGTGCTTTTTTTTCATACAAGTACATGGTACAGCAAGCTCATGAAATGTTGGGGTAACAAACACTTTAACCTCTTATCTAAAATTAAACATAAGCCAAACCTGAACACTTTAGTGGCGGCATTTTTTTATTAAATTTTTGAGTATACGCTATAAGGTTGTAAAAGACCTGGGACACTTTTAATGGTCCAAAAGAGAGTACCTACTTTAGGAGGGGAGAGAGCTAGAGCAAGCAGGGGGGTTTGGATATGTGCTGGAGGGTGCTTTGGGAGGGGAGACAACTTGTGCTAGTGGGGGGGGGGGTCAGATATGTGAGAGGGGGGTGATTTGGGTGGGAAGAGAGCTAGAGCGAGCACGGGGGGTCAGATATGTGCTGGGGGCACTTGGGGGGGTGGGATATGTGCTGGGGGGTGCTTTGTGAGGGGAGATGGCTAGTGCAAGAGGAGGGTTGGGGGGGAGATATGTGCTGGGGAGGGTGCTTTAGAGGGGAGAGGGCTACTGCTAAAAGGGGTGGTCAGATTTCAAATCCAACCCACACTTCTAGCATAACTCCCTTTCCTTGCCCCCAGCACATATCCTCTTACCCCCCCCCCCCAATCATTCCACATATATTAAGTTGTTCTCCTTTGCAGCCACTGTTTCTCTCTCCCTCCCTCCATCTACAGATCATAATAAAAACTTTCTACAGTCCTCGATCAGCATGTCCCTGCTCCCCTCTCCTCCTCCTGTGTGTGTAAACAGAGCAGGGAAGAGGGAGGAGGGGGGGCGTTGATCCATGGTGCTTAACCACTTCAGTCCCGGAAGAATTTACTCCCTTCCTGACAAAAGCACTTTTTGTGATTCAGCACTGCGTCGCTTTAACTGACAATTGCGCGGTCGTGCTGCGTGGCTCCCAAATACAATTGGTGTCCCTTTTTTACCACAAATAGAGCTTTCTATTGGTGATATTTGATCACCTCTGCGGTTTAAATTTTTTGCGCTATAAAAAACTAGCGCCAATTTTGAAAAAAACGCATTCTTTTTTGATATAATATCCCCAAAAAAATTTTTTTTTTAAATGGTAAAAAAATCTCAATAAGTGTTATTGATTGGGTTACGCAAAAGTTATAGCATCTACAAAATAGGGGATAGTTTTATGACATTTTTATTGCTAGTTTTTTTTTTACTAGTAATGGCGACAATCAGCGATTTTTATCGTGACTTCGACATTATGGCGGGCACATCGGACAATTTTGACCCATTTTTGGGACCATTGCCATTAATACAGCGATCAATGCTAAAAAAAATTTTTTTTCTTTTTCAGACATTTGTCATATCACAGTATTTATGCACAGTGACCCTTCTGGATGGTTCATTTGCTGTTATTTTTGGTTGTATTTTGCAAATTGTTTTTTTTTCTGCAATATCTATAAGATCTGTTTGTAATTGTTTTTATATATATATAATGTGCCATTGGCCATCAGTTGGGGTATTTTACTCCAATCACTGTGTGATGTAATCTTCCTTATACACTGAATTTTTGCCTCATACAAATTTCCTATTCAATTACGCTGTTAGCGGCAGTCCATGGTCACAAATATGGGGTTAAAATTATCCACATTCACTGCTTAGCCAATCATATAGGCCTCTTTCCAGTGCTGGAGTCACTGTGAGGCTTGGAGCCCATCACCAGTGCGCGATGACGGCTGTTTACCAAGAGATGGGAGGGGTGGTTCTCCCATCCCGGGCCTCGCTAGCCAATAGTCTTCTTTCCTGTAGGGGAAATGAAAATGAGACTTGGAGCGCAAACAACCGGTGCACGATGACGTCAGGGGCTATAGCGCCATCACATGACGGATGATGTTTCATACATCAATTGGCTCACATGGGGGAACCACACAGTGAAGAGGAGCTGACACACAGTAGCTACTCGAGATTGGATATCAGAGCTCCCTGGTGTCAGTAAAACACAGCTGATCTGCTTTTAAATAATTTTAACATTGCTACATTAGTGTGGTAGCAAATAATGGGTCATATGCCCCAGTAGATGGACTATTGTCCGAAACATGTCAGGTTGATAGCCTATTGTGCTTTCATTACTACTCCATTTTTATGTGATCACTTTATGTACCCATCATGATTGGTGATTGTACATTTTTATTCATTTTCTAAATAAAACAAACATTTTTTTCCCTTGGATTCATGCACTACGCGGAGACCCTTTTCTTCCATTGTTTTTCATTGATTTAAAACCCTGATTGGATGCCATTGGGAGTACCACAGACCTTTCCAGCTGGGGACCGACTTGCAATATAGGTACGTTTACCTGTCAGAGTTCTTGGTGCCAGTCATCCACCCTTGGCTGCCTGAGATGTGGTTGAGGTACATCATTACATCATTATTTCCCAGTAAAGATCCGCTGGATTGGATGGTCTAAATGTTAATTTGACCCACCGCTATACGGCGTGTGTGTCCACCATCTGTGGTAAGCGTACCTAATCTTCTTGTTTTTACATTTATACAGCTGTGAAAGATACATGGAGTAATTTACTCATCCCGGTTTACCGCCACTTTTGAAGAGGCGTCGTTCTTATTTTTCTTTTTAATAGGACTATATTGTACCTGAGGGAGGAGCTTTCATTTATATTGTTTTGTCTTTCACAGCCTGTTTTTGTTGGATCCTTCACAAGGACTTTCCTACTTGGTCACACTATAGCAGTATTTGTTGTACACTGATATACTTTGTTGTATATTTGTATGTTGCTGGTTTTTATTAATAAGCAGACACCTGCGCAATTCTTATCCCGGTTGGGTTGCTCCAGGGATTTCTTACAGAAGCACTTGTATATTTGTTGCATATTGATTTCATTTGTTGTGTACTCATATGTCGCTGGTTTTGATTAATTAGCAGTCATCCCTGGGGGTGGCTCCTGGGATTTTCACAAACATTTTTCTCACAGCGCTGCATTTTATATTCTTTTTTACACAATGCTAAAAAATTGCATTGATTGCTGTAAAAATGTGATTGACAGTAAATGGGTTAACCACTAGGTGGTGCTGTAGGGGTTAAGTGTGTCCTAGGGAGTGATTCTAACTGTTGGGGGGAGGGGCTGTGTGTGGCACGTCACTGATCAGTGCTCCCGATTACAGGGAGAGCTGATCAGTGACAGTGTTACTAGGCAGAAAGGGGAGATGCTTGTTTACGTTAGAATCTCCCCGTTCTTCCTCACGAGAGACGATCGCAGGTATCCCCGCGACATCAAGTCTGCGAGACCCGTGATTGCGGAGCTCCCGGTGGGCGCACCCACTGGCCGACTCTTAAAGGGAAACGTACAGATACATTAATCTGCCTGTACATGCCCTTCTGTCGCAGTATATCTGCGTGAGGCGGGTCGGGAAGCGGTTAAAACAGGCTGTCGTTAGGAAGGAGAGACGCATTAGATGGCTGAGCAGACTCATTCTCTGTGCAGTCCGGTGTGAATTATGTGTCCGGGTCTCAGGATGATGAAAACCCAAACACATTATTCAAAAACTGGACTATTCGGAAGAAAACCGGACAGGTAGCAACCCTACTTACAGTCCACACTCTAGTGAAAAGGTTGCCAACCTGCTTGAAGCTGGCAAACATTTTACTAGGCTTAATCATTATCGGCATTTAAAGATTTGATTACAGCATAAATCCCTGGCAAGAAGCAGTTTAGTTAACCCTAGACAAGATGTATAAATATAACAAGATAATCATTGCAATTATATTATAGAGGTTTTTAGCTAATAATTAGCATTGCCCTGAAAACACAGAAATGCAGTGATTCATTATTTCACAATTACTATAAATCTGAAGACTATAATGGATTATTTATTACTAGTTATTGAAAGGGTTCAGAATTACTGTTTGCTTAAAAAGCACAGTGCACCTGTTAAATATACACTAAATTCTAATTAACTACAGCCTTATTATATTAGCTGAAATGATCCTAATTGTTCTACATGCTAATTGCTGTTTATATACCCTGCTTCTTACTCAGAACACTCTCTAGCTAGCAGTTGGGGTACTTGCCAATACTGAAAGCACGCAACAAGCACCCAGTTCTGATGCTCATGTAGACTCAGTCAACCTAATGAAGCAAGGAAGAGAAAAAACAACCTTAGGGCTCAGAGCTCACCCACAGGTCAGCAATGTCATCAGACCTCATATTCATTTCCTAAAAGGCTGCTATCAATTGTATAAATTAAGTGATTCTGACACATTCTAGTTAAAGGTCTACTATTTAAGCAAACTTTTGTTCTCATTCTCCCACTATCAGAATTAGTTACAATTCAATGTCCAGTGTAGTTTGCATGGTTTGTATACATCATCAGTTTACATACTAATATTTTCTGTTTTTGACTTTCATAAACCTAATGATATCCAGGTAAATTCTTTCAACAAAAAATTGGTTTGCTCTAAATATAATAATATTTAAATATTAACATTTTAATAGAGGACATTTGAAAACAATTAATGGAAACATTGACCTTTTTTTTACTCCAACCTTGAAAGGATTCTTAAGGTCTTAAGTGCTGGTTCACACTGCGCTCTTGTGATCCTGTGAGCGATTCAGTGTGATTCGATTTATGGATCACACCAAAAGTAGTGCATGCACTACTTTTAAAACACTGTAACTGCATAAATAAAGTGAGTGTGGCTCCTGTGCTAATAGGGATAATGAGTGAAGTGATTACGTTTAGCAGATGCTGCACACACAGTATGAGCCAAACCAAATCTCATGAAAAGTGCACAAATTGTAAATAAATATGATGCTGCGCTCCTGCCGTGAAAGTGAAGCTCAGAGAGGTCTAAAGATGATCTCTGACATGAAACAAATTAAATGTATATAAAAAATAAATAACAATATTGCAAAATATCTATAGTGAAAATAAACACTCAGTCAAAGAATACAACAAGAAAGCTAATAATACCAGGAATCAATATTATAGAGGTACATATAAAGTGCAAATAGTGAATAAATAGACTAAAAGGTGTAGAATAAAATTGATGTGATGTGAATATATATCGTGGTATATATCCCAATTGGGTTTTCAATCGAAGTCACGTGACAGTGACGTAACGCATAGGACACTGGAAGTGACGTAGATGCACGAGCGGACCGCACGTCGCTGTTTTCATGTGCAATAACTGCTTTTAACCTGTGAGTAGCCTGTGTGCTTTTTAATAAACTACATGTTTTTAAAAAGGGAGCTGCCATCAGTGCTACTGTTTTACGGACTTCTTGTTTAATACCGGGACTTTATTATTTTTAGGCTGATATATTTTAATATAGATTATATTATATCCTGCACATAGCCCTTTATTTAACACGTGTTAGTTCCATAACGCAGTGTTTAAACCAGTCTTTGTCCCATTCCTTTCTTTTTATTTAGGGTGGAGTTAGCGCATGGTTGGGGCAGAGACTTGGTCAGAGAGGGCAAGTTCCTGCAAGTATTCTCTGAGAAAAAAAACCCTGGTGCAGCCTATCAGTGCCCGTCAGTGCAGCCTCATCAGCGCACAGTGAAGGAGATTCCGGATCGTCTGTAGCAATTCCGACGCGCAAAATTCCTATGCATGCTTGGAAACAATTCGACACATGCTCAGAAGCATTGAACTTAATTTTTCTGGCTTGTCTTAGAGTTGTATGTCACTGCGTTCATGACGGTCGAAGGTTCAGAGAACTTTTGTGTGACCATGTATATGCAAGCCAAGCTTGAGCGGAATTCCGTCGGAAAAACTATCCAAGATTTTTCCGATGAAAATTCCGCTTTTGTGTACGGGGCATAAGGGAAAAAAATATATATATATTTTAATTTTCAGTCTTTTTTCATTTGACTAATAAAAAAATAAATAAATCCAGTGGTGATTAAATACCACCAAAAGAAAGCTCTATCTGTCTCAAAATTGATAAAAATGTTTGGTTACAGCATTGCATGACCGGGCAATTGTCGTTCAAAGTAAGACAGAGCTAAAAATGGTTCTGGGCAATAAGGGGGTGAAAGAGCCCAATATTCAAGTGGTTAAATCAAGGTGCATGTAAAAATAATGGATTTCTGAGACAGCACTAAGCCATGGCATGTTAAAATGCATTTGGTGCATGTGCTCAAGACAATAATGATTTTTAGATTTTACTTTTCTTCTAAAATGACATTATTGCCTACCTCTTATTTTAGCAATCAATTCAGTTTGAAGGAATATATACAGTTTTTTTAGATGTTATTTTTATTTACCGTATTTATAATTTGGGTGTTTAAGATACATCTCTGTTTTCCCTCTAAGCCTCTTGTGCAGCTGAATAGTTAAAGCTGCTTATAAGTTCAAAGCTTTTTCTACCAATATCTGGATGATTAATGTGTAGTGTGCCTTGTAGTAGCTGAAGCAAAAAAAAAAAAAAATCCCTGGATGTTTTACCCATGCAATGCTGAATAGAAGAGACAATGATTGCTTCTGCATGCCCAGCACTCACCAAGAGATTAGGAGTTAATGATTTCAAATAACTTGTAGAAAGAACCAATCAGTGCAGGATCAGCAGAGGTGGCCTTCTTATGCGCCCCGATTCTTTCTGCTAGAATTAATTTAATTTTTTTGAGCTGCTGTCAGAGGCAACTCTCTAGATGCAGCAAAAAAAAATGATAGAATAACAGAGAGTACTGGAGGTATGGCACAGCGTTTGACTGATAATGTTTGCTGAAGCAAACCATCTGAAAGGTAGCATCATATAACATCTTTCATGTTTGTTTCAGTCCATAATTAAAAGAGAAAGTATGGCGTCAAAACGGTTATTCATGTATGACATACCAATATGGGTCAAATTTTCTATAGTGTGAAGGAGATGATAGGCATTCTTTCACCTTCTATGAATATTTAGTTAGTTTTGGCAAGTGACATCTTGTGAAAATCTCAACTGCAAAATTAAAAAGAACATCTGAAGCAGAAATAGATACAAAATTACCTAGTTCAGAGCAAGAAGGAAGATCTCATCCTGGGATTTACAACATATTCACGTGTTTGTTTGTTTTTTGTCCATTGCTTATTACATTTTGCCCTTTTTTCAAACACCATAGGGGTTATTCACGAAAAGGCAAATCCAATTTGCACTGCAAGAGCACTTGCAAGTGCACTGAAAATTCACTTGGAAGTGCAGTCGCTCTAAATCTAAGGGGTAGATCTAAAATGAGTGGAAGCTCTGCTGATTTTATCATCCAATCACGTGCAAGCTAAAATGCTTTTTTACTCTCCTTGCATGTCCCCCTCGGATCTACAGCGACTTTACTTCCAAGGGCACTTGCAGTGCAAAGTGGATTTCCCTTTAGTAAATAACCCACCCCCCCCCCATGACTTGTAGCTTCTGATAGAAAACTATTTCAGAATTTCTATATATATCGTTTTTAAGGTATTGGTCATATTTAACCTCTTCAGTATCAGACACTTTCACCCTCTCCCTGCCCAGGCCAATTTTCAGCTTTCAGCGCTGTCACTCTTTGAATGACAATTGCGCGGTCATGCAACACTTTACCCAAATTACATTTTTATCATTTTGTTCACACAAATATAGCTTTCTTGGCATTTAATCCCTGCTGGTTTTTTTTCTCTTTTGCTAAAGAAGCGAAAAAAGACCATCAATTTTGAAAAGAAAAAGAAATGTGTTTTTTTATTGTTTCTGTTATAGCATTTTGCAAGTAAATAATCTTTCTTTATAAATTTTACGCCAAAATGTATACTGCTACATTTCTTTGGTAAAAAGAACCCAAATCAGTGTATATTATTTATGCTGTAGGAAAGTTGAATTCCACAAACAATCAACAATCAGGATTAACCCTAATGTATTGACGGCCTATCTCAATTCTTGAGGCCTGAAAACACCAGGACAGTACAAATATGCCCCAAATGACTCTTTTTTTGGAAAGTAGACAGTCCAAGGTATTTAGTAAGAGGCATAGCAAGTTGAATTTTTTTGTCACAATTTTTTAGAAAATTAAGAAATTAAAAGAAAAAAATGTTTTCATCATTTTTTTAAATGTTTTTCATGCTGTCACCAGTGCAGTACAGCATCATCATATAACTGGTGTGGTGGTAATCAGGGACACTGACTAGTGATAATATGTAAAAATAAAAATTATTACAATTATATATTTTTTTTACATACAGTGACCAGAGCAATACAATGTTACCATCGTAACAATGTACTACTCTGGGGAAGTGATTGGAAATTATTCTTTTTTTAATTCAATGTGATTGCTTATAACTGGGAATTTCTAAGTTATAAAAAAAATTTTTTTTATGAATGAAAACCATTCACTGTTTACTATTGTGATTAGCTGTGATTGGCCACAGCTAACCACATGGTACAGATGGGCTATGATCATCCCTGTCTGTACCATGTGATCACTGTGACCAATCACAGAGCTCATCACAATTATACAATTGTCATGTGATCTGCTGTTACTGGCGACAGCAGTCACATGGTACCGGCAGCGCGCTGGTACAATGATCTGTCATCGGCTGTGTTCAGTGGACACAGCCGGTGACAGATCACGATAGGGGCGTGGCCCTTGAGGCTCCAGCTCAGCCATCATATTACAATAGGCTGGGCAAGAGGGGGTTAAAGAAGCCACCACTTGCATCTACCCAGGTGTTAAATACAGTAATTTATATCATTTGCATTGACTTAGTATGCTTCTAAACCTATTCAAGTATATAAAAAATCAACACAAACAAGCACCCTCTCGTTCTCTAAATCTCCAAATTCCTTTTTTTTTTGGCTGCTGTAATCCAAACTCCTATTAGAGGGTGGCTACATCTTTTCTCTATGGTCCCACTGTGGTAGGAACATAGCCACCCTCTCTTGCTCGCTTCAAAGATGGACAAGGGACAATAGACAATAGACTATGCATACTGCAGTGCACAAGAATGCCAAACAATCAGAAGTTAGAGGGAACAGGAGAGGTCCTAACAGAAAAACAATACAAAGAGGCAGAAAAGAACAGTAAAAATCAATTTCATTAAAAATAGATTGCACGGCCTTTAAGAACTAGCTGTGTATGGGTTATTTTTGTAGAATAAAAATAACATTTAGTGTGATTAGATTATTTGTTTTGGTTCACTTTTTTAGTCCTACCTATGTTGTAAATAGAATGCAAACACAGTTTAGCTACAATCACCTTTCCTAGGGTGATCATGGCTTACTCTGTAAACCTGCATTCACTTCAAATATCAGGCTGTGCATATTTTTATATCTCCCTATGCTAGTCTGGTGTTTGAAAACAGGTTCCCTGGGATTACAAGCCTCTGGTCGATCAACCTTACTTTTATGTACAGAGAAGCTGCACATTCTAAAAGCATTTTGCCTGTGAACTGCCAGTAAACAGAATCAGGAATAATCTTTTTTTTTTATTATTTCTATCCTAAAGCACAAAAAACCTATAAAGTGATATGTAATGAAAATTTGGCTCTGTCAGACATACTGTGAATTCAACATGATAATTCCGAAAACAGAGAAGTTTTGACTTTTATCCTACTCTTAAAGTTGAGCTTTTATCAAAAATAAAAGACTCCATATGTCCTTCTTCCTCTTTATTAAAAAGCAGTTTATATATTTTAGAATTGCTAAATAACTTTTTTTACATTCTTATAGCTGCAGCCTCCCATGATCATCTTCCTTGACTAGGAAAAAGTGATATATACATCTTTGTTTTTCAGCCTCCTGGGATTTCCACCTTATATATCCCTGTAGACAGTAGTTCCACTAGCAGAAATCATTCTGCATGATTAAGGGGGCTGGCTGCCAGAACCCAGAAGGGAAACCCAGCTCATGGCTATGAAAAAACATAGATGGCGACACAAAACTAAACCTTTACTAGTTGAAAGGCAACTAAGATGAGGATAGGGCTGGATTTGATGGACTTGTAAGTTTAGTTGCCATATTTCAGGGAGCATTTACCGTAGTACTTAGAGATCATTTTTATTGGGAAATGCAAGGCCTGCTTTAAAGCTGGCCTCCAGGACTTTTTGTGGAATGTACTGTGAGGGCACTGTATGAAAGGCAATGTAGTTCACACAGAAAAGGTATGGAGCCAATGGAATTGGCTTTTACCACATGATCCCTGTGACCAATCACACCATTACACAATGTAAACAACTGCTGCAGTTAGCAGCTGTCTTTCAATTTCCTCTCACACGTTGATTGAAAAGCTCTGTATACACCAAACAGAAGCAGTGCAATTCAGTACCAGTGCCAGTGGTACCAAAAATAGTGTAATCAATCCCACTACATCATTCACCCCTCTACAGTATACATCTGTAAATAATCCCTCACCTCTCTTACTCCATACTACTGCAATTTAGTCCCTTCATATTTCCTATGTATTTGACATGCACATTAAACCCTTTACCCCCTGATCCCTCTATGCATGACCAAGCTCCATGTTTGACCCCCCTCAATACCGGCATGTTCCTTCATTGTCATAAAAAAATATGACAAAAAACATATCACCTTGGGGTGTCTGCTTTCCAAAAAGAGAATCAATCTTTCTCAAAAGCTCAATCTTCCTCAAAAAAGATAAAACATTAATTTGGGTATAGTGTCACATGACAGAGTAATTGTCATATTTTTTGCAGAAGTCTATGCTGGTGATGAAGTTACAGAGGTAAATTGCTGCCCACTGTATAGCAGCTAACCTTGATCATCATCTCCACTATTATTAGGGATACCAATTTGGAATGCATAAGCACATAGCAAGCAATCTTTTAAATGGATGCATAAATGTTGGGTTCTTTAATGGAGCAGATTCTGCTGGAAGTGCTGGCTGTTTCATATTGATTTACTGTAACCCCTAATCATCTGTCATTAGTCTGGTAATACTAAATTGTTTAAAGGCGTAATCTAGCGGCCCTTGAGCAGATAGATGTAGCTACTGTTAGCTCAGATTCTAAGGCTGATTTCCCTGATAAACAGATGTAATGCTACCCCTGTAGGAGCCACTGATTAGGATGGGTCCTCTGTTCTTTGCCTCAACCTTTTACAAAAACCTCAGCCTCTATAACATTCCAGGAAGAGTGTACAAACATACAATACCAACGGGAAATCACTGAAAGTAACACTTAATACTCAGTAGTAGTGATATATAAAAGAGAACAGGCACAAAACCAGGTAGTAAAGGCAAACGTAATATATTGTCACCCAATATGTTTAGCAACTACCCTGTTTCCCCTAAAATAAGACCTAGCATGAGTGTTGGTGATGGCTGCAATATAAGCCCTACCCCCAAATAAGCCCCACCCTCTTTCCCGGAAAATAAGCCCTACCCTGAGAATAAGACATAGAAGGACTTTAACTAGGGCTTATTTGGGGGGTAGGGCTTATATTGCAGCCAACGTCGACAATCACGCTAGGTCTTATTTTAGGGGAAACAGGGTAGGCAAGCATACAGTAAAACGGATTAACAATAGTAATAACACAATGTAGCATATAAAGTGATTAAAAGTAAGGACTAGGCATAAGATGATATTTGACATTCAGGTCAGCATTAACAGTAGCAAGGCCACCTCATTTGCACCAGTGAGCAGTAGTAAAGTTTAACCTACTGAGTGATTGAGTGACAGAGTGCATTTATGGCAGCAATGCTAGTCCTAGACTGATTGGGTATGTACTGTCCAAAAGAAAATGAGGATTGTAGAGGAGGGGGAGAGTAGGGGAGAGTAGGGGAGCAAAGGGGACTTGTAGAATAATTATCATTGGAGGGGCAGTCCTTTCAGATGTTCCTCTACCGCTATCACTGGGGGCCCATTAAGAGCCTAGGTGCACTTAATGACAGTCCCAGTTAACCTGTATGCACTATAAAAACAGTATAAGTATGGTATAGTCTCGACACATGGGAAAAGTAGATGTGGCTCAGATGCGGTAAAAGTTTGGTTTAATGCGGTATAGGTGCAGTCTAGGTTTGGAATAAATGCTTTATAGAGTGCTGTATGGGTACAGTATGGATTGGTTACACATGGTGTCCTGCTTTGAGTGGCTCAGTCCTTGCTAGCAGTATCAACAATGGGCAAAAGCCCTTTCACCAGTCCTTTCACCAGTCCCCGAATGCGGTGAACTCTAACTGTAGAAGGAGGGCCCTTCTAGAGTCTCAGGCTCCGATCTCCACTGGTATGGTTTCAGCTGGTAGGCAAGTATTCAGACAGAGGTGCTCTGTCTCTAGCTCCCTCAGCACCCCAAACTTGCTCATCCATGTCTTTATGGACTTTGGTCTGTGCACAGTTATGTTGGAACAGGAATAAGCCATCCACAAACTGTTCCCACAAAGTTGGGAGCAGGAAATTGTCCAAAATGTATTGGTATGCTGACATCTTAAGAGTTCCCTTCACTGAAACTAAGGGACCAAGAACAACCCCTGAAAAACAACCCCACACCATAATTCCCCCTCCACCAATGATTTGGACCAGTGCACAAAGCAAGGTCCATAAAGATATGGATGAGCGAGTTTGGGGTGGAGGAACTTGACTGTCCCGACCTTAAACATCCAACATCAGGCTGGACTAGTGAGCTGGACTAGTGGGCTCTCGGAAGGCCCAGACACACACCTCCTGTGGAGCCTCTTTGATGCCTTGGATATTTGTGCAGATGTGTCCATACGCGACGGACCGGATATTCATTTGAATACTTCTTGTTTGGGGTGCATCAATTCTGATTGATGTTTTATCTAGACACGCACTCCTAGCTCACTTTTCACCCACTAGAGCTTGAACCAATGTGTTTTTGCCACTCCTCTATGTAGGTCTGTATTTTATCATAATCGACACCATACATGTCGACCAAGTTTCATATATACTTCATATCAGTGAGGTGGAGTGTCTTCTCTTTTCTTCGTCTCCCCTTAGTCTGAACACATCCAATTATATAGATGTTCTGTGATTCCCATATGGAGGATTAAGCCTTGAAGAAACGGTAATGACTGCGAAGCATGTTGTCAAATCCCGTACAAGTCATGAGATATAATATCTGTTACTTTTGTGATGGGTTCTCTACATATATTTGGGCTTTAGGTGTCCTTTTTGCCTCTTTTTTATGAACACTAGATGTATCAATAAATAAACATTTTTATCTTTATAATTATGATTGGTGTACATATATGTTTTATCTAAACCATGGGGACTATCATTTAAAAGCCCATCTTCTACAATACCTTTCCTTTTCTTATGACGGACTGGTGTCCCCTAGGTGTGGAGTGTGTGGAACATGGGTTTCCCTCTCTATTAGGCCCTCACTCAACAAAGTTCCCAAAAATTCAAAAACAAATAAACAATAAAAACAAAATATGAATAAAAGATTTTAAAAAATCCAACAAAAACTGACCACTGGGACCCCTATACAGAAATGGTACAGTTGAATAGAAGAAGGAATGATCCTTGTATGACCGAAACACAGATGTCATACAAAACCTACTTACCAACTCAAGTAAGTGTGGTGGAATGTAAACAAAAATCAGTACCATAGTGACTGTTAATACAATTATTTAAACTAAAACGCCAGTGTTCTTATATATATCAAACCACCATACAAGGGTACAAACCAACACACCCTCCAGATGGCACTAACAGCCCCCTTATTTATTCATAAAAGTGTGTAAGATGCCACTCATAGTTTACTCCTTCTGAAAAGAAAGATCCAATAAACCTCATGTTTACAGAGAGACCTAAACCTATCACCACCATGTCTAGCAGTAACCATCTTCTCTACACCTGTCAGGGCTGACTTAGCCCTTCCTCCTCTGGGCTGGCCACTCAGCTGTTGGCTAATTGCCAGCTCTCTTCTCTCTCTTCAGTTACCAGCTGTTCCCGATGATGCTCGTCTGGCCTGCCTATATATAAGTCTTCCAGCTCATTTCTCCTTTGCCTTCACGTTTGGTCACATCACAAGGAACCATCTCCTGCTGCTGTTTCTAGACTGGCTTGTTAACATCCCTCCTGGCTTCCATCCTGCTTGCAGTTGCTCTCCGTGGATCCCTGACGTCTGGACTGGCTGATTGCCCGATTTGGTTTATGAACTTTGGACTGGCTGACTACCAGATCTGGTTACTGGACTCTGGCTTGCTTGACTATGCTTTTTCCTATTTATCTTTTTATTTTTATCAATAAACAAGTGTGATTTGATTATACTTCTGTCTCAGTCTGTTTCATGGTTCCTGACAACACCCCGGACATGGACGGACAGCCATTGTCTTCTTCATATTGATGTTCATTATTCCAGATTTGTGCATGTTACTACACTTGGAGGAGTCAATGGTTGGAAAGGATTTGAGTAATCTGGTAGATCATGGACTTAATAGCACAGAATTCTGAGCTGCAGTTTCTAAAACAAACAACATACGTTGCTGTACAAAGTATTAGTAAGACCTCACCTGGAATACGCAGTTCAGTTTTGGGCACAAATTCAAAAAATAAAAGGAGAACTGGAGAGAATGTAGAGAAGGTCAACCAAACTGATAAGAGGCATGGAGGACCTCAGCTTAGAGGAAAGGTTAGCTGAACTGAATTTATTCTCCCATGAGAAGAGGCAATTAAGGGGGGATATGATTACCCTGTATAAATGCATGCATGGCCGATGAGAACCTGGTGCAAAGTTATTTACTTTAACCACTTAAAGGGGTTGTAAAGGCTCATTTTTTATTTTCTAAATAGGTTCCTTTAAGCTAGTGCATTGTTGGTTCACTTACCTTTTCCTTCAATTTCCCTTCTAAATGTTTTTTTCTTTGTCTGAATTTCTCACTTCCTGTTTCTCCTCAGTAAACTTCACACCGTCATCCGAGCGGTGTTTAGTGAGCTAGAACAACTTACTGAACAGTTTACTGAAGAGGAACAGGAAGTGAGAAATTCAGACAAAGAAAACAAAGAAAAAAATAATTTAGAAGGGAAATTGAAGAAAAAGTAAACCAACAATGCACTAGCTTAACCACTTGATCACTGGGCACTTAAACACCCTTAATAACCAGACCAATTTTCAGCTTTTGGTGCTCTCACATTTGTACCCATATGAAATATTTGTCCTTTTTTTCACACAAATAGAGCTTTCTTTTGGTGGTATTTAATCACCTCTCGGTTTTTTATTTTTTGTGCTATAAAAGAAAAAAGACCGAAAATTCTGTAAAAAAGTGAATTTTTCTTCATTTCTGTTATAAAATTTAGCAGACTAGTAATTTTTCTTCATAAATTTTGGCCAAAATTTATACCACTACATATCTTTGGTAAAAATAAGTACAAATTGGTGGATATTATTTGGTCTTTGTGAAAGTTATAGAGTCCACAAGCTATGGTGCCAATATCTGAAAATTAATCACACCTGAAGTACTGACGGCCTATTTCAATTCTTGAGACCCTAACATGCCATAAAATTACAAATACCCCCCAAATGACCCCTTTTTGGAAAGAAGACATTCCAAGGTATTTAGTAAGAGGCATGATGAGTTTTTTGAAGTTGTCATTTTTTCCCACAATTCATTGCAAAATCAAGATTTTTTTCCCTTTTTTTTTCCGAAAAAATTGTCATATCAGTTTATTTCTCACACATAGCATATGCATACCACAAATTACACCCCAAAACACATTCTGCTATTACTCCCGAGTATGGCAATACCACATGTGTGAGATTTTTACACAGCGTGGCCACATGCAGAGGCCCAAAATGCAGGGAGCGCCATCAGGCGTTCTGGAGCACCCAGGACAATTCTGACATTTCTCTCCTACATGTAAAAATCATCATTTATTTGCTAGAAAATGACATAGAACCTCAAAACATTATATATATTTGTTTTAGCAAAGACCCTAGAGAATACAATGGTGGTCATTGCTCATTTTTATCTCACACGGTATTTGCGCAGCAATTTTTCGAAAGCATTTCTTTGGGCAAAAAAACAGTTTTGTGCTTAAAAAAAAAACAGTAAAGTTAGCCCAATTTTTGCATAAAGTGAAAGATGAAGTTATGCTGAGTAAATAGATACCTAACATGTCACTCTTCAAAATTGCATATGCCCGTGGAATGGCGCCAAACGTCGCTACTTAAAAATCCCCATAGGCGACACTTTACATTTTTTTAATGGTTACATGTTTTGAGTTACAGAGAAGGTCTAGGGCTAGCATTATTGCTCTCGCTCTAACGTTCACGGCGATACCTCACATGTGTGGTTTGAACACCGTTTTCATGTGTGGGCGGGGCTTAGGTATGCGTTCGTTTCTACATGCGAGCACATGGGGACAGGGGCGCTTTAAATTTATTTTATTTTTTATTGTTCATTTTACTTTATTTATTTTAGTTTGACATTTTTTTCCCCAAAAATTCATTTTTGATCACTTTTATTCCTATTACAAGGAATGTAAACATCCCTTGTAATAGGAATATGGCATGACAGGTCCTCTTTACAGTGAGATCTGGGGGTCAATAAGACCCCACATCTCACCTCTAGGCTGGGAAGCCTGAAATAAAAATAAAAATAAATAAAAAGATTCTGGATTTGATCGTATTGGCGAGGTGGTAGAAGCACCGGAGGGTGGCGAGGGGGGGCGTCTATGGCTGGGTATTGCAGGGTATCACCGAGTATGGCTGGGTATCTCCGGGTATGGCTGGGTATCTCCGTGTATGGCTGGGTATTGCAGGGTATCTCCAAGTATGGCTGGGTATGGCAATTTATGGCTGGGTATTGCAGAGTATTGGCGGGTTATGTATTGCAGAGTATTGGCGGGTATTGCAGAGTATTGCAGAGTATTGGCGGGTATTGCAGAGTATTGGGGAGTATTGCAGAGTATTGGGGGGTATTGGAGAGTATTGGGGGTTTCGGAGAGTATTGGGGGTATTGCAGAGTATTGGGGGGCATTGCAGAGTATTGGGGGGCATTTCAGAGTATTAGCTGGCATTGCAGAGTATTAGTTGGTATTGCAGAGTATTGCCAGGGTATGGAGGGGTTAAATTCGTTGAGCAGCGATGTGGGCACTGCAGATGCAGCCCACAGCGCTGCTGACACCGATCTGTTTCCCCTCCACTGTACCCATCGGTACAGAGAGGGGGAGGGAGGAACCGGCGTCATAACATGAAGCCGGTTTGTTTACAAGTGATCACTCCGTCATTTGACGGAGCGATCACGTGGTAAACAGCCACGATGAGCGGCCGTTTACCGTGATCCGTGATGCGCCGGGTCCACTGGACCTGGCGGTCACGGATGCTCTCGTGTGCGCGCCCCAGGGGGGCGCGCGAGAGCAGAATTCTGGGAGGCCGTTAATTAACGGCCTCTCAGAGTTAAACAACTGCCCTGAAGCCATTAATCGGCTATGGGCGGTTGTTAAGTGGTTAAAGGAACCTATTTAGAAAATAAAAAAACGAACCTTTACAACCCCTTTAACTTTGATTCTAGCATAAAGCAACTACAGTCAAGTAGAAACACACATGCTCAACAATATGAAAAAAAAAAAACTATAGATCTGAACTTCAGGAGGTGGTGGATTAAATTGCCTTTCTGTTCTAAGAACAGGAAAGAGGAATAGTGCCCTGTAAGACCATGCAAAACAGTACAAAACGGGTACCCGGCACACTTTGAAGCTAGCCAGAAGAAAAATAATAATACTAATACTAACAATACTTTGTTTAACTACCCCGTTAAAAACAGAGGTTATAACTGCTTCCTCCTAAAAAACATACACAAACACCATATAAATAATAAAATCTGCTCAATCCTAGTGACTAGTAGAATTTCTGGCCAAATGAGTCCCACAGTGTATATGCGTGTGCATGTGTGTGCATGTGAAAGCGTGTGGTGAGGATAGTAGGCTGTAACCTCTTACAGTACTGTGTTGCTGTATGCCAGTGCTACACACATAAAGGAAATACATGGATTACAATTGGATTTAATAATTGATTGTATATTATTGGTCATTACCTGTAGTCTCTATGGGTACAGTCAGCATTATACCATTCACTGTGACAGTCACATTCCAGGGTGTAGCCTTCTCCATAGACCGAATATTCTGTGGCATTTTCATCTCCAGGAACCACATAATGGTTTTCAATTATTCTGAAAGAAAAGTAAAATACATTTTTAAATGTATTAATGTTTAAACTGAATCACAAGCAAACATGTTAAATACTTCCAGACTTCAGGACTACAGCTTTCCAAAGATTTTGTGATAAATGTAAATTACATAAAACATAGACTAGAAATATAGACTAAATAATAGCCTAAATAGACTAAAACATAGACTAAAAAATAGACCTTACTAGACAAATGTTACAATGTCAAATGTATGCTTCATAAACTTTCAATAAACTCAGATTGTAAAAAAAAAACAAAAAAAACATAGACTATCATATACAAATATTACCAAATAACACCAACCGATTTTTTGTGTTTGCTACTTCAATTTAAAACAGGAAAAACCCACAGCAGAGCATGTAAGGTAACCTAAAAAGTTCTCAAAAATTAAACCAATTTGCACTTACAGATTCAAGTCTCTGGGTTTTATTTTATATTTAAAGTGTATGAAAGTGTATGTAAACCCTAAAAATGAACTTCCCTGTACTGCCTCCTTTTAGTTTGTTAAATACACAGTTTAAAGTGTTTTATTATATCTGTTCAACACATTAAAAAATGTCAGTTGTCCTCAAAAAATCAAAGCTGTCCCATGTCCAGTGCTTACTTCCTGTCTTATCTCATAGGGGAAGATTTACCAAAATTGGAGCATTCAGAATCTGGTGCAGCTGTACATTATAGCCAATCAACTTTTAAATTCAGCTTGTTCATTTAGGCTTTGACAATAAAACCTGGAAGCTGACTGGTTTCTATGCAGAACTGCAGCTGATTTGGCATGCTGCAATTTTAATAAATAACCCTCATAGAGTCTAGTTATCTCTTGCAGTTCATATCTTGGACCACAGAACATTCAACGACTTACTGTGGAGATGAGGACAGTGGGAGGGCTGAGACAATTCAGTACACAAAAGTAATGTGTGTTGTCAACCCACAACAAGACTTGACACTTTGCTAAAATGTATGTATAATGTGTACAGCTTGTATAACAGTGTACATTTGCTGTCCCCTCAAAATAACTCAACATAGCCATTAATGTGTAAACCACTGGCAACAATAGTAGGTTCACCCCTAAGTGAAAATGTCCAAATTGGGCCCAAAGTATCAATATTGTGTGGCCACCATTATTTTCCAACACTGCCTTAACCCTCTTGGACATGGAGTTCACCAGTGCTTCATAGGTTGCCACTGGAGTTCTCTTCCACTCCTCCATGACGACATCACAGTGCTGGTGGAAGTTAGAGTCCTTGCGCTCCCCCACCTTCCGTTTGAGGATGCCCCACAGATGCTTAATAGGGTTTAGGTCTGAAAACATGCTTGGCCAGTCCATCACCTTTACCCTAAGCTTCTTTAGCAAGGCAGTGGTCATACTGGAGGTGTGTTTGGGGTCGTTATCATGTTGGAATACTGCCCTGCAGCCCAGTTTCTGAAGGTAGGGGATCATGCTCTGCTTCAGTATGTCACAGTACTTATTGGCATTCATAGTTCCCTCAATGAACTGTAACTCCCTAGTGCTGGCAGCACTCATGCAGCCCGAGACTATGACAGTCCCAGCACCATGCTTGACTGTAGGCATGACACACTTGTTTTTGTACTCCTCACCTGGTTGCCGCCACACACACTTGACACCATCTGAACCAAATGGTGGATATCCCTCTCTCTCCCAAATGTTTTTTTTTAGGCCTCCCCCCACAAATTCACAAATTACCCAGTTTAGCCAAAACATTGGCCACACATATATTAACGATGGCTAGATGTCTAGATGTCTAGAGGCTCTTCAATGGAAACCCCCCCGACAAATTGACCGAGTAGACAAGGGGTAATGAATTAAAATTCACAAAGGTCCGGTCAGCCAAACCGCACGGAAACGTCTTTCTCAGTGTTTCTTGCGGGTAGTGCAGCCCATTAAAATGCCTAATGCTTAATACACCTAATGCATATGTACAGATCTGAACCCATTCTTACATCAGCATCCTCAGTCCCCAGTGCACATCAGAGTCCTCTCCCTCTTGATGAGTGTCCTCCTTTATATCACCCCCCCCCCCCCTCCACAGTAATGTTCTCACACTTCCTTGACACCAAACCCCCCGACAGTACTGTCCTTTCCCCCTATTTACATTATCCCCCAACATTACTCCAAATCTCCCCACTGTAATGTCCTCATCTCCCCCCCATAATATCTACATCTCCCCACTGTGTTGTCTACATCTCCCC
Organism: Lithobates pipiens; assembly: GCF_037356315.1. NCBI lineage: Eukaryota > Metazoa > Chordata > Amphibia > Anura > Ranidae > Lithobates > Lithobates pipiens. The sequence continues at coordinate 378,189,701 of NW_027507748.1, read as the reverse complement.
ACTGTAATGTCCACATCTCCCCAATGTAATATCCACATCTCCCCACTGTAATGTCCACATATCCCCACTGTAAAGTCCACATCTCCCCCACTGTAATATCCACATCTTCCCACTGTAATATCCACATCTCCCCCACTGTAATGTCCACATCTCCTTCACTGTCATATCCACATCTGCTCCACTGTAATGTCCACATCTCCCTCACTGTAATGTCCACATCTCCCCCACTGTAATGTCCACATCTCCCCACTGTAATTTCCACATCTCCCAACTGTAATATCCACATCTCCCCCACTGTAATGTCCACATCTCCCTCACTGTAATATCCACATCTCCCCACTGTAATGTCCACACCTCCCCACTGTAATATCCACATCTCCCCCACTGTAATATTCACAGCTTCTCCCCCATTGTAATTTCCACATCTCCCCCACTGTAATATCCACATCTCTCCCATACATCAGCCCCCCCACCCTGATGTCCTCAGCCCTCAACAACTCCACTTTAATGTCCTCAGCGAGTCAGCACACACTTTTCTCCTTTTCAGCTTTTCAGACTAGTGATCTCACTCCCTGTAACTTCGCCCCCTCCCTCAATTACCTTGCATAGACCGAAGATTGGAGGGAGGCATGGCATGTCTCGGATGGAGGGCGGGTGTTGCAAGATGGTGATTGGTTGCTAAGACTGCCCTTCATCCTAGCAGCAAATCACCTGCTTGTTAACCTCTGGTAGCTCCGCCCCCATCCAGAACTGTCCCGCCTGCTGCTGTCGGCTCTGTGTGAGGATTACAGAGACAGCAGGGGGAAGGAAAGGCTGATAAATGGCGGTACCATGGCGGGCCACATAGGAGAGTGATGCGGTCCGCATTTGGCCCACGCTCCACCATTTAGTGATGCCTGGAGTAGACCGACACATGGCAACATGGGATCCTTGGCATCAACGGATGGATCCCCCTTGATTCCATGAGACCCTCCCTGCTCTGTATACCGTAAAGACTCGAAGCCCAGGAGAGACAAGTCCAACTGATTGGAGCTTTCCTATATCTCTTCCCTTCTCTTTTCTCCCCTTCACTCCCCCTTTTCCTCCTTTTTTTTTTCTTTTCTGGAAAAGCAGGCCATGCAATTATAAATTACAGAACATGCTAATGGATTTCTGACAGAGAAGCTCTCACCGCTTTCTCGAGTATTGTGTCCTTCTGTTTTATAGAGCTGTAACCTAGCTAACTATGCCATTAGACTTTGTATCAATCCTGATGTATCAAGGACACCTATGCCCTCTCCAGAGTTGTTTGTTATTACCACCTCTATCTCTCTCTTGCCTCCTTAAACTGTGTTTTATACCTTTGTATTGAAAATGCTAAAATCTAATAAAAACTGTCAATTATAAACAAACAAAAAAACACCAGCTGTGAACAGACACTCTCTTATTCTGCACAGAGCCAGCATGCCAAACACCTCTTTATCAGACACTCACTGCCAACTAATGAAGCTAAGCACTAGAAATCTACATTCATGTGCTAGTAATGTGTAATCTGTCAAAGTGACATATCTTATACAACTCCAGACCTAACCACCAAGCAACATTAAATCTCAGACCTATAAACCTTCATAAAGGTTTTACTCAGCTCTGCACTAGATTAATGCTAACTTTCTTTTGATGCAAAACATCATAGCTTTTTTGGTAAAAAAAGGAGGACTATAAAAAAGATAATCTTTCATTACAAGTTGTATCCTTATGAGAGTTCATAAAGACATTACTATGCTATTATGCTAAAATCTTCTTATGGTGTATATTGGGGGGACTGGGTCTGCTTAAGTATTAATGCTACACACAGAATTGAAAGATTGAAGCTCAAACATGGAAAAAAAGGTATCTGATAACTACCGTATTTATCGGCATATAACATGCGTGTTAAATGCCGAACCGGTGCCTCAGAGGGGAAGGATGCAACGAGCACCGCCAAAATAGATAGAGCCTAGTGTACTGTGTACTTGGCTAGGCTCCGCTCTGCTCGCAGTCACGCCCAGTCCCGCCTCCTAGCATTTACGTCCCGCCATTGGACCGGTGTTGTGTCCATCATAGGAGCCAGGAGAACGGGCAGGACTGGGTGGGACTGTGAGAGGAGCTGGGAGGAGCCGAGTACACAGGACATCTGCCTCTGTATATCTCGGCGGCGGTAACAATTTAAAACCGATCATGCTGCAATTTAGGGCAAGGCTGCAGATGGACACTGTTGGGCAAGGCTGCAGATGGACACTGTTGGGCAAAGCTGCAGATGGACACTGTTGGGCAAGGCTGCAGATGGACACTTTTGGGCAAGGCTGCAGATGGACACTGTTGGGCAAGGCTGCAGATGGACACTGTTGGGCAAGGCTGCAGATTGACACTGAACATTCTGCAATGATGGGCAAGGCTGCAGATGGACACTGATCATTCTGCAATGATAGGCAAGGCTGCAGATGGACACTGATCATTCTGCATTGATAGGCAAGTCTGCAGATCGACACTGATTATTCGGCAATGATGGGCAAGGCTGCAGATGGACACTGATAAGGCTGTATTGATGGGCATTTAAAATGTAAGATTTTTTCCTTAAACTTCCATCCTAAACTTGGAGTGCATGTTATACTCCGGCGCGTGTTATACGCCGACGCATGCTATACACCAATAAATACGGTATTTAACAGTTATTGGTTCAAAGATGTAAAATAACACCAACACTTACAATAACTAATAACTAATAATACTAAATATAATAATGTCAACCTGTGGCATTTGAAAGAAACAGAAAATAAAGAAGCAGAATATAATTTTTCATTAGCAGTCATCATTAATTGCCACTTTTGACTTCATACATTAACACTTTTTCCATAGAGCAGGCAAAAAAAAAATCCCTAGAATACAGAGGACTATATTAAACAAAAAAAACACAATTTTCTATGGTTACTTGCTCTGCTCACCAACCACCAACCCCCAGTGCCTTACCCAGTGTGTCTTACCATCACTGCAATAGGCAGCTCTGTAATTAATAGAAAGGTGTAAAAGGAGGGTAAGGATGGTCCAGACAAAGAAAACAGGAGTTTATTTACTTTAATACATTAGAAAATACCATGATATGCCAATCAGAAGAGGTTTAACCACTTTCAGACCGGACCATTTTGCTGGTCAAAGACCAGACCACTTTTTGCGATTCGGCACTGCGTCGCTTTAACTGACAATTGCGCGGTCGTGCGACGTGGCTTCCAAAAAAAAATTGACGCCCTTTTTTTCACACAAATAGAGTTTTCTTTTGGTGGTATTTGATCACCCCTGCGGTTTTTATTTTTTGCGCTATAAACAAAAATAGAGCGACAATTTTGAAAAAAACGCATTCTTTTTTTTTTTCGTTATATCCCCCAAAAATATATAAAAAAAAATGTTTTCCCTCAGTTTAGGCCGATACGTATTCTTCTACATAGTTTTGGTAAAAAAAATCGCAATAAGCGATTATTGATTGGTTTGCGCAAAAGTTATAGCGTTTACAAAATAGGGATAGTTTTATAGCATTTTTATTAATAATTATTATTATTTTTTTTACTAGTAATGGCGGCGATCTGCGTCATTGTGGGGGACCCATCGGACATTTTTGGGACCATTTATACAGTAATCACTGCTATATAAATGCAGTGATTCCTGTGTAAATGACACTGGCAGTGAAAGGGTTAACCAGTGGGTGGCAGTGTAGGGGTTAAGTGTTCCTAGGGATGTGTTACTAACTGTGGGGGGTTGGGCTTTCATTTAGTGAACACTGATCTCTGCTCCAATCACATGGAGCAGAGATCAGCGTCACTAGTTGCTAGGCAGAATGGAGAAATGCTGTTTACACAGCATTTCCTCCATTCAGGCATCCCGTGAGACGATCGCGGGGATGCCCGCGGCGATCGAGTCCGCGGGTCCCGCGACCGGACTCACTGGGGTCCCGATCAGCGCGGTAGCGCGCTGCCGGCGGCGCGCTCCCGATGGCAGGGCGGCATTGAAGATTGGACGTACTTGTACGCCAATATGCCTGCCCGTGCCATTCTGTCGACGTACATCGTCATGCGCTGGTCGGGAAGTGGTTAATGTGGAAATTCAAATTTTGGATTGAGTGGGGAAAAGGTAAAGCCCATTACATTTTTCTTACCTATTACTTTTTTATTATCTGTGTCCCATTTGGGAGGGGCCTGCAATAAATTGCTGCCATGTCAATAGGGAAAGAGCCAGTAATAAAATGCTTACCACCCAAATAAATGAAAGAAAACAAAGAATTGCATAATATTGCACTTTAGTCTAGTAATTTTGGCTTAATGTGGTTTGTGCTGTTTTAAAATATTTTGCATATATTAAGGCTCGGAAACTAATTATAATTCAAGACCTTCTATCTACACTAATAATACCTTATGTAAGTGATATATCAGTGGTGGAACTACCCGGGTTGCAAAGGTCACACTTGTTACGCTGCCTCGGTGGGGTTGCTAGCTACAGGGCTCTGAGCTGAGAGCATCTCTCTCATACAGCTTAGAGCCAGCACTGACAGTTCCCCCTCTCTCTTGCACAGATGGGAGAAGAAAGAGCCGATCAGCTCCTTGCCCTCCCCTTCCCTTCTGTGTGCCCTGCGGGAGTTACGATGCCAAGCAGCTGAATTTGATCATTTAGCTGTTGGGCTTCACACTTCCCCTGATGCGCACACATGAGGGAAGGGGCAGGAGATGGAGGAGAAGCTTGGCTCTTTCCTCTCCTATCCATGGGGGGGGGGGGGGGCTGACAGTGCAAGCTGTATGAGAGAGACACTCTCAGCTCAGAGTCCTGCTGAGGAGGCACTGATAGGCAGCACTGATAGGAAGTACTGATAGATGGCACTGATGGGCAGCACTGATAGGTGGCATTGATGAACACTGATAGGCCGCACTGATGGGCACTGATAGGTGGCATTAATGAGCACTGATAGGTGACACTGATAAGCAGCACTGATAGGCTGCACTGATGGGCACTGATAGGTGGCGTCGATGAGCACTGATAGGTGGCAATAATATGCAGCACTGATGAGCACTGATAGGCGAAATTGATTAGCACTGATAGGCTGTACTGATGGGCACTGGTAGGTGGCACTGATGAGCACTGACAGGTGGCAGTGATGAGCACTGATATGTGGCACTGATAGGCCGCGCTGATGAGCACTGATAGGTGGCATTGAGGAGCACTAATAGGCAGAACTGATGGGCACTAATAGGCAGCATTGATGAACACTGATCGGCGGCTGATTGAGCACCCCTCTCTCCTTCCTAAAACATACCCCACAGTAACCGGGGGAGAGAAGGGAAGCCAGCAGCACTGTGGGAGGGGGGAGCAACATAGGAGGGAGGACCGGGCAGTAGAAGGAATTGGCTCTGCACAGAGTGATTAAGGTGTGCCCAGGCACACCTGGCACACCCCTCTGGGCACAACTATGGTTCAATGGTACAAATAGAATGGCAAAAGCACATTCCACACTAATGATTTTCAGCAACATTGTTCAACATACAAAATATTAAAAAGTAACACGAAAAATGTAATAAAAAAAAACTAAAATATGAGTTAGCTTTCTAGAAAAAATCACTGTGACCAAAAAAGGCAAAATTTAGGTGTCGGGAGAGAGGTCAAATCCAACTAGACCACTGTGAGTTGCAGGCAGGGACAGGGAGCTCGTCGTCCTAGCTCCAAGCTGCAACAATGTCAAAGGAAAAGTTCCATAAGCCGCACATCATGAAGCACACCCATGTGCATGAAGTGAGATGAATGGCAAACCTCAGTCCAGACTCCATCCAGGCCACACCCCCTACGTGTTCACTATGCCCCTTGGAGCTCAAACATGGGGAATCTCCATGATTAAGCTCCAAGGGTTGGAGCAAAATGCATTGGAGCGTGGCCTGGCTGGAGTCTGGGCTGAGGCTGGCATTCATTTCACTTCATGCACATGGGTCCGCTTCATGATGTGCGGCTTATGGATCTTTTGCTTTGACATTTCTAGAAAAAATGCTGTGAATATCATAGTTTTTGAAAGGGAAACAATGTCAAAAAGCAAAAAATCCACAAGTGTACCACTTTACTATTTTAAAAGCTGCAAATTGTATAACTAAACATAGTACTGATAGGGCAGAATACAACTGGCAATACAATTCTTCTGAGAAACATTACCTTATTCATTATCCTCATCATCTTACTGGCAGTATATTTACAACTGCCAGAAAACCTGTGATTCATTTATAGTACAAGGTAAATTATTTCTGATAAAATTAATTTAATAATTTGAGATAAAACATAAACACATACTGTACCTACACAACTACGGGAAGGGTTTTAAATAAAGTATTATCCATAATTTTTGCAAAGATAAATCTATCTTGTCACTGATATTGGGAGAGACAGCTGACAACAAGCCATGCTTTTACAGCAAAATGGAATTCCTACATTGACACATAGTGGAAGGCTATGGTCACATTTTGAAAACATTGTAATGGAAGCTCTGTTATGCTTATACATTTACAGAAGCCACCAATTTTAGAGGAATCCTACTTTTGTGTTGCATCCAAAAGATTTGAGTTCAGATCTAGACTTGTGCTATTTACATAATGTATTTTTTTTACAGTGCCCCAAAGTATACAAGTCCAAAGCATCCTTTGTGAGTATTCATAACCAGTAAGAAGGATTAATAGAAATATCCAAAACATTCAGGCATACCTGGTTTTCGATCCAAAGGCTACTGTAAAAGAAATCACTGAAAAAACATTGGATTGCTCAACAACCTTAAAGTCTCATTGCTTTAATTAGATACTCTGCAATGACTTTATTTAAATTGGTACCTGTATCTCACATATCATGATGGGGGGCGCTTAATCACTGTCTCGGAGGAAAATCTCTATGTGAATAACAGCAGTGGTGTACTACAAGCAGCTTCTCCTGATCCTTATCAAACAGATGGCGGTATTTAGAATATAAACAAAAAAGAGAAGTTGCCAATTCAATCTATAGGTAAGGCATTGTTCATCTTAAAGATTGAATGTCATACATGTATGTGCAACACAGCAAATATGTTTAGAAGATCCACTGATCTGTTTTGTTTGTCATGATTTCTCTGCAATGCAATTCCACGTTTGTTAAACTCTTCATGAGGTGCTGAACCCTCTGGTGATGTACGATAGCCAGATACGAAAGACAGACACATTCTGAAATGCACTGAGGAATCGAGCAAGAGAATCTACCTACTGCTACAATCTGTATCTGTAGTCTGCAATCAGTTAGTAAGCAGACCTGCTGTGGATTAGATATACCAATATGAAATCATATCATATACAGGTGCATCTCCAAAAATGAGAATGTCATCAAAAAGTTAATTTATTTCAGTAATTCAATTCAAAATGTGAAATGTATATATTATATAGATTCATTACACACAGAGTTATAGTCTTAAAGTATTTATTTCTTTTAATTTTGATTACAGACAATTAGAATATTGAGAAAAAATGCAATATTTTAGACTCATGGAGTCAAACTCCAATCAGCTAGTTAACTCAAAACACATGTAAAGGTTTCCTGAGCCTTTGGTCTCTCAGTCTGGTCCAGTAGGTTACACAATCAGGGGGAAGACTGCTGACTTGACAGTTGTCTGCAAAGGCAGTCATTGACACCCTCCAAAAGGAGGGTAAGTGAAAAAAGGTCATTGCTAAAGAACCTGGATGTTCACAGAGTGCTTGATCCAAGCATATTAATGGAAGGTTGAGTGGAAAGAAAAAACATGTGGTAGAAAAAGGTGCACAAGCATCAGGGATAACTACAGTCTTGAGGGGATTGTAAAGCAAAAGCCATTCAAGAATTTGGGGGAGATTCACAAAGAGTGGACTAGGGCTGGTGTCAGAGCTTCAAGAGCAACCACACACAGATGTATCCAGGACATTGGCTACAAGTGTTGCATGAGTTTTGTCAAGCAACTCCTGAACCAGAGACAATGTCAGAAGCATCAGGGCTAAGGAGGAAAAGGATTAAACTGTCGCTCAGTGGTGCAAAAGTCCTCTTTTAGGATTGAAAGTAAATTTTGCATATCATTTGAAAATCAAGGTCCCAGAGTCTGGAGGAAGAGTGAAGAGGCACAGAATGCATGTTGCATGAGGCCCAGTGTGAAGTTTCCACAGTCAGTGATGATTTGGGGAGTCATGTCATCTGCTGGTGTTGGTCCACTGTGATTTATCAAGTCCAAAGTCAGCGCAGCCCTCTACCAGGAAATTATAGAACACTTCATGCTTCCCTCTGCTGACCAGCTTTATGGAGATGCTGATTTAATTTTCCAGCAGGACTTGGCACCCGCCCACACTGCCAATATACCAATACTTGATTTAATGATTATGGTATTACTGTGCTTGATTGGCCAGCAAACTCACCTGACCTGAACCCCTCAGAGAATCTATGGGGTATTGTCAAGAGGAATATGAGAAACACCAGACCCAACAATGTAGATAAGCTGAAGGCTGCTATCAAAGCAACCTAGGCTTCCATAACACCTCAGCAGTGCCACAGGCTGATTACCTCCATGCCACGCTGCACTTATGCAGTAATTCACGCAAGAGGAACCCGACCAAGTATTGAGTGCATACTATACTGTACATGAACATCATTTTCATTAAGTCAACATTTCTGTATTAAAAATTCTTTTTTTAATCGTCTTATGTAATATTCAAATTATCTGAGCTACTGAATTTTGGGTTTTCACTATCTGTAAGACATAATCCTTAAAAGAAAGAAATGCTTGAAATATATCACTCTGTGTGTAATGAATCCATATAATATATGAGTTTCATTTTTTGCATTGAATAACTGAAATAAAATAACTTCTTGTTGATATTAAAATTTTTTTAAATGCACCTGTATACCAAGCTATTAACATCACCTGGGTCATCATTTATATCAAATATGATACTGCAAATGATCAGAACATACAGTATATGGTGCATATAAACACTGTCCACCAGGCCTGGACTGGGACAAAAATTAGGCTGAGGCATTTTGGACTGAGCAGCCCATGACATGTTAACTGGCCCCTTCCCCACTCTCCATCCTGACAGATCCCCCGGGAGAGGGGTGGGGGGAAACTGGCAGAGGTGTGGGGGGCTGGGGGGCGGTAAAAAGAATGGGGGGCACAGGGAGGAAGCTGAAGAGCACTGGGGGGAGGCAGAGAGCATGGGGGGCTGGAGAGCCCGGGGGTCTGGAGAGCACTGGGGGGGTCAGAGAACACAGGGGGAAGCAAGAAAACGGTGGGGGAAGCGCACAGGGGGGCATGAGACCATGGTGGGCCAGAGACCATGGTGGGAGGCCAAGGACCACAGAGGGTGGTGAGGACAGGGGGAGGTAGAGAGCACAGAGGGAGGCGAAGAGCACTGGGGGGCTAGAGAGCACTGGGGAAGGTGGAAAACACTGGGGGGAGGCAGAGAGTCTGGGGAAAGGCTGAGAGCACCGGGGGAGGTGGAGAGCACAGGGAGGAGGCGGAGAGCACTGGGGGGAGGCAGAGAGCATGGAAGGAGGCAGAGAGCATAGGGGGAGGTGGCGAGCACAGGGGGAGGTGGAGAGCACAGGAGGGAGGCAGAGAGCATTGGGGGGAGGCAGGAAGCACTGGGGGGCTGGAGAGCAGTGGGGGGGCTGGAGAGCACTGAGGGTAGGCGGCGAGGACAGGGGGGGCTGAAGAGCACTGAGGGGACGCAAAAAACACAGGGGGGGCGGAGAGCACTGGGGGACTGGAGAGCACTGCGGAGTGGCGGAGAGCACTAGGGGGGCTGGAGAGTACTGGGGGAGGTAGGGAGCACACTGGGGGGTAGAGAGTATGCAGGGAGGTACAGAGCACTAGAAGGGCTCAAGAGAACTGGGGGAGGCAGAGAGCACTGGAGAGGCCAGAGAGCACTGGGGGCTAGAGAGCACAGAGGGAGGTGGAAAACATGGGGGAGGTGGAGAGCATGGGGGGTTGGAGAGCACTGAGGTTGAGGCAGAGAGCAGGGGGAGCACAGGAAGGGGAAACAGAAATAAGCAGGATAGGAGTGGTGGGGGTGGCTGCATATAAAATAATTCTTCTCTCTATTTCCTCCTGCAGCCTCTGAATGTCTGCTTCTCCTCCTCTCCCTCTAGCAGGCATTCAGAAGCTGCAGAAGGAATGGAGAGAATGATTCTTCTATATGCATCCACCCCCACCGCTTCTCTTATCCAGGTTACAAGGGGTCACACTCACATTCTCTCTGCTCCGACTCCACAGTGTCTGCAGCAGGTGTATCATTTAGCTCCTCCCCCTTCATGGCCACGCCCCCAGCGCCATAGGCTGAACTATACTGGAGGTGTTCAACAGGGGCCCTGAAGAGGCCAAAAGTGTCTCCTCTAGCTCCTCCCCCCTTCATGTTTATGCGTCCTCAGCGCAGATGACTGAGCTGAACTGGCAGCCGGGCCGCCGTGTAGAGGTCGGGTGATAGGTGCTGGCTCAAAGAGCAGCCCAGCTGCCTTGGCCCTGCAAAGACTGGCAGCCCTGGCCCACTAGGTAAGTGGCTGGTGTGCCCTATGGCCAGTCTGGGCCTACTGCCCACTGACTGAAGGAATAAGTGGAACATATACATGCAGAAAACTACAGAAAGGTTAAAAATATATGCTCAATCTGCACAATGTTCACAATTTTTTTTAATGAAAGCTGCAGATTATTCTTCTGATATTTTTCTTCCCCTTGTTTCTCTTTTCCTCCCTTACCAATATGCTAATGTGCCCAATCATGGCTGGTGTAAGTTACCAGCAGAGGTGCTGTATATAGTTTCCCAAAAATATCAGACCACTTAGTATTTCTCTCAAGAGCTCTCAGTCCGGATGCAAGCATTGGTCTGGCTCTTGGGAGGAGTTATGTCTTGCTGAATTGGTGTCATGGTGGAGGGGTAGATGTGTCTAGACAGATTGCATTTGTGTGCAGACCACTGTAGGTAATAGGGGTGCACCGAATGTGTTTATTGGTGCCGAAACTGATACCGAAAATGAAAAATACACTAGGCCAAAAACCGAAACCAATACCAAAAATTGTTTTTTTTATATATTAAACAAAAAAAGATTTATATAAAATTGTGTTATATTATTATTCATTATAGTATTCATATTCAACTGAATCATTAATTTTATGAATAAAAGAATAGTAAAATCCAGTAATGTAAAGTACTTTAATAATAATAAAGCAACCCAAATAAATTGAACAGTGGACACAGAAAATACAAAATTATAAATTAAAGTTACTACAGCATATCCTGCAGTGCAGACTGCAGTCAGTGCACACTGAACCATAAAAAACAAAATAAAATAAAAAACAGCAGCGGTGCTCAGCCAATTACAGCAGGCAATGTAGACTAGTCTGTGTTTCTGGAAGTCTCCATCCATATCTGGAACACAGTGTGGTATAGTACTGGAGTATGTAGACAGCCACAGATACAGAACATACAGTTTTGCATTTGCACATGCAACGGGCTGACAGCTTATGGAGACACATAGTTTGGCCCAACAGCAACAAACTATGTATGTACAGTATATTAAAAGCTGGAGTTCTCTCTTAAATTGAAGAATGTAAATAAGTACTTTAATAATAATAAAGCAACCCAAATAAATTGGACAGTGGACACAGAACATAAAATCATAAAATCAAATAAAATACACAATTATAAATTAAAGTTACTACAGCATATCCTGCAGTGCAGACTGCAGTAAGTGCACATTGAACCATAACAACAAAATAAAAAATAAAAAATAAGTAAAAAAATGCATAAAAAATTATAAATAAATAATATAAAAATAAAATGACTAAGACTAAGTCTAAGAAGACTTTATTAATTTTCAACTTAAATCAGAACTAGTAATTCAGTTCTCTCTCCCTAAGGTGTCAGCAGCTGCATGTGCGATAAAAGTGTATGTACGTAGCTGCAGGTTACATACATAGTCATACAGTAGACCACACTGTGTTCCAGCCCCCGGGTATGAGCAGAGACATCCCGGAACACAGACTAGTCTACAGTCTGGTCTACAGCAGCGGTGCTCAGTCAATCACAGCAAGCAATGTAGACTAGTCTGTGTTTATGGAAGTCTCCGCCCATATCTGGAACACAGTGCGGTATAATGTATAGTACTGGAGTATGTAGACGGTCACAGATACAGAACATACAGTTTTGCACATGCAACGGGCTGAAAGCTTAGCGAGAGACAATCAATGACTGACATCGTTTGCCCCAACAACAAACTATGTATAAAGAAAAACAGCATAACAAATATGGCAGAAGGCCATTATTCTGTTTCACAGTTTCTGTAAAATATAAGTTTAACATATGCTACATGCAATAAAAAAATGTAATTATTTTATTTTCAACTTGAGAACTAGTAATTTTATTTTATTTAAGTTCTCTCCCTAAGGTGTCAGCAGCTGCATGTGCAATACAAGTGTATGTATGTAGCTGCGAGTTACATACTTAGTAGACTGCACTGTGTTCTGGTCCCCTGGGTATGAGTGGAGACATCCCGGAACACAGTCTAGTCTACAGCAGCCGTGCTCAGCCAATCACAGCAGGCAATGTAGACTAGTCTGTGTTTCTGGAAGTCTCCGCCCATATCTGGAACACAGTGTGGTATAGTGTATAGTACTGGAGTATGTAGACAGCCACAGATACAGAACATACAGTTTTGCATTTGCACATGCAATGGGCTGACAGCTTATGGCAGGGGTGTCCAAACTTTTTTCAAAGAGGGCCAGATTTGATGAAGTGAACATGCACGAGGGCCGACCATTTTACCTGACATTCTTTGAACCATTAAAAATCGGTCTAAGTGTGTTCGTTCGAACACTAATACACGGCCCAACAAGAATTCTCTTGCCTTTGTGGCTGTGTGTGTTGAAGAGATGAGCTTGGGCGTGTTATTTGGATATACCGTATTTATTGGCAAATAAGAGGGAAGTTTCAGGAAAAAAAAACTTACAATTTTAAATAAAAAACTCTGAAGCAAAATAAGGGTCAGTGCCCATCTGCGCTCCCACCATTGCCAGGAATGCACCCACCATTGCCAGGAATGCACCCACCATTAGCCAGGAATGCAGCCACTATTAGCCAGGATTTCAGCCACCATTAGCCAGGAATGCAGCCACCATTAGCCAGGAATGCAGCCACCATTAGCCAGGATTTCAGCCACCATTAGCCAGGATTTCAGCCACCATTAGCCAGGAATGCAGCCACCATTAGCCAGGAATGCAGCCACCATTAGCCAAGAATGCAGCCACCATTAGCCAGGAATGCAGCCACCATTAGCCAGGATTTCACTCACTATTGCCAGGAATGCAGCCACCATTGCCAGGATTTCACTCACTATTGCCAGGAATGCAGCCACCATTAGCCAGGATTTCACTCACTATTGCCAGGAATGCAGCCACCATTGCCAGGATTTCACTCACTATTAGCCAGGAATGCAGCCACCATTGCCAGGATTTCACATACTATTGCCAGGAATGCAGCCACCATTGCCAGGATTTCACATACTATTGCCAGGAATGCAGCCACCATTGCCAGGATTTCACTTACTATTGCCAGGATTTCACTCACTATTGCCAGGAATGCAGCCACCATTAGCCAGGAATGCAGCCACCATTAGCCAGGATTTCACTCACTATTGCCAGGAATGCAGCCACCATTGCCAGGATTTCACTCACTATTGCCAGGAATGCAGCCACCATTAGCCAGGATTTCACTCACTATTGCCAGGAATGCAGCCACTATTGCCAGGATTTCACTCACTATTAGCCAGGAATGCAGCCACCATTGCCAGGATTTCACATACTATTGCCAGGAATGCAGCCACCATTGCCAGGATTTCACTCACTATTGCCAGGAATTCAGCCACCATTGCCAGGATTTCACATACTATTGCCAGGAATGCAGCCACCATTGCCAGGATTTCACTTACTATTGCCAGGATTTCACTCACTATTGCCAGGAATGCAGCCACCATTAGCCAGGATTTCACTCACTATTGCCAGGAATGCAGCCACCATTGCCAGGATTTCACTTACTATTGCCAGGAATGCAGCCACCATTAGCCAGGATTTCACTCACTATTGCCAGGAATGCAGCCACCATTAGCCAGGATTTCACTTACTATTGCCAGGAATGCAGCCACCATTGCCAGGATTTCACTCACTATTGCCAGGAATGCAGTCACCATTAGCCAGGATTTCATATACTATTGCCAGGAATGCAGCCACCATTGCCAGGATTTCACTCACTATTGCCAGGAATGCAGCCAACATTAGCCAGGATTTCACTTACTATTGCCAGGAATGCAGCCCCCATTGCCAGGATTTCACTCACTATTGCCAGGAATGCAGCCACCATTGCCAGGATTTCACATACTATTGCCAGGAATGCAGCCACCATTAGCCAGGATTTCACTTACTATTGCCAGGAATGCAGCCACCATTGCCAGGATTTCACATACTATTGCCAGGAATGCAGCCACCATTAGCCAGGATTTCACTCACTATTGCCAGGAATGCAGCCACCATTGCCAGGATTTCACTCACTATTGCCAGGAATGCAGTCACCATTGCCAGGATTTCACTCACTATTGCCAGGAATGCAGCCACCATTAGCCAGGATTTCACTTACTATTGCCAGGAATGCAGCCACCATTGCCAGGATTTCACTCACTATTGCCAGGAATGCAGCCACCATTGCCAGGATTTCACTCACTATTGCCAGGAATGCAGCCACCATTAGCCAGGATTTCACATACTATTGCCAGAAATGCAGCCACCATTGCCAGGATTTCACATACTATTGCCAGGAATGCAGCCACCATTGCCAGGATTTCACTTACTATTGCCAGGAATGCAGCCACCATTGCCAGGTTTTTACATACTATTGCCAGGAATGCAGCCATCATTAGCCAGGATTTCACTTACTATTGCCAGGAATGCAGCCACCATTGCCAGGATTTCACTCACTATTAGCCAGGAATGTACTTACCATTGCCATCAGTGCAGCCTTGGAGGGGACATGGAGGGGGCTGGACGAGCGCCAAAGAACAGGAGAATCTCCTGTTTTCACAGCGGCCTCTTTAAGAGAAAGTCCCGCCTCCTTTGATGGACAGAACAGTCGTCCAATGGCGGAGATGGGACTTCCTATTACAGAGGCTGCAGTGTAAACAGGAAATACTCCTGTGTGCACAGCGCTCGTACAGCCTCCTATCTCCAATGCAGCCAGACTATATATAGTTTGTGGCCCCGGCGCTGGGAGATCGTCGGGGGCCACAAAAGATATATATGTTTAGATTACCAGGAGGGCCGTTCAAAACCGGGCCGCGGGCCGCGATTGGCCCGCGGGCCAGACTTTGGACATGCCTGGCTTATGGAGAGACATAGTTTGGCCCAGCAGCAACAAACTATGTATGTACAGTAGATTAAAAGCTGGAATTCTCTCTTAAATTGAAGAAGTGCAAAAAAACTGTAGAAGAACTACAATGAACAACCAACTAATGGCACAACTAGACAATTGGAACATACTGGTAGTCAGTCATACTATGTTGTATGTTCCAATTGTCCAATAGCACAGTCCAATACCAATTAATTTACTATGTTCAACAACATGGTAAATTAATTGGTCTATGCTACGGATTTATAAATCTATTTCAGTAAAAGTGGCAGATTTCGCTTCAAGGACAAAAGTTGTTCAGCTTTCTCACAGGAGAGATGGTTTCTCTTCTCAAGAATATAAGATGCTAGACTGAATAGTCTCTCACTCTCTGTACTGGTGCTTGGGGCAAATAAATATCTGCGTGCAATCTGTGCAAGCAAAGGAAAACGTTGTTTGTTGATGCGCCAGTACTCAAGGGGATTGTCACTTCTGGCTATAGGTTGTTCAGCTAAATAAATGTCCAGCTGTTGGGTAGCTGCACTTGTTCCGGCACTGCTATGGACCAGGGTGCATTCATGTAAAATTTCTTTAAACATATCAGATATGGAGGGAGCGTGTTCCTCTTCACTTGTATACAACCGATTCTTCTCACTTTCCTCTGTGCTGCACCTCAAAACTCCTTCACCAGATGCTTCCACCACGTCCATTTGTGCTTGTATCATTGTCCATGCACGCCGCTTTTTCTCAACATTAAAATAATGCTATTTAAATCGAGGATCTAGAACTGTTGCAATGCAGTACAGAGGGTTGGACTCTGTGTCTTGAAACCAGTTGGTAACGGCCTCCAGTAGAGTGGTTTTAGCCATTTTTACGCCATAGTCTGTTTCTATCTCTTTTCCTAGCAGACGCTTTAGTGCGGCAATCAAGGGAATAACTTCAGAAATGGAAGCATTAGTTGAGCTTATTTCTTTTGTTAACTGTTCAAATGGAGATAGAAGAGACAAACTATTTTCAACTAACATCCACTGATGTGCATTCAGTGTTGCCAGCAGCTCGTAATCTGCAATGTATGCAGCTAAAACGCTCTTTTGTTCAAAAAGACTTTGCAGCATATAGTAGGTGCTGTTCCAACGAGTGGCTACATCTTTCTGCAGTCATTTCGGTGGCATTCCAAACTGTATCTGCAAAGCTTGTAATCTGGAATAAGCAAGCGGAGAATGCTTAAAGTGACCCACAAATTTTCTTCCTTTTGATACAATAACAGAAATGGTGCGCTGACTCGGCAATCCTTCATTCACAGCCAATTGCAGAGTGTGTGCCATACACGGTATGCTTTTAAGTTCACTGTCCTCCATTGCTTTTGCTATATTCCGTGCATTATCTCAGACAATCAAATGCACGTTAGACTTCTCAATGTGCCAAGTGTCAAGCATGGATTTTAAAGTGTCAGCTATTGCTGCTGCAGTATGTGATCCAACAAACTCACGTGCGTTAAGTAGGATGTTTTGCAATTGAAATTTGTCATCTATCCACTGCGCTGTCAGGCTAAGCATGCTCGTTGGACTGATGTCTGAACTCCAAATGTCGGTAGTAAAACTGATTTCTATTATGTCGGTAGTCATGAGCTCATGAACATGTTTTCTAATACTGCAAAACAATTCAGGTAGACAGGTATCTGCAAAGTAGCGTCTGCTTGGTAGTGAGTAATGAGGCTCAATATGTTGCCTACGGAATCCAATGTCCTCCATAACAGAGAATGGCTGGTCATCTAATGTAATAAATTCCATAATTTTATCTGTTATGGCACAAGCTTTGGGACTGTCACTTGCAAATTTGTTAACCTTTTCAAAGACTGTGGCCACAGATAGTGTTGAGCCTGAGTAATTTTTTGTAAGTGGCACTGTTTTCTTCTAATCTGAATGCTGAACTGGATGACGTGTTTTCAGGTGGTGTATCAAACCTGTTGTTGAAAAATGCCTTGGCACCTTACTCCCTCTTGAAATTTCTGCTGAGCAAAGACTACAGATTGCAAATTTGGGGTCTTTATCATACTTAATGTGATTTATCAGAAACTTTAAAATATTTCCACCTTTGCTGATAGCGCAGAATAATAACATAGAATGATCTATAGTGGGAGTGAAATCTGAGGGGGGGGAAAAAAAAGGACAAAATCAATTTAAAAGCTAAACCCTAGGAGGCAGCTTTACAAAATAAAAAACGATCACTTTTTTTTTTTTTTAACGGTGCAGTTCTTGCCATGCAAGGTAGTTATATCTGCACTGCAGTACATCTGACTTGTACCAAAAAGATAATTGCACTGATTAAATTTGATTTGAAATGGAATTGATTGCTTGCAAATTGCAATTGCATGCTATATTTAATTTTTTTGAGCTATTCTGTAGTATACTATAAATTCATGCGCTTGTTGTCATTGAATTTGTCAGCGGAGTATTATAACTAAGTTATACATGATTTGTTGAAACATGACAGTACACAATAAAATATATAATATATAGTTATTAAATATATTATATTTATTGCGTTTAAAAAATCATGTGCTTGCTGTCATGTCAGTGTGTACTGTATAACTAACTATACTGTGACAAAGTAACAAATTCAATGACAACAAGGGCATACATTTAATTTTGTAGTATACTACAGAATAAATAGCATACCATTCCATTTCAAACCAGTTCAATTATATAAAATATAATTTCTGCTACAAGTCAGATGTACTGCAGTGCAGACAGACAGACATATTTAATACTATACTGCATGGCAAGAGTGGCTTGTTGTTTAATTTAGGCTAAGTAGTAAGTAATACATGTTGTTTGACTGCTATAGACCATTTAAATAATACTAGTTGGATTGTTTCTGTCAGTTTAAGTAAGGCAAAAAAGGCAATGCATTGCTCACCGGCGAATAGTAGTAGCCATCCAGGAGGGACAGTGCCCACTCTTGTACTTGAGTATGCTATGTGCAGCCCTCTATGAAGCCGTCTCACGGGTCCCAGCAGCGTTTCTCGTGTCCCAGTAGTGTCTCTCGGGTCCCAGCAGCGTCTCTCGGGTCCCAGCAGCATCTCACAAGCATGATCACGTCCGGGGGGAAGAGGCCAGCGTCTCAGCAGGGAATGTGCTTACAAGTGCGGCGTCTTAACCGCGAGGAACGTGCAAGCCGCCCACAGAACGAGTGATGTCATCCGAAGGTTCTCCCTCTGCTACTGTGCATGCGCAATTATAGGCGCCATTGTCGGCAAGAACTCTCTTTCAGCAAAATGCCGAAAAGGCCATTTTCGGCCGATATGTTTTGGCGGCTAAAATTTCGGTGCATCCCTAGTAAGTAATGGCCACAATTGATGCCGAGCTGTAATGATCAAAAGAAATGAAATAGAATAAATGACAGGGGCAGGCCAGGGACAGTGAGTTTGGAGAGGAAAGGGTTAGACAATTCTGCATGTCCTCCAGCCCAAAAATGAGGCAAGCTATGTCTGGCTTGCTCTAGCATCTAATGCACACTGTGAGAAGCTCACAGTGTGCAGGGAAATCAGAGTAAGCAGTCTCAGTACAGAAAAGAACAAGTGTGCCACTGAAAGTAATGCCGCCTACACACGAGTGGAATGTCTGACAGAAAAAGTCAGACGGAAGCTTTCCATTGTATGTCTCATCGGCCTTTTTTTATTTACAAAAATTCTGACAGACGTAGAAATAGAACATGTTTTAAATATTTCCGACGGAACCAATCCCTATTGGGAAAACCGCTCGTCTGTATGCTGTTCTAATGGACCAAAAACGACGCATGCTCTGAAGCAAGTATGAGACAGAGGCTATTGGCTACTGAACTTCCTTTTTCTAGTCCTGTCGTACGCATTCTTAACAATCGGACTTTGGTGTGATCATGTGTATGCAAAACAGTTTCATCGGAACTCCGTCGGAAAAACATTTGGAGTTTATTCCGATGGGAAAACGTGTGTATGCGGTATAAGGCTGGAGTTCAGCTTTAAGCTCAATTGTTTTTTTGCTCTTCACTTGGTCTCATTTAAGCATATAATATTTGCAGTGAAGGCTCTTCCTTCAGTCATTCTTACTGCAGCTAATTAGCACACTAACAGTTTGATAACTGACTATGAAAACATGTAGTCATCTTAGAAGCAGAAGCCGAGGAATAGTAAAACATCTGAAAAAAAAAAAAACTACTAACGATATCATAATTATCTTTTGCACACATTATTTTGGCATCACACACCAAAATGTGCCCTGTCGCAAACAGAAATGATATAGAATTTTTTATCTTATGTTAGACCTGCAAATGCACAAATAAGTCCCTTATATAATTTAGAGGCCGTTTTATTGCAAAATGTGGTATACCAAAAAGATGTAATAGCACATTTCAGTAAAACTAGCCTTTAGCTATGTAGAATAAAGCTTGAAATGCAGGCCATTTTATTCTACTCTAAAGATTTACTGGCAAAATTGTTTTGGAAAAGTCAGTGAATTGAGATACTTTTAATTAACTAATACATCAAAGTATACATAATTCTCTTTGCTAGGGGAGTGTAGTGTAGTGATACCACGGGACTTCAGGCCTAGAATTGAATGATTTAAGGCAGTTCATTTTAAAGAATACAAAAGGGAAAATGTAAAGCAATCCAAGTATATATTGTACCTGGATAACGCTTGATAGCGTTTACCATCCAAGTGACTACAAAGAAAAGCAGAAATGTTTCTCTTAATGGCAAATCAGGTAATAATGCAATAATCATCTCTTAGCAGGATAGCAATGGATGCCCAGGGACAGTTTTTTTCTGAGAGGAAATGCATTTAGGAAACTCAGCTCCCCAGTAAAATGGCAGTGTTGCCAATAACCTGTTAGAAGTTTTTTTACCTGGCACTAAAATTATTTAAAAATTTGGCTGTATAAGGTTTCCTAACCAGTTCATATGACGTCCACCCAGAAGGAGGAATGTTCAGCCCGGCCGTCAATCTGCTATAGGCCAGACGGGACGTTCCTCCTTCTGGTGGAAGTCATATGTCATCCTCCCAGCCATGACTCTCAAATTCACTACATAGCATATCAGTATGGAACTCAAACTGTCCCCAAAAGCTACAAGTCTCATACTAACCTTCAGAAGCTGGGAGACCTGGCTCCCGATCACATAAACACTGTGATAGTCTGTGAGTGCCTCTCACATATTCAATCAGTAAAACCTGCTCTTGTACTCATTCTCCTCTGAGTGGTGAAAAAAAAAAGTTTTATCTTTTTCTCCTAGTCAGAGGAGAAGAATGAAACAACAGAAAAAGAAGGTGTTAAAAAAAATATATATATATTAATAAATATAAAGTAGCTTTATCAGGGCTTGATCTAGGTTAGTGGCAGAGTCAAAGATTGGGGTCAAAAGTCTGGGTTGGGATGTCAAAAGTCAGGTTAAAGGTCAGTTCTAGGTAGATTTAAAAAATATATTTAACGTGTTTTAGGTATAAACAACAAATATTACACATACAGTATATGGCAGGGATATGCAATTAGTGGACCTCCAGCTGTTGCAAAACTACAAGTCCCATCATGCCTCTTCTTCTGGGTGTCATGCTTGTGACTGTCAGAGTCTTGCTATGCCTCATGGGACTTGTAGTTCTGCAACAGCTGGAGGTCAGCTAATTGCATATCCCTGGCATATGATATTGCCACAAATGTGAGGAGTAAGATCATTTTGTTTGGGGGTTTTTGTGGTGGTGGGTCATGGTAATGGCAAAACATATTTTTGTTACTATTTTGGGTCAGTTTTCCTTTGATAATAAAAAAGAAATCAGAAGCTATCCATACCAAAATAAGGTATAATTTATGTACAGTTTTACTAATACATGTCAAAGCTGAAAAAATTGCATTCAGGCATGAAGATCTGTTTTACCTTTAGGCATTAAGGGGTTAAAGAAGAACTACGGCCTCCCTGTTTAAAAGGAAAATGTGCTGCAGCACTTGAATGTAAGTGCGTCTGCACTTCAGTTTTTTATTAGTCTCCCTGCAAAGTCTCACAAATACCCATTGATCCTGATGGTGGCTATCAGCATATTCTCTGTTGAGTCACAAGCCTGCGGTTTGTGAATAAGCAGCTGGCCACACTTAACTCTCCTCACAGCTTTGTGGATTAACAGTGCTGTGTTTGCATCTGAAGTCCTCCCATTGTGAGCTGCGGTGTCTGGGGAGGACATTTGCATAAGCAGACATTTGTTTTCCATTTATTGCTCATTCCCTATCATTTTAGAGCCTACATTTAAAATATAAATTCCCTACATTGTTCATTTAGAACATCGCCTATCCTGGTTGACTTTGTTCTTCCTGAAATTCTATGTAATATTGTCCATAGGTATAGAGTTCATTTGTAATCAAGCATCCACATTTATGGTTGATGTCTACTTACATTTGTCGTCCATGTTGATCTTCTCTGGTCAGTACTCCTTCTTTCTCCATGAGCATCTGGCGAAAAGTTCCTACTTTCTGGTGTATTTCCTCTTCTGAGTACCTAACAAAAAAAAAAATACAGTGATTATAGTTATAGCCAGTCCAAATACTACTTTATGTTTTAATGCTATCCTAAATTCATATATGACCATTGTATTCCATAGCACTTTACAGTAGAATGTATAGTGGATGTACTGTACTTACACTGGTAAGATATTCCTACATTACCTTATGAAAGAGGAACATTTTTACATGCTATTATCTCATGCAATTTTACCTTCACAATTTTAACATGACACCTTTAACCACTTAAGCCCCGGACCATTTTGCAGCTAAAGGACCAAGCCCCTTTTTGCGATTCGGTACTGCGTCACTTTAACTGATATACTACATATTTTTGGTAAAAAAAATCGCAATAAGCGTTTATTGATTGCTTTGCGCAAATGTTATAGCGTCTACAAAATAGGGGATAGTTTTATGGCATTTTTTTTTTACTAGTAATGGCGGCGATTAGCGATTTTTATTGTGGCTGCGATATTATGGCGGACACTTTTGACACATTTTTGGGACCAACGATCAGTGCGATTAAAAATGCACTGATTACTGTAAAAATGTCACTGGCAGTGAAGTGGTTAACCACTAGGGGGCAGTGTAGGAGTTAAGTGTGTGTGTTTGTTTTACTTTAGGGGGGCGTAGCTTGGCATGTGACATCACTGATCTTCTTTCCCTATGACAGGGAACAGATGATCAGTGACAAGCTCACTAGGAAGCACAGGCAGAGGTTTGTTTACACTTACCTTTCCTCGTTCTTCAGCTCTGTGACCCGATCGCGGGACACCGGTGGTACTCGGGTCCGCGGATCCCGTGGCCACGGAGCTCAGGACCGGGTCGCAAGTGTGCCGCTGGCGGCGCGCACGCGACCCACGGCTGCGCACTTAAATGGCAACGTACCTGTACGTGCTTGTGCCCAGCCGTGCAATTCTGCCGATGTATATCGGTGTGAGGCGTTTCAAACGTCAAGAACGTGGTGACGTACAGCACTACAACAAGCCGATAAAATGAAGTCCAATGCTTCAGAGCATGCGTCAAATTGTTTCCAAGCATGCATAGGAATTTTGCGCACTGGAATTTGTACAGATGATCAGAATTTCCGATCGGAACGTCTTCTGACCAAAAAATAGAGAACATGCTCTCAATCTTTTGCTGGCTGGAATTCTGTAAGCAAAAGTCCGATGGAGCATACACACGGTTGGAATTTGTGACCAAAAGCTCATATCCGACTTTTGCTGGCAGAATTTCTGATCGTGTGTATAGGGCTTTAGAGCCCAGCATAGAAATGGTTTCATCAAGCTACATGAAGATTATAGAATTTAGGAAAATATAGGTTTGAAAAATTATTTTAAATTATTATTATTGTTATTTAACCACTTAACAACCGCCCTATAGCCGAATGACGGCTACAGGGCGGTTTCTTAACTCTGGGAGGCCGTCATATGACGTCCTCCCAGAATTCCGATCTCGCGTGCCCCCTGGGGGCCCCCTAGCGGCCGTTTACCACGTGATCGCTCCGTCAAATGACGGAGTGATCACTTGTAAACAAACCGGCGTCATGTTATGACGCCGGTTCCTCCCTCCCCCTCTCTGTACCGATCGGAACAGCGGAGGGGGAAGAGATCGGTGTCAGCAGCGATGTGGGCTGCATCTGCAGTGCCCACATCGCTGCTCACCGAAAATTAACCCCTCAATTCCCTGCCAATACTCTGCAATACCCTGCCATTACTCTGCAATACTCTGCATTACTCTGCATTACTCTGCAATACTCTGCAATACTCTGCAATACTCTGCATTACCCTGCAACACTCTGCAATACCCTGCAACACTCTGCAATACTCTGCATTACTCTGCAATACCCTGCAATACCCTGCAATACCCTGCAACACTCTGCAACGCTCTGCAACACCTGCCAATACCCTGCAACACTCTGCAATGCTCTGCAACACTCTGCAATGCTCTGCAACACCCACCAATACCCTGTAACACTCTGCAATGCTCTGAAACACCCGCCAATACCGTGCAACACTCTGCACTTTTCAGGCTTCCCAGCTTAGAGGTGAGATGCGGGGTCTTATTGACCCCATATCTCACTGTAAAGAGGACCTGTCATGCCATATTCCTATTACAAGGGATGTTTACATTCCTTGTAATAGGAATAAAAGTGGTCAAAAAATTTATTTTTGGGGAAAAAAATGTCAAACTAAAATAAATAAAGTAAAATGAACAATACATTTTTTTTTTTTAAAGCGCCCCTGTCCCCATGTGCTCGCATGCAGAAGCGAACGCATACGTAAGTCCCGCCCACATATGAAAACGGTGTTCAAACCACACATGTGAGGTATCGCTGCGAACGTTAGAGCGAGAGCAATTATTCTAGCCCTAGACATCCTCTGTAACTCAAAACATATAACCAGTAAAAAAAATTAAATCGTCGCCTATGGGGATTTTTAAGTAGCGACGTTTGGCGCCATTCCATGAGCCTGTGCAATTTTGAAGAGTGACATGTTAGGTATCGATTTACTCGGTGTAACTTCATCTTTCACATTATGCAAAAATTGGGCTAACTAAAAAGCATTCGAAAAATTGCTGCGCAAATACCGTGCAAGATAAAAAGTTGCAACGACCACCATTGTATTCTCCAGGGTGTTTGCTAAAAAAACATATATAATGTTTTGGGGTTCTGTGTAATTTTCTAGCAAATAAATGATGATTTTTACATGTAGGAGAGAAATGTCAGAATTGTCCTGGGTGCTCCAGATCGCCTGATGGCGCTCCCTGCGTGTTGGGCCTCTGTATGTGGCCACACTGTGTAAAAGTCTCACACATGTGGTATCGCCGTACTCGGGAGTAATAGCAGAATGTGTTTTGGGGTGTAATTTGTGGTATGCATATGCTGTGTGAGAAATAAGCTGATAATATGACAATTTTGTGAAAAAAAAAAGTTAAAAAAATCTTGATTTTGCAAAGAATTGTGGGAAAAAATGACAACTTCAAAAAACTCATTATGCCTCTTACTAAATACCTTGGAATATCTTCTTTCCAAAAAGGGGTCATCTGGGGGGTATTTGTACTTTTCTGGCATGTTAGGGTCTCAAGAATTGAAATAGGCCGTCAGTACTTCAGGTGTGATCAATTTTCAGATATTGGCACCATAGCTCGTGGACTCTATAACTTTCACAAAGACCAAATAATATCCACCAATTTGTACTTATTTTTACCAAAGATATGTAGTAGTATAAATTTTGGCCAAAATTTATGAAGAAAAAATTACTAATCTGCTAAATTTTATAACAGAAACAAAGAAAAATTAATTTTTTTACAGAATTTTCTGTATTTTTTCTTTTATAGCACAAAAAATAAAAAACCCAGCGGTGATTAAATACCACCAAAAGAAAGCTCTATTTGTGTGAAAAAAAGGACAAAAATTTCATATAGGTCCAGTGTTGCATGACTGAGTAATTGTCATTCAAAATGTGAGAGCACCGAAAGCTGAAAATTGGTCTGGTTATTCAGGGTGTTTAAGTGCCCAGTGGTCAAGTGGTTAAAAACAAAACAAAAAAAACGTTTTAATCCTCCCTTGATTTGTGGCCAGTGTGGACTAGCAGGAAGCACAAGCTTTCTTTTCCTCACTTCGAAGCTTCCAGATATAAAATAAAGAGAGGCCTTAATGGTCTATGGAGAAGGGTTTCTCCCCAGGTTTCCTATCTGCATCAGGAATTTCAGTGCCAGTATAATTGTTAATATTGTAGTGTACATTCATTATTTTTTCTTTTTTGTAAAAACCTAGCATAGCAAAACATACAGCTCTGTCAATGTATTTTAAGTTGTGTGTTTTAGTAGAATGGTACACTTTATCTGCAGTTTATATCTTTTAATGGCATTTCTTATGAAGGACATTTCAGTTATCTGTCAAGACTGACAATCATCAACGCTTTGTCCTTGAGCCGCAGTTCAAAAAAAAAATGTTTTTAAGGCTTGAGATACAAGTACTTGTTTGCTGTGTTCTCTGAGCTATAAATCTTTAATGTCCACAAAATATACAGTGCTTTGAAAAAGTATTCATACCCATTGAAATTTTCCATATTTTGTCATGTTACAACCAAAAACGTAAATTTATTTTATTGGGATTTTTTGTGATAGACCAACACAAAGTGGCACAAACCTAGGTATTTGTGAAACCTAAACTGTCTACGTATAGCACCAAGCCTATGAACATCGCTACTGCCAAGTGGTGCCTTTGTTGCACAAAGCTAAGCGTTTACTGCACAATTGTTACACTACTACTTTATAAAGCCCAAGTTTAGTTGTAAGTGAAAAGAACTAAATTGGCGCAAGCAAAATTATTTACAATCAATAAGATATGTCCCTTGTGCTGCTGGCTCCTGTATTAGCTGAAATCTTCCTCTGACCGCCAAATGCCACTGTAATTTTCCACTGTGGAGGGCAGTAGTTATTGGAGCCAACAGCCCTGTGACAGGCACTTGTCAAGAGTGCCAACTATGCCTGCCCTTTCTGCCCACTTCCTCCATTCATAAAAGCTGTACTATAACTAACACAGTTCAAAAGACCAAATCTGATTAAAAAAAAGACAGTAAACTGACCAAAGATTTGTGTCTTGTATTTCACAGGGACTAGTACTTTGAGCTCAGTAATTTTACTATTTTTTATACAGAAAGGAACAGGAGGAATGTAAATTTCCCAAAGGCAGGAGGGGCTTCCAAACCCCAAAAAATTAGGGCAGGAGCAGAGCCAGAAATCATAGCAGGAAGATTGTGCTTTTTACAGTAAATCTAAAACTTTTTTAGATTCCATATCATGCAGGTGGGCTACAGTCTCTTGTTGAATTTTTACTGTGGTATCAAGTTGGGAGGGGGAGTCACCCTCTCTGTCTTTTGTGGTGATCAAAATTGTACAGTTCTTACTGGAACAGCAGGTGTAGGGGAATCTTCTGAAAGGATAACCTGTTCGTTCTGATGGCAATTTAGCTTCACTTTGGAGAGATTTCCTTTTCCTTTCTGTTGTGTCTCAAGGAACTGAAGGGAAATCATCCTGTGGGACACAGACAGCATACCCCAAAAAAAAAACCTTGGCTATTGCACTTTGGACAGATAGTTTCATAAAGGGAAGAGAAAGAGAGAACTTGGAACAGTGTTGAATGAGCAACAGAAAAAAAAGTTGCTAAAGTTGGGATATGCCTCTTCTCGGGATGTAAATACAATGGAAATAAATTTTAAGTGTTTAGTAGGATGGTATATCATACCTATAAGAGCACATAAATATAAATTTGAGAAATATCTGTTATGTTGGCGTGGATGTAATGCACAGGTAACACTGGATCACATATGGTGGGAGTGTTCTAAAAATACAAGAATTTTGGAGAGGGGTTGCACAGATATTACCAGAAATGTGTGAAATGGAAATGTCTATGGACCTGTGGACATATTTGTTTCACAATACAGGGAAATCTATAGCACAGTATAAGAGGTCACTTATTCCCCATTTACTGAGTGTAGCTATGGGACTTACAGTGGTGTGAAAAAGTGTTTGCCCCCTTCCTTATTTCCTGTTCCTTTGCATGTTTGTCACACTTAAGTGTTTTGGAACATCAAACCAATTTAAACAATAGTCAAGGACAACACAAGTAAACACAAAATGCAATTTGTAAATGAAGGTGTTTATTATTAAAGGTGAAAAAAAATCCAAACCATCATGGCCCTGTGGGAAAAAGTGATTGCCCCCTAAACCTAATAACTGGTTGGGCCAACCTTAGCAGCAACAACTGCAACCAAGCGTTTGCGATAACGTGCAATGAGGCTTTTACAGCGTCCTGGAGGAATTTTGGCCCACTCATCTTTGCAGAATTGTCCTAATTCAGTTACATTAGAGGGTTTTCGAGCATGAACTGCCTTTTTAAGGTCATACCACAACATCTCAATAGGATTCAGGTCAGGACTTTGGCTAGGCCACTCCAAAGTCTTCATTTTGTTTTTCTTCAGCCATTCGGTGGTGGACTTGCTGGTGTGTTTAGGATCATTGTCCTGCTGCAGAACCCAAGTTCGTTTCAGCTTGAGTACACAAACAGATGGCCGGACATTCTCCTTCAGGATCTCTTGGTAGACAGCAGAATTCATAGTTCCTTTTATCACGGCAAGTCTTCCAGGTCCTGAAGCAGCAAAACAGCCCCAGACCATCACACTACCACCACCATATTTTACTGTTGGTATAATGTTCTTTTTATGAAATGCAGTGTTCCTTCTACGCCAGATATACTTGGACACACACCTTCCAAAGAGTTCCACTTTTGTCTCATCGGTCCACAGAATGTTGTCCCAAAAGTCTTGGGGATCATCAAGATGTGTTGTGGAGAAATTGAGACGAGCTTTGATGTTCTTTTTGCTCAGCAGTGGTTTTCTCCTTGGAACTCTGCCATGCAGGCCATTTTTGCCCAGTCTTTTCCTGATGGTGGAGGCATGAATGCTGACCTTAACTGAGGCAAGTGAGGCCTGCAGTTCCTTGGACGTTGTTGTGGGGTCTTTTGTGACCTCTTGGATGAGTCGTCGCTGCGCTCTTGGGGTAATTTTGGGAGGCCGGCCACTCCTGGGAAGGTTCACCACTGTTCCATGTCTTCGCCATTTGTGGATAATGGCTCTCACTGTGGTTCGCTGGATTGCCAAAGCTTTGGAAATGGCTTTATAACCCTTTCCAGACTGATAGATCTCAATTACTTTCTTTCTCAATTGTTCCTGAATTTCTTTGGGTCTCGGCATGATGTGTAGCTTTTAAGGATCTTCTGGATGACCTTACTGTGTCAAGCAGCTCCTATTTAAGTGATGCCTTGATTGTGAACAGGTGTGGCAATAATCAGGCCTGGGTGTGGCTAGAGAAATTGAACTCAGGTGTGGACAACCACAGTTATAGTATGTTTTAACAAGGGGGGCAATCACTTTTTCACACAGGGCCATGATGGTTTGGATTTTTTTTCACCTTTAATAATAAACACCTTCATTTACAAATTGCATTTTGTGTTTACTTGTGTTGTCCTTGACTATTGTTTAAATTGGTTTGATGTTCCGAAACACTTAAGTGTGACAAACATGCAAAGGAACAGGAAATGAGGAAGGGGGCAAACACTTTTTCACACCACTGTATCCTGAAACGCTGGCAGTAAGAGAGTGGCTATGAGAGTAGAATATATTTGCAAGATGGGAGAATTGTATTATTCATGGAAAAATTCTCAGATATATGGGTTTAAGTTAAAAAAAAAATAAAGATATGCAACTCTTATATCACAATAGAGCAAGGATGGAGGGAGGGTGAACAAGAGAGAAGAGAGGAGCAGGGAAAGGAAAGGGGAAGGAGAGAGGGAAAGAAGGGAGGGGAACGGAGGAAAAGGAAAAGGGAAGGCAGAGAAGAAAGGGAAAGGAGAAGGAAAAAAGAAAGGAAAAGGAAGAAAAATAAGAAAATAGCGAAGATAGTTTAGGTGTGGTAAGTGGAGAATAGAATGTCCTCAGTCAGTTTGTCATTAAATGTTTCAGTCAGGGACCCATTGTTCAGAATTAAATTAATACTGTCCTTTTCAATGATTACTGAATACATGTTAACTGGTTTATCAATAAGAGCTTGTTCACATCTTAGAGGTTTAGTGCCGCAGTGTACCGTACAATTACTAAACAGATCTTTTTATTCAGTGGTTTAGTTCAAATCTATACAATTATATGCATTGTGCTTTGACAGACTGCTCCCAAATTCCTGCATGAAGCAGTCTAGGTACATTTGAAATGCAGTGCAGTGCTAGGCTTAGTTCTAATGCTGGGTACACAAGGCAGGCTGAACGGAAAAAAACGTACATATCGCTGTACTAACACATCTGATGTTAGTGCAGTGATCTCCCCACTGAACTATTGTGCTCTGACAGGGGGACTGCCCCCCCCCCCCAGAACACAATGATCATCGCTTGCAGCCATATGCCCTGTACACACGGTGGGACTTTCCGATGGAAAATATGCAATCGGTTCGTGTTGACGGAAAATCCGATCATGTGTGGGCTCCATCTGATTTTTTCCGTCGGAATTTCCGACACAAAGTTTGAGAGCAGGATCTAAAATTTTCCAACAACAAAATCCGATCGTTTAAATTCTGATCGCGTGTAGACAATTCTGATCCACAAAGTGCAAAGCATGCTCATAATAAATTATGAGACAAAAGCTTGGCTACTGGCCTCTTTATATTCCCGTTGTACGTGTTTTACGTCACCTCATTATGAACGATCGGATTTTCCAACAACTTTGTGCGACCGTGTGTATGCAAGACAAGTTTGGGCCAAAATCCGTCAGAAAAAATCAGACGGATTTTTTCGTTGGAATGTGTGTACAGGGCAATAAAAAATAAATAAATACATAAATAAAAATTCCATAAATATAGCCCATAGTTTGTAAATGCTATAACTTTTGCACAAACCAATCAATATACGCTTATTGGGATTTTTTTCTCAAAAAATATGTAGTAGACTATTGGCCTAAATTGATGAAGAAATTTGATTTTTTTTTCCATTTTATTAGTGGATATATTTTACAGCAGAAAATAAGAAATATATATATTTTTTCAAAATTGTAGGTCTATTTTTGTTTATAGCGCAAAAAATAAAAACCGCAAAGGGGACCAAATTCCTCCAAAAGAAATATTCCCTATTTGTGG
Source organism: Lithobates pipiens (assembly GCF_037356315.1). Classification (NCBI taxonomy): domain Eukaryota; kingdom Metazoa; phylum Chordata; class Amphibia; order Anura; family Ranidae; genus Lithobates; species Lithobates pipiens. The sequence continues at coordinate 378,159,060 of NW_027507748.1, read as the reverse complement.
GGAAAAAAAGGACATCAATTTTATTTGGGTACAGTAAGGCACGGCAGTGTAATTGTCAGTTAAAGTAACGCAGTGCCATATCACAAAAAAAATGGCCTGGTTATGAAGGGGGGTAAACCTTCCAGAGCTGAAATGGTTATGAATTGGCCATTGACACCCGCTGACATACGACTGGTGCCTAAAAAACAGGTGGAATAAAAAAGAAAATTGAAATATCATTCAATACTTCAGTCATCTGGTGCTCCCCACTGAAACAAATGGGGCATCGCCGCGATACCGCTGGCAAAACACCACCCCGGCAGCATTTTGCTGGGGATTTAACCACCTTTTTTGGCCGCTAGCTGGGGTTAAAATCGCCCCGCTAGCAGCCATATAGCGACCAAGCCATGAAATATAGTGAAGACAGTCATCATCAAGTAGAAAAAGTATGGCACAACAGTGACATTACCAAGAACTAGACATCCCTCCAAAATTGATGAAAGGACGATAAGAAAACTGGTCAGGAAGGCTACCAAGAGGCCTACAGCAACATTAAAGGAGCTGCAGGAATTTCTGGCAAGTACTGACTGTGTGTTACATGTCTGGGCTATGGGGTAGAGTGGCAAGATGGAAGCCTTTTCTTACGAAGAAAAACATCCAAACCTGGCTAAAATTTGCAATAACACATCTGAAGTCTCCCAAAAGCATGTGGGAAAATGTGTTATGATCTCATGAAACCAAGATTTAACTTTTTGTCCATAATTCCAAAAGATATGTTTGGCTCAAAAACAACACTGCACATCACCAAAATAAAACCATACCCACAGTGAAGCATGGTGGTGGCAGCACCATGCTCTGCAACTGTTTTTCTTCAGCTGGAACAGGGGTCTTAGTCAAGGTAGAGGCTTTTATGAACAATTCCAAATACCAGTCAATCTTAGCACAAAACCTTCAGGCTTCTGTTAGAAAGCTAAACATGAAGAGGAACTTCATCTTTCAGCATGACAACGACCCAAAGCATACATCCAAATCAACAAAGGAATGGCTTTAGAAGAAGCAGATTACAGTTTTGGAATGGCCCAGCCAGAGCCCAGACCTTTATCCTTTTGAAAATCTGTGGGGTGATCTGAAAGGGGTTGTGTACAGGAGATGCCCTTGCAATCTAACAGATTAGGAGTATTTTTGCAAAGAAGAGTTGCCAAGATGTGCCATGCTGATAGACTCATACCCAAAAAGTGTTGTAATAAAATCAAAAGGATCAAAAGGTACTTCAACAAAGTATTAGCTTAAGGGTGTGCACACTTATGCAACCATATTATTTAACTTTTTTTATTTTTACTTCCCTCCACCTAAAATATTTCAGTTTGTTGTTCAACTGATTTGTACAGTTTATAGGTCATATTAAAGATTGGAAAAGTTCTAAAATGATTTATCTTTGTCTCATTTCTTTACATTACAGAAACCTGACCTGACATTCTAACACAGTGTGACGACTTATTATATCCACTGTAAGTGGCTAAATCATAAACCTGAACAGCTCAGCTTTACACACAAGCAAGTTATATTAAATCCCAATGAACTTTCTAACCAGAACATTGTAAAATTCTAGCAATAGCATTAATTCCATTGAGATGGCTTGAGAAGGACAGGGGGCCATCTTGATGTAGGTCTGCACAGCCTGCTTATGAGCTGTCTAAAATGTCTAATAGCTATGATGAGCAAAGTCTAACAAGCAGAACACTAATAACCAGAGATGTTTTAATGAGCGTTTCATAAAGTATTTTTTTAAATATTTTCTGGTATGGTGTTTTCTAAATGGCTGTATATGCACATCATAAACTAGTAAGAATCAATCCACATTTGGAAGTCTGCCTTTATCTGACCATTAAGTCCTCTTTGTCATATTTCCTAAATCCTGATCTGATGAAAGAATCCTAATAATAAGCATCCACCCAAATATATGAGAATTACCATAATTTTAAGACCAAATTCTTCTATATTATGAGGTTCAGGAGGCAGACTAGACACCTTCCATCTCCTAAGGAGAATAGTCATCAAACCCATATCATATCTGATGTCTTTCAAATTGGGATTTTGTGTTATGTAATAATATATTGGTTAACAAGGGTCATATGAATATTTTGATTCAGTTAGAACAGGCATGTCCAAAGTCCGGCCCGCGGGCCAATCGCGGCCCGCGGCCCGGTTTTGAACGGCCCTCCTGGTAATCTAAACATATATATCTTTTGTGGCCCCCGACGATCTCCCAGCGCCGGGGCCACAAACTATATATAGTCTGGCTGCATTGGAGATAGGAGGCTGTACGAGCGCTGTGCACACAGGAGTATTTCCTGTTTACACTGCAGCCTCTGTAATAGGAAGTCCCATCTCCGCCATTGGACGACTGTTCTGTCCATCAAAGGAGGCGGGACTTTCTCTTAAAGAGGCCGCTGTGAAAACAGGAGATTCTCCTGTTCTTTGGCGCTCGTCCAGCCCCCTCCATGTCCCCTCCAAGGCTGCACTGATGGCAATGGTAAGTACATTCCTGGCTAATAGTGAGTGAAATCCTGGCAATGGTGGCTGCATTCCTGGCAATAGTAAGTGAAATCCTGGCTAATGATGGCTGCATTCCTGGCAATAGTATGTAAAAACCTGGCAATGGTGGCTGCATTCCTGGCAATAGTAAGTGAAATCCTGGCAATGGTGGCTGCATTCCTGGCAATAGTATGTGAAATCCTGGCAATGGTGGCTGCATTTCTGGCAATAGTATGTGAAATCCTGGCTAATGGTGGCTGCATTCCTGGCAATAGTGAGTGAAATCCTGGCAATGGTGGCTGCATTCCTGGCAATAGTGAGTGAAATCCTGGCAATGGTGGCTGCATTCCTGGCAATAGTAAGTGAAATCCTGGCTAATGGTGGCTGCATTCCTGGCAATAGTGAGTGAAATCCTGGCAATGGTGACTGCATTCCTGGCAATAGTGAGTGAAATCCTGGCAATGGTGGCTGCATTCCTGGCAATAGTGAGTGAAATCCTGGCTAATGGTGGCTGCATTCCTGGCAATAGTATGTGAAATCCTGGCAATGGTGGCTGCATTCCTGGCAATAGTAAGTGAAATCCTGGCTAATGGTGGCTGCATTCCTGGCAATAGTATGTGAAATCCTGGCAATGGTGGCTGCATTCCTGGCAATAGTGAGTGAAATCCTGGCAATGGGGGCTGCATTCCTGGCAATAGTAAGTGAAATCCTGGCTAATGTTGGCTGCATTCCTGGCAATAGTGAGTGAAATCCTGGCAATGGTGGCTGCATTCCTGGCAATAGTATATGAAATCCTGGCTAATGGTGACTGCATTCCTGGCAATAGTGAGTGAAATCCTGGCAATGGTGGCTGCATTCCTGGCAATAGTAAGTGAAATCCTGGCTAATGGTGGCTGCATTCCTGGCAATAGTGAGTGAAATCCTGGCTAATGGTGGCTGCATTCCTGGCAATAGTGAGTGAAATCCTGGCAATAGTAAGTGAAATCCTGGCAATGGTGGCTGCATTCCTGGCAATAGTATGTGAAATCCTGGCAATGGTGGCTGAATTCCTGGCAATAGTGAGTGAAATCCTGGCAATGGTGGCTGCATTCCTGGCAATAGTATGTGAAATCCTGGCAATGGTGGCTGCATTCCTGGCTAATAGTGAGTGAAATCCTGGCAATGGTGGCTGCATTCCTGGCAATAGTGAGTGAAATCCTGGCTAATGGTGGCTGCATTCCTGGCAATAGTGAGTGAAATCCTGGCAATGGTGGCTGCATTCCTGGCAATAGTGAGTGAAATCCTGGCTAATGGTGGCTGCATTCCTGGCTAATGGTGGCTGCATTCCTGGCAATAGTGAGTGAAATCCTGGCAATAGTAAGTGAAATCCTGGCAATGGTGGCTGCATTCCTGGCAATAGTATGTGAAATCCTGGCAATGGTGGCTGCATTCCTGGCAATAGTATGTGAAATCCTGGCAATGGTGGCTGCATTCCTGGCTAATAGTGAGTGAAATCCTGGCAATGGTGGCTGCATTCCTGGCAATAGTGAGTGAAATCCTGGCTAATGGTGGCTGCATTCCTGGCAATAGTGAGTGAAATCCTGGCAATGGTGGCTGCATTCCTGGCAATAGTGAGTGAAATCCTGGCTAATGGTGGCTGCATTCCTGGCTAATGGTGGCTGCATTCTTGGCTAATGGTGGCTGCATTCCTGGCTAATGGTGGCTGCATTCCTGGCTAATGGTGGCTGAAATCCTGGCTAATGGTGGCTGAAATCCTGGCTAATGGTGGCTGCATTCCTGGCTAATGGTGGCTGCATTCCTGGCTAATGGTGGCTGAAATCCTGGCTAATAGTGGCTGCATTCCTGGCTAATGGTGGGTGCATTCCTGGCAATGGTGGCTGCATTCCTGGCAATGGTGGGAGCGCAGATGGGCACTGACCCTTATTTTGCTTCAGAGTTTTTTATTTAAAATTGTAAGTTTTTTTTTCCTGAAACTTCCCTCTTATTTGCCAATAAATACGGTATATCCAAATAACACGCCCAAGCTCATCTCTTCAACACACACAGCCACAAAGGCAAGAGAATTCTTGTTGGGCCGTGTATTAGTGTTCGAACGAACACACTTAGACCGATTTTTAATGGTTCAAAGAATGTCAGGTAAAATGGTCGGCCCTCGTGCATGTTCACTTCATCAAATCTGGCCCTCTTTGAAAAAAGTTTGGACACCCCTGAGTTAGAAGAACTTACATCTTAGGACGTCCCGTTGATGAAATATCATAAACAGTTCAGTCCTCCTATCTTGACGCCATCAAGAATGTCCATTAAATTTTAAAACTTTGCACAGATGCTAGTCGTCTCTGAGAACCAGAGATACTGTCAGAATCAAATTTATGCTACACTGAATTAGACTTGGACTTAGAAAGTACAGACCAAGCAAAACCTTGGAAAGTACCTTTCATTTTTATTTCCATTTATTTTACCGTAGAGTTTTTTTTTTTTTTTATATTGCTCTCTGTTTGTATTTTGGTTGCACTGTTCACATCGGGAGCCTTGCTCCCGAAGTGATTGGACACAGCGGGAGCCAATCAGCATGTGTGGCGGTCACGATGGCCACCAGCCACCCACGATCCTTTACAGGAGAGGCAGAACGGCTATGTAAACAAGGCAGACTGCCTTTCTGTGAGGGAGGAAAATGGAGATCTTGTGTTTCTGCTAAGCAGAAACACGGATCTCTGTTTTCCTTCAGTCACAGTATTCCCCCCCACAGTTAGAAATCACTCCCTAGGAGCACACTTAATCCTTTGATTGCCCCTGATGTTAACCCCTTCCATGTCAGTGTCATTTATACAGTTACAGTGCATTTTTTTAGCACTAATCATTGCGTTGGTGTCGCTGGTCCCCAAAAAGTGCCATCTAGTGTCAGATTTGTCTGCGGAAATGTCGCAGTCCTGCTTAAAATCGCTGTTCGCCACCATTACTAGTAAAAGACAATAAAAAATAAATAAAAAGTCCATAAATCTAACCCATAGTTTGTAGACGCTATAAGTTTTGCGCAAACCAATAAATATACGCTTATTGGGATTTTTTTTAACCAAAGACATGCACCAGAATACATATTGACCTAAATTGATGACGAAATTAGATTTTTTTAATTTTTTACTGGATGTGTTTTATTGCAAAAAGTAAAAAATATTGTTGTTTTTTTTTCATTTACAATCTTTTTTTTTTTATAGAATAAAAAACGCAGATGTGATCAAATGCCACCAAAAGAAAGCTCTATCTGTGGGGAAAAAAAATACATCAATTTTATTTGGATACAGCATCACACGAACGCACAATTGTCAGTTAAAGCAATGCAGTATCACAAAACATGGCCTGGTCAGGAAGGGGGTAAAACCGTCTGCAGCTGAAGTGGTTCCTTTCTGTCCTCTCCATATCTTATTTATTCCATGGTACACTGCTATCATAGTTGCAGTCAGCAGTAAAAAAAATATGCAATCTTTTTTCTCTATGTAAAAACAGACTCGTAGCAAACATGAAATATAACTATTTATGTGTAAATTTGAAGCAAGACAAATAAAAGCCCCTCAAAAGCAATTCAAAAATATATCTTCTGTGCTTTCCATAAATGTGTAATTTTCTTTCTTTTTTTTTTTTTGAAATATCAAACACAAGCCTTTTAAAATGATGGACTGAAATGGATGGTTGATGCTGCCATAGAAACTGTGCAGCAGTAACAAGAAATAAAACTCCACACCTCACCAGAAGTAATGTCTAATACGAATGAATGTACAGTGTGACGCTTCATGTATCTGCACAAGATTACTACTGATACAGCACAGTGACATTGTTTTAAGAAACAAAAGAAACACACAAGGGCAATGCTGCAAGAGGTATATATTTAAAAAAAAAAAAAAACTTAGGTTAATGGTAGAAAAAGACCCCACCCCAAACATTGCAGAAAATCCAAGGGACTGCAGAATACCCTTTTTTTTATAAATGTCTGTGTTCAGTTAATAAACAGTATACACAAGAGCATATTGAGCCTTGTTCAACTAATAACTGACCCTGTGTAGGTGCTTTGCGCTGTTTTGTCTTTTTATAGTTTTTTCCACCACATTAAAAAACAACAATCAGAAGCCTGACAAAAATTTAGAGTAGGCTGGCATAGCGAATGTCTTCATTGTATAAAATGCTCTTATGCATGCACACAGCCTGCTATAGGGTCAGGACAATGATAGAGAACAGTTTTCGAAATTTCAATATTTATCCATAATTAGATTTGCTTTTTGGCTGAAAACTTCCCCAAATTGTTTGGTGAACATTCACCTTATCCATCAAGCCAAATTTGTGTAAATTTGGCCAGGTTTGCCCAATGAAAATTACTTTCCTTGATATTCCACAACCTATTTTCACCTAATTCACCTGGCTGAGCTGCTGTATTATTGCATTTTTACCTGAAACTACAGGTTCTGCACTTCTATTGTTACATTTTGTTTATATAAACAAATGAAAAGGTAAAATAGCATAGCCCAAGGGTAGGCAAACCCTGACACTCGAAGCATCTTTTGCCGGCACTTGACACCCTCTCCATCAGCAGGGCAGCGCAGGGAAGTATCAGAATTCCCCGCCGTACCACACTTGCACTGAGGGGGAGGCACTGCGCCCCCACACATTGTAAAAGATGGGAAACATTGTTTGGTTCTCTAACTTTGCTGTAGCTGAGAATGTCAACTTTTGTGATGGGGACGAGATTGGGTGCAGTTCTGCTGGAAGGGGGGGGGGGGGGCATCCCTTTTTGCCAGGAGGCGGAGGACTGTCATTGGCACTGCTAAAGTCAATCACAGTCATGCTAGCCCCATCCACCATCTAGAGGAAGATGATTCACTTGGTTGCCACTAACAATCTCAGAAAGAAGGGATTTCACTGTGATTGGGAGAACCCCAATCAAGTGACAGTTTGTAGAATTACTGTTGAGCTTCTGGGAACATTGTTGAAATGATTCCTGAACCTTTGCGTCACTTACTACTGAACCCCTGCACTCTGTGTCCCTTTAAGCCAGAGCCAATATTCAGTGCAATGAAAATCACACCTAACTTTTGCTGGAGCACACTTTTTCTCAGCTGCAGGAGCCCAACTTATGATCTTGCACAGACGCCTACTGCTTTCAGAAAATACCCCTGACCTGAGCTTATCATTGCGCATCCATTCCAGACACTTGTATGTGACATCACATACATCACATACAAGCAGGTGGGCTGGATATGAGAGGTGGGTCAGCAGGGTGAGTGTGGCAGGACAGGTAAATGTGTCTCATCTCTGCTTCCTTTCACCACTCTGCATATCACACATATCATAGATGAGAAGAGAGTACAGCGGTGGAGCAGATGAGCAGGAAGGTACAGCAGTGGGGAAAATGAGCAGGAGGAGTTCAGAGGTGGGACAGAAAACAAGGAGGTACAATGGTGGGGCAGATGTGCAGAGAGGTACAGTGGTGGAAGAGATGAGAAGGGGCTTCAGCAGTGGGACAGAAGAGTTGGGGGATACAGTGATGGGGCAGATGAGCAGGGGACTCAGTGTTGGGGCAGAAGAGAAGGGGGTTCAGTGGTGGGACAGGGGGGTAGAACAGTGGGCAGATGTGAAAGGAGGTTTATTGGTGGGACAGATGAGCAGGGGGAACAGAGGTGGGACAGAAGAGCAGGGGGTACAGAGGTGAGACAAATGTGCAGGAGGTATATTGGTGGGGCAGATGAGAAAGCAGGTTACAGTGGTGGGGCAGATGAGCAGATGGGTTTAGTGTTAGGACAGATGAGAAGGTGATTCAGTAGTGAGACAGAAGAGCATGGGGATATGTTGGTGGAGCAGATGTGCAGGGAGGTACAGTGGTGGGGCAGATGAGGAAAGGGGCAAATTGATGGGGCAGATGAGCAGCAGGGCATTCAATGGTGGGAAAGAAAAGAAGGGGGTACAATGGTGAGGCAGATGAGCAAGGGGGTTCAGTGTTAGGGCAGATGAGAAGGGGGTTCAGTGGTGGGACAGAAGAGCAGGGTGGTACAGCGGTGGGGAAGATGTGAAAGGAGGTGCATTGGTGGGACAGATGAGCAGGGGGTTACAGTGGTTGGGCAGAAGAGCAGGGGGTACAGAGGTGGGGCAGATATACAGGGGGGTACAGTGGCGGGGCAGAGGAGAAAGGAGGTACATTGGTGGGACAGGTGAGCATATGAAACAGAGGTGGGACAGATTTACAGGAGGTACAGTGGTGGGGCAGATGTGCAGGAGGTACATTGGTGGGGCAGATGAGAAATGGGGTTACAGTGATGGGGCAGATGAGCAGATAAGTTCAGTGTTAGGACAGATGAGAAGATGGTTCAGTAGTGAGAGAGAAGAGTATGGGGGTATGGCGGTGGAGCAGATGTGCAGGGAGGTACAGTGGTGGGGCAGATGAGAAAGGGGGAACATTGGTGGGGCAGTTGAGCAGGGGGTTACAGTGGTGGGACACTTGAGCAGGGAATATAGAGGTGGGGCAGATGTGCAGGGTGGTACAATGGTGGGGCAGATATGCAGGGGGTTAAAGTGGTGGGGCAGATGTGCAGGGTGGTACAGTGGTAGGGCAGATGTGCAGGGGGTTACAGTGGTGAAACAGATTTGCAGGGGGGACAGTGATCTGAGGTGTGAAGGTGGGTGAATTGGGACTGATCTGAAGTGTGGAGTTGCAGGAATTGGGACTGTTATGAGGCATGAGTGTAGGTGCTAATTTCTCACTACTACTCAAGTAGTTTACAGCATTTTTGTTATAAAAAAAATCATTTTCGTGATTAAGAGTGTGAAGTTCTCGCGACAGAAGACCGGGCCACCGCCTCTAAAAGAGCTAGAAGAAGGCGCGGTGGCCCGGCAGAAGAACCGAAGAGGGGGACAAGACCCCCGAAGTCGGAAGAAGAGGGCGGCGGCGAGGAAGAAAGCTGGGCTTCTCCGCTAGTAAAAGAGCTAGCAGAAGATAGCGGAGGAGTCCGGCGAGAAGACCCCCGAAGACGAAAGACCCCCGGAGCTGTGCAATAAACTATTTTTACCCTGTGTTGTGTTTTTTTTTGTACTTTTTTTCACAGGTGAATGGGTAGGGGTAAATTGTACCCCATACTCATTCACATAGGATGGGGGGCCGATATCCAGGGGCCCCCTTATTAAAGGGGGCTCTCGGATTCCGATAAGCCCCCCGCCCGCAGACCCCGACAACCAATGGCCAGGGTTGTCGGGAAGAGGCCCTTGTCCTCATTAACATGGGGACAAGGTGCTTTGGGGTGGGGGGGCTGCGCGGCCCCCCCTTCCCCAAGGCCCCAGATGTTGAGGGTGCGCGGCCTGGTACGGCTCAAGAGGGGGGGGGGGCGCTCGCTCGTCCCCCCCCTTTCCTGGCCGGCCGGGTAGCGTGCTCGGACAAGGGTCTGATGTGGACCTGGGGGGACCCCTACGCCGATTTTTTTCGGGCAGGAAAAGTCTGTTCATTTCAAAAGTACGGCGGACTAGCATACACACGGCCGGATTGTCCTCCGAAATGCAAGTCCGGCAGGAAGATTGGAGTGCAAAACTACTTTCTAAGTCCGTCGTACTTACGGGTAAAAAAAGTCTGCCGGAGGCTACACACGGGGGGATTGTCCGGCGGACTTGATTTTTCCGGACTTTTCCACCCGATTGTTTGATCGTGTGTACGCGGCATAAGTGTAGCAGAGGTGTATGAACCATAAGACATGCTACTGAACACAATTATAAGTCCAGTGACAGTTCACACAGAGGTATTTCAACACTTGTTACACACAGTTACACACAGTCGTATCCATATGGCAACAGACATGCAAAATGAAAATGTAATATTATACTGTCAACATATTGAATACTTTACAGTAGTTTTAGTTACAGCTGAGTACTTGAAATTGGCTTTGTGTGCTATAAAAATATGCAAAACAAGTGAAAACATCTGAAAAATTGTGTCACCAGAGTAAACAAGGGATATATACAATTCAGCCTTCCACTTTTTTTGATGGAACTGTCAGCTGATAAAGAGCAGCTTTCATCAGAGGCTTCCAAGACAAGTGGCTTGCTTTGTGACATATTCCATTTAATTAATTGTTTGACAAGAAAAATAATGTGTTAGGTTATACACAAACTACTTCATCCACCCACATCTATAATTTGAAATTCATTTGAAAGTCAATATGGTGTAGATTGTTTATAGATTATTAAACAACCTATTCAATCCATTTGTGAAATAGTAATCCATTTTACAATATATTCATAAAAAAGAAGCAAGAGAATATATAAAAAAACAAATAAAACTAATGTCCCTAACAAAGTCAGTATGTAAGTTGAACAACCCCCAGTTTGCACCAGAACATGCGCACAGGCGAAGAAATTGAAGACCATTAAAGTCTATGGGCCATAAACATGAAAAATCAAAAGTACTCATTTTAAATGGCTTATATGCAAGTTTTTGCCATAAAAAGTGTATGGGGACCTGGGTACTGCCCCAGGGGAAATGAATCAATGCAAAAAAAAATTTTTAAAAATGAAATTTTTTTTCATGAGCAGTGACTTTAAGAATGCTTAAAGTGAAACAATAAAAATGAAATATTCCTTTACATATAGTGCCGGGGGATCCCCTTAGTCTGCCTGTAAAGTAGCACATATGTCTGATGTGTTTCACAGTCCTGTAGCAAAATTACATTTCTAAATGGAAAAATGTCATTTAAACTTGCTCGCGGCTGTAATGTATTGCCGGGTCCTTGTAATATAGATAAAAAAAATGGGAAAAAACGGCCTGGGCCCCCACCCTTTGGGTATAAAATATGTAGAAGAATACGTATCGGCCTAAACTGAAGAAAAAACATTTTTTTTATATATTTTTGGGGGATATTTATTATAGCAAAATGTAAAAAATAATGTGTTTTTTTCAAAATTGTCACTCTTTTTTGTTTACAGCACAAAAAATAAAAAATGCAGGGGTGATCAAATAGCACCAAAAGAAAGCTCTATTTGTGGGAAAAAAGGATATCAATTTTGCTTGGGTGCCACGTCGCACGACCGTGCAATTACAATAAAGTATAGTTTTAATATCATTTAATTATTGCATATTAGAATACTGGAGGTTTGGTGGTGGTGTTATGGGATTTAAAGTGGTGTTGCCACCAAAAAAATAAAACTACTTAAAATTCGTAAAAAAAAAATAAAAAAAAAATAATTGGCAAAAAAAAAAATGTTTTACTCACCTCTAAATACCGGTTGCTAGGGGGTCCCTCGTAGTCTGCCTTCTTCATTGCCCGGGCTGGTGACATCACTTCCCCTCGCGCCGCACATTCACCTGGGACCCGTCATGTGTCCCAGGTGACTGTACGGCGTATCACGGCGCCCTGCGCCACTCGCGCATGCGCAGTGGGTGCCCGGCTGTGAAGCCACAGCCGGGTGCCCACAGTATGCATGACGGCGCCGCGAGCGGAGCGGGGAGCGAGGGGGGGCTTCGTTCCCCCGCATCGCTGGACCCTGGGGCAGGTAAGTGTCCGATTATTAAAAGCCAGCAGCTGCAGTATTTGTAGCTGCTGACTTTTAATTTTTTTTTTTTAGGGGGTACCCCACTTTAAGGAACCATGTGTGTTTTATATGCTTATGATTAGCAGACACCAAATGCAAAACTTCCCTTAACCACTTGCCGCCCGCCCTATTACAAATAGACGGCGGCAAAGTGGTTTCATAATCCTAACCGGACATCATATGACCTGATCAGGATTATGAGCCGCTGCGCGCCCCCGGGGGCGCGCATCGCGGCGATCGTTGTTGCGGGGTGTCAGTCTGACACCCGGCAACTACGATCTCGGTAAAGAGTCTCCGACGGAGACTCTTTACCACGTGATCAGCCGTGTCCAATCACGGCTGATCACAGTGTAAATGGGAAGAGCCGGTGATCGGCTTTTCCTCACTCGCGTCTGTCAGACGCGAGTAGAGGAGAGCCGATCGGCTGCTCCTCTGACAGGGGGGGTCTGTGCTGATCGATTATCAGCACAGCCCCCCCGAGGATGCCCACACTGGACCACCAGGGACGCCACCAGACCACCAGGGATGCCCAGCAGAGGTAATCCTCCCTAGACCACCAGGGATGCCAGTCAGGCACAATGGATGCCAATCAGTGCCCATAATGGATGGCAATCAGTGCCCACAATGGGCATCACTGATTGGCATGCATTATTGTTTGGCACTGATTGGCATCCATTAGTACAGTATAACACCTGTGTTGCTAATGAGTGCCCACCTGTGCTGCTAATGAGTGCCCACCTGTGCCGCTAATGAGTGCCCACCTGTGCCACCTATCAGTGCCCACCTGTGCCGCCTATCAGTGCCCACCCATGCCCATCTGTGCCGCCTACCAATGCCCATCTGTGCCGCCTACCCATGCCCATCTGTGCCGCCCATCCATGCCAATCCGTGCCAGCTATCAGTGCCAATTTGTGCCACCTATCAGTGTCCATCCGTGTCGCCCATCCGTGTCGCCTATCCATGTCGCCTATCAGTGTCGCCTATCAGTGTCGCCTATCAGTGCCGCCTATCAGTGCCACCTATCAGTGCCGCCTATCAGCCGCCTATCAGTGTCCATCAATGCCACCTCATCAGTGCCACTTCATTGGTGCCCATCAGTGCCGCCTTATCAGTGCCCATCAGTGTAGCCCCATCAGTGCCCATCCGTGAAGGAGAAAACGTACTTATTTACAAAGTTTTGAAACTGAAACAAAAAAAAAACATTTTTTTTTTCAAAATTTTCGGTATTTTTTTATTTGTAGCACAAAAAATAAAAACCGCAGAGGTGATCAAATACCACCAAAAGAAAGCTCTATTTGTGGGAAAATAATGATAAAAATTTCATTTGGGTACAGTGTAGCATGACCGCGCAATTGTCATTCAAAGTGCGACAGCGCTGAAAGCTCAAAATTGGTCTGGGCAGGAAGGTGTTTAAGTGCCCGGTATTGAAGTGGTTAAAGAACTGTAGGAATCCAAAATTATGGACAATGAAAATAACAGGTATGCACTGTTGAGAACAGGTAACCATGCCCATTAAATAGTATGACCTGATAGAAGATTAACCACTTGGGTACCGCGCTATTGCAAAATGACGGCAATAGCGCGGACCCACATTTTCGGGACTACGTCTATTGACGTAGTCCCGGTTACGAGCGGCCTGCGCGCCCCCTGAGGGGCGCGCGCGGCGCGCTCTGTGATCGGCGAGTCCGTGAGACTCGCCTGATCACCGATCCGTGTAAGGGGTCGATCCCAACCCCTTATCACGTGATCAGCTGTCAGCCAATGACAGCTGATCATGTGATAAAACGGAGCCGGTAATCGGCTAGTATTCCTCCTCGCGCTGACAGCGCGAGGAGAAAAAAAAAAAGCCGATCGCCGGCGGCCGTGTTCGGGACATCAGTCCCGATCACGGCCAGCAATTTAAACGGACACCTGCCCCCTGCCAGTGCCCACCTGCCACCCGCAGTGCCATCCTGAAATAAAGTAAGTGCCCCCCTGTCAGTGCCACCCAGCAGTGCCCATAGTGCCCACAGTGCCACCCAGCAGTGCCCACAGTGCCACCCAGCAGTGCCCACAGTGCCACCCACAGTGCCACCCAGCAGTGCCACCCACAGTGCCACCCAAAATCTGCCTCAAAGGTGCTGCACCCCAGTGCCGCCCATCAGTGCCCAGCAGTGCCGCCCATCAGTGCCCAGCAGTGCCGCCCATCAGTGCCCAGCAGTGCCACCTATCAGAGCCACCTATCAGTGCCACCTATCAGTGCCCATCAGTCCCATCTATCTGTGGTACCTATCAGTGCCCATCCGTGCCACCCATCCGTGCCACTTATCCGTGCCACCCATCCGTGCCATCTTATCTGTGCCCATCTTTGCCCATCAGTGCCGCCTTATCTGTGCCCATCGGTGCCGCCTTATCTGTGCCTATTAGTGCCGCCTTAACTATGCCTATCAGTGCCCACCAGTGCAGCCTATCAGTGCCCACCAATGCAGCCCATCAGTGCCCACCAATGCAGCCCATCAGTGCCCACCAATGCAGCCTATCAGTGCCGCCTAATCAGCGCACTTCAATGAAGGAGAAAAATGACCCGTTTGCAAAATTTTATAACAAACTATTAAAACATGATTTATTTATTTATTTTTTTTGCATCTTTTTTTGTTTGTTTAGCAAAAAATAAAACTCCGAGCTGTAACTAAAAGCACCAAAAGAAAGCTCTATTTGTGGGAAAAAAATGATAAAAATTTCATTTGGGTACAGTGTTGTATGCCCGCGCAATTGTCATTCAAAGTGCATCAGCGCTGAAAGCTGAAAATTGGTCTGGGACTGAGGGGGGTTTAAGTGCCCAGTAAGCAAGTGGTTAAAAAGAAAATCCATGCAACAAGTGAAATGAATCATTACTCTACTATTGTTATAAAGGAGAAGCTGTGGCTGAAAAGCAAAATAATCTTATAATTTACACTAACAAAAAACATGCAGTATGGAATATTTAGTAAACTAAGATCCATGCCAGACAAAAGGCACCAAAAGTTGTCAGGACGTAACTTTCTTGTTATGTATCCTGAAACACTCCCAAAGTTTCTGTGAAAAAACTGACAGACAGTTATTTCTTTACACTTATGCCACGAATACACGATTGGACTATTAGACTTAGTCTGCCGGACAATTCGATCATGTGTGGGCTCCAGCGAACTTTTTATTCCCAAAAGTCAGGCGGACCTAGAAATAAGACTTGCATCAAAATTGTCCGCCGGACTCGGTTTTTAGCAGACAATTCGTTTGTCTCTGTGCTAGTCCGATGGACTAAAACCCGACGCTAGGGCAGCTATTGGCTACTGGCTATGAACTTCCTTATTCTACGTCATCACGTTCGAATCTGCCAGACTTTTGGAGTGATCGTGTGTGGCCATGTCCATTCACTTGAAAGTCCGGCGGACCTCAGCTGCAAAGTCCGTCGGATTGTCCTACTAAGTCCGCCGGATAGTCCGATCATGTGTACGTGGCATTATTTTTTAAAAGCATCCATCTCCCACTTCCTCTCGAGGCTCCACGGCACCAGAAGGAAGTTCACCTCTCCCCCCTCCCTCTCTGCAATCTTCTGGGACACGTCACAGGTCCCAGACGATTGCCCGGCCATTCACAGAGCGCAGCTCGGCTCGCGCATGCGCAGTGTGAGCGCCCAGAATATTATTGCCGACACTGTAGAGAGGAGGGGGAGAGGAGTGAGGCTTCCTGTGCCCGCATCGATGGACTGTGGGACAGGTGAGTATGCAATTATTAAAAGTCAGCAGCTACACTTTTTGTAGCTGCTAACAATTCTTTTTTTTTTTTTGGCGGAGCTCAGCTTTAATAACTCAGGTTAGAAAATAAAGTGAAACGCCAAACATTCTGTCTAACCTTGAATGGGCTTGTTTGGAAATATAATATGAATAGGTAGCCAATAGGGTTCCCAGATAGGAAGACATCTGTCATGTGTAAAGACATGTTAACTACAACTACTAAATGGAAAACTGAATAAAACTAAAGCATTGAACAGTGGTCCCTCCTTGGATCGAGCCCCATCTCGATCCAGTGATGCTGCACGAGACACTTGGCTGTCTAGGACTCTCCCTCCTCATTGGCTGATACCATTGGCACCCGCTGCTGTCAATCAAAGTCAGTGAGCCAATGAGGAGAGACAGGGGGTGGGGTCGCACCGAAGCTCTGTGTCTGAATGGACACACAGAGCAGCAGTTTGGCTGGGGTGCCCCCAGAGCAAGCTGCTTGCTCTGGGGGCACTCGGCAGGAGGGAGTGGCCATGAGAGCCGAAGAGGGACCCGAGAAGAGGAGGATCCGGGCTGCTCTGTACAAATCCATTACACAGAGCAGGTACACAACACAATAAAACAAGACTTTAGTATCCCTTTAAAATTGTTGATCTCAATGTTCACAAACCACGTTTTTAACACCGTATTTCATCACAATATGTCTATTCTAGCATACCCCCCCACCTCCCCCGGTTTCCTTGGCTATTTTGCTGCCCATATACTGCAGAGTGATTTGTTATTGAGGCACTAAATCCTTAATCCCATGTCTCATTTCCCTGACTAAAAGAATAACGGTGGGTTTCTTTCATTTGGCAGATCCCCTAGTGACAATGACACCTCCCATCATTTATGGACAAGTGATGCAAGGTTGATAACTGTGTAAATCTCCATCTGAAATTGATTGATATGACATATATTCAATTATTCCCTCAGCATGCTGCAGCAAAAAGAGTCATTTACTCCTGACTGGAGATAACTGAGTCTGGGATTAAAAAAGGTGCTCTCTAAAGAGCAGGGTTTAATGAGAGCATATTGCTACAGTGTTCCCGTGGATATGTAACGCTTGCTGCGCCAGGAGGAAGAATCACCCGCCAGCCATGACTTTGACATTATTCGTCTACTTTTGTCACTGGTAAATCTAACTTGGTAATGAAAATTCCAACATTCCAAGCTTTTGCTTCTACATGGTTTACTATGGTATGCTTTTCTCAGATAGTTTCAGAATTTATATCTGCTAATATTTGTGCACTGCAGTTTTCTATTGTGTTCCGTGTTTGTATGCACTAAAATGGAACTCCAACTTTTTTTTTTTGGAAGAGTTACAGGAGGACTTTCCTCAGTGATTTGGATATATTTTGAACAATTCATGTGTACAAAACTCTTTTTACAATGTGTTATCTGAATGCACTGATGCAGATAATGCCACAGCATTTCAATGCGACTGAGGTCATGACTTGGCCATTCTAAAATATACACTATATAACCAAAAGTATAGGGACGCCCAACACTTTACATGCACATGAACTTTATTGCCATCCCAGTCTTAGTCTGTGGGGTTTGCAGCTATAACATATTCAACACTTCTAGGAAGGCTGTCCACAAGGTTTAGGAGTGTGTCTATGGGAATGTTTGACCATTCTTCCAGAAGTACATTTGTGAGGTCAGGCACTGATGTGGACAAAAAAGGCCTGGCTTGCAGTCTCCACTCTAATTCATCCCAAAAGTGTTCTATCGTGTTGATGTCAGGACTCTGTGCAGGCCACTCAAGTTCCTCCACCCCAAACTCGCTTATCCTTGTCTTCATGGACCTTGCTTTGTGCACTGGTCCAAATCCATTGGTGGAGGGGGGTTATGGTGTGGGGTTGTTTTTCAGAGGGTTGGGTTTCGTCCCTTAGTTCCAATAAAGGAAACTCTTAAGGCATCAGCATGCCAAGACATTTTGGATAAATTTATGTTCTCAACTTTGTGGGAATAGTTTGGGGATGGCCCCTTCCTGTTCCAACATGACTGCACACCAGTGCACAAACATGGCCCATAAAGACATGCATGAGTATGAGTGAGTTTGAGGTGGAGGAACTTGACTGGCCTTCACAGAGTCCTGACCTTAACCTGGTAGAACACCTTTGGGATGAATTAAAGCAGAGACTGCGAGACAGGCCTTCTCATCCACCTAAGTGTCTGACCTCGCAAATGTGCTTCTGGAAGAATGGTCAAAACAATCCCATAGACACCCTCCTAAACTGTGTGGACAAACCTTCCCAGAAGAGTTGAAGCTGTTATATCTGCAAAGGGTGGGCCAACTCAGTATTGAACCCTACGAATTAAGACTGGGATGCCATTAAAGTTCATCTGCATGTAAAGGCAGGCATCCCAATACTTTTTGAAATATAGTGTATATTTTCTGCTGTTGAAGCTACACTGGTTTATTTCTATGTTATGAATCACAGTCATGTCTTTCATAACCCAATTTCTTGTGAGCTTTATATCAGAGACAGATATGCTAACATGCTGCTGTAGAAATTCTGATAAAACATTAAATTCACTGTCTCTCTGTGACTGAGGCAAAGCAGACCCAAACTATTATACTCTCGCCATTGTGCTTCACAGTTTGGATAATGTTTTCTTCAAACATAATGCTATGTACATTTACCAGAAAATTCTGCACTGTTCTCATAGCATTGTTCAAATGATGCTGTGTTCACATCATGTTTACTGAGATCAAGGCAGACTTAACACAAGGGTACAATTGTTTTCTATGTGCCCTCTTCACACCATAATGATCTATTAACCACTTGCCGACCGCCTCACGCCGATCTACGTCATCAGAATGGCACGGGCAGGCATAAGCACATATATGTACGTCCTTTGCCTCCCGCGGGTCGGGGGCCCGATCGGGCCCCCGCCCGGTGCCTGCGGCGGTCGGTTTTCGTTCGGGAGCGATCCCGGACGAGGGGACGGCCATTCATTCATGGCCACCCCCTCGCGATCGCTCCCGACGAATGGAAATCCCCGGTGACATCACTTCCTCTCCTGTAATGTAAACACAGGAGAGGAAGTGATGTATTCTCTCCTCCGTGTCGGTATTTTTCGTTCCGACACGGAGGAGAGCGGATCAGTGAGTTGCACCAACACATCCCACACACAGTAGAACATGCCAGGCACACTCACACCCCCCCTTTACCCCCCGATCACCCCCCCAATTACCCCTGCCCCCCAGTCACAGTGACACCAATGTCATTTTTTTTTTTTTTTTTTTTTTTTTGCATTGGTGTCATTTGTGACTGTAATAACTGTTAGGGCAGTTAGGGTTAGCCCCCTTTAGTTCTAATGTACCCCCCTAACCCCCCCAATAAAGGTTTAACCCCGTGATCACCCCCCGTCGCCAGTGTCACTAAGGCTGGGTTCACATTGCAGCGGTTTATGAGAACGAATGTGATTCGCACCGCACTGCAGTGCAAATCACATCCGATCTCTGTGCGATTCGAGTTCAGCCATTCGCCGCACCCGCCGCACCCGCCACACCCGCCGCACCCGCCGCAAATTCGCACGGGACCCTTTTTTTGGCCCGCAGCAGAATCGGATCGCATGGGTGTTCACACCATGCGATCCGAGTTTGCAGATCGCACTGCGATATGCGAACTGATCTGGGGGTGTCAGTAACATTTCACTGACACTCCCAGCAGTTCGCATAGGGCAGTGTGAACTGCCGCCGGGAGGCATGCGATGCGGGAACCCGCCGCGGATTCGCGGCGTTTCCGCATCGCTCCAGTGTGAACCCAGCCTAATAAGCGATCATTTTTCTGATCGCCGTATTAGTGTCACAGGTGACGCTAGTTAGGCAGGTAGGTATTTAGGTTCGCCGCAGCTTTTTATAGCGCTAGGGACCCCCATATACTACCGCATAAAGCCCCCTGATTGCCCCCTAGTTAACCCTTTCACCAGTGATCACCATATAACTGTTACAGGTGACGCTGGTTGGTTAGTTATTTTTTTATAGTTTCAGGGCACCCGCCATTTATTACCTAATAAAGGTTTAACCCCCTGATCACCCGGCAGGTGTCATTTGTGACTAATAACTGTTAGGGCAGTTAGGGTTAGCCCCCTTTAGTTCTAAGGTACCCCCCTAACCCCCCCAATAAAGGTTTAACCCCGTGATCACCCCCCGTCGCCAGTGTCACTAAGGCTGGGTTCACATTGCAGCGGTTTATGAGAACGGATGTGATTCGCACCGCACTGCAGTGCAAATCACATCCGATCTCTGTGCGATTCGAGTTCAGCTATACAGATAGTATGGCTGAATTCGTGTCGCACCCGCCGCAAACTCGCACGGGACCCTTTTTTTGGTCCGCAGCAGAATCGGATCGCATGGGTGTTCACACCATGCGATCCAAGTTTGCAGATCGCACTGCGATATGCGAACTGATCTGGGGGTGTCATTAACATTTCACTGACACTCCCAGCAGTTCGCATAGGGCAGTGTGAACTGCCGCCGGGAGGCATGCGATGCGGGAACCCGCCGCGCATTCGTGGCGTTCCCGCATCGCTCCAGTGTGAACCCAGCCTAATAAGCGATCGTTTTTCTGATCGCTGTATTAGTGTCACAGGTGACGCTAGTTAGGCAGGTAGGTATTTAGGTTCGCCGCAGCTTTTTATAGCGCCAGGGACCCCCATATACTACCGCATAAAGCCCCCTGATTGCCCCCTAGTTAACCCTTTCACCAGTGATCACCATATAACTGTTACAGGTGACGCTGGTTGGTTAGTTATTTTTTTATAGTTTCAGGGCACCCGCCATTTATTACCTAGTCTCACTAGTGTACCCCTAAATTTAGGGGTGTCTACTTTCTAAAATGGGGTCATTTGGGGGGGGGGGGTTTGTGCCATCTTGGCATTTTATGGCCTTCAAAACTGTAACGCCCTTAGAAAGCCTGAAGGCGGTGCTTGGTTTTTGGGGCCCCGTACGCGGCTAGGCTCCCAAAAAGTCCCACATATGTGGTATCCCCGTACTCAGGAGAAGCAGCAGAATTTATTTTGGGGTGTCATTTCACATATGCCCATGGCATGCGTGAGCAATATATCATTTAGTGACAACTTTGTGAAAAAAAAAAAAAGTTTGTAATTTTCCCGCAACTTGTGGCAAAATATAAAATATTCCATGGACTCAACATGCCTCTCAGCAAATAGCTTGGGGTGTCTACTTTCTAAAATGGGGTCATTTGTGGGGGTTTTGTGCCATCTTGGCATTTTATGGCCTTCAAAACTGTAATAGGTAGTGAGAAGTGAACTCAAAAAATTACGCCCTTAGAAAGCCTGAAGGCGGTGCTTGGTTTTCGGGGCCCCGTACGCGGCTAGGCTCCCAAAAAGTCCCACATATGTGGTATCCCCGTACTCAGGAGAAGCAGCAGAATTTATTTTGGGGTGTCATTTCACATATGCCCATGGCATGCATGAGCAATATATCATTTAGTGACAACTTTGTGAAAAAAAAAAAAAAAAAAAAAAAGTTTGTAATTTTCCCGCAACTTGTGGCAAAATATAAAATATTCCATGGACTCAACATGCCTCTCAGCAAATAGCTTGGGGTGTCTACTTTCTAAAATGGGGTCATTTGTGGGGGTTTTGTGCCATCTTGGCATTTTATGGCCTTCAAAACTGTAATAGGTAGTGAGGCGTGAAATCAAAAATTGACGCCCTTAGAAAGCCTGAAGGCGGTGCTTGGTTTTCGGGGCCCTGTACGCGGCTAGGCTCCCAAAAAGTCCCACATATGTGGTATCCCCGTACTCAGGAGAAGCAGCAGAATTTATTTTGGGGTGTCATTTCACATACGCCCATAGCATGTGTGAGCAATATATCATTTAGTGACAACTTTGTGTAAAAAAAAAAAAAAAATTTTTTTTTTGTCATTATTCAATCGCTTGAGGCAAAAAAATAAAATATTCAATGGGCTCAACATGCCTCTTATCAATTTCCTTAGGGGGTCTACTTTCCAAAATGGGGTCATTTGGGGGGGTTTTGTACTGCCCTGTCATTTTAGCACCTCAAGAAATGAGATAGGCAGTCGTAAACTAAAAGCTGCGTAAATTCCAGAAAACGTACCTTAGTTTGTAGATGTGACAACTTTTGCGCAAACCAATAAATATACAATTATTGACTTTTTTTTTACCAAAGACATGTGGCTGAATACATTTTGTCCTAAATGTATGACTAAAATTGAGTTTATTGGATTTTTCTAATAACAAAAAGTAGAAAATATCATTTTTTTTCAAAATTTGCGGTCTTTTTACGTTTATATCGCAAAAAATAAAAATCGCAGAGGCAATCAAATACCATCAAAAGAAAGCTCTATTTGTGGGAAGAAAAGGACGCAAATTTTGTTTGGGTACAACATTGCATGACCGCGCAATTACCAGTTAAAGCAGCGCAGTGCCAAAGTGTAAAAAGACCTCTGGTCATTTACCAGCAAAATGGTCCGGTCTGAAAGTGGTTAAAGTGTGTTGAAGTGCAGCAAAAAATGCTGCATTGCATAGACTTGAATGAAATGTCTTTGCACGTGGGCTAGTGTGAGCCCTAAGCAAAAGGGCAACATTGTTTCTCTTTTTTTGCTATAATTTCTTTTATGGCAAATCCTTGGGCACAAATATTTGAAGTGCTAGAGATGCTTGCACAGCTTGTCTGTCAATTTTGTGTTCTTGTTATGTGAGGACTGAACAGTATGTTCTTATGCTGGTTTTGTAAGATGTCCACTCCAAAAGACTATGGCAACAATGCTGGTTTATTTTGTGTGTAAACTCTCTGCAGAACAGTGGACTTCTGGAAAACCAAGTGTTTACATATTCTTGTGTAACTCTTATCAGTAGGCTTTAACCTTCCTCCCTCTGGGGTTCTCTTAGCCCCCGTACACACGGTCGGACATTCCGACAAAAAAATCCGACAGATTTTGTCCGAAACTGGTGTTGCATACACACGGTCGGTGTGTCAGAAAATCTGATCGTTCAGAACGTGATGATGTTATTTTGTTACGACGGGACTACGTTCAGGCTAGTAGCCAATAGCTTTGGTCTCGTAATTTGATCTGAGCATGCGTGGCACTTTGTCCAATCGGAATTCTCTACAATCGGACAAAGTCATGTTGTCGGAAAATTTTATATCCAGCTCTCAAACTTTGTTGGTCGGACATTCCGACGGAAAAAGTCAGATGTAGCTCACACACGGTCGCATTATCCGACAACACGGTCCGATCGGACCTTTTCCGTCGGAATGTCCGACCCTGTGTTCAAGGTCTAAGAGGTCTTGATCAGTTGAAATTGCACTTCAACACAAACATTATGTAAAGAGCAGATAAGAAAAAGTATATATATTGTGACAAGTTGGGGATTTTGTAGCTCATTGGTAACATGAAACACACCAGAGGCACATTTAAGGGCCTTTTCTGCCCACTTTTATTTAATACTAAGCAAAAGTTCACAAATGAAAGTGTTCCCACGCAGGAGTTTGCACCATCAATATGGCAAATAAACAATGTTCAGCCTCGTAGGTCTCTTTTTTAGCTTTACTCCTCAGACCATATGCCTTGGTCCTCCAGACCAGTGATTCTTGACCTTAGTCCTCATATACCCCCAACAGGCCAGGTTTTGGGAATTTCTCTTAGATAAAATTGCTGTCAAAAATACCAAGCCATTGACTGTGATTTAAAGCACCTGTGCAAGATAAAGGAAAGCCTGCAAACATGGCTTGTTGGGGATACTTGAGGACTGAGGTTGAGAACCACTGCTCCAGACCATCTAACATATCAAGTGCTCATGCACATACACTGTACTTCAGCTCTGTGTCTTTCCTACAGCATCCCGGGTGCTCTGTATATCCAAGACTGTCTCTCTCTCACAGGCTCATGCCTAAATCTGTCCTGTACTGGACAAAATGGTGAAACATGCACCTCTCATGGCTCCCTTGCAATAACTGTCCCCCTGGGGAAAGTGGGGCCCTGAACTCTAACCCTGGCTCTAAGATGAATGTAGCACACACCTGCATTACTAATGTGTCTGTTTCCTGCAAAAATCTAGCCCAGACTGTCTTATTAACTACTTAAGGACAGAGACTCTTTTTTAGATGTGTTGTTTACAAGTTAAAAACATTACTCAAAACATTTTACCCCCAACATTAGACATTTTTTTTCCTAACACCACAGAGAATAAAATGGCGGTCATTGCAATACTTTCTGTCACACCGTATTTGTGCAGCAGTCTTAGCCCTTGTACACACGGTCGGAGAATCTGTCGGAATGAGTCTTATCGGACCGTGTCGTCAGATAATCTGACTGTGTGTGGTATGCATCGTACTGATTCCGTCCGAATCTCCGTCCGACCCAATTTTCCAACATGTAATATTTCCCGACCAACTGGGCCGGACAGACCTAATCCGATCATGTGTAGAGCATTTTGATCGGACCAAGTGCCACGCATGCTCAGATCAAATTCCTACATCAAAGCTATTGGCTACTAGCCTGAATGTAGTCCCATCGTAACGAAATTACGTCATCACGTTCTGAAAGATCGGATTTTTCGGCAACTTGGCCCGACCGTGTGTATGCAACAGTTTCGGACACAATCCGTCGGACTAAATCCGACGGGCAAAATCCGACGGATTTGGTTGCCAAAATCTCCGACCGTGTGTACGTGGGCTTACAAGCACACTTTATACACTTTTTTGAATAAAAAAATAAGACAGCAGTAAAGTTAGCCCATTTTTTTTATAGTGTGAAAGATAATGTTACGCCGAGTAAATTGATACCCAACATGTCACGTTTCAAAAATTGTGCCCGCTCGTGGAATGGCGGCAAACTTTAACCCTTAAAGATCTCCCAACTGCAGCGATACCTCACGTGTGGTTTGAACAGTGTTTTCATATGCGGACACTACTAACATATGCGTTCGCTTCTGCACGCGAGCTCAACAGGATGGGACGTGTTTAAAAAAAATAAAAAATTCTTTATTTTACCTTTTATTTTTTATTTTTACATTGCTCTAACCACTACAATACAGGGCACTTTCGCCCCCTTCCTTCCCAGCCCAATTTTCAGCTTTCAGCGCTCTCGCAATTTCAATGACAATTGCGCGGTCATGCTACACTGTACCCAAATTAAATTTTTATCATTTTGTTCGCACAAATAGAGCTTTATTTTGGTGGTATTTATTCATGACTGCGTTTTTTATTTTTTGCAATATAAGCGCAAAAAAAGCGGAAATTTGGAAAAAAAACGATATTTTCTTTTTTCTATTTTAAAAGAAATCCAATAAAATCAAATTTTGTCATAAATTTAAGCCAACATGTATTCTGCTACATGTTTTTGGTAAAAAAATTCTGTTAAGTGTATAATAATTGGTTTGTGTGATCACGGACATATGTACGTAAATGATCATGTACAGACGTGTGCATGTGATCACGTACATATGTGTGCAGATAATCATTGGGACATGTGATTTTAGTGGGACATGTGTTTTTTTATTTGGGGACATGTCTTTTTATTATTTGGGGACATGTGTGGTGACATGTGTATTTTGGGGACATGTGTGTTTACACTGTAGGTTTACACTAGACTAGTGATCAGTGAGTAAAAAGCTGTAAAAACAGCTCACACTCACTGATCACCAGCCGGCTGCAGCGATCTGCTCTCCTCTCCTCAGCAACGACTTCTGTGTGAGGAGAGGAGGAGCCGATTGCCTAGCAACTGGCTGTTTGTTTTGATCACATGACGGCTGTGATTGGACACGGCTGTCATGTGATCAGGAGGGCCAATCACAGAGCCCTCCTGCCGATCCGAGATGCGCCGTGTCCAGGTGACATGAGCACATCGGGATTGTGCCGCTGCGTGGGCACGCACGCGCGTGATCCCCCTCCTTCTGAAGGACGTTCCTGAACGTCCAGGTGGCTGTATACATACATTGGCCGGGTGGGAAGTAGTTAAAAAAACATAAATTGTGTATGTAAACATCCCTTGTAATATAAAAAGCATCGCAGGACCTCTTAAATATGAGATCTGGGGTCAAAAATACCTCAGATCTCATATTTACACTAAAATGCAATAAAAAAAAAATTGTCATTTAAAAATAGAATAAAAAAAGAATTAAAAAAAGCCCCTTTAAGAGCTATTGCTTCCGCCCTGAAATGTCATGGAGACAGGTGAGGGCCATCTTCCCCTCACTCGTCTCCATGCCCAGTTAGTGACAGTTATCGATCGCCCCCACCACAGCCGACAGCTCCAGAGCATGGTGGGAGAGGGGCCCTCTACTGCCACCGATAAAAGAGATCTCGTGGAGGATCCGCCTCAGAGACCACTTTTATCTTGGAGTGGACCGCCGGCTGAAAATTTTATTATATCTTTTCATGTGACAACACTGAAGAAATTACACTTTGCTACAATATAAGTAGTGAGTGTACAGCTTGTATAACAGTGTACATTTGCTGTCCCCTCAAAATATCTCAACACACAGCTATAATAAAATATTTACAAAAATGTGAGGGGGGTGCACTCACTTTTGTGAGATTATATTACCCTGATTCATTAAATGGAGTGCTTGACTTTTTAAGATATTTACACTATGGATCTTCATATACTTTATACCATCAAAGCACAATAATTGCTATTTTGTAAGTAAAGAAATGGCGTATGGAAATGTAAATATGGTATTTATTGTTTGTTAAATTGAAACTTTTACAAGGGTTTGATGGCTGAACAGCCTAAAAACCTGCTACTGCAGTATTCTTGGACTGTCATAAGCCTTATTCAGACAAGCTTTAAATCTGTACCATACTCAAGAGTTCCCAGGCTTTTTTTTCCCAGATGAATGGACAGGAAAACAAGACAAGTAACACTTCACAGATTATAATGCAAAAAGGGTTCAATAATAAGGTGTCAAGGAAAATTAGTAGAACAATTGGAGTAAAGCACCGAACATGAAAAAAAAAGTAAAAAGTCCAAAAAAAGAAGAGGTCACTTTGGAGGGTTAAAGTCAAAGATACACACACATGAAACAGCAAGCTTCACTACATGGGGGGGACAGACCAACAATAAGGAAGTTGTTTCACAAACTTCTTATAAATGTCTATCTATCTATCTATATTAATACAACTTTATTGTTCAGTTCTCCCCATACCTGTTATTCATATTTTTTTTATTCTTATGCCCTGTACACACAAGCAGAACTCTGCTCAAGCTTAGCTTGCATACACATGGTTACACAAAAGTTCTCTGAACTTTCGACCGTCAAGAACGTACAACACTAAGACGAGCAGAGAAAATGAAGTTCATTGCTTCTGAGCATGCATCGAATTGTTTCCGAGCATGTGTAGGAATTTTGCGCATCGGAATTGCTACAGACAATCCGAAATTCTGATCTGAACTTTTTCCGACCGAAAAATAGAGAATCTGCTCTCAATCTTTTGCTGGCGGAATTTCTGGGAAAAATCCAATGGAGCATGCACAATTTCCAACCAAAAGCTCACATCAGACTTTTGCTGGCGGAATTTCCTATCGTGTGCATGGGGCATTACATGTTTGACAAGACTCTTTTTACCAGTATACACTTTACTACACATATCACACATATACTAGATGTAATGTAACGCAGACAAAACGGAAGAATAATAAGTTGTCTCTGCAATGACACATCCTCCAAAGTATTTTAAGAGTAAAACAACACAAAGAAGGAAAACACTGACATTACAGAAATGTTTAGGAGTCATCATGTGAAAAAGGAAGTAGAGACACAACTCAAGCTTTTTTTCATCATAGGTTGTTGATCACAGGAGAAACATTACCACTTGAAAGCTAAAGTCAAAGAAGCACACCCAAGAAATGGCAAGCTCAACTATTTGTGAGGACAGACAAGGTTTCACAAACTTCTTACAACCATGTATTTACCTGTATATCCATCTAAACAACATTATCGTTCAGTACTCCTTATGCCTTGTCTGTTATTTTTTGTTCTTACATGTTTGACAAGGCTGATTTTACCAGTACACACTTTACTACGCATATCACACATATTATACTAGATGTAACTCAGACAAAAAAGCAAGAATAATAAGTAGAGTCTTTACAATGACATGTCCTCTAAAGTATCTTCAGAACAAAACACAAAAAAGGAAAACCTAGACAACACAGAAATGTAAAAAAGGAAGTGGAGGCACATCTTTGTGAAAATAACAAGCAATTCCTTTCTTGTTCTACAAGGGTTGTCGATCACAGCAGAAACATTACTATTGCTACATCATGTACACTAGTGCTCATATTATTTGACAAAAAAACTAAAAGACTGTTCCGAAAAAGAATGGAACCCTGTCTGAGGTCAGTCAAGCAGTATAGAACTAATGAATCTTTAATCAATTGACTATTTTTTAATGCTTTACTGATGTAACTATTATGTATGCAACAGCTGCAAATGGATGTAATCCAAAAGCAGAAATGCAGTGTTGAATTATTAAGCACATATATATTTAGATATTTATATATGTTCCTGAATATATATATATATATATATATATAAATACATTATGAATTGTCCTTTCAGACCCACATCCAATCCCTGTCCAAATCATGCCACCTCAACCTCCACAATATCTCCAGAAGACGCTCCTTTTTAACCAATGACACTACAAAGCTTCTATGAACATAGAAAAAAAAAGTGTAACAAGCAAGCTCATAGTGAAAGAGATTTAGTAATATTCCTTATTATCAAGTGCCCAAAAAAATAAAAAAAATGATTTTTTCTCCCAATTTTCATCAATCCATGGACAAAAGTGCAAATTGGGGTATTATACGTATTACTGTCCAAAAAGTGACTCTAGTGATGATAATCCTGATCATTCCCCCCCCCCCCCCCCCCCGTGTGAATGCGCTCACCTCCAACAGTTCGATCACACACTTTTAGTGTCGGATATCGGACCCCCCTGAGGAAGACAAGACACGTGATTAGTGTCATCACATGTAGGGGAGGGGCCAGGATGGTGGAGGAGCTTGGATACATGCTTGTTTGTACAAGCTGCTGACACATACAGGTTTGGAAGTCGTTTGGAGAGGAATCCATGCTTTTATAGTTTGGTGCGCTGGAAGCACCTAAAGTGTGTGAGTACCCTGATGTTATGTGTTCTAAATACATTTTTAAACTAGCAATAATGCACTATCCAGCCTCTTTCTTGTTTTAATGTTTTAACATTTTAAAAATTGAGGATAACTTTTCTGGATTTTCCTGTGAGATCCTGCTGAGCCAGTTTCACTTAGAGCCCAGTAGTTCAACTGATTATGTGGATCAAACTTAAGTGTGCAGTCCAACTGTTGGAGGTGAGCGCATTCATGGGGGGGGGGGGGGGTACCACGTGCGTGAAGTCACCCTCTTCTGATCAGGATTATCATCACTAGTCACTTTTTTGGACAGTAATATGTATAATACCCCAATTTGCACTTTTGTCTGGGAGAAAAAAAATCACTTTTTTGGACACTTGATAGTAAGGAATAATACTAAATTTCTTTCATGGTGGGCTTGCTTGTTACACAAAATAAAATATTAAATTTATATTTTTTTTTTATGTTCATAGTTACATTTTTTTTAGCAATATTGATTTTCATTGTTTATGGCACTATCTATGCATTTGTAATGTTCATTATCACACTGCGCTGCATTTATTTTTTTTTGTTTTTTGTATATATGTTTTTACAGATTATGGGATTGTGATCAAAGCTTAGCAGCTGTGAATTTGCACTTTGTTTCACAGGAATTGTTATACCACACCTGATGCTAGATTGTAACCTCAGGTTACCTTATACCTGACGCTGATTGCAGTCTCAGGTTGCTCTAGAGTAGCTTGCAAGATTTATATATTTTTATATTGCCTACAAAGCTTCTAATTCACTCCCTTGTCATCTCTTGCCTCAACTACTGCAACTCCCTCCTCATTGGATTACCTTTACATAAGCTATCCCCCCCCCCCCTTCAGTCCATCATGAACACTGCTGCCAGACTCATCCACCTTACTAACCACTTACCGTATATACTCGAGTATAAGCCGAGATTTTCAGCCTCTTTTTTGAGGCTGAAAGTGCCCCCCTCGGCTTATACTCGAGTCATCGCTGTCTGCCCGCTCGATCAGCGTGTCGAGCAGACAGACAGCGGCCATTCTATTCAAAAGCCGCGCCTCCGGCTCCGCCTTCGCCTGTGATAGGCGGAACACTGAATTTCCCAGCAGCCTGTGTTCCGCCTATCACGGACATCGTATCATCCTCGTACTACGGACGAGGATGATACGACGTCTGTGATAGGCGGAACACAGGCTGCTGGGAAATTCAGTGTTCCGCCTATCACAGGCGAAGGCGGCGGCGCAGCTTTTGAACTTTACAATGGCCGCCGACGAAGAGGGCACGGGACGGCACGGCACGGGACGGGACGGGACGGGGGCAAGGCAAGGCACGACACGGGACGGATGCAAGGAGGCAAGGCACGGGACGGAGGCTCGGGACAAAGGTAGGCTGGACACACACACACACACACACACACACACACACACACACACACACACACACACACACACACACATGGATGGAGACACACACAGGGATGGATGGATGGATGGATGGAGACACACACACACAGGGATGGATGGATGGATGGATGGAGACACACACACACAGGGATGGATGGATGGATGGATGGAGACACACACACACAGGGATGGATGGATGGATGGACACACACACACACAGGGATGGATGGACGGACACACAGGGATGGACGGACACACAGGGATGGACGGACACACAGGGATGGACGGACACACAGGGATGGACGGACACACACACAGGGATGGACAGGCATGTCTCACCCTCGGCTTATACACGAGTCAATAAGTTTGCCAGTTTTTTTGGGGGTAAATTGGGGGCCTCGGCTTATATTCGGGTCGGCCTATACTCGAGTATATACGGTATGCCGTGTACACATGGTCAGACTTTCCAGCAGAAAAAGTCAGATGGAATCTTTTCATCTGAGATTCCGATCCTGTGTATGCCTCATTGAACTTTTATTTACGAAAATTCTGACGGACCTAGAAATAGAACATGTTTTAAATCTTTCTGACGGAACCAATTCCTATTGAGAAAACCGTTCTTGTGTATGCTGTTCCGACAGACCAAAAACTAAGCATGCTCTAAAGCAAGTAAGAGACGGAGGCTATTGACTGCTGGCTATTGAACTTCCTTTTTTCTAGTCCCATTGTATGTGTTGTATGTCACTGCGTTCTTAACGATCAGACTTTGGTGTGATCGTGTGTACGCACGACAGTTTCAGCGGAACTCTATCGGTACTCTGTCGGAAAAACCTTCGGAGTTTATGGTGACGGGAAAACTGTTCGTGTGTACGTGACATTAGTGTCTACCACTCATCTCTGCCAGTCCCTCCACTGGCTTCCGCTCACCCAACGATTAAAATTCAAAATACTAACAACTTAAAAAGCCATTCACAGCTTTACCCCAGCTACATCACTAACCTGGTCTGAAACTTTTAACCAAACCGCTCTCTTCGATCTCCCAAGATCTCTTGCTTTTTAGCTCCCTTGTCACCTCCTCCCAAGCTCACCTCCAGGATTTATCCAAAGCTTCTCCCATCCTTTGGAAATCCCTACCCCAATCTGTCCGACTATCTCCTAATCTATCCATCTTTAGATGATCCCTGAAATCCCTTCTCTTTAAAGAAGCCTATCCTGCTTCTAATTAATACAGTGTTTTTTTCTTTCTCCATCAGCCCATCTCCTACAGTTATTAACTTTTGTATCACTTGACGCTCCCTCTTAGATTGTAAGCTCTAAGGAGTAGGGATTCCTCTTGTACCAGATTGTTTTGTAACTGTAACGCCTACCTTCATTTTTTAACCAGTTGCCGACCGCCGCACGCCGATGTACGTCGGTACAATGGCACGGGCAGGCATAAGGACATACATGTACGTCCCTTGCCTCCCGCGGGTCGGGGGCCCGATCGGGCCCCCGCCCGGTGCCTGCGGCGGTCGGTATTCGTACGGGAGCGATCCCGGACGAGGGGACGGCCATTCATTCATGGCCACCCCCTCGCGATCGCTCCCGACGAATAGAAATCCCCGGTGACATCACTTCCTCTCCTGTAATGTAAACACAGGAGAGGAAGTGATGTATTCTCTCCTCCGTGTCGGTATTTTTCGTTCCGACACGGAGGAGAGCGGATCAGTAAGTTGCACCAACACTCACACACACAGTAGAACATGCCAGGCACACTCACACCCCCCCTTTACCCCCCGATCACCCCCCCAATTACCCCTGCCCCCCAGTCACAGTGACACCAATGTCATTTTTTTTTTTTTTTTTTTTTTTTTTGCATTGGTGTCATTTGTGACTGTAATAACTGTTAGGGCAGTTAGAGTTAGCCCCCTTTAGTTCTAATGTACCCCCCTAACCCCCCCAATAAAGGTTTAACCCCGTGATCACCCCCCGTCGCCAGTGTCACTAAGGCTGGGTTCACATTGCAGCGGTTTATGAGAACGAATGTGATTCGCACCGCACTGCAGTGCAAATCACATCCGATCTCTGTGCGATTCGAGTTCAGCCATTCGCCGCACCCGCCGCACCCGCCACACCCGCCGCACCCGCCGCAAATTCGCACGGGACCCTTTTTTTGGCCCGCAGCAGAATCGGATCGCATGGGTGTTCACACCATGCGATCCGAGTTTGCAGATCGCACTGCGATATGCGAACTGATCTGGGGGTGTCAGTAACATTTCACTGACACTCCCAGCAGTTCGCATAGGGCAGTGTGAACTGCCGCCGGGAGGCATGCGATGCGGGAACCCGCCGCGGATTCGCGGCGTTTCCGCATCGCTCCAGTGTGAACCCAGCCTAATAAGCGATCATTTTTCTGATCGCCGTATTAGTGTCACAGGTGACGCTAGTTAGGCAGGTAGGTATTTAGGTTCGCCGCAGCTTTTTATAGCGCCAGGGACCCCCATATACTACCGCATAAAGCCCCCTGATTGCCCCCTAGTTAACCCTTTCACCAGTGATCACCATATAACTGTTACAGGTGACGCTGGTTGGTTAGTTATTTTTTTATAGTTTCAGGGCACCCGCCATTTATTACCTAATAAAGGTTTAACCCCCTGATCACCCGGCGGGTGTCATTTGTGACTAATAACTGTTAGGGCAGTTAGGGTTAGCCCCCTTTAGTTCTAAGGTACCCCCCTAACCCCCCCAATAAAGGTTTAACCCCGTGATCACCCCACATCGCCAGTGTCACTAAGGCTGGGTTCACATTGCAGCGGTTTATGAGAACGGATGTGATTCGCACCGCACTGCAGTGCAAATCACATCCGATCTCTGTGCGATTCGAGTTCAGCCATTCGCCGCACCCGCCACACCCGCCGCAAATTCGCACGGGACCCTTTTTTTGGCCCGCAGCAGAATCGGATCGCATGGGTGTTCACACCATGCGATCCGAGTTTGCAGATCGCACTGCGATATGCGAACTGATCTGGGGGTGTCAGTAACATTTCACTGACACTCCCAGCAGTTCGCATAGGGCAGTGTGAACTGCCGCCGGGAGGCATGCGATGCGGGAACCCGCCGCGCATTCGTGGCGTTCCCGCATCGCTCCAGTGTGAACCCAGCCTAATAAGCGATCGTTTTTCTGATCGCTGTATTAGTGTCACAGGTGACGCTAGTTAGGCAGGTAGGTATTTAGGTTCGCTGCAGCTTTTTATAGCGCCAGGGACCCCCATATACTACCGCATAAAGCCCCCTAATTGCCCCCTAGTTAACCCTTTCACCAGTGATCACCATATAACTGTTACAGGTGACGCTGGTTGGTTAGTTATTTTTTTATAGTTTCAGGGCACCCGCCATTTATTACCTAGTCTCACTAGTGTACCCCTAAATTTAGGGGTGTCTACTTTCCAAAATGGGGTCATTTGGGGGGGGTTTGTGCCATCTTGGCATTTTATGGCCTTCAAAACTGTAACGCCCTTAGAAAGCCTGAAGGCGGTGCTTGGTTTTCGGGGCCCCGTACGCGGCTAGGCTCCCAAAAAGTCCCACATATGTGGTATCCCCATACTCAGGAGAAGCAGCAGAATTTATTTTGGGGTGTCATTTCACATATGCCCATAGCATGCGTGAGCAATATATCATTTAGTGACAACTTTGTGAAAAAAAAAAAAAAAAAAAAAAGTTTGTAATTTTCCCGCAACTTGTGGCAAAATATAAAATATTCCATGGACTCAACATGCCTCTCAGCAAATAGCTTGGGGTGTCTACTTTCTAAAATGGGGTCATTTGTGGGGGTTTTGTGCCATCTTGGCATTTTATGGCCTTCAAAACTGTAATAGGTAGTGAGGAGTGAAATCAAAAAATTACGCCCTTAGAAAGCCTGAAGGCGGTGCTTGGTTTTCGGGGCCCCGTACGCGGCTAGGCTCCCAAAAAGTCCCACATATGTGGTATCCCCGTACTCAGGAGAAGCAGCAGAATTTATTTTGGGGTGTCATTTCACATATGCCCATGGCATGCATGAGCAATATATCATTTAGTGACAACTTTGTTAAAAAAAAAAAAAAAAAAAAAAAGTTTGTAATTTTCCCGCAACTTGTGGCAAAATATAAAATATTCCATGAACTCAACATGCCTCTCAGCAAATAGCTTGGGGTGTCTACTTTCTAAAATGGGGTCATTTGTGGGGGTTTTGTGCCATCTTGGCATTTTATGGCCTTCAAAACTGTAATAGGTAGTGAGAAGTGAACTCAAAAATTTACGCCCTTAGAAAGCCTGAAGGCGGTGCTTGGTTTTCGGGGCCCCGTACGCGGCTAGGCTCCCAAAAAGTCCCACATATGTGGTATCCCCATACTCAGGAGAAGCAGCAGAATTTATTTTGGGGTGTCATTTCACATACGCCCATAGCATGTGTGAGCAATATATCATTTAGTGACAACTTTGTGTAAAAAAAAAAAAAATTTTTTTTTTTTGTCATTATTCAATCGCTTGAGGCAAAAAAATAAAATATTCAATGGGCTCAACATGCCTCTTATCAATTTCCTTAGGGGGTCTACTTTCCAAAATGGGGTCATTTGGGGGGGTTTTGTACTGCCCTGCCATTTTAGCACCTCAAGAAATGAGATAGGCAGTCGTAAACTAAAAGCTGCGTAAATTCCAGAAAACGTACCTTAGTTTGTAGATGTGACAACTTTTGCGCAAACCAATAAATATACAATTATTGACTTTTTTTTTACCAAAGACATGTGGCTGAATACATTTTGGCCTAAATGTATGACTAAAATTGAGTTTATTGGATTTTTCTAATAACAAAAAGTAGAAAATATCATTTTTTTTCAAAATTTGCGGTCTTTTTACGTTTATATCGCAAAAAATAAAAATCGCAGAGGCAATCAAATACCATCAAAAGAAAGCTCTATTTGTGGGAAGAAAAGGACGCAAATTTTGTTTGGGTACAACATTGCATGACCGCGCAATTACCAGTTAAAGCAGCGCAGTGCCAAAGTGTAAAAAGACCTCTGGTCATTTACCAGCAAAATGGTCCGGTCTGAAAGTGGTTAAGCATAGCGCAAACTGTTGGCACGATATAAATCATGTATAATAATCATAATAATAATAATATGTAGATTCAACAGGATGGAAGAAGAACAGATGTATTAATAGTTCAATAAACATATACTAAAAAGAAAGATAGATAGATGGACATAGATAAATAATTGTTTAGGGAGACCAGTCAAATGCAAACAGCTCCTAGTGATGTGATAGGGAAACTATAAAAAAAACAAATATTGAATAAAATAAAATAACAGATAATCTGCACAGGCAAGATCGCAAAGTAGATATCCTGTCAACCCTCTGTCACATTATTTAATGTAAGTCAATAACTTCCTGTGAGCAACACTCGGCAGATTGGATCTTACAGTATTTACTGGCATTTGTTCTTACTGCTGAAAGGGAATTATTAGTACAGAGTGAATTGGCAGGTAATTTTAGTTCACATAGCCCAGAAACTACAACCCAAAAAACAGAAAATGTTAGTAACATTTTCAAGCTCCAAGTATTCATAGCTTGTGGAAAACAAGGATAATAAGCTTTCAGTGCCAAGGGCTATATGAAGGTTATGCAATACACATATTCTGTCCTGCAGGATGATTTGTAATAATGCACAGAAACACTGAGATTCAGCACTTCTGTCTTCTATAATTTAATGATTTCAAATAATGTAATACATTTTGAATAATGTGCCAGTTCATAATGTTCTTGTTTGGTAAGCAATCAGAGATGATAGTGTTTGTCAATAATCATCCTCCCACTTCAGGGCAAAAAAATACCACACAATTCTGCTATATGAGATAAGTTAAACATTTTGCAATATTATGACCATTTTAAAATGTAACTACCACAATGTACCTGGTTATATATAAAATTACAAAAAAAGTGTTATGAACTATTACATAAAAAAACAGAAATTATAGGAAGTAATTAATCCACACTAACCCATCATAAATCAGCCTTTACCAGTGTAAGCAACTTAAAGTAAAGGTCTTCTATAAATAAAATTACAAGCAATTTTATGTTAGCGGTTTCTGTATCATTTCTGGGTAACTATGTTATGTTTAAAGAGATTATTGCAACAAAACACCATTCAAATTCATATAGGGTCATACAGTGGGAAACCATATTTCCAAAGACACAGCTAGCTACAATAATCCCAAAGAAAAATCTAGAGTGGTTTTGATAACACCGTTTTCTGAATATGGTAGCTAACATAAACAAATGGAGGCAGAACAAAGATACATACTGCATAGGAAACTATGTTTATGTACAGAAATAAAACATACAGTATTACATGCATGGTTGCAGTTGTTATTTAGTAGCTCATTCTCATAATGTCATTTTAGACTTTTGTTCCTTTAAATTATTTAAAAAATTATTCACGATGTGGGCCTATTATATTATTCCTCTCTATGTTATGGTATTAAATGAGCTTAATGAGGTCTTACTGCTTTTAAAGCAATGGTATAATATGTTACATTTTATACAAAACTTTATATTTTTATATTGAAGAAAAATATTGACAGTACACCTTCTTGGAATGCTAATGTAAATTGTATCACCTTAAAGTTAAACTATAGGTTCCCATTAAAAAGATGTTCTGTAGCACTTTAATACATGTACATTTACAGTTTTATTTTAGCCTCCCCGGATCACAAGCCTGTAGCTTGTCAATTAGAACATGGCCTCATCTAGCCTTGCTCACTGCCCTACCGTGAGCTGCAGTGTTAGCTTTTGTTTTTTTCATTCTGACAAGCTTATATAGTCATTTAACATTTTGTGTACTGACTTCTAAAACTAAAATGCTCTTGGGTAGTCAATGGGGGTGTGCGAGAAGGAGCTGTAATACAGTGCTCTGTCAATTAGTCACGTAATTTGTTTCACGTTTTTGTTAAGGTAATGCACTATAAAATCTATAATAGTGGTCCAGATTCCACCGAAAATATTTTTTATAAAAGGTGTACTTGGCTGCATGCAATTATTTAAAATAAATTGAAACTTAAAAAAAATAAAAATAAACCTTAAAGTGGTTGTAAACCCTCACATGTACCCAGTGAAGTGACTAGCATTGGGTGATACACAGAGATGAAAAAAAAACTCCTACATAAGTTGTAGCTGTGTATCTGTAGCAATTTCTTCAGTAGATCATTCTGAAAACACACAGAAGAAAGAATTTCTCTTTAGTTCTATGAGCGGGCAGTGGTGAAGCTAGAGCTACCCTATGCAAAATTTCTTAACAAACAGTAATAAACTTTATAACAAGCACTCACTTATCTCTGTAATTGGAAGCACTTTGAAGTAATTCTTCATCAAAATTTACAAGAGAAGCGAAAAAGTTTTTGGGCCTATTTATAAAAGTCCTCAAAAAAGTGAGTTTCAATTTCCTATATTTTCTTGATATTGCTGTTAAATGTGACCTGCTTTTAATTCTGTTTAGAAATGTTTGACACATGAATATTACATGAAACTCCAATATTTTGAAGAATGGTTTTCTGTAGTTTATGTATCTCGCTATATTAACTGGCTCTTTATCAATCCCAAACAGTACAGAGGTTGCCAGTCACCCAAGCAACAGTCCATTAATTCTGGATGCAATAAAGTCTAGGAGCTTTGTCTTTTTAAGGTGTATTTCATGTAGAACTTGTAACATGAGAAGGGTTAGCGTGGTATGGGATACAGCAAGAACACAGAGTAGTAACAGGAGAACAAACTTCCCTATGCTTCTCTAAACAGTCTTTATGACACAGAAAAGGGGGAACGGCCAAAACTGAGACCTTGTAAGAGCCGCCTCAGTGAAAGCTACCACTGGCATTTATCACCCCAAAGATAAAACAGCACACAGTAAATAAGATATTGACCTCAGGTCAGCACTCACAATGTCACAGGACAGCTGAACATTTCCCAGTTTCCACCAGATAAATCTATGTCACAGGACAACTGCACAGTTCATAGCTTCCCCCAGGCTCTTTCTTAGGATGCAGGATAGGTACTTACTCCTAGCTTCCACTGAACACTCTTCAGTGAGGGGAAAGGTTAATATTCACAATGCCACAGGACAGCAATGCAATCATACATCATACACCCTTCAATTAATGTTTTATTAAGCACACCAAGACATTCATCTGGGCAGCCCATGTCCCTGTAAATAAAAAGAGGACAGGTGCTGGGGTATCATGCAGAGGTTCAAGTTCGAAAGGTACCATGCACCTTTTTGCATGGCATATAAACATTAAGTTAATTAAACAACTAGCCACCTGGACAATGTTGTGATTAATCAGATATCTCATTCCAGGTCAGACTGGCTGGCACAGAGCTCACAAAGTACACTACACATTATTATAAGTTCAACATCCCCACAGTAATTTGCTAGCAGACAATAGATGAGTTAATTAGCACAATTAACAATGGGTGAAAAACAGGTGGCTTGAGCTGATGAGATAAACATCTGCTATGAGTCCCACAGTGCAGAGCAATCACTCCTGGAAATGTGCCATCTAGGCCCTTAACATAGATCCTGGGCCTAGACTCCCAGAGTCTGTGTGTTCTGGGGAGACACAAACCCAAATCAGAAACAAGACTACTCCAAGGATCCCCCAGGCACACACCTCCCAAAGAGTAGTGTTCTCCAAAAGCCAGGGCCCATAATCAGTGCGTAAGAGGCTTGCCCCTAGTCCTCTCCAAAAGCCCCTGTCCTGGTTAGGTCTGTCACACACTATATTACACACTATATTAAAAATACTACATCAGATTAAGGATAGGGTAATTCTTTGCAAATTTGGCAAAAAGTATTTTTTTTTGAAAAATATATGTGCAAAATACATTTTCCTGCATTTTACAGTGCTCACTACCTAAGACTTTGTTTATATAATTTTTTTCCCCAGTAAAGGTCTGATTTTAGAAAACATCTCATAGCAATTGTGTTGTGTAATTACAAATGTACAAAACAGATTTGATACAAAAACAAGACAAGGTTACCATGATCAGAACTGGAGATACTTCATGAATCATACTTGTTATCATCTCCAGTGTTTTGTTAAATTGCCATGTTCCCATGGCTTTTGAAGAAAACTATTTTTCTTTTGTTCCTATTGCATTCAAAAAACTGCTCAGTAAAAAACAAAAAAATAAAAAATGGTTCAATCTATTTCTGCAGCATTTTTCTTTTGAACGTGGGCTAGTACTTACTGAAAGTACACAATGAGAAGCATCACATGTTTATAGATGAACTCCAGGCAAACAAAATAACAAATGATTAATAAAGTAGGTAGATAACTTCACCTTTGTCTGCTATTTGTTTTGCACAATATGAAAAAATGAATACTCCATACATTTTAAAGCTTAAACCAGGAGTCTGCGACAGACATTGTCCTGCTTCTACTAATATTTATGCCAGATGCACTCCATTCAATCAACTCCAGTCCAAGTGGTTAACTCAATTTAAAACTACACAACAAATTATGAATTTGGGAGATACAGTGGAATGTATTTCATAAAGTCTCCTTTTCCAGGCCCAAAACATTGGCATTGACCTTGTTACAGGAACGTTTCACAATAAAATGGTGAAAAGAACAAACTGCTGGTGCTTTCTAAATTCTACTGAATTGCTTCTGTTGATTCAGGACAACAACATTGCCATTGCACACAATACAACCCTATCCATAATTTAATCCTTTAACTAAGACCTTACCTTGATTTGTAAATTGTAACCTACTTGTATAGGTTATAATGCCATTCCCAATTCTCCCCTATGCGCTAGATCCACCCTTTAGTGTCTGGAGCCCTCGCTGTAACTCAGCGATAAGCATTTAAAAGTAAGCATCAGGACCTGGATTACCTGCTGCTGGCACTGTAGTAGTTCTGGTATCCACCAGCGGATGTCTCCCAGCAGCCAGCTAACCCCACTAATCAGTTTTCACCTGATGCTGGATGTTGGGAGGGTATTATGTCTCTCCTTTACTGGTCCTTCTTGCTTCAATGTTTTACCTGATAGCCAGATTTATACTTGCTGTGTTATCTTGAGTCTAATGCCTACCCAATCTTGCTACTGACCTGCATCCTGTACCCTGCTGTCTCATATCTGCAACCCTTTTTTTCTGATCCCAGTCCTGGTTCCCCCTTCCTGACTGTTCTTGCACCTCCAGTTTACCCTGTTGATCCATGCTTCCCTTTTGTCTGTATATATTGTATCATAGTTTGTTTTCTAGTTAGGTTTTTAGTCACTTAGTTTGTTAGTTACAGTTTGTGTCTTTTTGGTTTATGATTCACTATATCTTAGTAGAGGAACACTGCACTGCTTACAAGGGTCTTTTGGTCAGGGAACTAATATCTAGTTAGAAAACAATATATAAATAATACTGTGCCAAAAAAGGCAGCTGCTAGCACCACAAGTGACAATTGCAAAAAGTGTATGGAAAATGTATAATAGTGCAGCGCTAATAACACTTGAGATTAAATCAAATGAAGTATAACAAGCGCTTGTCTATCCAATATGGTGATGCAATGGGAACAGTAGGCTCCGACGTATTTCATCTGCAAAGATATCGTCTGGGGGTCTTTGCAGATGAAACATTATTTAGTTGTACAGTCTCATATAGAGAGGTATTCCTTGGAATAGTCATCATTTCAGAAGAAACTTTTACCCACTTATTCTATATATATAGTGCCCAGTTTCATAGATTTCCCATTATTTTTGCAGTGGTGTTTGGGGTGGGGTAGAGTCTGAAGAACATTGTTACATCATACACCCTTCAATTAATGTTTTATTAAGCACACCAAGACATTCATCTGGGCAGCTCATGTACCTGTAAATAAAAAGAGGACAGGTGCTGGGGTATCATGCAGAGGTTCAGGTTCGAAAGGTACCATGCACCTTTTGCATGGCACCAATTTATGGCTCGTAATATTTGATAATATTGATAAATTACGGTATATATATTTAAGACATTGGCTCTTTTGGCAACTTCTTCTATTAAGTTGATATGAGTATGCATGAGGGATGTCTCAGTAGCCATCTAGAAAGTTTAATTTACCATAAGATGTGATTTTTAACTTTGTTAAAAAGTCCAGAGGATAGGTCTTGCATTTGATTTTAATGACATTCTTAAAAAAAAATTAAACAGAAAGCTGTTGATGACAGAAATGATGCCCGTCCTCTGCCCAGTTTCCCAGTAG
Organism: Lithobates pipiens; assembly: GCF_037356315.1. NCBI lineage: Eukaryota > Metazoa > Chordata > Amphibia > Anura > Ranidae > Lithobates > Lithobates pipiens. Next base: position 378,117,445 of record NW_027507748.1, on the reverse strand, counting down.
GTAATATCTATGTAGCAACCTCTAGCTTGCTAGAAGTGTAGATATTTCTTTTTTTGTTTAGTGTAGGTACATTTGTGCAGGCTTGACTGGCAGCCAAGCCCAGTCTATGGGTTTTCCTGGGTTGGGCAGAGATCCAGGGAGAGCTGGATGACTCACAGGCAGCATCACTGAGACCTCCCTACTACTTCTAGAATGTACTGGAACCTTCTAGAAAAATGGGAGGGGAAGGAAGGTGGAGCTGCCTGGAGTATTCTGAGGGCCCTGACTAATCCCCAACTTGGGATGGCAGGGGGCAGGCCCCCTCAAATACTCTGGGTCAGCCCAGTTGGGGAGGAGAGTTTGGGAGTTTGGGTGGAAACTGGAATGTTAGGCTTGTGTGGCCTTTGAGGGATCTCCCCAGTCTGGAGGGGGGGGGGGGGGTGACCGTGGACCTGGGCTTGGGTACAGACAGAACCTTCTCAAAACCCACGGAGGCTCCTGGCCAGGAGGCATGGGAGCAAGGATAAAACACAACACTACGAGGCAAGTCTCCAGGAGGAACAGAAACAGCCAAGAGGGTTGGTGAGTGACACACAGTCAGGAGGACTGGAATAGAGCAGTCTGGGATGGGTGAAGAGCCAGTCAGGAGGACTGTGGTGGCATGGGTAGTGGAGAGGGGCAGCTGCAGCCAACGGATGGCCGTGCTTGAAGAAGTGGTACTGGGAGCAGTAGCCACAGATAGGACAGCTAGCACCAAAGACATTCATTTTTGCTACTCCATAGGGGCTCACAGTCCCTGCCTGCAAAGGGCATTCATCCAGACCCAGCTGAGATTGTGCTGAGTCTGAAACCTGTGCTAGCTGGTACTGGGAGTGATAGTCTGCAAGCAAGTGTGTGCTGGAGGTAGAAGAGCCGAGAATATAAATACTGGGGTGTATTTAGTTCAAGTCCCTACAGAGTTTCATTGATCAAATGGACATCCCCGGGGTAGCACTACATCTATATACATTAAAATAAGCAAAAATGGGTTGAGTATACATGGTGCAAAGAAGAAGAGAGAGCCAGCATGCCTGCCGTTACCTCGAACCAAAGAGAATGTGTTTGAAATTCCATCCACTGATGTAGAAATTTTAATATTTTGAAATGACTAGTTTGGAAAGTTGGACATAGTTCAGTCAGGGATTTATTGGAATGCCAACACATCATATTATCTCTGCAGAATCTCAGGACAGCATGCCAGATGCTGCAAACATTTGGCCAAAACCACAAGAACTTGGCAGTTTTATTAGTGTGAGCACTGCAGCTCCCATACATCTTTAAGCTCATTTTGCTCTTTTTTCACATCCTTTATTACCTGATCTACAGCTGTATTTTTCTGTTTGAAAACACAAGAACACTCAAAATGTTATCAAAATTCCAAAGCAGGAGCAGGTTTTTAGCCATGGAAATTAATTTGACTGCTCTTGAAAGGAGACATTAGGGTTGATTTACTAAAGAAAATAGGTAGAGCACTTTGCAAGTAAGTAATTTGTAATTTTTCTTAGTACATGTCCCTGTGGTAAAGCTTCACATTGTAAGGAATCAGGTGCAGGTATTTTTGCCTGGACATGACAGGATGATGGAAATCAGCAAAGCTTTATTACTAAGATCTTATTTGTTTACTTATGCCCCGTACACACGATCGGACTTTCTGACAACAAAACCGTGGATTTTTGTTCAAAGGATGTTGGCTCCAACTTGTCTTGCATACACATGGTCACACAAATGTTGGCCAACAATTACGAACGTAGTGACGTACTTGATATCTCCATTATGAACACTAGTTTTACAAGTCCAATCTCTCCGGCTCGTACTTGATTCCGAGCATGTGTGGACTTTTGTCTGACAGACTTGTGTACACACGATCGGAAAATCCAACAACAAACATTTCTTGGCGGAAAATTTGAGAACTAGCCAACATTTCTTGGCGGAAAGTCCAACAACAAATGTTCAATGGAGCATACATACGGTCGGACTTTCCGTCAACAAGCTCACATCCAACATTTGTTGTCGGAAAATCTGATCGTGTGTACGAAGACTTATTTGTTTACTAAGATCTGGGGAAAATTAGTGCAACTGCTGTTGCAAAGTGCACAGTCTATTTGCCTTAAGTAAATGAACCCCATTTCATGTAGTGTAAAGCCTCGTACACATGATCGGACTTCAAATAAACATTCCCGTGGATTTCTGTCCAAAGGGCGTTGGCCGTGAACTTGTATTGCATACACACGGCAGGACTTTTTCAGCCAACTTTCACCAAATCACATGTTTTTTCTGCTCTTTATCGTCAACTTTTGTATTGTTGTCTGATCTTTTGCATTGGTTCTGAGCATGCGTGTTTGTACTTTGGACTTAAGTCCGATTATTTTCTGTACACGCGATCTGACTTTTCTCCATCTGACTTTTGTTGCCAAAAAGTTTGTCTGTTTGTAGAGTGAACTTTTGAAAACCGAAAAAGTTTGTCTGATGGATCATACACACGGTCAGATGTTGCCTTAAAACAGCTAATTTGCATGTATGTTGTCAAAAAGTCTGATTGTGTGTACGGGCCTTAGGAAGTTCATAAAAGAGAAATGCTTTGTTGTACCTAGCAGTTTTCCAATATAGAACTTGGCAACAAAGTACAGTTCTTCTTTTTTCTCACAGTTTCCCACTGTAGGTCTTCAATCACTGAGCGCCCAGTCTCTCACTAGACTTCCAGGTCCCAGCCACCGCTGGATCCCCTCAGCTCTTCAACAGCTAACCCGCTGTATACTTCTCAATCGTCACCCCTGCTAACCTGCTGGGTCCCTGGTTTGGCACTTGCTTTCCCACTTCTTCACCGCCACAGGCTGGTGAGAAGACTGCTCTGGTACTTCTTTAGGCTTACTCACAGTAGTCTCTGGTAATAAGGTGGATGGTCCCTTAGTGGCGACTGCTTCCCCTTTACCTCCAACCACGACTGGTTCCCATCCGACGGAACCTCTGTAATTTGGATGGACTCCAATCCTGCAGTCAAAGGCCCTACGCTGCTTTCCCTGCTCCTGGATAGGCCTCAGGCAGCCTAGCAGCCAGATCCCCTGGGATAGGCCGCAGGCAACGCAGGGCGACATAACACACTTCCACCCAGACAGCCGTCCAGGTGGCACAGAACCCACTTCACCTGACTCCACCCAAATAAATAGGCTTTCCCAGCAGGCCCAGCAAGGGACAAAAGAAACCCCTGTCAATTGGCTGAGACACCCCATCTGCTCATAATCTGACCTTGCTATGCCCTTGTTGATCTAATGTCACCAGCAACAATGCCACCCAGTGACAGAAGAGGAAAGGTGCAGAAACTCCAGAATTAGAGAGGGATCAGTGGATCTTCTAACAATTAACCAGAATATTTACTATCTGGCAAACTACATTTGTGAGCAACCCTGCCTAAACACCAGGGTGCTACACTAAGAAAGAGAGGATTCATAACCTATCCACAAATAGAATTATAAGTTAATGGTTAGATATTCACAGATCACTCTCCAAGAATTGTCTGGTCGTTTGTTGGTACCACAGAGTACTTAATCTCAATTTCCCAAAGATGCAACACATATGTTGTGGCTACACCTTTTCAGAGGAGAAGAGTGATCCATTTACCAGCTATACTATATGTAAGACATAGACACATAACATCCTAAGAAAGAAAGACTTCTTAACCTATCCCTAAACGGAATAATATGTTAATAGGTAGATATTCACAGATGACTCTCCAATAATTGTTTGTACCACAGAGTACTTAATCTTAAATCTTCAAAGATGCAGCACAAGTTGTGGCTCCACCATTGTGCATGCTTCTACAGAGGCACATTTAGGTTCAGCTGCAAAGCCAAACAGGCATCTAAGCCAGCAGTGCAACTCTTACCACTCAGCTTTCCACAGACTCTCTGTATTGAACAAAAAGCCCCAGGTGTCAGCTAATTTCAGCTGTTATTGTGGTGCTCCAAACAGTCTACACCAATGTCAAGTACCCCCAACAGGTCATGTTTTCAGGCCTTCCATTACATTGCATAGGTGATTTGATAAGTTTCACAGCCTTAGTAAATACCACAGCCATTTCACCTGAGGGAAATCCTGAAAACATGACCAGTTGGGGGTACTTGAGGACTGGAGTTGAGAAACATTGGTCTACACAACTGTGTTACTGACAACCTGACCTCTGACAGACTATGAAATCAACCCATATCCACCTGAATCAGTATGTCACACAAAAGAAGTACACATTTCTTTCACAACACTTTTAGTTACCTTCTCTTGCAAGATCATTTTGGGCCATGTGTGAGCACATTAAATCATAGGATTGGATAGCAAATTAAATCTACTAGTGGAACCTTCCAGATACTTTCTTTAAAACAGAACTTAACTCCTAAAATAGAGTTATTTCTGTTTTAACAACCCCCAAACAGAAATTAGAGAATTTTTTTAAACATTTTATTCTTTACCTTTCTTTTTGGCCCTACCCCCCACCATCATTCCAGCTCCTGGATAGGCCGGAATGACCACAGCAGGACAACACTTGATTCACTGTGCATGAGTATGCGAAAAGAGCCCAAGAATACATGTAATAGGGGGTTGAATGAGAAGTATGTCCAAAGCTTTTCTGGCCAAACTTCCCTTGTGGGTCACAGGAGTGCACATACGTGTGCTCTCCTGTGACTCAGAATCAACTAAAAGCGGGCTAAAGCCTGTTGACTGATATCACTGAGCTGCTTCAGGCTTGGGAGATGGGTCAGCCTCTCAGTGCACAGTTGAAAGCCTGAGCCAGCTGCACTTACTTCCCCTCTTCAGCCTAGTGCTCCAGTGGGTGATGAAAGGGCAGGACAGAGAGTGGTACTGAAAGTCACTGCTCTCTGTTTAGAGCGAATCGAGAACTGTGCAATCATGTGATCACTCAGTTCTTAGGCTTAGAACTGGTGGAAAACAGCTGGAACATTAAGCCAATGCTGCAGCATGGAGTTGAGTATGTATGTTTGTATTTTTGTATTCCCACTCTTTTGAGTACTGCTTTGAGTATTGCTTTCGGAAGTACAGAACAGCTAGATAGTGTTTACAGTAAGAAATTGTTTGAGCATAGGGAAAATCCTATGGGTCCTTGCTTCCATTAACTTTAAAGCTCTTTACCTTTAACCCTTTAAAGTCCACATTTTTCAATGAGTTAGCGTGACTCAAAATGTGCGCTACCAAACGGAGGAGCAGAGCGTTAAAGGGTTCAAAAAAAAAACTTTATAGCTCCCCTTTCTGTCTGCTCTGCAGTTGAATAATAATTACTCTGCCATTGAAATACTGTTTTATCTATGAACTTCTGAGCAATGTACAGGCTCTATTAGGACAGGCCTTGGACTAGGTGGCAAGTTCGCCAGAAGTGGCACCAAGCTGGCCAAACATGCTTATGGTTCAAAGGGATAAATCCAGGAGGCACATGACAGTTATTAACAAATTATCATATATTATCAAAATGTTCAGGGTGCCACTCTACCTGCCATTGCTATTCAGCCTGTGGTTGCCACTGTATAGCCTGTCCACTGGTAGAATTGTGTACTGTGTATTTGCAGTTTTCCCATCCGGAGCCATACACCTAAAATGAACTGCTATCAAATGAAGGTGACCATTAATTTAGGGGGTAAAGCTACAGAGCAGAGTGGATGAGCTGTTTTTTTTTTATAGACTTACTGCTACAGCTGAGCATACCTTGTGCTGTGTCTGGTACTAACACAAGCCAGTAGACTAGGAAAAGGAATACAACAGTGGAAAACTGTTGGATTGAAGTCAGAAAGTATAAATATCAACTTTAGTTTTGTATGTAAAATGTGCTTCCATTAGTCCCCACGACTCCTACTTTAGTAATGCCACAGAAGTCCTTTTCAATCAGGAGGAAACTATCCTCCTCTTTAGAAAGGGCTCTGACTGCTGGGTCATGAAGAACATTCTGGGAGACAGACCTGTTTTTGTTGGTAGAGATACCCAGGCCAGTAATGTGGTTACTCAACAGAACTCCCAAGTGCAAGGGGGTGTGCAAGGCAGGGACTATGAGGCAGGGATGATGAGAAACTCTTATGCTGCGTAGACACGACCAGACTTTCTGGCAGAAAAGGTCCGAAGGTCTTCCCGACGGACTTTTGACGGAGTTACGATGGACTTATGAATGAACGGACTTGCACACACACAAACGGATTCAAGTCCGTTCGAAAGTCCGTTGTTTTGAATGTGATGACGTATGATGACTAGAAAAGGAAGTTCAATAGCCAGTAGTCAATAACTGCCATTGCCTCGTATTTGGTCCGTCGGACCAGCATACAGATGAACGGTTTTCCTGATAGGAATTGAGTCCGTCGGACAGATTTGAAACATGTTCCATTTCTAGGTCCATCTGATTTTTTAAAGAAAAACGATCGGACTATTCCACACATGATCGGACTATCATTCAATCATTCCTTCGGACCTAGTTTGACGGAAAGTCCGGTTGCGTATACGCAGCATTAGTGAAAAGAAATGCTACATAGCTACAGATGCATCAACCAAGTTAAGCAAAATGATTGCTATTCAAGTGGGTGCCTGATCTAAAGATCAATATGTTGTATCCTATATTGAAAAAGATTAAGAACAAATTGAATGGCATAAAGTTAAGTGTGTGTTCTTTGTGTCCAGCAAGGTTGTGCAAAAATCTGTGCTGTGTGAAGCGGAGTAAGTGATAGTTGGATTGTGAAAGTGGGCAAGAGTATAAAAAACAAACATATGTTTTACTGTGATAGGACACTGTGCGTCTAGGGTCTGGAGCCTGACAAAAGGATTCACACAAGGAGGAAGACTCTCCCATGATGAGTAATGCGGCCAATGGATGAAAGCTGGTCTGGGTCTGCATTAGATTGGGATGAACCTCAGACCTTTACTCAGACAGCCCATTTCAGGATGCTGCAGGAGGTAGCCTGTTGAAATCGTTAACTAGGCAGCTAGAAGCTCTCAATGGTACCTCAGAAGGTAAATTTGTGTATTAACTTAAACGTGTAATGATTCCCAATTAATTTCACACAAGGACCTCTGAGCTGGACATGGATGTCTCCTACTCTCCAAGAAGGGGTTCTTAGATGTGTATACATCAGGTAATAAAAGGAAAGGGATCTCCAATGATGAGTTGGAGTAGAAATGTAAATTCCCTATGCTAGGCCATTCATAAACCTAGAGCTACGATAAGTACCGTATATACTCGAGTATAGGCCGACCCGAGTATAAGCCGAGGCCCCCAATTTACCCCCAAAAAACTGGGAAACCTATTGACTCGTGTATAAGCCGAGGGTGAGATATGCCTGTCCATCCCTGTGTGTGTCCGTCCATCCCTCTGTGTCCGTCCATCCCTGTGTGTCCGTCCATCCCTGTGTGTCCGTCCATCCCTGTGTGTGTGTCCATACATCCATCCCTGTGTGTGTGTCCATCCATCCATCCCTGTGTGTGTGTGCGTCCATCCATCCATCCATCCCTGTGTGTGTGTGTGTGTGTGTGTGTCCGTCCATCCATCCATCCATCCCTGTGTGTGTGTGTGTGTCCATCCATCCATCCATCCATCCCTGTGTGTGTGTGTGTGTCCATCCATCCATCCATCCATCCCTGTGTGTGTGTGTGTGTCCATCCATCCATCCATCCATCCATCCCTGTGTGTGTGTGTGTGTGTGTGTGTGTGTGTGTGTGTGTGTGTGTGTGTGTGTGTGTGTCCGTGCAGCCTTGTGTGTCCAGCCTACCTGTGCCCCGAGCCTCCGTCCGGTCCCGTCCCGAGCCTCCGTGTCGTCCCGTCCCGAGCCTCCGTGTCGTCCCGTCCCGAGCCTCCGTGTCGTCCCGTCCCGAGCCTCCGTGTCGTCCCATGCCAGGATCGCCGCTCTTCGTCGGCGCCCTGGCGGCCATTCCCCTGTTCAAAAGCCGCGCCTCCGTCTCCGCCTGTGATAGGCGGAACACTCAATTTCCCAGCAGTCAGTGTTCCGCCTATCACGGACATCGGCTCATCCGAGGATGAGCCGATGTCCGTGATAGGCGGAACACTGACTGCTGGGAAATTGAGTGTTCCGCCTATCACAGGCGGAGGCGGAGCCGGAGGCGCGGCTTTTGAAAGGTAGAATGGCCGCTGTCTGTCTGCTCGACACGCTGTTCGAGCAGTCAGACAGCGGTGACTCGAGTATAAGCCGAGGGGGGCACTTTCAGCCTCAAAAAAGAGGCTGAAAATCTCGGCTTATACTCGAGTATATACGGTAAGCTATAGGTTGCTATGTTAATCATTTGGTCATGCAGGCATACAGTATATTCCACTATCATCCAACTACTTTATTTTCTCTGCAAATGCCTGTCGAATTAGACTTCACATTTAGCTGTATAAACACCACAACTCATACTACATATATGAAACAAAACTGACACAAGTACTTGTTTTGCATTCCAAGTCTAATAAATCCTATTAGCATCAGCGTGCCGAAAAGAAGTCACATATTTTCCATTTGGTAAAAACCCCTCATTGCATCTTAATGAGCCCATAAAAAGCTCAATGGCAAGTCAGTCTTACTCATTACCTCTACAACTGTGAAGTGTTTGTCTTCATGTAAAACATAAATTGAAGTTTAAATACCTGCTAAGGTTTAGAAATTAAACTCAATTATGTAGCAATTACATTAGGATATACCTTACTTGAGGAAATGACAGCACTCGACATTGCTTTGATTGCCGAGGACAAAACATGATGCTATGAGCAGAATGATGAGCTGCATCAAACTTATCTTGTGAGTCTGAAGCAGTCATATCAATCATGGTTTGTTCCCAGTGTAGTAAAAAAACAACCTTGTATTAAATTCTAAAAGTTTTACAAGTGTCACGAATAGGTAGCTGCTTTGTTATCTCACACTTTACCTAAATACTTTTACTTTACCTGAAGTAGCAGTTTGTTCAATATCATAATACTGCTTTCTGCATCTGATCCAGCTAAAGATAACTACATGAAACTGTAACACTTAGAATTGTAGCTATATTATGATGTAAAAGCTCTGTAAAATGCTTTAGTATACTCTCAGGCTTATTTAATATGACAGTGCTAAGAGTTTTGCTATTGCATAGTGAACATTACTAATCCCAATAAGTGCACTTGATGGGAAAAATATTCTTTAAACTGCCTGGCAAGGATTCACAAAGCTTTTATATTTGCTTAAATCGACATTAAAGTTTAACTCCAGGATAGGCAACCATAGTCTAAATACAAGAGGAATGAGTATTTTTAATTGAATCTTGGTGTGTTTTGTCTATTTCTTTCAGATCTGTGCAGTAATCATACGTGAAATATTGCACCTTCCTGTAATTAAGACCAGTCATTGCTGCTCTCTCTCCTTGTGCAGGGTGACTGGTCTTGTATTTGCCCCCTACCTTTACAGGCATCCTATAGTTGGTGTGGCCTGCTGGGTCTCTCCCACAGCTCCGTTCTCTGCACAGATGATGTATGGCACAGTGACGATTTTACTGCTATCTTTATATGGTAGTATTTGGAAAGGCGTTTGGTTCAAACAAAGTGGATTTATATTCTCTATCAGCTTTATCAAATGCCGTACCATGTACAAACTTATTTAGACACAGCACAGTGCAAAACATGTGGGTTAAAAAGCTCCATTATTCCTAATATGTTATATATTACATGCATTTGTTTTTAAACAGATAAAGGTTTATTTAAACACTGCGCAAAACAATTACAGGTTTACAAAAAGTTATACACAATCCAGGTTCAACATATAACCACTTCAGCCCCGGACCATTTTGCTGGTCAAAGACCAGACCACTTTTTGCGATTCGGCACTGCGTCGCTTTAACTGACAATTGCAATGTGGCTCCCAAACAAAATAGAGAGACAATTTTGAAAAAAAAACTAATTTTTTTTTACTTTTTGTTATAATAAATATCCCCCAAAAATATAAAAAAAAAAAATTTTCCCTCAGTTTAGGCCGATACGTATTCTTCTACATATTTTTGGTAAAAAAAAATCACAATAAGCGATTGATTGATTTGCGCAAAAGTTATAGCGTTTACAAAATAGGGGATAGTTTTATGGCATTTTTATTATTACTTTTTTTTTTACTAGTAATGGCGGCGATCAGCGATTTTTATTGTGACTGCGACATGATGGGGGACACATTGGACATTTTTGACACATTTTTGGGACCATTGTTATTTATACATCAATCACTGCTATATAAATGCAGTGATTCCTGTGTAAATGACACTGGCAGTGAAGGGGTTAACCAGTGGGTGGCAGTTAAGTGTTCCTAGGGGTGTGTTACTAACGGTTGGGGGCTGGGCTTTAATTTAGTGAACACTGATCTCTGCTCCAATCACATGGAGCAGAGATCAGTGTCACTAGTTGCTAGGCAGAACGGGAAGATGCTGTTTACAATGGCGTTTCCTCGTTCAGCCGCCCCATGAGATGATCGCGGGTATGCCCGCGGCGATCGAGTCAACGGGACCCGCGACCGGACTCACGGGGGTCCCGACCAGCGCGCTCGTGATGGCAGGGTGGCAAATTTAAAGGGACGTACAGGTACGCCCATTTGCTTGCCCATGCCATTCTGCCGACGTACATCGGCGTGCGCTGGTCGGGAACCGGTTAAGAATCAAAGAAGAAAAGTACCAGAAGTCATGTTGACTTTTCACAGCAGGCATACAGTAGAAGGTAACAGGAGGTGTCAAGCCCTCTCAGACCAACTGAATAACTGAGAGATCATCCAACCATCCCAGGGGGGAAGGGAAGGGGGGGATAGTGGCAGAGGGGAGGGGCAAGAAATAAGAAAACAGTGAAAATGGTGGTGAGGGATGAAACAGGGTAGTTAAATCAGCTATCCACAGACTTACCCGGATCATAAGTGTCACTCCAGGTTGACCACACTTTGTCAAACTTTTTGGGTAAATTTCTACTCTCACAGGTTAATTTACATAGTGGTAGGACCACGTTTATCACTGAAATACAGTTCGCTAAGTTAGCAAAAGTAGGCAGCTTCTATCTGAGAAGCAGTTCTCTTCGTGCATAAAAAAGTGAAAAAATAAGAAAAATTTCATATGTCTAGGGGCTACAATATTATCCAAGATACCCAATAGCATCATGCTCAGATCAGGCTGCAGAGACCAGTTACTTAGTGCATTTAGAGCATCAAGCACCAAAGCCCAGTAGGTTTAGATAGTCAGACACTGCCATAGCATATGGAAGAAAGTTCCAGTAGAAGACAGGTAATGGGTACAGGCTATACTACGTGCATTTTAGTAAGTGTGAAAACACATGTTAAAGAGTGCATACATTAAGTGAGTGACCTTTTTTAGTGATGTTACCCTTAAAGTATACTTATCACTACAATATAGGTTTTACTACATTAAAGTATCAAGCAGTGCCAGCATACAGAGCAATGTGTCTTCTGGAGTACTCAATGTGCTTGGAATACAAAAAGCAGTCTAATATGCAAACTGTGATATTTTCAGTAGTGTTGAGTAGCTGTCATCCCCTCTCCTGCCATCTACAATTTTCTTTTGCCCAATAAAGTCAGCCTCCATAATGATTGGAAGTGAAGAAGTGGGAGGTGTGAGTGGTGGGCTTTGAAACAATAAAAAAAAGTGAAAATCTGCATATCAAAATATAACAAATATAGTGCATCTAGGTCCTTCAAGAAGAGCTCAACTTGTGTATTTTACTGCTGCAGCCTGTTTAGTACCATTAAGGCACTTATTGATTTACTTTAAAGTGATACTAAAGTCTTAGTAAAGTTTTTCTTTAAAAATAACAATCATGTCATACAGTACTTACCTGCTCTGTGCAGTGGTTTTGCATACAGCAGCCCTGATTCTCCATTTAGACACAGAGCCATGGCTCGGCCCCGCGCCCTCTCTCTCCTCAGCCAATCAGGTGGGAGAGTCTCAGACAGTTGAGTCTCTCATATAACCTCACTGTATCGAGAGGAAGTGCAGGCAAGTATTAGGGGGGCTGCTGCACACAGAAGGTTTTTTATCTTAATGCATAGAAATCATTAAAAGGGTTGTTAAGGCAGAAGATTGTTTATCTTAATGCATTCTATGTATTAAGATAAAAAGCCTTCAGTGTGCAGCAGCCCCCCTCGGCCCCCCTAATACTTACCTAAAGTCACTCTAGCTCCATCGATGTTGTGGGCAGTCTTGGCCATCTGGGACACCCCTCCTCATTGGCTGAGACAGCAGTGCTGTGCCATTGGCTTCCACTGCTGTCAATCAAAGTCCGTCAGCCAATGAGAATAGAAGGGGGAGGGCCAGGGCACAGCTCCCTGTCAGAATGGTCACAGAGAGGTTCGGGTGCCCGCATAGCAAGCTGCTTGTTGTGGGGACACCCAACAGGAGGGAGGGGCCAGGAGCCAAAGTGGGACCCAAGAAGAGGAGGATCGGAGCTGCTCTGTGCAAATCCACTGCACAGAGCAGGTATGTATAACATGTTTATTATTTTTAATTAAAAAAAACAAGACTTTACAATCACTTTAAGATAAAAAAAACCTTCTGCCTTTAGAACCACTATATGGCTCAAATGCAGGCAAACAAGAAATTAAATGTAAAGTTTTGTGTTGTTGTGGTGTCAGATACCCAAGAGCCAGCATAGTCAGGTAGATGCCATCACTTTTCTATACTGTAGCTAAGCAAAACAGCTTGATCCCCAAGCAGCCTACACTGTGTTGATTGGATGTTAAAGGGTCATCACTACATGCATAATGTCATAACTTTAATCCCTGTGCTACATACCCTTGTCAACAAGCTCCCAGTGTCAGACTAATAGCATTATGCTGTAAATGGTAACTGCCTTTTCCTAGTTTGGTTCTTTCTATGCAGAGCATTACGGAAGTTAATATACAGTGGGGATCAAAAGTTTGGGCACCTCAGGTAAAAATGTGTATTAATGTGCATAACGAAGCCAAGGAAAGATGGAAAAATCTTCAAATGGCATCAAATTACAGATTAGACATTCTTATAATATGTCAAAAAAAGTTGGATTTTATTTGCATCATTTACACTTTCAAATTACAGAAAACAAAAAAATGGCGTCTGCAAAAGTTTGGGCACCCTGCAGAATTTATAGCATGCACTGCCCCCTTTGCAAAGCTGAGACCTGCCAGTGTCATGGATTGTTCTCAATCATCGTCTGGGAAGACCAGGTGATGTCAATCTCAAAGGTTTTAAATGGCCAGACTCATCTGACCTTGCCCCAACAATCAGCACCATGGGTTCGTCTAAGCAGTTTTCTAGAAAACTGAAACTGAAAACTGAAAAAACGCTCACAAAGCTGGAGAAGGCTATAAGAAGATAGAAAAGGGTTTTCAGATGTCAATATCCTCTGTTCGGAATGTAATTAATAAAGGGCAGTCATCGGGAACAGTGGAAGTTAAAGCAAGATCTGGAAGACCAAGAAAAATATCAGACAGAACAGCTCGCAGGATTGTGAGTAAAGCATTTCAAAACCTACGTTTGACTGTACGATCCCTCCAGAAAGATCTGGCAGACACTGGAGTTGTGGTACACTATTCCACTATAAAGAGATACCTGTACAAATATGGTCTTCATGGAAGAGTCATCAGAAGAAAACCTCTTCTACGTCCTCAACACAAAAATCTGCGTTTGAACTTTGCAAATGAACATATAGACAAGCCTGAGGCATTTTGGAAACAAGTTCTGTGGACCGATGAGGTTAAAATAGAACTTTTTGGCCGGAATGAGCAAAGGTACGTTTGGAGAAGAAAGGGCACAGAACTTAATGAAAAGAACCTCTGTCCAACTGTTAAGCATGCGGGTGGATCAATCATGCTTTGGGGTTGTATTGCAGCCAGTGGCACAGGGAACATTTCACGAGTAGAAGGAAAAATGGATTCAATAAAATTTCAGCAAATTTTGGATGGTAACTTGATGCCATCTGTGAAAAAGCTGAAGTTAAAGAGAGGATGGCTTCTACAAATAAATAATAATGCTAAACACACCTCTAAATACACAAGGGATTACACCAAGAGGCGTAAACTGAAGGTTTTGCCATGGAATTCACAATCTCCTGACCTCAACATTATTGAATATCTATGGATAGACCTTAAAAGAGCAGTGCGTGACTCTTGGCTGGCTACAAAAAGCGTTTACAAGCTGTGATACTTGCCAAAGGGGGCAGTACAAGATATTAACTCTGCAGGGTGCCCAAACTTTTGCAGATGCCATTTTTTTGTTTTCTGTAATTTTGAAAGTGTAAATGATGGAAATAAAATCTAACTTTTTTTGACATATTATAAGAATGTCTAATCTGTAATTTGATGCCATTTGGAGATTTTTCCATCTTTCCTTGGCTTCGTTATGCACATTAATACACATTTTTACCTGGGGTTCCCAAACCTTCGATCCCCACTGTAAAGATAGATGACACATGATAATGTATAAGTTAATACAGTATAAAGATAGATGATACCTAAATTAAATTGTGATATTTTATATCAGCTTTATACTGGCCCTTATTACATAGACTGGCCAAACGGCAGTCGGAATTTATTTCAGGAATCGTTGCTTGCTGGGTTGTCTTATCCTTTTGGTAAGATTGCAGTTTTAAGTATCTCAAAAGACAATGTGAGGAAGTATTGAAATCTGTTATATTTTTGCTGCTGTCTGTGACTCCACTGTTTATATTTAAACTATGTATTTGTCCTGGTAGCCACTGTCTTAAAGCAGTATTAAAGTCCACTTTGTGATTTTTAACTACAGATAAGCCTATAATAAGGCGTATCTGTAGAGAAGATTAATATCTCCTAAACATGCATCATTTAGGAGATATTCATCCTGGATCCAGCCAGTGACGTCACCGGCACATGCACTCTGAGGTCCAGCATAACGTGCCGGAACTTCAGAGCTTTGTGCCGAAGTCGACGGCGTGGGAGGGACATCATCCAGGTTCTGGCCACTCATACAGCCGGAGCCCACGAACCTGGAAAAAAGACTAGGGGGAAGATGGAATCCCTGTCAACGGTGACAGTGCACTGCTGGAAGGCTTTGTACTAAGGTATTTCATAATGTGCTAGTATGCAATGCACTAGCATATTATGCTATTCCAATACAGGTGTCCTTTTTTTTAACTGCCATGGTTTACTACTGCTTTACCAATAGAAAGTGAGAAGATTTTAAGCATTTACAGTTGTCTTTGAAACAGAGGGTCATCTGTTTTTCTGACAACTATCCAAGATTTTCCTTCACTTTGGACAAAGCTCCTGACATTTCTTGGTGTTTCTCCAACACAAGAAATTAAATAATCTCCCCAGTGAGACAACAACAAGAAAACCCCCAAACTAGTTACATTCCTTATTCTATTTTAAGTTTGGGATTAAAGCAGAATTAAATACATGAATTTAACTGATTCCCAAAAAAGTTACATTAAAGGCTTGGCCATGAATGATAACTGTTGCATTTGCTTGTGCTCTCTACCAAACTGTCAAACTGTCAAGCTATCAAATAACTGGCACCATAGCTGATCACATATGCAGCTTCATGGTAACCACAGATCAAAAAAGGCTAAAATGGTAGCTTTATTGGCTGTTAGGGACAGGAGGGTGTACTTCCTCTTTAAGATTTACTTCAACTAAACTGCCATTTCAAACTTAAAGCGGAAGTAAACCCATCTATAAAACAGTTTAATTTCCGGCACGTGCCAGAAATGTAATACTCCCATTGGTTGTGCTCTCAACCAAACTGTCAAACCATCCAATGGCTGGTGTAATAACTGATCACATGTGCAGCATAGTGGCAGGTGTAGATTAAACAGAGGCAAAGATGGCAGCTTCCTTGGCTGTAAACAATAGGGGGGTTTACATACAATTTAAGTAATGTCCTTCAACAGTATTTTTCAACAGGAAACAAAATATCATACCTAAAATATAGTATAATACTTTCCATATACAAATCATTTCTCAACTCAGGAGCTGTTGTAACATATTCCTATTTTTTTTTTACAAATGTAATTTATATCTATGTTATACATTCTGGTGTATTTGATGTTTACTGGTGCTTTTAAATCTACAATATTACTCACAGTGCAAAAAAAATAAAAATTCAGCCCAATGAACAAAAAGCATTAGTCCAATCACCTTATTTACCTATGGAAAAAACGACTAAATATTTGTAGTCGCATGTCACATGAACTTTTATAGAGAACTGGAATGAACGTTCTCCAGCAAAGCTTGGTGACAAGTAACAGGGAGGAAAGGATTATTTCATTTGGTGCAGCTTCTGATTCATGCTCGCATAAATATGGCCTGAAGGTAAAATTTTAAAGCTCTCTTTGAAGATCAGCATGACTGAACGACGTGAGGAGAATAGAAACATTCTCTGGCTTGATGTTCTGCTTCGCGCTGTAAGATGAAAGGAATAATAAAGGGAGTATGGACTGTTAAAAAATGTACAGCTTTTGATGGGATTTTTAAAATACGTAAATTGGGTGTCCAACTTTAACCCATACAATGATAAATAGACAAGAAAGCCTACTTTTATAGGAAGAACACTTTTATAGGAAGAACACTGCTATTGAAAGGTAAAAATAATTAATCACATAAAGTCAGAGGCTGTCTGGGCTAGAAAGTGATGACCTCCACAGAAGTTTGTTGATGGCAGTGGCACTGCCACATACCTCCTACTGTTTCTTAAAACCTATGAAATAGGGGCAGGCTACAATGTTTTCCCTAGCCATTACGCTCACCACTAAAGCTTGGGTAAACCTAATCAATAAAATCATGTAGAAGCTTTATTGTGCTAATTTAACTTTTTAATATTTTTAAAGTCTGCAGCTTTCAGTAATATATTAGTAGGTGGTCCCGCTATGAATGTCTGCATTGTCCCATTGCCACATGGTCTTCCAATGGAGATTACAAGTGGCTATTGACTACAGGTGACACATTGCACAGGTTCACTGCTGTCCCCCATCAGGAAACCAGCCTTGAGATATGATATGCAACCATGGCTAGAGAGCATGCAGTGAGCACTGGGATACAACAAAGGATTGAAAAAAAAAAGATCAGTATTTTAATAAAAAAATGGAAATTGCTTATGGTACACAGCAATTTAGGAAACTCAAAGACATTTAGCTAGGGCTAACCTGTAATTTAAAAAAAAAATAGTATAAGTAATTTTTCTGGCATTTTTCTGGTTTTATTTATTTATTTAAGGTACTTATATAGCACCGTCAATTTACGCAGTGCTTTACATGTACATTGTACATTCACATTGGTCCCTACTCTCAAGGAGCTTACAATCTAAGGTCCCTAACTCACATTCATATACTAGGGCCAATTTAGACAGAAGCCAATTAACCTACCAGCATGTCTTTGGAGTGTGGGAGGAAACCGGAGTACCTGGAGGAAACCCAAGCAGGCACAGGGTTTTTTATACGGTCAATTGTATAGTGCATATAGAAAAGCATTTGGATGGTCACAAGTTCAAGGAGGTGTAAAATCAGTATCCAAGAATTCCTCCCAAAAATGAAAAAAATGTCTTTACTCATTTGGCATCTAGTGGCAGAACCCAGATATACAGTAAGTCCATCTTTGCACCTCATCATAGAAGCATGTTCACACACATTTTCCAAACCTCTAATATTTGTTTTTCTTTTTTGATGATCTAATTAGGAAATTTTAACAAGTCAGCAATAACTTGCTTAGTTTTTTAAGTACGCAAAAATCTGTATCCAATAAGTTAGTTTTGCATGCTAAGTAACACTTGCAAGCTTTCTGTAGGCATGTGCAGTTAGTTTCGTTCCGAATAAATATTCAGACAAATTTTTCGCTGTTCGGAGCTTGGATATAATTGAATAACCAAATTACAGCATAAAGAAAATTTACTGACTGCTTGAATAACGAAACTAAATTTATCTGAATTTTTGAAATCCGAATTTAAATTAGAATCGAATTTTACATCAAACTCCAATCGAATTCTAACTGTAAACATATTTATTAAATAAAAATTTGTGTGTGTTATTGGAGTACCATTTCAAAATAATGTGATTTTGTTAAGCCAAAGGTGATTTAAAGAGTCATTGTAATCATTTGATGAAGATTTTCTTTTGTTTGTTCACTTTGCCATGGTCGAATCGTAAAAAAAAAATTATCCAAAGTTTTCGATTCGATCAATTCATCATTTATTGATTCTAATATTTCGAATAGAAAAAAATCAATACATTCAACGAAAATTCAAAAAGACATAAAACAAATTCAGAATATGAATTTTGAATACGAATTCTGAATACGAAGCACGAATCAACAGAACTTAACAAAACTAAATAACTAGATTAACACATCTAAACAAAACACATGTTTTCATCATGTGCATAGATACATAGTTAGTCAAGTTGAAAAAAGACACAAGTCCATCTAGTTCAACTATGAAAAAATAAAATAAAAAATATCATACAATCCCATATACCCAATCCTATACCCACAGTTGATCCAGAGGAAGGAGAAAAAACACCCAGAAAAGCAGGATCCACAATCAGTTCTGTGATAATGTCTGTACTGTAGGGTGAAGCATGTGAATTATTACTATTCATAAACCCACTGTGGAGTGCTCCTCCAGACCTGGTTCTTTCATGACAGCTGTAGCTTAGTAAGCTTACTGAGGTCACCTTCAGGAAGTTAGAGATCCAGTGACAGAGAAATCATGAGGCATTCTTGTTTTACGCTCATACATATGATTTGGAAACCAATACTTATGCAAATATACTGTTTATAAGCATTATGCTGGTCATGCCTGTGTTTTCACCTCTGGGTGTGATGGATAAAACGCCCCCTACTGGACATGGAGGTTCCTCCCACTACACGCTATTTCAATACAGTATACAATAGCAACAAAGGCGCTGGTGGGAGATACCACAGCATACAGCAGAAGACACTTGGACTTGTATCAGTACCTGGGTCCCCTGCTGGTGGTACCATTGTTCCTAAAGTTGAAGGATGCAGTTCTGGTGGCCATCAGCGGGTGTCTCTCAGCAGCCAGCTTATCTAAGGAATTAGGCTGCACCACTCTAACTGAAAGGATAAGTTCACCTTTGCAAAAAATAAAAAATAAATGCAAATTTCTTTGAATGTAAAAAAAATGTGCATTTATTTTATTTTTTGTAATGGACATGTAAACCATTGAACCAACAATGGGTGTAATGCCACAGTCCTACAGACTGTTTGTGTATCTGTCTGGCTGTACCTCAGATACAGCCAGGCAGTTACACTGTGACAGGAAGACATAATGAACTACCACAGCGCTTCATAGTGCCATGGTAGTTCATTGAGAGCTACAAGCCGACAGCTGCAAAGCCTGTCTGATATTGCAGTTTTCCCATTCACAGAAAACTATCAATGGATGATGGAGCCAGGCAGGCGGAGCTCCACACTTTTTTTTTTGCCGATAGCGACAGCTAGCGGTGGGGTAGGAGGAGGAGAAGATCCCAGCTAGAATTCAGACTGGGGGACCTGGGGCCGGTGCATCTGAAACATGTTACACCGTGGATGTGGGCATAACATGTAACAAGTTACAAGAAGAAAACTTATCCTTGAAGTTCAGTGCTTCGGTGTTCTTCCTGTGAGCTGTGTCCCTGGCTGATCCTGATCCCGTGCCTTGTTCCTGTGATCTGCTTTATTAATAAACTTAATTTAACTTTATTCAGGGTTCCTGATTTCTTAAAGTGATTGTAAATTAAACATTTTTATTTAAAAAAAATAACAAACATGTCATACTTACCTGCTCTGCACAATGGCTTTGAGAGCAGCCACAATCCTCCTCTTCTCAGGGTCCTCCTGACGGCACTCAGGGTCCCCCTGATGGCACTCTGGGCCTCCTCCCCCTTTCTGAGTGCCCCTATAGCAAGTCGCTTACTGTGGGGGAACTCATACATGCTTGCTCCCGAGATGGCTCTCTGCATCCATAAGACACGGAGGGCATGGCTCAGTCCCGCCCCCTCCACCTAATTGGCTGTGATTGACAGCAGCAGTAGCCAATGGTTACTGATGCTGCAGGGAGAGACTCGGGGTCTTGTGCACATCACTGGATCAAGATCAGGCTTTAGGTATGTATTAAGGCTGCTGAGGGAGGACCTGCATCAAAGGTTTTTTACCTTCATGCATAGAATGCATGAAGGTAAAAAACCTTCAGCCTTTACAACCACTTTAAGGTACAGCCCACTGATCTGGCCATCCTTGCTGGATACCTGGTGCTTGTATCCCTTACACTCTGTTTAACACTGGAAAGGTAAGTAACCAGCTGCTTCTACAGGGTGGCACTGTTTGGATTTTTCAACCTAGTAAAAGGGTCACTTTAACAAATATCTAAATTTCAACTGCAGCTTTTTTAATTACCATATGGCAGTGCAGAACCTCTCTGCTAGAATTTCCAAGGGTAGATCCAAGGACACACCTGAAGTTACAGCAAGTCAGAAGAGGCAGAATACCAAATTTCACAGGCAATGCTGTGAAACTTTTACCGAGCACACTGATAATGTGCCTTTATCAATGCAGCACATTACATGTGCATCCAACAAACAAAACATCCTCCCTAGCAAAAGGATGTGAATCAGCCAGCACTGATCACCATGTCCTTATGATTTCCTATGAGCAATACGTTTAAAAAACACCTCTTTTTTGGCACAGACTTATCAATTCAGTCACAGATCTAGAGAAAATGAATGAATTAAATTAATATTTATCTATACTATTAATATTTCAACTGTATGAAATACAATGGTCTTTATCAATCAATTTGTACATATAAAAAAATTGTTGGAGTGCATGTATTATCTAATGTATATCAAGCAGTAATATTCAAACTTTCATTCTCTAGCTGTTGTTTTTCATGCAGCTTTGAATCTGGCTGTTGCAAAGCAGTGCAGACTCCTTGAGACAAGTCCTCCCTTTGACACTTTGATAGATAAGGTGCAGTGTAATGAATATGCAATTCTGTAACCCACCACAAAAGCATACCCTTCTATAGAAAAGATTGCTACAGCACATGCTTCTACATGATGAGTATAACCTCAGAAACACAGGACAACATTGGTGAAAGTTTTTTACAATATTGTATCAGTGGTTTGTAAAAGGAAACAGCCGATAAAGGAGGGAACAGAACCCGCTTAAGCAACCCGGTGGGCACCCTTGTTGAGCTCATTCATAGTGCATTACCATTCTAGAGGAAGCCTTCATAATCCACTGACAAAATCAAAGAATAACAATATACAAGTACTGCCTTTGATGCATTAGTTTAGCACAAATCAAATGAAAGAAAATCAATAACCTTTAAGATAACCATTTCTGATAATCTTTGCTTGCAGGCATTTCCCTGAAGCAACTCATCTTTTTCAGATGCATACGAATTGAAAGTGTGAGGGAAACAGAAAACAAAATGGAAATACCAAGGATAGAGAGTATAGGCAAACATTTCAGTACTAGCAAAATGGCAGCACTAGCAGCTATTCATTTACATCAAAATAACATTTTCCACTTCTCTGTTTTCCCCAAATCTCATTTCATAGGATTTTAAATGTGCTAAAGGAAAAAAAAAAGAACCTGAATATTTCAGAAATATGAAATAAGTAGCATAAAGCATATGTTAATTATGTGCCAACAAACAAAAGCAGCAAGAACTTTTCCAAATTACTAGGGTTGAATTACAAATCTAGAGGACAGAAAGGCCCCGTTCAGACTTGAGTGATTTTCAGCTTGTAAAACACTCTAAAGCTCCAAAACGCCCAACAAGCGAAATTCCATTTATTTCAATGGCCCCTGTTCACATATGAGCATTCCGTTGCCTGAATAAAAATGCCTAAAGATCAAAAATGTACATGAACTTCTTTTTGGCAGATTACAAACATTTTTGGCCCCACAGACTTCAATAGAACCTGACTTCTGACTTGAGCGGAAAAAGCTCATAAAAAGGTTAAGTTAGCTGCTCTCCACAAGTCAGAAATTGACAGCAAACATCTGGTTGGTTAGCTTAGAGCAGTGATGGCAAACCTCGGCACCCCAGATGTTTTAGAACTACATTTCCCATGATGCTCAACTACTCTACAAAATGCGTGAGCATCATGGGAAATGTAGTTCGAAACATCTGGGGTGCCAAGGTTCGCCATTACAGGCATAGACAGTACCTACCCTCTTCCATTTTCAAAATTACTTACTGTCAAAATGGAGCTACCATCTACAGCCTTCTATAGGATGAGTGGTAGTCTGGATCTCAATCTGTTGACAGGCTCAATATATCTCTACTGAGAACTGGAACAGTCATTGAGACGCATCACTAGATTGCACAGACACATGAAAAATTATGTTTCTGTGCATGCCAATGTCTGTTTTGAGCTAATGCATGCTGAATGACAGTGGTCTGTCACTTATACAGCAATGCCCAGCTAGGAAAAGTGATAACCTCCTTTTGCAAGAGCACATCGCCATTCATCTGACCAAGTAAATAAATGGGTAATGTTGGAACTGGAGAAAACCAAGATACTTTTATTTACCAAGTAAAGCAAATCTGTCCTAATGCATATTGCCTGACTGGCAATCTTACAACTGCAGCAGCATGGTTTGAATACAAGCCAAAGAATAGAAATTTCCAACAGAGCTTTGCAAGCAGGCAGATTCTAAAATAACTATTAAAAATACAAATATCATAAAATGAAAAGAGAAAAATGTTAACTAGAACGCATATGCAAGAATTAAAAAAACACATACACAGAACCAAACTGCATAAATAACTGCTATTTTTTGGCTATAAACTATCCATTTTGTTTTATTATATGGTATATGTTGAAAAAAGGTTGCAGTTCTATTATTAAAGGGTATGTCCACTCTCCTTCTCAGCATGTCCCAGGCTAGGAGTGAGAAGTTTTTTTCAAGGGGCGTTCATTAAACCTATAGAAAATTCAGAAAATTTGCACACTTAAAGTAGTATTAAACCCCAGTGATCCTGCCAGTAACACTTTTTCTGCCTTAGGATGGACTGTTAAGTGTTTGCACAGAGCAGGTTCACACCAAAATGAAGCACAATACACTGCAATTCTGAGTAATATAGCATGATAAAGAACTGTGAACACAAGGTGGCATGCATAGTTACATAGTTAGGTTGAAAAAAGACACAAGTCCATCAAGTTCTACCAAAAAAAAATAAAAAATACAATCCCATATACACAAACCTACACAGTTGATCCAGAGGAAGGCAAAAAAAAAAACAGCAAAGCATGCTCCAATTTGCTACAGCAGGGGAAAAAATCCTTTCTGATCCCCCAAGAAGCAATCACATTTTTACCTGGATCAAGTTTACCTATAAATGTTAGTACCCGGTTATATTGCGTACATTTAGGAAAGAATCCAGGTCTTTTTTAAAGCAATCGACTGAGCTTGCCAGAACCACCTCTGGAGGGAGTCTATTCCACATTATCACAGCTCTTACTGTGAAGAAACCTTTCCGTATTTGGAAATTAGATCTTGTTTCCTCTAGACGTAAAGAGTGCCCACTTATCCTCTGTGATGACCTTAAAGTGAATAACTCAACACTAAGTAACGGATATGAATGACTTATGTATTTGTACATGTTGATCATATCCCCCTTAATCTCCTATTCTCAAGAGGGAATAGATTCAGTCCCTCTAATCTTTCCTCATAGCTGAGCTCCTCCATGCCTCTTATCAGTTTGGTTGCCCTTCTCTGCACTTTCTCCAGTTCCCCGATATCCTTTTTGGGAACTGATGCTCAAATCCGAACTGCATAGTCCAAATGAGGTCTTACTAATGATTTGTACAGGGGCAAAATTATATTTCTCTCCCTGGAATCCATACCTCTCTTAATACAAGAAATTACTTTGCTCTTTGGAAACCGCAGCTTGGCATTGCATGCTATGACTGAGCTTATGATCTACCAAAAACCCCAGATCCTTCTCCACCATTGATTCCCCCAGATGTACTCCCCATAGTATGTATGATGCATGCATATTCTTAGCCCCCAAGTGTATTACTTTACATTTATCAATATTAAACCTCATTTGTCACTTAGTTTCCTAATTAGTGCATCAAGGTCAGCTTGTAAATTGGAGACATCCTGTAAGGACGTTATTCCACTCCATTATTCCAAATAGCTTAGTGTCATCTGCAAAGACAGAAATTGTACTTTTAATCCCAGTCTCTATACCATTTATAAAGATATTAAAAAGTAGGGGTCCCAACATTGAACCTTGGGGTATACCACTGATTAGACCATTCAGAGTAAGAATCATGAACCACTACTCACTGAATTCTGTCTTTTAGCCAGTTTTCTATACATTTACAAATTGATCGCGCCAAGCCTGTAAACTTTACCTGACACATGAGCCGTGTGTGGTGAACTGTGTCAAACACTTTTGCAAGGTATACCACATCCACAGCCATCCCTCTGTCCAAGGTTTTACTTACCTCCTCATAAAAAGAAAGGTTTTTTTCAAAACGTCTGTCTTTCATGAATCTATGCTGTCTGTTGCTTAAAATATTTTTTTCCAACAAGAACAGGTCATAGTTACTTGGTAAAGACTTTGATCCCGTTTTAAATATGGGCACCACATTGGCCCTGCGCCAATCCAGTGGTATCATTCCAGTTATTAACGATTCCCTAAAAATTTGAAACAATGGCCTTGAAATGACAGAGCTCAATTCTTTTAGGATCAGTGGGTGGATGCCATTTGGTCCAGGTGATTTATCCACCTTTATTCTGTCTAAATATTTCTGGAGCATATCCCTTTTGAGCCATTGTGGATCATTTGGTGCTGTGCCAGTAGCACCCCCATTATGGACATGAGCTCACCCATGCTCCTTTGTATACAAAGAGCTGAAGAAAGTATTTCATACATTTGCCTTCTCTTTGTTCCCAGTCACCCACTCTAGATTATTTTTGTAAAGGGCCTACATGCTCAGACCTGACCTTTTTACTCTTAATATATTTGAAGAATACTGCAATTCACAGTAATATAACGCAATACAGCACTATGTACAGCACTGTGCATAGACCAATTATCTCTCACTGCAAGCACTGTAAGTTCACCTTATCTACTTCAACACACACTGACAAAAGGCAGCTTGTAACCCTGCCTTGTATAAGCTGGGTGCTGGGATATAAGAAAACCCCCATTATTCACCCTCATAAGCCACTTGACCACAGTACAAAGGCAAGAAATGTTCTATTGGCAACTGGTTGCAATAGTTGTGAGTGACTAGCATTCCCAAGCTACAAATGAGTTAGGTGCACTATGAATCCATGCTTGACCCTAATCCAAAGCTCCAGCTCATCCATAATAGCAGCACTATTGTGTTGAGTTCCTGTAGCAAGAAACTACTCCATGTGACGTCATCACCGGGCTTGTAAAATTATTGCAGGGGCAGCTGTCGGGAGCTCAATTCTGATGTAGGCTTGCTCCCCCCCCCCCCCAGAGCAACATTAACCAAGGGCCCTTTGTCAATGTATGCATGTGACATAGGGAAGGGAATAGTCAGAGTTTCATAGAACAGTAGTAATACTAGTTGGAATTTCAGTGCAGAAAAGTCACTGTGTTGTCAGCCCAAACAGCAAGTTAGAAGCACGCTGATGTCTGACCTGCCTTCAACTGAAGCTAATTGAGCAGAGATCACTCTTCATTAGCTTTTTCCCTGGCTAGAGAGGCCAGAAAAAGTGACAGCCTTTCCCAGAAGTGACATAATGCATATCACTTTCTTAGGATCGAGAGTGCCTGCTGCTTCCGCTTTGTTCCTTTGTCAGTCTTATTTCCCTTCTTACAAATATGTTCCCCCAGTTGTCTCCCTTGTATATTTCCTGTGTATATGCTTATGTATTTAGTTAGTTGTTAGGTTTCTGCATTTCGGTTGTTCGGTTTTTGATTCAGTTTTGATTTCATGCATGACCATTGGATGTTATGATCTGTTGCATTATTTCTTGTTGCCATTTTCTCATTTGTATCCAATTTCAGACGTATCCCTGGTCTTTAATAGTTCTGTTACTCTATTTTTTTTTTTATTTGAAAAACTTCAATAAAAATATTAAAAGAAGAACCTGCAAAAGTGCCATTGGTAGCAAAAGGGTTAATATGTATCTTGATTAATTCCTACAAGATGATAACGCTGCATGCTGAGCTATCTGAATTGTTAATACACTTCTTATTACAGCATATTACAGGTTTTGTTATTAAGGGAATTTACTTAATGAAACACTTTGTCTTTTGAACCAATCTTTTTATGTGTAAAATAGAAGTCAGATAAAATTAAAAGTATGCAAATGCTTTTAAAGTTTAGATTTAAGGTCCATTAACAAGTTGAACAATTGCAGATGGCCCCAGGGTGTTTTCAGAAATGTATGTATCTATTAAATTAAATGTAATGTAAATGGCAGGAAAAAAGTCTACTAAATTAAGATGAACACAATAGTCAAGATTTATCTTTGCACTTGAATACAACTCTGCTATTAGTGTGCAGTAAATTGGATGTGGATCATTGCTGTTTTCTTTCCTTGTATCTCCAAACTGAACACAAACAGTTTTGGGACCCCATGTAGTTCATTAATGAACACACAAGCAGTACAGCAGAAAAAAAGCACAGCGTACACATTTCTAGGCTTTGCCAGTTTCTACCACTGGTTCTTGCTATAGCAAAAAGAAATACCCCATTAAAAGATTAACAAAAGTGAAAGTAAAGGTATTCTCGCGCCAATCTACGTGCCCTAAAATAAAAGTTTTGGTTGCAGCAAAACACCGGCAGGGGTAATAACCCTCCCCAGAGTAAGTGATTATAGATAAGAATGGTGTTGCGCTCCAGCTAAATAAATATACTAAACTAAAATAGCTAGTACCTAAGTAGCAGGAAGGTGAGAAATAGATATTAAACTACGTGCTTAAATAAACTCAAACAGTGTGCATAACCACTTGGGTGTAACGCATCAAATAGTGCACTTGACATAAAGAACAATCCCAGATCAAGTGCTATATAGAATCCAAAGTATCAGTGAAACAGCGTGCAATAGAAATAAATATTAATGGGGGCGTGGCTTGGCGCGCATCGGGAATGGCCGCTTGAGACAAGAGCTCCAGGAGACCCATAGCCCGTAAGCTCTCCCTTCGGTCTATTTCGAGCCGCATCATGCTGAAATCAGCTCGCCACCACACCGGGACGGGAATGGGAGCCCGCCGTCAACCCGGGACCCCCCATACGCGGAGTATCCAGGACATTTTTTTACCTCACAGGCCCGAGCAGGCGGCAGCACACCTTCTAAGATGGCGCTGCCAAGAGGCGAGGAGGATGATCTCAGCGATGGCTCCTTGTCCACAGCCGAAGACCCGGTAAGCGGGCTGGGGAACCCCAACCACCCCCTCACGCTGGGAGACATGACCTCAATTGCGTCTGATATTAAGAATATGCTTTTCTCCGCAATTACCGATCTTAAAGCTGACTTGCTGTCGCTCACAGAAAAGATGTCTACCCTGGAGAAAGCTGAAAGTAAGCGGGACAGGACTGTACGCAGATTGGAGGCTACAGCAGCCTCACATGCGGTTCATTTAATCAACATTAATAGACACTTGGAGGACCTCGATAATAGGGGAAGGAGGAGTAATATTCGGGTGAGGGGGATCCCAGAAACTGTAGGCCCTGATCAGATTACTTCGGCCCTGAGATCAGTGTTTAATAACCTGCTGGAAAACCCTATTGATTCCCCCATTGACTTTGTGCGAGCTCATAGGGCTTTGAGAGCTAGACCCCTGGATTCAGCCCCTCCCCGGGACGTTATCTGCTGCCTCCAGAGTTTTCAGCTGAAAGAGGAAATTTTAAGTCAAGCCAGGAAAAACGATCGGATTGTATTCAATGAAGCGGAGATTTCGTTGTTTCAGGACTTGTCGCCTATAACCCTGCAAAACAGACGGGTGTTACGACCGTTACTAGAAGCGCTTCGTGAGAGAGGCATCGTTTATAAATGGCGCTTTCCCTTCGCTTTGCAAGCCACATTCGAAGGGAGACAGTTTTTGCTTCGGATCCCCGAAGATCTTCCAGATTTTTGTGCTGGCCTACATATCCCTTGTGCTGACTTGCCGGAATGGTATGCTGAGTTTAAACTCCCTCAACCTGAGCTCAGCCCTCCTACTACCCCTTTGTCCTCGCCAGCTAAACCTCCGCAGAAGAGGAGCAAAATCGGGCAACGCTCCTCCAGGGAAGGATCCCGTGCACCCCAACCCTCCAGGCAGTCCAGGAATCATGATCGCACTTAAAGAGATGCTGACTGGATAATGGATGATTTTTGCCTCTGTTCCCCTCTTCATTTCTTTTGTTTTTGCCAGTTTGCACTTTGCACGTTGTTACATGGTTGTGGGGGTGCTTATTTGGACGATGGTTGCTTCTAAGCTTGCACCCCCTCTCTCTCAGACGCCACTTCCCTCACAGACTTGAAGCGGGTTCTTTGCCCTGAGAGGTGGACATTTGCTAAGCCCTTGTTACTTGGATACTACCAGCCCTTCTCTCTTACCCGTCCCTCTCCCTCCTGGTGGGCACATAGATGTTTCCCCCCCCCCCCCTTTTTTTTTTTTTTTTTTTTTTTTTTTTTTTTAACCGAAGGTTATTTCGCACGTTTGGTTGACGCTACTTAGGGCGCTGGGTCTCCGTATTGGATGCTTATTTACCTGTTATTGTAGTACTTAAAATTTTGGTTCACATTAGTAATCTATTTGCTTTGTCTAAACTATAACTTACATTCCTCGTGTGTGGAGTTCCTCCCACGTACCCCACAAGCGGCCCGCAGGGCACTTAGGTGTTGCCTTGTGGTTTGCCCGCACATTGTTTTTGCCTGTAGCCGCAGTGAGCACAGGCCGTATCTTGCCTTTTTGTGATATTTCCCCTCCGGGGGACAACCTGTTTCCTTCTTTTTTCTGCTTCTGACTTTTCTCTTTCTCTATTTCCCTCTGAGGGTCTATCCTCTTCTCACCTCTGTTCCTCTTCCCTTTTTGCGGGCCGGGTGACCCCGGGGAGCAAACGTACGAGAGCCCATGGCCTACGCGGAGTTGGCAACTAGACCGACATTGGTCTCCCACAACGTCCGCGGTCTTAACATACCGGAGAAGCGCACTTCAGTCCTCAGGGAGCTGGGCAAAGTTGGCCCCCTCTTTGTCTACTTACAGGAGACGCATTTTGCCCATCACTCACACCCTAAACTCTGGCACAAGAACTACCCTCAGGTATTCTATGCCTCGAATTCTCAAGCTAAGACTAAAGGAGTTGCCATCTTAATTCATAA
Source organism: Lithobates pipiens (assembly GCF_037356315.1). Lineage (NCBI taxonomy): Eukaryota > Metazoa > Chordata > Amphibia > Anura > Ranidae > Lithobates > Lithobates pipiens. Next base: position 378,088,130 of record NW_027507748.1, on the reverse strand, counting down.
AACAGCGGGGTTCACGGTCACACAAATACTAGCTGACCCTGACGGCAGGTACATATTTGTTAAAGGGACATGGGGCAACGTTCCGCTGACTCTGGCCAATGTCTATTTTCCCAACAGTGCGCACAAATCTTTTTGCAGACATCTGATAGAGGAACTGAAGGGTTTTGCCACGGGCTGCATTATCTTGGGAGGTGATTTCAATCTCCCTCTTGACCCATCTCAGGACACTTCCTCTGGCAGATCAAGCATTCCTTATTGCACTCTGAAATACATTAAAAACCTCTTGCATTCTTTAACCTTAATTGATGCATGGCGCACGTTGAATCCCAGAGGCAGGGACTTCACCTGTTATTCAACGCCCCATGATAAATACTCTTGCATTGACTATGTTTTTGTGACCCAAAGGGACCTACAGAATTTAAGAGATGCTCGGATAGGCATACAGTCCCTCTCAGACCATGCCCCCATTTCCCTCTCCCTTGACCACCTTGGGGACAGACCTAAGACGTGTATGTGGAGGTTGAATTCGGCCTTGCTGACGGACCCAGAACTACTCCCCAAACTGACTGACGCTCTCAGACATTACTTCCTTGATAACACTTCCGAAGAGCTCTCCCCCTTGACTATTTGGGAAGCTCACAAGTGCGTCATACGGGGGGAGCTCATCCGCGCAGGGGCTTCTCGTAAACGGGTAGCCGCCCAACAGCTCCGCACGCTAACTGATAAGATAGCTCGTTTGGAACTTCGCCATAAAGCAACCCTAGATTCCCTACAGGCTCAGGAGCTGTTACAAACCCGCCAGGCACTTAGGGACCTGTTGGACACTAGGAGCAGACGCACCCTTTTCCTGAAAAAAAAAATCTACTACGAGAAGGGGGATAAGGGGGGGGAGATGCTAGCTAGGGCATTAAAGGACGCTTCACTGGCCAATAATATCTTGGCCATTAGAACAAACGATGGCACTCTGACTAACAGGACCGACAAAATTGCAGAAAGCTTCCATCAATTTTACTCCCGTCTCTATAGTGTCCCTCCCCAGCATAATCCGGGGGGACAGCTAGGTGATAGGACCCATATTATAAAAGACTACTTAGTTCAGAGCGGTATGCCGACTCTTTCCCCAGAAGCTGCTGAATCGTTGGAACTCCCCATCTCGCCCGAGGAGCTTTCGACAGCGGTTAAGAACCTTAAAGCGGGCAAAAGCCCGGGCCCGGATGGGTTCACGGCCCACTATTACAAGGTCTTTTTCAATCTTCTTGAGAAACCTCTTCTGAAGGTCTTTAATTCGCTCAACGAACCACGCAACCTACCTGAAACTTTTCTGGGTGCGCATATAACATTACTGCCTAAACCAGGGAAGGATCCCTCGGTCTGCTCTAATTATCGCCCGATCTCCCTCCTAAATTTAGATCTTAAAATCTTGGCGAAAATCGTTTGCGGTCTTTCTTACCGCATTTGATAGGCGCTGAGCAGGTGGGGTTCATGCCGGGGAGGGAGTCCAGAGACAATGTGACCAAGGCTCTAAATTTAATACACCTGTGTCGCTCCACAAACGTCGAGGGCCTTCTCCTGTCTACGGACGCGGTCGACAGGGTCGCGTGGGACTACCTGTTCCTAACCTGCGGCCACATTGGCCTGCGACCACATATGTTCTCATGGATCTCCTCCCTCTACCAGAACCCTACTGCCCAACTCAAAATCAATGGCACCTTGTCAGAACGGGTATCTATTCACAATGGTACGAGACAAGGCTGCCCTTTATCCCCCATATTATTTATTTTATCCTTGGAGCCATTTATTCGTACCATTAATAACTCCCCTGCCATTGAAGGCTTCCGGGTTGGCCCAAAGACCTACAAGGTAGCTGCGTATGCAGATGATTTATTGTTTTTTTTGGTTCATCCCCATTCCTCGATCCCCAATCTACTCAAGGCTTTTTCTGACTTTGGTTTTTTGTCTAACCTAAAAATCAATTACACTAAATCGGAGGCGATGAATATTTCACTGCCCCCGGCTTCGCTCAGTTTAGCTCAGCAGAACAGCTCTTTCAGGTGGGTTGCGGATTCGTTGACTTACTTGGGGATTCAGCTCACTCCATAGCTCCCGTCCATTTACACCAAAAATTTCGTACCTTTACTACGACGACTGGAAACGGACTTGTCTAAATGGTCACTTAAACATTTTTCCTGGTTTGGCAGGGCAGCCATCATTAAAATGGTGACGTTGCCCAGGGTCTTATATTTGCTCCACACTCTGCCTGTAGAGCTTCCAGCGAGTTTTTTTAAGCGTTTAAATTCTATTTTGCGGAAATTTCTTTGGGCGGACAAAAAACCCCGTATTTGTTTGCGCACCCTGACGCGTCCTAAAACAGAAGGAGGCCTAGGGTTCCCCGACTTTAAACGCTACTACCAGGCGACGCACCTCGCACGTATTATCGACTGGCACTGTCACGCCAATGGTAAGGACTGGGTCCCCCTGGAAGAAAGTTTCTCACGAACGCCTCTTAAATTTTCACCCTGGATACCTTGGAACAAATGCCCAGCGGGCTTAACACAACACCCTTTAATTAAAACCACTTTAAAAAATTTCCACAAACTCGTGGCAGCGCACCAGATAGCGTCTGTTCCAGGGCTTATGTCCCCCTTGACACAGAACCCGGACTTCCCCCCTGGCCTGGAGTCAGGGTCCTTTTTATGCGTGGATTCCTCTCCTATTCTCATCTCCCATCTTGTTTCGGCGGGTCGGACGCGCATGTACAGTGATTTACGAGACGATATCTCCCTGAGAGCGTTACCTTTTTGGAGCTATAGACAAGCTTGCCACTACATACTGACACCTAAGCGGAAAAACACTGTGACGAGAGATTTCACCACCTTCGAATCCCTGTGTCGTAAGGGCGAACCAGTGGCGAGAACTACGTCCATTTTGTATACATTCTTACACGGTCTCGGGGATCAGGACACACCCAAATTTAGGGCTCAGTGGGAATCGGCCCTCCAAACCAGGTTTACGGACATGCAATGGCAGAATGCTTGTACCCTAGCACATAAGTGCTCCATTAGCACTAGATTGCAGGAGAATTCATATAAACTCCTCTCACACTGGTACGCCACTCCGGACAAAGTGAAGAGGTGGTACCCGCTGTCCTCAGACCTGTGTTGGAGATGCGGCGAGGCTAAGGGCGATATGCTACATATATGGTGGGATTGCCCCAAGATACGTAGCTTCTGGGACCAAGTTCTGGGACTGATTAGGAAGATTACAGACACTAAGATGACTCTCTCACCAGCCTGTTGTCTACTTCACATTTCTGACTTCCCGATGGGAAGATATAAGAGATCCCTAACCAAACACCTTTTGATGGCAGCGAAATCGTTGATCCCCAAATACTGGAAATCTCAACTGACACCGTCGGTGAAAGAATGGTTGAGCGCGGTTAATTTCATTTACTCGATGGAGGAGACGCTCGCTATTGCAGATGAAACAGCTGACAGATTTCACACCACATGGACCCCATGGGTACTTTTTAAGTATTCGGACGCTTTTTCTAGATCCACTGGGGGCTGATTATGATACTTTTTCACTGGACGGATTGTGGTTCTCCGGTTCTCACTCCCACCCCCCTCCTTTCGGGCTTGGGGGGGGTGGTGTTGACAGATACCCTCTGTGGCCTGAGGGGTTTCCCCCCGGGGCTGCTTGGTCCTCTCTCACTTTTCTCTAACGTAGCTCACACCTGCACTCTCTTCCTTTTTTTCTCCTTTTTCTTTTTCTTATCACTCCCCTCTTCTCTCCTTCTCTACTCCCTTCTTTGTATTTTATGGTCAAGACCTTTAATATTTGGTTACTGGTCTCTTAGCGTAAACTTGATTAATAGACATGTTCTCAATCTGCCTATGTATAAACTATGCATTGCACTTGTTTCCCTCCAAAGATGTTATACTGGTGCAAGTTCACTTTTTCTTTTCTCTGGAGGATATGTTCAGATTCACTGTTTATCTACTGTTATATGACTGTACATGGCGAGATGATGTAATCTTGGTTTGTGATTGTATCTGCTTCTTGACTCAATAAACTCTTTTAAATTGAAAAAAAAAAAAAAGAAATAAATATTAATAAATATATAATACAAATAAAAACAGAAAAAATTAATAAAAATAGAATAACCTATATTAATAGAAATGATACTAAAAATATCAGAGGAGATAAAACTTATAAACGCTAAATGGTGCAACTTTAAAAGGTGCAATAGCAATCAGTGATAATTAATCAAAAATGCACAAGGTGCTAATAATGATATTCAAAATCCAAGCACAATGGAGATGTGCTCTCAAAGCCAAAAAAAGGTGCTCAAATGTAGCTCTTACAATGAAGTTCACTATAATCATGCAAAAAATAAATCCATTCAGTGATAGGCAAATCAATATCCTGCGTGCCCAGAAAAAAGGGGGGGGTAATTCCACCAGTGCTTCTGTGCGTCTTGTGTCCTCACAATAGGTGCAGTAATTACCTTACCTTACTGCTGTAAGGTAAACAGCACTCCCAAAGAGCCACTTGTTATCCGCTGGTATGGGTTCAATAAGTAGTATTACTCTGGACACTCATTCACCGTAGGCATGTTGTATCATACAGAGAAAACAATGAACAAACGAATAAAAATGCACAATAACAAAACGAACGAGCGCCACGCTCGTACTCTGGACGTCACTTCCGGTGTCCTCACTAGCCAATTGCATCAGAAGTCACATGACGATACGCGTATGAACGCAATTGGCTAGTGAGGACACCGGAAGTGACGTCCGGAGTACGAGCGTGGCGCTCGTTCGTTTTGTTATTGTGCATTTTTATTCGTTTTAAATGTGAGTACCCAAGCTTCGTTTCTTATCTAAATAAACTGTGAATACGTACTTCACCATTGGAGTGTTCCCCTTGTTTTCTCTGTATGATACAACATGCCTACGTTGAATGAGTGTCCAGAGTAATACTACTTATTGAACCCATACCAGCGGATAACAAGTGGCTCTTTGGGAGTGCTGTTTACCTTACAGCAGTAAGGTAAGGTAATTACTGCACCTATTGTGAGGACACAAGACGCACAGAAGCACTGGTGGAATTACCCCCCCCTTTTTTCTGGGCACGCAGGATATTGATTTGCCTATCACTGAATGGATTTATTTTTTGCATGATTATAGTGAACTTCATTGTAAGAGCTACGTTTGAGCACCTTTTTTTGGCTTTGAGAGCACATCTCCATTGTGCTTGGATTTTGAATATCATTATTAGCACCTTGTGCATTTTTGATTAATTATCACTGATTGCTATTGCACCTTTTAAAGTTGCACCATTTAGCGTTTATAAGTTTTATCTCCTCTGATATTTTTAGTATCATTTCTATTAATATAGGTTATTCTATTTTTATTTATTTTTTCTGTTTTTATTTGTATTATATATTTATTAATATTTATTTCTATTGCACGCTGTTTCACTGATACTTTGAATTCTATATAGCACTTGATCTGGGATTGTTCTTTATGTCAAGTGCACTATTTGATGCGTTACACCCAAGTGGTTATGCACACTGTTTGAGTTTATTTAAGCACGTAGTTTAATATCTACTTCTCACCTTCCTGCTACTTAGGTACTAGCTATTTTAGTTTAGTATATTTATTTAGCTGGAGCGCAACACCATTCTTATCTATTAAAAGATTAACAAAGTTACACAACCGGGATTTGCTGCAATATTCAGATTAAGGATAGAGATTTCCCCTGCAGTATGTTATTCCGCCACCAGATGACCTCAGACTAATGGTCGGCAGCATTCAACCCACTTCCTCTGAGTCCAGATCATCCTGGACCTGCCCTAACCTGTTACTGGGCAGTAAAAAAGGAAGTATTTCAATAAAGAGATTGATTATCTCAAAGGCACCCTGCATTATCCTCCTATCAGCATGCTTCTTGTCAGAACATAAACTGTTGTGCTGTTGCTTCTTCTTTCAGTCCAGCTCTGATCTATAAGGACTGCACAAGGCTAATAGCAGGTCGTTTAGGTACCTGCACCTCTTGCATTTTAAAAATATACGTAATGATGTAATAAATATTACAGAGCTGCATTATCTGTTTCTTTAATATCTTCCAGGAGTTCAGCTTTAAAGTTTAAGTCCAGTCAAATCCTAAGTATGCTTAAACCTGCTCCCAACCCCATTCTAAGCCCTATTCTAACTACCCTGTAAAGGAAAGACGTCTATACTTATCTATGCTGAGAGCACTCCAGTCAGGTCACATTATCAGCTCCCAGTGCCGGATTCAATGTAGAGGAGGAACAGCTTACAACAGATGCCCCATAGTAAGCCTATAGGTGACATCAGTGCCTAGGCTCTTCAGACCTTGTCGGCGATCTCTCCGCTTTGCTCAAGGCAGCTTTAGTGCTTTTTGGTCTGATCTTAATAGTTGTATGTAAAATGTACTATTTGGCTATCAAATAGCGTTTTACAACACTAAACCTTTCATCCAGTTTCTAAATTTCTGCATTTGTAAATTCCAAAACCAATATAAAAGAAATAGTAGTGGTAAAAAAGCACTTGTGGGTTTAACCAATCCTTTTTTTTTATTCTCCTTTAAGGGGGTATGCCCTATGCCTGCATACTTTTGCTAATAGGTGTCCCTCATTCCCATCTCGAAAGGTTGAGAGGTATGGATAATGGCTGGATTGATTAGTATATTGAGAGCCCTAAAGTATATCTAATTGCAAGAACAAAAATGTAAAATATTGCAACTTGTCAGTCTCTAGGTGAGTGGCTGCTTTACTTTTCTTGTGTCTGGCTTTTGACCTTTATTTTCAACTGGTGATACTACCAGTAACACTTCCTGTTCTAAGGTCTCAATGCTCACTCACTACACTATGGAGGTTATTTACAAAAGGCAAATCCACTTTGCACTACAAGTGTACTGAAAGTGCACTTAGAAGTGCAGTCGCTGTAGATCTGAGGGGTAGATCTGAAATGAGGGGAAGCTCTGCTGATTTTATCATCCAGTCACATGCAAGGTAAAGATATGTTTTTTATTTTCCTTGCATGTCCCCCCTCGGATCTACAGAGACTGCACTTCCAAGTGCATTTTCAAGTGCACTTGTAGTGCAAAGTGGATTTATAGAAGAGCGGCATTGTCATACTATGGTAGGAAGTGTGTTAAGACTGCAGAACACCTCCCCCTCTCCATGTCTCTATTACATAGAGAGAGGTGTTATGTAGTTCACAGAAGTAACCTAGGCAGGGCTGATAAGACTCCTTGAAATTTTAGTGCAGCAAAATCACTGTGTTGACAGCTCACTACAGAAAGTTACAAGCTCTCTGATTTTCTGGCAAGATGGACACATATTTTATTGTATATTTAAAAGACCAAAAGGAAGACTTTTTCTTTTTAGGATTTATGTGAATGAATAACTTATATAGTGCTACATTTGCGAACAAAATCGCCTCAGGGCGCTTTTGCTGCCAGTGTCCGTCTGGGTTTTCATAAGGCCCCTTTCACACTGACGATCTGTTCAGGCCCGCCTGTCAGTTTTTCAGGCGGACCGGAACGGATGCTCCATAGAGCTCTATGGAGCGTCGTATGTCAGCGGTGACATGTCCGCTGACATCCGACCCACTCCGATCCGAAAAAGTGTGACGGAGGAAAAAGCTATTTTTCCATCCATCTGCGGATCGGATCGGGTGACGATGGACACTCCGATCTCCCATATGGGAGAGCGGCGCTGTGACAGGTCCATCCCTGCGCAGTGTGCAGAGACAGACCTGTCATCTCCCTGCTCAGCGGGGATCGATGGAGTGATCCCCGCTGAGGAAACGGATCAGCACTGATCCGCCCCGTGTGAAAGGACTCTTTGAGATGGGTCTTGAGCTTCTACCTGAAGGCCAGATAGTTTTCCTCCGAGCAGATGTCTGCGGGTAGAGCATTCCATAGCCATGGTCCTTGTACTGTGAACCTTTGTTCATCTTTTAATTTGTAACAGCTCTTGGGGATGTGGAGGAGGTTCTGATTAGTTGACCGGAGAGTGCGACCTGGGGGGTAGTGCTTTTTTTTGTCGCAGAGGTATTGCGGGGCTTTTTCTTGTGCCTATTTGTAAGTGAGGCAGAGGGTCTTGCCTGTAACTCCATCCATCACAGCTAGCCAACGGAGGGTCCTCTGGGACAGGGTGATTGATTCCCATGTTTTTTTCCCCAGTTACCAGTCTGGCTGCTGTGTTCTGGACTGTTTGTAGACGTGAAATTTGATGTTTTGGAAGTCCTAGGTTCCTCTGTCCCTCGTTCCTCCTCATTTATCCCTATATATATATAAAATGCACTTTTTATCTATCAAAAAGTTTTTCCCAGTGCTAAACCTTTCATCTAATTTCTAAATGACTACATTTGTAAATTCCAAAAGCCAATATAAAGGAATAGTAGCAGTAAAAGTGCACTTATGTGTTTACAAATCTTGTTTTTTTGTAAAATTCTACTTTAAAGGGGTGTGACAAGGGGTGTGTCCCATGCCTGCATACTTTTGCTGATAGGTTTCCCCCATTTCCATCTCAAAAAGTTGGGAGGTATGCTTTAACCACTTGGGTCACCAGTGCCATTTTAAAATGGCACAGGAATAGCAGTAATTTATCCCAGAGCCACCCCAGTCCTGTTTTAAAATAGAGGTCATTCTCAGCGGTTTCAGTAGGTCCCACTGTCATTAGCACAGGAAGTGCAGACTGTCAGTCAGACCCAGCTTAAGTCAGTTAAACCCAGGAGCTGACACAATCAGATGCAAAGCAGCGCTCCACATGTGTGCTTGTAGCAGACCACTGTAAACACAATGGGACTCCTGAGTGTGTTTATGTCAAGGAGGATGTAAAGTCCCAAGTAAGTTGACAGAGGCCTGGACAGAACTGCTTTAGCTCTGACACTCCTCTCCCTGCAGCAACAGGTCAATGCAATAGTGATCTGTTGTTTTCTGATTCTAGCCAGCAATAGATCACTTATCAGAACCAGACCTTCATCAATTAAAAAAGTTTCAATTGTTGTTTAAAAAAGTGTAGAACTAAAATTAAATAAATGATTAAAATGTATATGTTTATATATACACTCACCGGCCATTTAATTCGGTACACCTGGTCTGAGTATTTTAAAAACTGCTGATCAACTGGGATTTTCACACACAACCATCTCTAGGGTTTACAGAGAATGATTAGAAAAGAGAAAATATCCAGTGAGTGGCAGTTGTGTGGACGAGGTCAGAGGAGAATGGGCAGACTGATTCCAAATGATTGAAAGGTAACAGTAACTCAAATAATCACTTGTTACAACCAAGGTATTCAGAATACCATCTCTTAATGCACAACACATTGAACCTTGAAGCAGATGGGCTACAACAGCAGAAGACCACCCTGGGTGCCACTCCTGTCAGATAAGAACAGGAAACAGCAGCAATTCACATAGGCTCACCAAAATTGGACAATAGAAGATTGGAAAAAAGTTGCCTGGTTTGATGAGTCTTAATTTCAGCTGCATCATTCCGATGGTAGGGTCAGAATTTGGTGTAAACAACATAAAAGCATTTATCCATCCTGCCTTGTATCAATGGATTAGGCTGGTGTTGTGGTGTAATGGTGTGGGGGATATTTTCTTGGTACACTTTGGGCCCCTTAGTACCAATTGAGCATTGTTTAATTATATTGTTTTAGTATTGAGTATTGTTGCTGACCATGTCAATCTATCATTGCTGGCTACATTCAGCAGGATAATGTACCATGTCACAGAGCTCAAATCATCTCACCACTGGTTTCTTGAACATGACAATGAGATCACTGTACTCCAATGACCTCCACAGTCACCAAATCTCAAGCCAATAGAGCACCTTTGGGATGTGGTGGAAGAGGAGATTCGCATCTTGGATGCGCAGCCGACAAATCTGCAGCAACTGTGTGATGCTATCATGTCAATATGGACTAAAATCTCTGAGGAATGTTTCTAACACTTTGTTGAATCTATGCCCCAAAGAATTAAGGCAGTTCTGCAGGCAAAAGGGGGTCCAACCCGGTACTAGCAAGGTGTACCTAATAAAGTGGCCGGAGAGTGTAGATCAAAATATTAGGCTTTCCAGATTACCTGCAGGTGGCACTGAGGTTCTTATGCCGCATATACACGACCGGACTTTCCGTCAGAATGAACTCTGACAGACTTTTCTACTGACTTTTCGACAGAGTTCTGACGCAGTTCCGCTGAAACGGACTTGCCTACACGATCACACCAAAGTCCGATCAACTAAAGTGATGACGTACGACGGGACTAGAAAAAGGAAGTTCAATAGCCAGTAGCCAATAGCTGCCCTTCCGTCGTTGTTGGACCTGCATACAGACGAGCAGTTTTCTCGATAGGAACTGGTTCCGGCGGAAAGATTTCAAACATGTTCTATTTCTAAAGTCCATCAGATTTTTCGACAGAAAAGGTCCATGAAGCCAACACACGATCGAATTGTCCGTCGGATTCATTCTGTCTGAACTTTACTGTTGAAAAGTCATGTTGTGTATACACGGCATTAGATGTGAATGTGGTTATATTGATGTCCACTAACATGTGGCTCCCAACAGCCCCAGCGCCATAGGTGTGTGCACGGGATGTACCGGGTGTGCCTGGGCACACCTTAATCACTCCCTGTTAGTGTAGCTGCATGCCAGCTGTCTCCCGAGTTATCCTGTGAAAACCGACAAGAGTGTGTATAGCACTTTCACATTGAGCAGATCGCTAGGCTAAGAGCCACTAAGTGCGTTAAATTGTCATGCAATGCCACTGCTTGACCAGCTGTCAAAACTTGGCGGTGATGTTCGAGTGGCCGGGAGTGAACAGCTATCATACGCCAGCCAATGGAACAGGGGCTGGGCGAGCCGCTCCGTGTATGTGGGTCTACCCCCTTTCTATCAGCTATCATACACCAGCCAACGGGATATGGGCAGGGTGGCAGATATGTGTATGTAGTCCCCCCTTTACTAAGCAGCCCGCAGCCCAATCATTGGCTGGTGTTTGATAGCTGGTGGAAAGGGGTTGGAGCCACATACATGAGCGGCCTACCCATCGCCTATCCCGTTGGCTGGTGTATGATAGCTGTTTGGTCCCACTCACCCCAACATCACCACCGAGTTTTGACAGCTGGTCTCTGCAAGCAGTGACATTACATGACAGTTTAACGCACTTAGTGGCTCTTACAAGCCTGCCGATCTTCTCAATGTGAAACTCCCCCTCTCCTCTATAAGTGCCAATCAATGCCACCTGTCAGTTCTAATATATGCCAACCAATGCCACATATCAGTGCCAATCAGTGCCACCTGTCAGTGCAAATCAGTGCCAACCAGTGCCACCAATCAGTGCCACCTGTCAGTGCCAACCAATGCCACCAATCAGTGCCAATCAGTGCAAACCAATGCCATCTATCAGTGTCAGTCAGTGCCCACCAATGCCACCTATCAGTGCCAATCAGTGCCACCTGTCAGTGCCAATCAGTGCCAACCAATGGCATCTATCAATGCCAACCGATTCCGCCTATCAGTGCCAATCAGTGCTACCTGTCAGTGTCAACCAATGCAATATATCAGTGCCGCCTATCAGTGCCAATCAGTGCTCCCAATTAGTGTCATCTATCAGTGCCAATCAGTGCCCATCAGCGCTGCCTATCAGTGCAGCCTATCAGTGCCCATCAGTGCTGCCAATCAGTGTTGCAATTAAGTGCCAACCAATGCCACCAATCAGTGCCCATCAGTGCTGCCAGTGTCACCTATCAGTGCCAATCAGTGTTGCCAATCAGTGCTGCCTATTAAGGCCCAACTGTGCACTGAGTGCAGAGATGGGGAGATGAACTCAGCAAACAGGCACATTATCCATGGGGCGGGTGGGGCACAACTGAAATCTATTGATGTTTATTAATGTCACATGCAGATCTTTAGTATAATAGGTAATCACCACACTACTATTTACTATAAACTACTGGTAAAATAAAAAAGTGTCAGTAAAAAGCCTGCCACTAAGCACTGTTATGTGTCCCCACACCACAAAAAAAAAACGTTTAGCATACTAATCAACAATTTAACGATAGTGGTGAAACCCTTTAATGTATGGAAATTTCAATAAGATTCAATATTACCACAATACTGGTCTCTGTAATATGTATCGACACATATAATACACTTTAAACTGAAAAAATACATACAAAATTAAACTTAGCAGGGATGGTGGATACCCCTCCTGTAGATATTTGCCATACGATGTGATACACATCAAAATGATAATAAGACATAAACTTTTTTTTAATTAGTAGGGGTGGTGGAAACCCCTCTACAGATAATTGCAATACAAATTAATTTCAAGTGCAACAACTTTTTAGTTGGGAGGTTCACACCATTATAGCACTATAGAATTGTTATTTTTTTAGATTGTTACATTTAATTCTACATGTTTTAGTTATTATTATAATGTAATTTTTTGCACTTGAAGTTAATTTTCCACCACCCTTGCTAAGTCAATGTCTTGCTTTGTGCACTGGTGCGCAGTCATGTTGGAACAGGAAGAGCCATCCCCAAACTGTTCCCACAAAGTTGGGAGCATGAAATTGTCCAAAATGTCTTGGTATGCTGACGCCTTAAGAGTTCCCTTCACTGGAACTAAGGGGCCAAGCCCAACCCCTGAAAAACTGCGCCCCCCACATCATAATCCCCCTTCTACCAAATTAGTTGGACCAGTACACAAAACAAGGTCCATAAAGACATGGATGAGCGAGTTTGGGGTTTCAGGAACTTGAGTGGCCTTCACATTAGAATGGAGACTGCGAGCCTTCTTATCCACATCAGTGCCTGACCTCACAAATGATCTTCTGGAAGAATGGTCAAACATTCCAAGGTGGATATTGTGACATCACCCCCTTGCCTCTCTACCTCTAACAATCAGAGGAAGTCTTGTATTCACTTGAATAATACTTGGCTTCTCCTGATTGATGGAGAAGCATTCAGCCCAACCCTCATTAATTCTGGCAGCAGATGCAAAGTTGCTTGTACCGATGATGTAACTCAGTGCCGCTTACTGTACATAGCTAATACTACTACAGTACATTACAGCACACAGGGTGCTTGCATTATTCTTTAATGGAAATAGTTTGTTTGGGTCAACTTGGCAACTCTAAACAAAGTATTTAAAGTGCAATTGAATCTGGAATTCTACTTTAACCACTTCCCACCCGGCCAATGTACATATACGGCCGGGTGGGAGCTGCCTCCTTCTGACTGGACGTTCAGGAACGTCCTTCAGAAGGAGGGGGATCATGCGCACGTGCGCACGCGTGCCCGCACAGCGGCGCGATCCCGATGTGCTCGTGTCACCCGGACACGGCGCATCTCGGATCGGCAGGAGGGCTCTGTGGTTGGCCCTCCTGATCACATGACGGCCGTGTCCAATCACGGCCGTCATGTGATGTAAACAAACAGCCGGTTGCTAGGCAATCGGCTCTCCTCTTCTCACACGGAAGTCGTCGCTGAGGAGAGGAGAGCAGATCGCTGCAGCCGGCTGGTGATCAGTGAGTATGAGCTGTTTTTTACAGCTTTTTACTAACTGATCACCAGTCTAGTATAAACCTACAGTGTAAACACACGTCACCACAATACACATGTCACCACACATGTCCCCAAAACACACATGTCCCCAAATAATAAAAAGACATGTCCCCAAATAAAAAAACACATGTCCCCCACATATGTCCCACTAAAATCACATGTTCCAATGATTATCTGCACACATATGTATGTGATCACCTGCACACATATGTACATGATCATTAGCGTACATCTGTCCGTGATCACACAAACCAATTATTATACACTTAACGGAATTTTTTTTTACCAAAAACATGTAGCAGAATACATTTTGGCTTAAATTTATGACAAAATTGGATTTTATTGGATTTCTTTTAAAATAGAAAAAAGAAAATATTTATTTTTCCAAATTTCCGCTTTTTTTGCGCTTATGTAGCAAAAAAAAAAAAAAACGGAGTCGTGAATAAATACCACCAAAATAAAGCTCTATTTGTGCGAACAAAATGATAAAAATGTTATTTGGGTACATGTAGCATGACCGCGCAATTGTCATTGAAAGTGCTAGAGCGATGAAAGCTGAAAATTGAGCTGGGAGGGAAGGGGGCGGAAGTGCCTTGTATTGTAGTGGTTAAAGCAGTAATTTGACATCCTTTTTCCCCTTCAAATAGAACTTTCCTTTGATCACCTCTGCGGTTTTTATTTTTTGCGCTATAAACAAAAAAAGAGCTACAATTTTGAAAAAACAGCAATATTTTTTACTTTTTGCTATAATAAATATCCCCCAAAAATATATAGAAAAACACATTTTTTCCTCAGTTAAGGCCGATATGTATTCTTCTACATATTTTTAGTATAAAAAAAAACGCAATAAGCATATATTGATTGGTTTGCGCAAAAGTTATTGCATCTATAAAATAGGGGATAGTTTTATGGCATTTTTATTATTTTTTTATTAGTAATGGCAGCGATCTGCAATTTTTATTGTGACTGTGACATTATGGAGGACACATCGGACACTATTGACACTATTTTGGGACCATTGTCATTTATACAGCAATCAGTGCAATAAAAATGCACTTATTACTGTGTAAATGACACTGGCAGGGAAGGGGTTAAACACTAGGGGGCGATCAAGGGGTTAAGGGGGAGTGATTCTAACTGTGGGGGGAATGGGCTACTACTCACATGACAGCGATCACTGCTCCCGATGACAGGGAGCAGTAGATCTCTGTCACGTCGCAAGGCGGAAGGGGGAAATGCCTTGTTTACCCGGTCTCCCCAGTCTTCCGCTCCGTGACATGATCATAGGCACCCGGCGGACATCAAGTCCACGGGAACTGCAGTCACGGAGCACGTGGCAGGCGCACATGCCCACAATGCCGCATCTTAAAGGAAACATACCTGTACTTCCATTTGCCCAGCTGTGCCATTATGCCAACGTATATTGTCGTGCGCTGGTCGGCATGTGGTTAAAGGGCTCTTCCAATTTAATTATGTAATGACACAATGGGTTTTGTCCTCCTACAATCCCCTTTAAAAGGAACTGTGAACTTCACAGGGATTGGGTAATTTGGAACTAGTGATATCAAAGTGGTGCTTATGGTGCTAGTAAAGTCACTTTGGATGCAGCTAGAGTAGTTGATAAGTGTGAAGTTGTAGGCTACAGAGGTAAAATGCTTGTGTATACACAGTATACATTACATAGGTCATATACCATACCAGTTCTAGTGAAAGAGACACATACTGACTGGGTGGCATCACAACAAAAAGTCATATACATTTTTAGACACCTATGTGCTCTATACCCACTACTAGTATTTCAAGCTAAATTTTATTTCTATTGAGCTGAACAATATATGACAACAGAGTCTATTTTGTCAAAGGTGGTTAAAATGATTTACAACAGCAGTCAAGGAATATAGCTGTTTGTCTATTTCCTACGCTCATTCATTGCACAACACTACATTTCTATTGTTTCATTTGGGCTTGTTAAAATGGCAATTTCCCTACACCCACACAGTCTAAATTGTAAAAAAAAAAGTTCAAAGTCAAAACTGTAGAGAATCAATAATGTTTGTGGTCCCTATTTCTCGTTGATGCCCCTTCATTTATTCCAGCTGAGTTTTATAGACTTTCCAGGTGAGTAATCAATCATTAAATGACAAAATGAGAAAATGCCAGGGAGACTGATGGATATAGTATGTGATAAATACTATATGTTATGAGAGCATGAAGATTTGATTAAGTGGCTACAAGTTTGATCGCATTTAACTCCTATTCTCTCACTGCCTGCCTTCCAGTCTGTAGAGGCTTCAATCACAGCATTAATATATACCAGTGATTATTGTGACTGTTAAGATAAGCATACTATTACGACTATAATTTCTAGCTTGCTATTCTTTCTACATTAGGTGAAAAATGACACATGCTTTAAAAATACTTGTCATCAAAAGTCACATTGTTTGTGACCACTAAAAATGGGCTATAAAAATGAACAGGTACTGAAGAAAATATTTAATAGGAATGAGCTACAAGTATATGTACAACTATTCTTTACTTTATTACAGCAATCAATATTTCTACTCTGCTGCTCGCATTTGGTGAGTAAAAATAACTTAAGGGCGAGTGTGGGGCTGCCCCAGGGGGGAGGGCAGGTGCCACCAGCAGGCAGGGTTGAATGGAAGCTGTTCTCCACCTAGCGACTGGCCAGGAAATTGGGAAAGAGAGAGGACAGGAAGAGGGGAGCCAGCTGGATCACGCAGAGCAGGGATTTCCCACTGTGACACAGCTTGGATTTGAATTGCCAGTAGCCATTGTCAAACACAGTCCTGCCTCCTAGATCGGCTTCTATCACAGGCAGCACACTGGTCCAATGCCGAGAACTTGAAGTAGTGTGACATCTATCATAGGAGATGGTCCAGGAGGCGGACTTTGTTTGACAGCGGCCATCGGACAATTAAAATCCAAGCTGTGTTACTGCGGGAGATCCCGGTATGTTTGATCGAACATGCTATCATCCCTGTGATCCTCATGCACTGATGAGGCTGTGCTGATGGGTACTGGTGAGTCTGCGTTGATGGGCGCTGGTGAGGCTGTGTTGATGGGCACTGGTGAGGCTTCAATGATGGGCACTGGTGAGACTGCATTGATGGGCACTTGTGAGGCTGCATTGATGGGCTCTGTAGAGGCTGCATTGATGTGCACTGTAGAGGCTGCATTGATAAGCACTGATGAGGCTGCATTGATGGGCACTGGTGAGGCTACACTGATGAGCATGGTTAAGGCTGCATTGATGGGCACATAGGCTGCATTAATGGGTACTGATGAGGCTGCATTGATGGGCACTGATATGCTGCACTGATGGGCACTGATATGCTGCACTGGTAGGCTGCATTGATGGGCACTGATAGGCTGCATTGATGGGCACTGATGAGGCTGCTCTCATGGGCACTGATAAAGCTTCTGTTAATAATTATTTTTGTATAGAAGTTAATTCTGCATAAAACATTTAAAAGTGTAATTTCATGAGATAATTTACGAGGGCGTGTTTAGGGGTGGGGCAGGGGTTTGGGTGTGGCAACTGCTGGTGGGTAACTCTTAAGGCCTGGCTAGTAGCTCAGGACTCCAAATTTTGAGCCCTGCTATATTATATACTGTATTATTACAGTAGTTATTCTAGTTTATCTGAAGCAAATATAAAAATAAGGGATTAGTATAGTCAAAAACTGGGCAGATATGTACAGATTATGTAGAACACCCATAAAACCACGTGTAGTGCAATGCGATAACATAGAAATGGCAAACCCCTTTTCTCTTTCATTCTCTGAGTGGGTAGATGCTTTTTTTTTTAATCTGCAAAGTAGTTTGATTGGTCACATAAATGACAGCTTCCCAGAACATGGCCAACTCTGGGCACTGGCACACAGTACATCTTTGTGCCAAATCAAAGTCTTAAATACTGCCAGTTTCCTAATCTGCGAACTGGTAGTAATTCTTTAAGACTGAGTTGATGCCATAGAGACCATTAAAGTGGGAGCAGTTAGAACTACTTGAATTTGTTGCCCATGTCCGCATTGTTATTAAAACTGGTGCAAACACTTGAGGTGAGGTGTGAGAAATGGGGTTAAAGGGGCTTGCGCTTGCATCTAAGCCTGGTGAGTAAAGGGGCACTCCACTACAGTTGTATAGCTCTAAAGGTGAACTATAGTAATATGACCCCATTTTCTTCACAGCTCCTGGTAATGTATTTCTGTTCTCATATAGTTACATATAGGCTAAAAGAAACAGTGGTCCCAGTCCAGATAAAGGAAAAATAAAACCTGCTGGCAAACCATATCTATTGTTGCCTCACAGAGTGAAATAAAAGCTATTTACAGCCTTTAAAATGTAATTAGATCAATTTTATTTTATATTATTGATTTTATCTATGTATATAACCTGCAAGAAAAAAAAAATACTTACTGTAAATAAACCCTTCCTATGCTGATATTAAAATCATCTATATTTTATATGTAACTTCCCTTGTTTTTTTTATTATACTGCCTAAAATAAAAAATAGTTTTCCAAATATTTGTATTGACCTTGGCAATGTATGCATCATTCATCAGATATGACCTTACAAGTGATTCGTATTGAGGCAATACTATGTATGTATTGAGTATTATTAGCTCCCAGATATGCAGCCCAAGATTCCATTTGCATTTGCATCTGCTGTTTGGCATTGAGAGCTGCTATTCAACTTTTTGTTAACCGGTATTAAAATAATCTCTTGATAGATGTTATTTTCCCAGTATAATGGTATTACCATGACCTACGTGCATAGCATTACATCTCAACAACAAACTTTATCTACCATTAACTCTTCATTTTGCCTATCTGAGCTACAAAACAGATAAAAAAAACAGAAATTAATGCACCTCTGTATTTGTTTATAAGTTAGTAAATGTCATTTTATATATACATTTTTCATATAAAATGTAATTTTATATGAAAGTGGTTTAAGTACCTAAATTTGTCTAGGTATCAACTTCTTGCAATCCTCTCTACTGCAACACTCAAACTGGGAGATGCCAGGACTCAGAACTAGCAGGTGCGCTGCATGAAAAAGTGTTGACAAGAAACATGATAATAGGAGGAGACAGTAGAGTGAGATGCATATTCCTGTTTTTTTTACTGTCCAGTTAGGAGGTTTAGTGTGGAGAGAGGACATCACTGTATTTCTTAACTGTAAGGAGTGCCTATGTATTTAGCCATTTGCCTGGAGGTTAGCTTTAAATGACTTTGGAATAAGAAATAATCCTACATGATTCCGTGCAATCTGTAAATATGGCATATTTACAATTCTGTCTAGAAACAGAAAAGCGACAGCAGAAAAAGACTGAGTAATCCATCAAGTCTGCCCATTTTTTTTCTGTTAACTTTGTTGTCTGACTATAGATCTATGTTTATCCCAAGCATATTTGAAGCAATTTACTGTTGACTATCTCACTACCTCTGCTAGTAATTTATTACAAGCATCAACTACCCTTTCAGTAAAATAATACCTTCTAAGGTTAGTTTTGAACTTCCCTTCAGTTAGTTTGAGATCATCTCTCCACCATAGTATATAGCGCTAGAAATTCCTTTGTAAAAACAGATAAAAAAATTCCTTTTAAGACCACAGTTTTTCCCTTTTCCCCTACAATTACATTTCCTAATTTAACTTTCACAGGTCCTACAGCATACAATGTGTATTATACCATTTTTATTTCTTAGTTTAAATAAAAACACAACCCCTTGATATCATAACCACATTTAGAATGCATGTGAGACACTTTTGCCAGTTATTATCTCTGTACGCCAAAAGAGAGTTGGTCCACTTTTACATTTGGCACATTCAATGTGACACAATGTAAAAGTGTCACAATCAATGCAAGACAATGTAAAAGTGTCGCAACAATGCGATACGATGTAAACGTGGCACAATTGGCACAACACAACCCCTTGATATCATAACCACATTTAGAATGCATGTGAGACACTTTTGCCAGTTATTATCTCTGTACGCCAAAAGAGAGTTGGTCCACTTTTACATTTGGCACATTCAATGTGACACAATGTAAAAGTGTCACAATCAATGCAAGACAATGTAAAAGTGTCGCAACAATGCGATACGATGTAAACGTGGCACAATTGGCACAACACAACCCCTTGATATCATAACCACATTTAGAATGCATGTGAGACACTTTTGCCAGTTATTATCTCTGTACGCCAAAAGAGAGTTGGTCCACTTTTACATTTGGCACATTCAATGTGACACAATGTAAAAGTGTCACAATCAATGCAAGACAATGTAAAAGTGTCGCAACAATGCGATACGATGTAAACGTGGCACAATTTTAAATTTGGTAGAATTTGGCGTAGGAATCAATGTCAGAACAAGAAGTGTAGCAAATGCTTCATGAATCTGGTGCAGTGCATTAACAAGAGGAAAAAAATGCCAGAAAAGTGACCCAGCAGAGTTACTGAATTCCCCCCAATGTTTTAAAAAATAATTAATTATTTTATTTAAAATATTTAAATTATTTTAAACAATTATTACCAATGGTTCTAATAAAGAGCAAACACATTTTAACAAAAAGGCAGAGGACTTTCAGAAGAATGGATTAGTAATGCCTGTAAGAGGATCAAACACGTAATATTAATACCCCAAAATAGGCATTCTTAGCTATTAAGATTGCTATTAAGAAGAGTTTTAGGATTACCTGCCTGCACTGGCAATCAAATCCTAGTATGAAACAGGAAGGAAGAAAACACTGAACAAAGGCAGGGGGAAACAGTGTAAAGAGTATGAGTTGGGGTTGGGGGAATCGGGAATCGGGATAGATTGGTATGGGAAGTTAGGTGAATTCCTATTTAATAGACCATCATTTTATATGGATAATCAGAGGTCAGTGGTCAAAATCTGGTAGAAGATAATGCACCACCTTGGTGAAATGTACCCAAGCAATTCTTTAACTTTGCAGTAAATTTTTTGGATTAAATAAAACTTTTATGAATGTGTTTAAGATGTTGATCTACTGACAAAAGCTTGATGAAATCTCCATTTCAGTTAAGAAGGAAGGGTTACCCAGAAATTACTTAAGTAAAAGATGGGGAGATATTAGGCCCACCAAGTACTTTAGATTGTCCCAGAAATAAAATTAGTGGGGCAAGACTGATTTTAGGTTTAAATTCAAAATCATTATAAATCAAATTTTTCAGTTCAGTATTTGATTACATAACTTGAATTCCTTTTTCTAAAAAACATCAAATAAATGTATAATATATTTTCAGTAGCCTCAGATGTCAATAGCTGAAATATTGCACTTTTATGCCTCAACAGAATTGAAATATTCTTATTCCCAGTCTACAGTTTCTTCTTATGTTTTGATAAACCCTTTGCATATTGATATTTTTTACTTAACAACGATTCTTTAAAACAATTTTCTTAATCAGAGAAGACTTAATGTACATTGACACTGGTAAACTGCAGCTACAATATACAGTGGGGAAAATAATTATTTGATCCCCTGCTGATTTTTTAAGTTTGCCCACTTACAAAGTATAGCCCATATCAGCCTTGTGCAGGCATACAATCATGTCCCTGACGTCCTTTGACAGCTCTTTGGTCTCCCCTATGATGGTGAAGTTTTAATGGAAGAAAGAGATTCGGTAAGCAGGTGTCTTTTATACACATAAGGAGTTGTCCTTAGGAGCATCTTCTTAAATTAACAGGACTAATCTGTGTGCCACATGAGCACATACTGTAGCCAGCCTGTGGGAGCCAGAATTATTGTTGGTTGGTAGGGGATCAAATACTTACTTTACTCAAGGAAATGCAACTCAATTTATAACATTTGTATTATGTGTTTTTTCTGGAATTTTGGTTGATATTCTGTCTCTATCATTTAAAATACACCTATGATAAAAAATTATAGACACTTAATTTCTTTGTAAGTGGGCAAACTTACAAAATCCACAAGGGAAAAAAAATATTATTTTCCGCACTGTATGTCCAAATACATGTCAAACTATTTTCAGACAACATGGTTATCTATAGTAACACACAGGAGAACATGTTATTTGGATATCTTAAGTAAAAAACTATATATATATAAGTGTAAATAGGAATAAAATAACTTGATATTCCCCACATTTTGCCTGTACAAAATAAGCACTGGAAATATAAAAAAAATAAGATCAGAATATAACAACTGAGGGATTTATCTTCTCACTCTAGTGTTCAGAGCAGTAACAATAAATCACTTGAATTATGTATGTTATGATTTAAAGTTTTACTCAGTAAGTGCTTATTGGTCTTCTGTGCACTGTATTAAGTATATTTATTGTATAAAACACAACTAAAATTTCACCCAGGTTGGCGTTAATTACATCGCAAAATTTATGAATCAGATTTACAGAATCATTTATTTCATTCTTTTTTGGTTTAAACTTCAGCACACATAGCATTCTGTTTTTACATTGTCAAGTAGAATATTTCTGTAAGAGACATACAGTTTAACATATTATTAGAGGCAGAAGGTACAATAATAAAGGTGTCTGGTGATGGACATGCTGTACTTCTCATACTTTTAATTTAATTTTGACATCAAGTTACTTAAAAGACCTAAGAACTTAATATATCAATGCTAAGTTATAGAATGATAAGCAATCGTTGACAGATTTCAATTACATATAACCAGTGCTAAATTTACTGTTTGTTCCTATCAACACAGAACTTTGCTGTTTTATATTTTGGTTTTGTTTAAAGTAGAGTCTGTGGATTGGGTGGACATTTCAGTAATGTGCTGTAGACAATGTGCTGTAGCAAAAATATGCTGTAGACAATATTGTGTTCTTTCTAAAGGCAGTGAGCTAATATCGACATTTTTGCTTTAAAATAGACTTTTTTTGATGCTCATTAGTAGAAGTTTGGATTTAGGTAGATAACACTTATTGACAGACTAAACAGATTGTACTGCAAGCTTTTGAAACATGCTGGCTTTTTTATTTATTACCTGAAGAGGTAATGAAAACTCAGAAAATAAAAATATCTCTAACTTTTGTTGAAGGATAACATGGTACAAAACTGTGGTTCTGATGCTCAATGAGGGACACAGATCTGCAGATTCCAAAACACAGGTCATCTTGTTATGGTGTGGAAACTACCCATTTTTAAACCTTGCAGGGGGAGGAACTATGGCAAAACCACCTTGCAATGGCATACAACTCATAGCAACCAATCTCTAAAAACTGTTTTCCACCACAGGTTTGATTTATAAATATGAACCAATCTGATCATCATTTCAGAGCAAGATTGGGCATGACTACTTTGGCACTTTTATGTTAAGATATATGTTATACTAGAATTGTTAATGCAATATAAAATAAAGATTTATTATGTCTGTAGAATGAATTGTCATTATATATGTGTTGGAAAGGTTCTCGATAAGCATTACTAGTATCTGCACAACAGTTAAATCATTTCAACTTGACTAGAGCCAGATTGCTTTGCTGTTTTTAATTTATCTGACTTAGGTGTTCAATTGATTCTCAGTTCAAAGCTGTAACCTCATTCCGGGTTATGCAGTTAAGGAAGTTAAAGTTGCACAACATGTTTTGAGAGAGGACTTTCTTGAATTTCTTTTTCATTTCTTGCAAGTCAACATTCTAATAGAAATGCAAAGGTTTCCTATTAGGCAAGCTGAGTTCATGAGATATCCTTGTGTCTCAATGTTTAGCTAAAAAGCTTTTTGACCTGGAAATGTAGCATAGCAAACTGTTTTATTCATGTAAAGCCTTTCTGTTTTACTAAAACAATTAACCTGGGCTTTAATACAAAGGAAAGACCATCCTTTAACCATAACGCCCTTCTGATTGGCTCATTTCCTCTTGATGTGCTTCTTTCATGGATCTGAGACTTTTTTCTTGGCTCTCTAGAGATTATATAGGATTTACATTTTACAAAGTAAAGTCAGTCTTGAGAAAATATAGCTAATCAGCCTCGTCTACTGTGAAAACCTATGTTTCTCATAAATAGCATTGTACATGCTAAGCAGTCTGTCTAAGACTGTTACCTTTTTCAATAATAGCTTTCAAAGGCACTTACTTCCTGGGGTATGCACCTATACTTCACTTCAGGCTCTCATGTGAGATACAGTTTTTCAAAAACAGTTGCAAAATAGAGAGTGGAAATCTGTTACCTAAAATTATTTTCAAAAATTCTATATTTTCAAGTACTGAAGACTATTCTCAGATTATTTTTTACCATAACATTAAAAGAGAAATAATGACTAAGCCTTTTTTGATCTTACTTCTTTTCAGGGTCACAGGAGTGCATTTGCTTTTGTGCTCCTGTGACCCAGAGTTAGCTTATAGGGGGCTATCACCCACTGTCAACTGACATCACAGAGCAGCTCCAGGCTCTGGAAGGGTTCTGACCATATTGCCAGGATCCATCTAGCTGCCTGATTGACAACTGGCTCTGACTCTCCGCTCTGAGAAGAGTGAGTGCTAAGCAATCAGCCCATGGTAATTTCTACTAAAATATCTGCATGATACATGTAACAGACCTTGTTGCAAAATGGTGTCCTAATTGAGGCATGCCCAGGGAAGTGAAATATCTAGATAATGGCCCTGCCCAAAAGACACCATGTAGTTTTAAAGTTTAGTGAAATAAACTGGTTACACTAATGGCAGCCAACCTGCTAGATATTGGGCACCTCAGTGTAGCCCCTGATATCAATAACGGTTTATAGATTTCAAATCTCTCATTCTACACAGTAAAATGAGGTCAAATTCTTCAGGATCAGGATCAGGAAGTAAACATGTCCATTTATTTGGCATATGAGCCTTGACTGCTTCAAACCGATTAACATAGCAGCTGCCATGACGGTTGAAAAACACAGGCATAATGCCATATTACATAGAAATCAAAATACTTTGCCCATTATCCACCCTATAAAAACGCCAAATAACTGTGGCTGGAAGAGAAAGGCCTTTATTGATTTCAAACCCTGTACATAAAGCTGTGACAATTAGAAAAAATAGGGCCAGGGATGGAGATTAATTAGGAGTACTCATATGTTGGTAGTCAATCTCCTAGCCCATGCCTTTTAGAGAACTAATTAACCTTTACTCTCTTGAATATGTAGAAAGCTTTGGTCACATGGTAAGATCAATGCCATGCTCTTAACAGTCAGAATTTCCTTCCATCCCAGGCCCAGTTATAAGTAACACCCCCCCCCCCCCCCTTGTGTATAGGTCAGCAATAAGAACATGTACCACTCCACCTAGGGGCCTGTGTCAAAGGACCTTAGGTTTTGTCAATGATATTCTTTAGAATTTATTGACAGATGCATTTGACCTGCAGTTGACCTCCTTTCGACCTGCTATAAATGGGTTTTGCATTCATTTAGAGGTGTATGAGATTGCAAATAACACTTAAAATAAAATACATTTCCATCAACACAGGTCCTTATTCAGCAGGCCAGGAAGTGTGAACCCTCTGATAAGTTTATTCATGGCAGGATCACCAGGTATTATTTTATTGAATGCTGCAGATTGAAATAAAATGAAGTATACGTTTAAAATGACCTTAACATGTGACAGACTAGATGAGATTTTATCAATTGGGTCTACATCTACTTTAATGCCAACAATTGACATAGTTGTGGCTATAGTTGCTCATGAAAACTCATGTCATTTGATTCAATATTTAAGATTATAATTAAACTTCAGTCCAAACGTGAGACATTTGTCTCTTGTGCATTTGTATTTCATAATCAAAAAGGAAGTTTCATTTCAATATCATATATCCCAGCTAAGGAAAACAAAAAAACAGAAGCATGATAATTTGTTTTTTCAAAATGTACTTAGTATTGCTGGCTTAGTGCCTTTTAATAGGCTTTTCTCTGCTATTCTACCCCACTAGTAACTTATGATTTCCTTTACTTGTGCCATGTTTGTCAGTTTCCTGATGGCTAGGGGAAAGGAATGGATTGTTGGTGGATCTCTCAATAACTGCCTAGAGCAATTTCACTGGCAGCCGTGGCAATCCATGCAATCAGTGTTGATGAATGTCACTGTTAATAAATTGTCAGAAGAGTTGGTATTTCTCACCAAAGGGATTTCTAGAGACTCAACATTTAGAACAATTTGGAAGAAAACAATCCATTGTTAACAAATTCAAATGGGTATTTTGTGTACAAACAGCTATTCCAATTGACTTTGAAATGGTGATGACCTTGAGGTTTGACTGCAAACACAAACATTTTTTCCTGTAATCATCTCTCTGAGATTTTACTTTCTGCAAATGTTACCAAGACACAAACAGATGGTGAAATGTTTTTTTCTGAATTTTATCACAGAAAAATACTGCAAAAA
The DNA here is from genome assembly GCF_037356315.1 of Lithobates pipiens. NCBI lineage: Eukaryota > Metazoa > Chordata > Amphibia > Anura > Ranidae > Lithobates > Lithobates pipiens. Next base: position 378,062,131 of record NW_027507748.1, on the reverse strand, counting down.
AATGAGATCGGGGTAAGACTAAGAGAACGCATTTACCTACAGTTCCTAATTTCAGAGTAATTCCATTAACACAAATAAACTTTGAAGATGTAATTTATTATTTTGAAAGCACTGAACAGATTAACCATGGAATTGCTGTCACAATACTATCAGGAATGGCAAAATGGGTATAATGAACATAAAGCAGACTATTATTCACTGATGTTTAAAGATGTAAAAAAGCTGTAACATTACATTTAAACTGGCAAACCAATCAACATGGTAACATTTAAATTCTCTAGTATTAACAAAAAAAATCATAAAAATGGTAGCTAAAAAAAACATTCAGGGGAAAGTGGAAATCCATATTTGGAGGACTTATGGCAAGAAGCATTGGTTGCCAAGTAGCTGGTACAACTCTAAGCCCTTGTACACACGGTCGGACATTCCGATGGAAAATGTCCGATCGGACCATGTTGTCGGATAATCCGACTGTGTGTGGGCTCCATCGGACTGTTTTTTCCGTCGGAATATCCAACGGACAAAGTTTTAGAGATGGGCTATAAAACTTTCTGACAACATGATCCGATCGGACTTTGTCGGATTGTGTGTAGAGAATTCCGATTGGACAAAGTGCCACGCATACTCAGATCAAATTTCTAGACCAAAGCTATTGGCTACTAGCCTGAATGTAGTCCCGTCGTAACAAAATAACGTTGTCACGTTACGTACGATCGGATTTTCCGACAACTTTGTCCGACCGTGTGTATGCAACACAAGTTTCAGACAAAATCCGTCAGACAAAATCCGACGGATTTTGTTGCCGGAATGTCCGACCGTGTGTACAAGGGCTAAGATCTGTGTAGATCTGTTTCAGTAAATATACACCAAGAGAGTACCCACAACCTGCAATTCACTTTTGTAACACTCAGAAATCCAGGCAAAGCTTCCCTTTGCAAAGAATACCCAAGGCCATGCAAGGAAAATAAAAGAATAACAAGATTTTTCCATGCGCATGATTGGATGATGGAAGTCAGCAGAGCTTCCCCTCATTTACCAAGCTTTGGAGCAAATGCCTTTGCAGGGTGCAATGTACTTGCAATGTGCCCAATCAACCCTAGAGAGTCTGTACATGCAACCCTAACTAATCCTTGTCTTGTAATGATACTATTCTAAAGACACTGATGCATATGAAAGCCTGAAAGCTTTAGAGATTCTACTGCTCAAAAACAAGACACTGCCAAGATACACTATATTGCCAAAAGTATTGGGACACCTGCCTTTACACACACATGAACTTTAATGTCATCCCAGTCTTAGTCAGTAGGGTTCAATATTGCGTTGGCCCACCCTTTGCAGCTATAACAGCTTCAACTCTTGTGGGAAGGTTACCCACGAGGTTTAGGAGTGTGTCTATGGGAATTCTTGACCATTCTTTCAAAAGTGCATTTGTGAGGTCAGGCACTGATGTGGATGAGAAGGCCCGACTCGCAGTCTCTAATTCATCCCAAAGGTGTTCTATCGGGTCAGGACTTTGTGCAGGCCAGTCAAGTTCCTCCACCCCAAACTCACTCATCCATGTCTTTATGGACCTTGTTTGTGCACTGGTGCACAGTCATGTTGGAACAAGAAGGGGCCATCTCCAAACTGTTCCCACAAAGTTGGGAGCATGAAATTGTCCAAAATTCCTTGATATGCTGACGCCTTAAGAGTTCCTTTCACTGGAACTAAGGGGCCAAGCCCAACCTCTGAAAAACAACCCAGCACCATATTCCCCTTCCACCAAATGATTTGGACCAGTGCAGAAAGCAAGGTCCATAAAGACATGGATGAGTGAGTTTGGGGTGGAGGAACTCTACTGGCCTGCACAATACCGCTAAAAATCGCAGGTCGCTGCCATTACCAGTAAAAATAAATAAATAATAAAATATGCCATAAAAATGTCATAAATCTTTCCCATAGTTTATAGACGCTATAACATTTGCGCAAACTAATCAATACACGCTTATTGTGTTTTCTTTTACCAAAAATATGTAGAAGAATATATATATATTGGCCTAAACTGATGAAGAAATTTGTTTTTGGAAAAAAAATTTGGGTATATTAATTATAGCAAAAAGTAAAAAAATATTTTTTTGTTTTCAAAACTGAGACTATTTTTCTGTGTATAGCAGGTGAACAAATAGCACCAAAAGAAAACTCTATTTGTTGGAAAAAAAAAGACACAAATTTAGTTTGGGTACAGCGTTGCATGACTGCGAAATTACCAGTTAAAGTGACGCAGTGCGAAATTGTAAAAAGTGCTCTGGTCAGATAAGGGGTGAAACCTTCCACAGCTGAGGTGGTTAAAGCTTCCATTCTCCTCTGACTGTCCTATGAGGCTGCATGACTCCTGACTCTCTGTCTGGACAGTGTTGATTGGCCCTGTGCTGATCACATGCACCCTCTCAACAAAAAAAAACTCTAGCAATACACATCAAACTGAGCATGTACAGAGTGCCCCCAATGCGCTGTACTATCGGGAGATTAATTGGGGACTGTGGAACGAGGGGAGGATCTGAGAAGACAAACAGCCTTTTTACAAAATGTGCATAATTAACCCCTTAGGTTCCACAGTGAGTATGACAAACATGCTTTACTGCATATACAGACTGATTTTACTGTTGTGGGTTTAATAACACTTTAAAGGAGTTGATTTACTAAAGGTAAATATATTGTTCATCTAGAAGTGAATTATTCCCAGTGTTTTTTTGTTTTTCTTATGCTTAATTGTGTATTCTTTGCAAAGTGAAATTTTGCCACCTTTGCTAAGATATAGGGGGATTTTTTTCAGTTTGCTTTTCAGATGAAGTACAAACGCTCTTAAACCCAAACAGGACCAGAGTGTGTCATAAACGTAACTCACAGCCAGATTAAATAATTCCTAACTGGCCCAGACAAGCTCCAAATAAACTTGTGGATACTTGATGCTGTCCAGGACTACTATATTGAAATTCAGATTTAGCCTTAGGAAGTCTTCAATTCCAATAACCCAGTGCAGCTGTCAATACATACTATATTAGCCAATCTCTGAGTTTCTGAGCGTACAATCCTCAAAATTCATATACAGTATGTCACAAAAGTGAGTACACTCCTCACATTTTTGTTATTATTTCATTATATCTTATCATGTGACAACACTGAAGAAATTACACTTTGTTACAATGTAAAGTAGTGAGTGTACAGGAATGCAAGGTCTGTAACATCCACCAGCTTCGTGAGGTCATCATGGAGGAGTGGAAGAGGACTACAGTGGCAACCTGTGAAGCTCTGGGGAACTCCATGCCCAAGAGGGTTAAGGTAGTGCTGGAAAATAATGGTGGCCACACAAAATATTGACACTTTGGGCTCAATTTGGACATTTTACTTTCGTTGCTAGCGTTTTAGACATTAATGGCCATGTGTTGTTATTTTGAGGGAACAGCACATTTACACTGTTATACAAGCTTTACACTTATTTTCATGTATATGGTAAACTGAAATGATTAATAGTTTACTTTTTGATAGGCTGGAGCGTGGGCATCAATTGTCACTAGCACATTCACTATGTATACTCATATTTCTTCAAATATTACTAGCATCCTGTGAGCTATAAATCAAAAAATAATTTGAGGACTTCCCCGAAATCGCAAACTTTTTTCAAGGGGCCCCCCAGGGTAAAAAGGTTGAGAATGGCTGATCTAAATAGAAAAATGCATTCCATATTGAAACGTAATCCAAACAGGAACTTTAAAGTTCTAGAATATATTAGAATTTCCCAACCCTTTTTTATGGTCAATTCCCAAAAGAGAGAATAAAGCAAAGTTCTTTTGAAAAAGAGAACCCTTTAGACATGAATTTGTACAAAGGATGCATAGGCTGGCTTTCATTTTGCTTACTGACTTTATGATTTATTTAAACATGCCTTCAAAGTTTTCTTTTCATTTTACAGTCAGTTCCGTAAATTCTTTTTCTGTTAATCTGTCAGCATGGATGCACTGGGTAGGAGAAGGCATGTCTAGAATATAGAGAAGCTTTCTTTAGAAGCAAGCTCCCTCTGGTGACCCAATTAAGCTGCATAAAGCCTGTTCTCAACCATCTTATGGTCACATAAAACCATTTGGATTTGTGTGAGATTCACTCTGTAGGGGAAGCATAGAATGAAGTAGGCTTTGAAGATGCTTTGCTTTAGTCCACATGTGTTCCAAAGTTATAATCTTTTTATAATGCATAGATGGGCAGGTAATGCAAATAAAAGAAGTTTACAAAGTTTTGAATTAGTTTTAGTGTCATACACATGGAAACCACTATTATTTAGAGCATAATTTTTAAACCTATCTATATTTCAAGCACAAGTCTTAAATATTCTAAATAATAAACCTGTTTATATCATTACTGCCATGTGGCTTTTAAATATATATATATATATATATTGACCTACAGTACATTGTATTACTCAAAAAAAGTAAAATGACTGCTCTCCTTCATCTGGGCCCTGAGTGCTTAAAGTGGGAGTAAACTCCCATCTCTGACTTTTACCTATAGGTAAGCCTATAATAAAGCTTACCTAAAGTTAGTGCAAATATATTCTAAATGTGCACCGTTCAGGAGATATTTACTGTACATGCAGCCAGTGACATCATGGCGCATATGCTCTGAAGGAAAGGCCATCCGAGCCATTCCTTCAGAGCCCTGTGCTATAAACTATAGTTCAAAAAGTTTGTTAACTGTTCTAGGGACAGCTACTACATCCACATCCTGTTGTTGAGAGACTATATTCAGTTTGGGAGACTATCCCCAAAAAATTGACTTTTAAGTATGTGCAGCTGACACTGAGATGAGCACAAAGTTTCATTTAAAACAAGTTTATTTCATACAAAATTATTAAAATGTACACAAAAAGATATAAACATCTCATAAATTGTGAACATAGCGTAGTACTGAATTTGATATTGATACTCCAATGCTGATATGGGTTCATATATGTAGAAGCATCCACATTAATAATTTTGTATGAAATAAACTTGTTTTAAATTAAACTTTATGCTCACCTCAGTGCCAGCTGCACATCCCTAAAAGTCAATTTTTAGGGATTATCTCCAGAACTGTATATATCCCCCATGTGCCATAAACATCATAGCAGTTTTCGGCCAGTCACACAGCCAGAGTCCACAAACCCCAAAGGAAGACCGGGTGATGATGGGAGCCCCTTGCAGTAGTGACAGCTCGGCGTTGGATAGGCTTTGTTTTAAGGTAAGTTTAACATTATAACATTACCTTGCAAGGTATAAAATAAAACACCTAATTAAATCTAATTTTGGTGTTCTAAATATTTCATGTGCTTACTGGTATATCATCTAAATTTGGTGTTCTAATTATTTCATGCTGCTTCATTTATGCCAATAATTTGGTGCATATAGGTGACACATCTTTTATTGTATAGATTTGTCATGACATTCTCACCAGTAAAATAATTGTGATAGTATTTTTGGTTATCAAAGTATATACAGTATTTCCTTTAGGGATTAGGTCAAGGTTAAGGTTAAGTTTAAAGGTTAAGAGTTGAGGGTATGATTTGGTAAATTATTCTTTGGAGCATGATAATTACATTTTGTTGCATGTAATGTGTGTAATAAAAGTGTGCAAAATATTTGGGGCTGATACTACTGCAAGAAACAATGCCAATGGTTAGAAAGCCAAAAACTGTTCGATAAAAACCATGACCCTAACTGTAATTCTAATGCCTGCTTTTGACATACTGCTCATGTGCAAAGGTTATGGTATGTTCCAAACAGCAGGAATACATCCTGGGAACATTTTTACAGAAACACCATAAGCTGTTGCTACCCTATGTAACATCTTTCTACATAGTAACTTCCTTACATATCTGTGAATAAACAATGTTTTAACATGAAGTATTTCACATTAAGTTTTCACATGAAGTGTGTCTACATTAGCAGATTTAACTTCATGTATGCTCTGGTGACAACTAAACATTTTGTATTTCACAACACTTTCTGTCTTGGAAGCCCTAGAGTGAAGCTCCTTAGTAGGGATTAAGGCAACAGTAACAGTTCAACCCAATTTGGTTTTAGTATCCAAAAACTAAAAAAAAGTTGCTGTCCCACATTGTTTTCTCTTGCTTATATGCTTATATACTGAACTGTAGAACAAAATAAACAGATACATACACAAAGGACCTTTTGGCATATCCATTTTTATTCACTTCATTCTTTTAGAATACCAAACTAAATCAAATTGTCCAATTTGTCAATTTTTCCCAGTAAGAAGATCACAGAGTAGAATACACTACACAATAAGGCTGTTTTTTTTTTGTAAAGGCTTTGAGGAGGTTCACATCAAATGTGTGAAGATGCACTTCAGTTAGCCAATCGCATGGAAAGAAAATCCCTGCTAACTTATTTCATCTACAGTTGATTGGATAATTGAAGTGAGATTTCACACATCTTACTGTGTAGGCATTCCCCAATCCTTTAGTAAATTGGCCTCACTGTGTACCGCAGTACAAATTCATTGCTTCACTGGCTTAATATCTTCTTGTTTATTGTAATGAGAGCTTTACAAAATAACAGTTCAAATCTCAATAAATGGGCCAGTTAAAGGTAAATGCATAGCATTTAGTTCTCTGCTGTGGTAATTCAATATATTGTTTTTGAAATGACCAACCAAAATGAAAAAACAGGCATGTGCTTATAAATTAATAGACATTTTTTACTTGTGTTTATTTGTAGAAATAGACAAATCTGGCAAAACCATTTCCATGTCTATTTCCTCAAGCTTAAAGAATATGGATTTGACCTCAGACAAATGCTATATTATTTGTTAGATGTTCAATTTGACTGAAGCCCTTTGTTCAGTCTCAAATGGTAAATGTAATTTATACAACAGATAGTAATATAGATAGCTGGTAGTTAAAAGATAAGGATGGTGGTTTGTGAAGGATTTCTATTCTTTCTATTCACCCTAAACCATCCTTACTCTGAAAATCAAAGAGCGTTCATAAGAAGATACAATGTGCTTCTCCCAAGCCCATGTTTAGGTCACCCTCTGCGAATGCAGTCCAGGTCTTGTCCTATGCTTCACATCCAAGAAAGGGAAAGAAACTGGCCACACTCTGTATCTTTCTGTAGCCTCCTTTGATAAGTTTCACCGACATGTCTGGGCTTAATCATAGTGGTGAGAAGGGGCAAGAATGATATAATTACATAGTATTATGGTTGCTGATTAATGATACATACATTATATACAGTACTCAGCACCAAAATTTCAAACATTAATGTGAATCAATTATCTTAATCACCATCATATTATAAATACCCTCCTTTCCTCTAAAAATAAATAATCTCTTTTTTTTGGTATACAAAAAAGAGTAGTTAAGTAAAAGGTGAGGAAGAAAAATAATAATAATGAAAGAGAAAAGGAGGGAAGAGAGAAGTAAAAATTCGGAAAATGTAGAGAGTACATTTATTTGTAATAATGGGTAACATCTCATTCATAATTAAAATCTTGAGGAATTCTATTACTAAGCATGAAGATGCAATACACATCGCATCTACTGGGTAAAGAAAATACGTCTGCTTCTGTCACTTGGTTCTCCATCTTTTCAATAATTTATATTTTTATAGAATATAATATTATTAAAATGCAATATATAATAACATCTCTTTCTGTGTCTTTTAACATGTATTTGCATATGAATTAATATTATGCATTTTATAAGGTACTATATATATGTTTATGGATTACTGATTTTAATCTTGTCTGTAATAAAAAGTTCCTTAGCAGGTATTTTTACTCCACCTCTTTTTTGGGTTATACAAAAAGAGGTGGATATTATATTTATAATGGGGAGATCATTCACATTAACGTGGGAGTAAACTCCCACACATGCTTTTTACCTATAGGTAAGCCTATATAAAGTAATTGATTATGCCCAGACTTGTGGGTGAAATTGAACAGAGAAGGAGGTCCCAGGTAGGGCGACTTCTTGTTCATTTGTCCAGAGCAACACATTTTCAAATATTTAAATATACTGAGTGCCACCACCATCCATTTGCCCCTACTCAGAATGTGTTGGTGATGGTTTTGTAACAACAAAGGAAAAAAAAGTTAGAGACCGCTGCTCACCCCTGAGAAATAGAAAATGGGAAAAACTCCCCTAACTTGGGGTTTTTAGGCAGCAATGACAAAAAAGAATACAACTAAATAAACAATATATGAAAAAAGCTGTATTTATTGGTATAAAGAGAAAAACCCCTTAACATGGTAATAAAAACATGAGCTCCAGTGGAAAATTAATAAAAAAGAAATGGATACATATTATCAGGCAGTGATTTCATATCAACATTGTATAGTACAAGTCAGAGAATATGAAACAATAGCAGCCCTGACATGTTTCAACCCACATTGGGGTCTTCTTCAGAGGGACATTCTGCTAGAAAGATATGTAACAATTATTTATTGCACACATTATTTGGCATATCATCATCACATAAATTGATATAGTTACCCCATAGGTGTATCCAAAAAGAGAAGAAATGTATTCCCACATGGAGAGCCTCTCATTTAAAAAAAGGGGGGAAGGGAAAAGACCCTTTGGTTCCCCAGCCGGGGTTACGAATTGCTCTACAGATGCCACAGTCAAGAACAGGACGAGGCCACAATATGCCGTGCAAGAGGTCACACTTATAGGACCACACCCCCTTCCCTAGGCGCGGAAAGAGGGGGCACAACCACCCAATGATGTGGGTATAGGCAGGTAACACCTACGGCAGAAAATCAAAATGAAATTGTATTTAATATAGTATATGCTAGTTGACACAGGCCAAATAAAATATATAGCTCTAACATAATGTGACGGGAAAGAAGTAATGCCCCCACATGTGCCTCAAGCAATCTATATTGAATTTATGTACACATGGATTAGACACATGTGTAAATAATCCCATGCCCAGAAGGAGATTATATATAAAAAATATCGTATCAAACACCCATAAGTAATGTGATAGTGAATACACTTAGATAGTGACTGAGGTAAACAGTGAAGAAGCGGGATTGCTCCATGAATAAAAGAAAAACAGAAAAACAAAAGAAAACAAAAAAACACAAAAAAACAATTATTGCTATAGTGATGAAAGAAAAAAGGAAAAATAATCTGAAACAGGATGAAATGTGAGAAAGGTAATAGCCCAAGTGCCACAACAAAGTGAGATGAAGTGGCCATGAATTAAAAAGCCACGGAAGAATAAAGTAATGTGACAAAAGCTTGTGACAAAAAGTGAAAAGCGTGCAAAGTAAGTAGGAATATTGCCTAAAAGTAAGGGACATATTGTGTTAGCTTACACTGCTCCAAAAGCAAAGGCTATAGACCATGACTTAGCCCGGGATTGGTCACAATCAGCCTGGAAATAAAAGATGTAAGAATGCCATTATTGGTTTTAAATTATATCCAAACCCTAGAGCAGTAAAAGGTTAATACACATAAATATTAATGGGGCAGTGTATTGTCATAGTCCCAAGATGGATGCCTACCGTGAGAACGCTGAAAGTGTGTCTAAACCTCCTGCTGTGCTGCTGGGAATGAAATAAGCCATCAGTATCCAGATATATATAGATAAAGTTAATTGATTAGATTATCAAATAGTTTCCCGCAGGTGTATCTCCACCCAGCCCATCTGGTGGTGTATGGCCGCCAAAACGGGGCAGCCTCCCCTTTCCGGAAGGGTGCAAAGCGGCCCCGAAATGACATCATTTCCGTCATAACATCATGACGTCCACACATCACACATGCAGCGCCCCGCGCATGTGCCATGAGGAGCGGCGTCCGGAAATGTACAGGGAGGCCACCGGCAAGGGGAATATTCCCAGTCCGCATATCCAGTGGACATGGGGAGGGGCACTGGAAACCAGCAACTCCTCCCCCCCTTGCCGGGAAGACATATTAATGAGAGACCGGCCCATCCCAAATGTGGCAATCACAGTAACATTAGAAATTTCCGTGGGGGGGATACAAAAGGTAAAAAGAAAAAGGGTGACAATATGATGGTGATGGTTTTGTAACCTCTAATGAAATATAACTTTTCAAATTCCATTTAAAAATAGTTAGCACGTTAAAATATATAGAAAAAATACTTATGTTATGTTGTAATGTCACAATCTATTCTAATGAGATACTGGGATGCTCTTAATTTGGGTTACTCATTATTCCCAGGTTCTTGTCAGAAGGAATGTGATATTACCCTCGGAAGCTGGGGGTAAATTAAGTTTAGTTTTTTTATTTCACAGGTGATTTAATACAGCAATTTGAGATAGGGAGAGATAGTAATACTCAGTAATAATCAGAGCTTGCAATTTAGCATAAGGTCGGTTTTAAAGGGATTGTAAAGAGAATTTTTTTTTTTTTTAATAACAAACATGTTATACTTACCTCCACTGTGCAGCTTGTTTTGCACAGAGTGGCCCCAAACCTGCTCTTCTGGGGTCCCTCGGTGGATGTCTCGGCTTCCTCCCTCAGATGCTTCTCACGTTCATGCAAGCTCCCTCGCATGGTGAGAAGCATCTGCGGGCGCGCTCCCGTGATACAGCTGGCGGCTATAGCCGCTCGCTGTATCACACGGCCCCGCCCCTGGCGCTCCGCGTCAGTGGATGTGATTGACAGTAGCGCGAGCCAATGGCTGCGCTGCTTTCCATCCATCCACTCCAGCCAATCAGCGGCCAGGCTGAACGGTGGAAAGGACATCGGGGGACAAGCGTAGGACTTTCGAGGGGTGAGGTAAGTAAAACGGGGGGACTGGGGGCGCCGGCAGTGTCAGATGTTTTTTCACCTTAATGCATAGAATGCATTAAGGTGAAAAAACATTTACCTTTACAACCCCTTTAAGTCTCACATATCAATAAATCAGTAGGCATGGCCTTTATACCATACCATCTAATGCTGCCATGACAAAAAGTGTTATTTTCTGTGCGGGGGAGAGAGAGTTAATAAAAATAAAATAAATAAAGAAATAAAAATCCTTGGGCAGGTAAAATGGCTCCCATATATGTACTTATGTTTTTTTTTTCTGATTGGCTGGAGCTCAGCCTTAAAGCTGAATCCAAGGAATATGAAAAAATTACTCTTGCAGGGGAGCTCCCCCTCCTTGCACTGCAAGGGGTAAATGCTGGTTTTTGACTAGGTTACTTGTAAAAAGCACATTTATCTACCATATTTCTTTCTCCCCTGGCAGCCAGCATTCAACCTCTTCCCTCCAACACTCTGTGCCTTCACTTACAATGCAGGACTGATAGTCCTGCATTACACGTTATGACATCACAGCAGCAGATGCCAGCCAGAGTGCCAAAGGGAAGAGGCTTCAGGGGATTTGTCACTTGGAAGGAGGAGCCTGTGGGAATGAGGGATAACATGTTAAAATTATTTTTTTACTTGTGACCTGGGAAAAAATAAATACTAGGCAAAAACAAACAAGGATAGTGTTGCTTTATATCCCAAGTTCAGCTTTCAACTTTAACAGCATATGTGAGTCAAAGTTTTGTATTTATTTTAACTAAACAACAAAAATAGTGTGCTATGATAAGGGCATCCACCCATTTATTGCCATTTAGAAAATCTTTCACCAGTTTATGCTTCTTTCTATACATTGTTTTATTACAATTTTCTTTTATTACTGTTTACTGCTCAAATTAGGAAAACTATGATTTGTTTGCGTAAAATACTTTGTCAACGTCTGGAAACAGCTATAGCTTATGCTAACATGTGAGTGGGTGTAATTACTAGTTGTTACTTGCTGTTAGGTTTATTAGGCAACTACTACCATTAGCCTTTTGTAAGGAGCAGGGTGAGGAACGGGTGAATGAATGAAGAAACAAAAAAAGTAAGATAAGAAATAGTTGCTTTTATTTGAAGCATATAACCCTAAATATTTCAACACTTACCGTATTTATCGGAGTATAACACTCGCCGGCGTATAACACGCACTGCAAATTTAGGAGGAAATTTTAAGGAAAAAAACTTTTTAAGGAAAAAAACTTACATTTAAATGCCCATCAATGCAGCGTTATCAGTGTCCATCTTCAGCCTTGCACAGTGTCCATCTGCATGCTTGTCAGTGTCATTTTCAGCCTTCTCAGTGTCATTTGCAGCCTTGCATTCTTGTCAGTGTCATTTGCAGCCTTGCAGCATCCATCTGCAGCCTCCTTAGTGTCATGTGCAGCCTTGCAGCCTTCTCAGTGTCATTTGCAGCCTTGCATCCTTGTCAGTGTCATTTGTAGCCTTGCAGCGTCCATCTGCAGCCTCCTCAGTGTCATTTGCAGCCTTGCATCCTTGTCAGTGTCATTTGCAGCCTTTCATCCTCATCAGTGTAATTTGCAGCCTTGCAGCCTTCTCAGTGCCATTTTCAGCCTTGCAGCATCCATCTGCAGCCTCCTTAGTTTCATTTGCAGTCTTGCAGCCTTAACAGTGTCATTTGCAGCGGTGCATCCTTGTCAGTGTCATTTGCAGCCTTGCAGATTCCATCTGCAGCCTCCGCAGTGTCATTTGCAGCCTTGACCAGGCTGCAGTTAAACTCAGTGACATGTCAGTGTCACTGCAGTTTGAAAATGGTGCCGCCGAGATACACAGAGCCGGTCCTGTGTATCTCGGCTCTTCTCGGCTCCTCTCGTAGCGGAGCAGAGGAGCGAGTGCCGCTGATAGCTATACATATATATATATATATATATATATATATATATATATATATATATATATAGTAAGAACATATAAAGAACATATTTTTACAAACTGATAAGCTTAAAAAAAGTGAAAAACCCCAAACCATTATCCTTTGAGAACCCAGTGGGCAGAACATTCACAAAAAAGCCCTGTAATCAAAACTACTATTCCTCCAAAAGTCTTTTTTGATTTCACATTCTCTTCTGTGGTACTTCACATGCTAACCAGATCTACCACACTCTGATGAGATCCAGAAGGTTGAAAAAAGTGCTGTCTATGGGTCTGTGTTATAGGTCAATAAAGGCTTTGTGTTGCCATAAAATGAAGCTTGTCCAGAAGGTTCACTTTAATTACTTACCTTCCCATTGCTTACTTTTATTTCCCATGAGTGAGGAGAAAAATCCAGTACTTTGGGGTATAAGGGAGATACCTCCTTTCCTCCCATGCAACAGTTGCTTGGTAACTGGCTGCTCTGGCATTCAGCAATTTGCAACTTGGAACTTACTAAAAGTTTCTAGCTCAATTGTTTTATTATTATTATTCTCATTGACCTGATTAGACCGCATAATGCCACTTTTCATAAATCTCGTGGTTGAACATACATGTATACTGTATATGAATCAATTTAAAATTAATCAATGATACCGAAAATGTGATAGCTATAACAACAAGATTTCAAGTTTACTAATGTCAGATTAGTGAAAGATCATTTTGAAAGGTTAATGATGTTTCTTTTGTCTGTTTTGTAAATGTCCATGTTATTCCTCATATATCTATTATTTAACCACTTCAATACAGGGCACTTAAACACCTTCCTGCCCAGACCAATTTTGAGCTTTCAGCGCTGTCGCACTTTGAATGACAATTGCGCGGTCATGCTACACTGTACCCAAATGACATTTTTATCATTTTTTCCCACAAATAGAGCTTTCTTTTGGTGGTATTTGATCATCTCTACGGTTTTTATTTTTTGCGCTACAAATAAAAAAATACAGAAAATTTTGAAAAAAAAAATGTTTTTTTTTGTTTCAGTTTCAAAACTTTGTAAATAAGTAAGTTTTCTCCTTCACTGATGGGCACTGATGGGGCTACACTGATGGGCACTGATAAGGCGGCACTGATGGGCACCAATAAAGTGGCACTGATGAGGTGGCATTGATGGACACTGATGGGCGACACGGATGGGTGACACGGATGGACACTGATAGGTGGCACAAATTGGCACTGATAGCTGGCACGGATTGGCATGGATAGGCGGCACAGATGGGCATGGATAGGCGGCACAGATGGGCATGGGTGGGCACTGATAGGCGGCACAGGTGGGCACTCATAGGCGGCACAGGTGGGCACTCATAGGCGGCACGGGTGGGCACTCATAGGCGGCATTGGTTTTATACTGTACTAATGGATGCCAATCAGTGCCAAACAATAATGCATGCCAATCAGTGATGCCCATTGTGGGCACTGATTGGCATCCATTATGGGCACTGATTGGCATCCATTGTGCTGACCATGGGCATCCCTGGTAGTCTAGGGAGGATTACCTTTTCCCTGGTGGTGTCCCTGGTGGTCCAGTGTGGGCATCCTCGGGGGGGCTGTGCTGATAATCGATCAGTACAGACCCCCCCCGTCAGAGGAGCAGCCGATCGGCTCTCCTCTACTCGCGTCTGACAGACGCGAGTGAGGAAAAGCCGATCACCGGCTCTTCCCATTTACACTGTGATCAGCCGTGATTGGACACGGCTGATCACGTGGTAAAGAGTCTCCGTCGGAGACTCTTTACCGAGATCGTAGTTGCCGGGTGTCAGTCTGACACCCCGCAACAACGATCGCCGCGATGCGCGCCCCCGGGGGCGCGCAGCAGCTCATAATCCTGAGGACGTCATATGACGTCCGGTCAGGATTATCAAACCACTTTGCCGCCGTCTATTTGTAATAGGGCGGGCGGCAAGTGGTTAACTTTATATATCTATTATTTAAGTTTAACTTAAAATGTGTTTACTGACTAAGAAATGTTTAGACTGATAGATTAGCGTAGCTGAGAACATCCTGACATGTATATTATGAGTACTGTGAGGTTGCATGTCAAATGGAGATAAACAATTTTTCCTAGAATTGCCATCCTCCTTCTCTGTAACCAAACCCTGACTGTATTGGAATCCCTCCTATTTTTTATTTTATAAAACAAGGGACAATTTCCTTAACAAAAAAAAAATAATTCTCAATTAGTTGCTATGGGTAACTACACTTTTCTTATTAAATAAATAATACTTAAATATGTAAGAAATATGTCTCATATAATACCACCAAATTTAAAAAATGTTAGGATCATTTAATAATGATCTTTCTAAAATAATTCAGTAATGATTTGTCTAAGTGATGTAATTATAATTGCATATTTAAAGGCATTGAAAAGATCATTACATACTTGTTAGGTAATGAGATAAAAATGTTGAGGAAAATTGTTCTTGAGAGAGGTACACCAAAATACTAGTCAGTTAATGATGTACACATATTCTATTTGCATTCATGTAGAAATGGAACCGGGAACAGGCTTATTTAATCAGGTAGCAGAAAGGCTAATAGCAATATGCAAACAACAATAACCCATGGGAATCACTCCAAATTCAGCTTACTGCATTCTGATCAGAAAAGATGAAGCACAATGAGCTGCTGGGCACATTTCATTTTGTCTTTTGATAAGGTATTTGAGCTTCTGCCCATATAGAGCTGTAAAAGCAATACATGTTACAACTAGATTAGATAAACATGGATACTAGTATAGATAAAGTAATCACTAATAGTGATATTCTGCCACATCATTTATATTATCCTCAACCTAACTATACAGTGCTTTAAAAAAGTATTCATACCCCTTGAAATTTTCAAGATAGACCAACACAAAGTGGCACATAATTGTGAAGTGGAAAGAGAATGATAAATGTTTTTTAAAATATTACAAATTTTACAAATAAATATCTGAAAAGTTTAGTGTGCATTTGTATTCAGCCCCCCTGAGTTATTACTTTGTAGAACCACCTTTTGCTTCAATTACAGCTGCAAGTCTTTTTAGATGTCTCTACCCACTTAGCAAATCTAAAGATTGACCAGCTTCCATGTCCCTGCTCAAAAAAAAGCATCCCGCAACATGATGCTGCCACCATCATGTTTCACAGTGGGGATGGTGTGTTCAGGGTGATGTGCAGTGTTAGTTTTCTGCCACACATAGCGTTAGGTTAGACCAAAAAGTTTAATATTTTTACCTCATCTGACCAGTGCACTTTCTTCCACGTTTGCTGTGTCCCCCACATGGCTTCTCACAAATGCAAATGGGACTTCTTATGGCTTTTTTTCAACAATAGCTTTCTTCTTCTTTCTTGCCACTCTTCCACAAAGGCCAGATTTGTGGATTTGTGGAGTGCATGACTAATAGTTGTCCTCTGGACAGATTCTCCCACCTGGGCTGCTTCTCTGAATAATGCTCTCCTTGCCCGACCTGTCAGTTTAGGTGGACAGCCATGTCTTGGTAGGTTTGAAGTTGTGCCATACTCTTTATATTTTCGGATAATGAATTGAACAGTGCTCCGTGAGATGTTTAAAGCTTGGGAGTTTTTTTTTAAATAACCTAACCTTGTTTTTTGTTTCAATGATTTATTAATGTTTTCAAATTTACATGTAATAACAGTGAAGCAGTTACAAGTAATGTAAATGACAAAACATGAATGAAAACAAGATATTGATAATGCATGTCAAAGTAAATTCGTTTTCATAGAGTATATCATTTCAACTGCACAAGGGTACAACCCGTAGAGGATTGGGGTGGTACATTTGAGGGACTCTGTAGGGTAATTACAGGTACACCAGGCATGCCACCATGGCACCCAGACACCCCTACTGGGAATTAACTGTGAATGGGTGGAGGCACTGAAAACTGGTACTTGTCTTTCTATCTTTCCGGTTTACTGAGAGGGTTAGTTGAGTCACTCAATTCCTGTGGTGTTCCATTTATATTAGATTCTTCATTGGGGATGGACATCTAGGGATGATTCCCAAATACTATGTTGAACTACAGCAGCATTTAATTGTCTTGTATGATGCTACGCTCTACTGGAAAGCTTTAGTCACTGTTCAGGGGAGGGTATAAAGAAGGGCGGGTGGGGTGTGGTATCAGCTCATACTTGTATTTTATGTGACGTCATACAATGTTTCATGGGTATCCCCAGATCAAGCTATTATGAATTGTTTAAGAGGTTATGGAAATCTGCAAATTCTGTAAATTGTAGCCAGCAGGCCCAGATTTTTTGGAATTTTGTTGAGGTCTTGCTTCTTGAATTAGGGCCTCCATTTCGGCTATTCTCCTTATGCATTGGAGCCACTCAGAAATGGTAGGGGGGGGGGGGGTGTTATTTCTCCAATACACGGGTATGCATTGTTTGGCAGCATTGATGAGGTGGAGGGTGAGAGGTTTTTTTTGTAGGCCGATTGGGGTATAGATGTGTGGTGAAGCCTGGAGTGTAGGTTGTTTTAAGTGGTAAGGTGATGTATGTCTTTCCAGAAGGGCTGTATTAGTGCGAAATCCCACCAGATGTGGAACATGGAGCCTTGGGCTATATTGCATATCCAGCAGAAAGGGGAGACACTGGGATGGTATAACCTAACCCTGTTTTAAACTTCTCCACAACTTTATCTCTGACCTGTCTGGTCTGTTCCTTGGCCTTCAAGATGATGTTTGTTCACTAAGGTTTTTTAACAAATCTCTGAGGGCTTCATAGAACAGCTATATTTATAATGAGATTAATTACACACAGGTGGACTCTATTTATTAATTAGGGGACTTCTGAAGGCAAATGATTTTCACATATTTATTTGTAAAAAAAATTGAAAAACATTTATCATTTTCCTTCCACTTCACAATTGCCACTTTGTGTTGGTATATCACATAAAATCCCAATAAAATACATTTATGTTTTTGATTGTAACATGACAAAATGTGTAAAATTTCAAGGGGTGTGAATACTTTTTCAAAGCACTGTATCTGTTTCTGAATTAGTGATTACTTTCTACATATTCCATTCGTGGTCTAATTCCTGCAGTAAGTTATTGTGGGTAAGGATTAGAATGCCTGTCAACATTTTATTTCTGTCTGTCCAGGATTTGAATGTTCTGGTCTATTAAACAAGTTGAAGACAAAACAAAAAGCAACAGAAAATTTCCACAAGGACATAAACTGCAAAAAAATATTTTTCTAAAAGAGTAAGCAAGGTCTCTTAAGATTTGTCCACATTTTCTGTCTGGGTGGTGGGTGTGAGAAAGAACAGAAAGTGAGGGAAAATATCATTAATGGGGTTACAGATAGCGCTTACAACCCAATGAAGATTCTTACCTTTCCCTACTCTATCAACATTAAAAAATAAAAAAGTTTTCCCAGGGACACCGGCAGAGGCCCTGTCTGCTCAGTCCGACCTCTTCCCGACTGCTCTTACCTATGTGAGGTACCACGAGGCTTTTTGTTTGCTTATTTTTACATGTACACACATATATTAAACAGTTAACAAAAATAATGGCATTTCAATGTACTAGGGATAAATATTCAAATACATTTTTATAGAGTAATAACAGGCACTGTATAATACACGAAAAGCACCTGCTGCACACTGAAGATAACCATACAAATAATTACATTTAAAAATCTAAACGTAGAGATGAAGTTAGGGGTCAGGAGTCATTCTGCCTTTATATAATACCTAGTAAGGTGTACTGAACCTTGAAATCAGGGGCTGTAATTACATGTCAGAGACCTGATCCTTTAAGCCTGCAGTTTACAAGTCATTGTAACTCTAAAGCAATCTGGACCCTTTTATTTGCGTGAGATATACACACATTTTAAATTACAATTTTATTGGTACATGCATTGGTATAATAATGGACATAGGATTTATAATATAAAACACTGAATTACAAGAGCAATTGACTGTGTGATAAAATATAATATATTAAAATAGTAATCTGCATGTACTACAGGTTTTCTAATTTAGTCAGGGATTGGCAAAATCTTCTGTAATGCATGTACTATAAACCTGAGCAAACATTACAGTAAAGTCTAAGTTTGATAAAACAATAGACAATCCTTTTGACTGGTACAAGCATTGCTGAAGATTCTGATGCCATCTGTTGCCTTCTGCATTCCCAATACTGGGGAAAGAGGAGGGAGAACAGCTAATGGATTATCCACCATACTGAAAAATCTCTTGGAAACAATCTTTGATCCATGAAAATGGCATTACTGCTAAAATATATGCAAAATCAATTCATATCACTGTAGTAATAAAAGCTATTGTGTATGCTATGTGTGTGAAATTGGTCTGGCTACACCATATATCAGTTGGTTGCCTGGAGAGAAAATATAAGCAGTTTTGCTAATTGGCATCAGAGCGGGAGTATTCCATCAATCTGATTAGGTGACAGCTGGGAGAAACTCTTTCCTATATCTCATTGCCATTGCTGCATGGGGATAAAAGGAGATGCAAATTGTACCTATTATAAAATGTGGGGCAAAAACGAATAAGAGCACCCTGGAAGCTTTACAGGGAGGTACCTGGGTAGATAGAGGAACCAAAGCAGTCTTTATAGCTAATACAGCAGAAGATCAGGATAAAATTGCACTATTGTATATGTCAATGTGGGAGGACAACACAATAGAACAGGGTTTTTTGCAGATGATATGCCACTTGATGTGTCCAATCACAGATTAGCATTTCCCTCTATAATACAAGAATTCCAAACATTTGGCCATTGGTGCACTTTCAAAGTGAATACCATCAAATCTATAGCATTAAATATGACCCTTACTTGAGCAGACCAACAACACACATGCTCCACATTCCTATTTCAGTTGGTGCAGGAGTACTGTATGTATCAGCGTATAACACGAGCCGACGTATAACACACACCCCACGTTTAGGAGGGAATTTTAAGGAAAATAATGTTTTAAGGAAAAAAACTTACATTTAAATGCTCATCAATGCAGCCTTATCAGTGTCCAGCTGCAGCCTTGCACAGCGTCCATCTGCATGCTTGTCAGTGTCATCTGCAGCCTTGCAGCCTTGTCAGTGTCCATCTGCAGCCTTCTCAGTGTCATTTTCAGGCTTGTCAGTTTCATTTGCAGCCTTGCCAGTGTCATTTTCAGCCTTGCAAGTGTCCACCTGCAGCCTTCTCAGTGTCATTTGCAGCCTTGGCTAGGCTGCAGTTAAACTGCAGACAAAATGGCGCCGCCGAGATAAGCCGGTCCTGTGTATCTCGGCTCTTCTCAGCTCCTCTCGTAGTCCCGCCCACATAACACAGGTCCACTGGCGGGACTGGGCATGACTGTGAGCAGAGCCGAGCGCCGCCCATATACATACATAGCCAAATGTACTCGCTAGGCTCGGATAGCTCCGCTCACAGTCACACCTAGTCCCTGTGTTATGTCCATCATAGGGTGGGACTGGGCGTGACTCTGAGCAGAACTAGCTGAGGATAGCCGAGTATGCTCTGCTATGTATAGATATTGGTGGCGCTTACTCCACCACTCACAATCAGCAGGGGATCGGCGGGGATTGGCGTATAACAAGCACCCACGATTTTCCCTGATTTTAAGGGGAAAAAATGCGTGTTATACACCTATAAATACGGTAATTCAAATACCTTGGGCTACATATATCCTAAAATATCCTTGGTGTTTGAATACACTGCTTTTCTAGGTTCAACTACAGGAAGCACAACAAACATTTAAATACCTTTATAAATATAACTATTATCTATTAAGTATAGCTAATCCATTTTGTTTGTTAATCCTCATATATTTATTTATTTGGCCAGTCATTGTGATTTTCTGTAACTGTTTTGTTATTTTCTATTTCTTTACGTCTGAATATTGTGTTTTTCATTTTTATGTTTTTTTATTTTTCCTTTTTTTTCCCTTTTTTTTAAGTGTTCCTTTTGAGATTTGTTTGTTTTTGAGTATGGAAACTTTCAGTGGCGAGGCTTGGAATGGCCTTATGGATAAGGTCCAACAATCACAAAAAACTGGTGAGATCCCTGATAAGGACTTAGACCAGGCATTTCTTAGATTACAACGTCTTTTAGAACGCAAGGTAAGAATTTTTTGGCATACATTTTTCAAAAACATATAGACAACCAGACAGTCCCGTGGGGTCTTCAAATTCAAATTTTTCCCGATCTTAAAAAGATTGATGAAATTATTAAATCAAAGTGGGAAGAAAAACGACAAACTTGCTCATTTGGGATGATGTCATTATTATGTATCCAATATGAACACAAACTTTCTGTATTGGATGGGTTGATATCTAGATGGTATGATGACTATGAACTCATGGTAACAAGCATTAGATTTAAGAAAAAAGAGCAGGATCTCCTAGCCCATATAAAAAATTATACTTTGGAGATTATCCGCGTTAAAGAGAGTAAATTTGTAAGGGATAATCATGCCCATACTAATGGCTTTGTCTATAAATGGACTCAGAATTCTAAAACCAGACCATCTAGATCCTCAAACCCACGAATGGCTAGAACTAATAAAAATAAATGTACCTAACCTATCTTCACCTTTCTCTCTTTCATCTACTCAGTCAACTATTTATTGTGATCTATTAGCTGATAGCTTGCCTAAAAAACGTAAGGGTAATTCTGATGGTGCTTCCATTGAATCACTTTGTTACCAACTGGGTACATCTCTCTCTCATCGTGCACAACTGATTTCTTCTAAACAAGCACCTTCACGTTTACTAGCTATGTTTCATCCTTCACTTCCTGGCTCTCTGGGCCCTCAACAAACAGCTGGTCGCACCACGGTTTCTACGGCTTTATCTACCTCCACTACTGTTTCTTCTATACATTTATCAGCTAATACTACGGTAAGTAATGCTGACATCATTATTTCTCCTTCTGGAACTCCCTTGCCGGCTGATCTTAGACTGGCACCTATTTTCTTAGGGAAGGACTCCGCTCCCTCCATGATGTAGAAACTAGTTATGAGAATTCTAGTGATGCCCCCACTGAAAATGAACTATCAATTATCAATATGTCGTCCTATATTCTTTGTGAGTCTGAGACTCAAGTTCTAAAACTTGGTTTGACCTTTTGTCCCGACTCAGAAAGTGATAAGTTTCACCTTATCAAGTATCTGCATTTATTTGCTAGCAGACTCCTATGTAGGGTTTTTTTTGATAAACCAGTGACTGAACCCCTCTTTTTGGATTCTAGCCCAAATATACAAGAAAACATTGCTGAATATCATGCCCTGGAGAATTTGATGGAACTGTGGGAGAGGGGACATGTCACAGACGATGATACCTGGGCAAGTTCTTTACCAGGATTGTCAGTCGCTGGTATGTCTTTCCCACCCCCTCAGTCTTGCAAACCAAAATCAAAATGATTTCCCTTTCTTAACACGAATCCCAATATTCCGACATATGAAGCTATTGAAAATTCTGCCTTTTCCTCAAAAATGCCTGCAAATTTAACTTTACAACAAAAGGAAACCATTAAATGCCTTCATTCCAATACCAACTTAGTGATCATGGAAATACCACAATATGTGACTATGTGACTATGTGTCTGCCCACAACATTCTACTGAAACTGCCCTACTAAAACTCACCAATGACCTACTAACTGCTAAAACCAATGGCCACTACTCCATACTCATACTTTTAGACCTCTTTGCTGCCTTTGACACAGTTGACCACCTGCTCCTTCTCAGCAAATTATGCTCCCTTGGCCTCTGCGATTCTGCTTTATCCTGGTTTTCCTCCTACCTATCTGAGCGCACTTTCACTGTCACTTACAACTCCATCTTCTCTGCTCCTCTTCCTCTTTCTGTTGGGGTACCCCAAGGTTCTGTCCTTGGGCCCCTCCTATTCTCGCTCTATACCTCTTCCCTGGGCCAGTTGATAAACTCCCATGGTTTCCAATACCACCTCTATGCCGACAACACCCAGATCTATCTCTCCACTCCTCAACTCACCCCCTCAATCTCCTCACAGATCTCCAACTTACTGAATGACATATCAGTATGGATGTCACACCACTTCCTAAAACTCAATCTTTCTAAAACTGAGCTTGTTATATTTCCTCCTTCCCGATACCCCCTCCGCCATGACTTCACCATTAATATCAACAACACAACCATTGGTCCCTCCACGCATGCCAGGGTCCTGCGTGTAATCCTTGACTCTGACCTCTCCTTCAGCCCCCATATCCAATCAGTGGCTAAATCCTGCCGCCTTCACCTCCGCAACATCTCCAGAATTCGACCCTTCCTGACTAATGACACCACAAAGCAACTCATTCACTCCTTGATTATTTCCCGCCTTGACTACTGCAACTCTCTCCTTAATGGCCTACCCTTGTTAAGCAGGCTATCCCCCCTTCAGTCTATTATGAATGCTGTTGCTAGACTAATACACTTCACTAATCGTTCCGTGAGTGCTGCCCCTCTCTGCCAATCCCTTCACTGGCTTCCCCTACCCCACCGTGTAAAATTCAAAATGCTAACCATAACATACAAAGCCAGCCACAACATTGCCCCCATCTACATCACCAATCTCATCTGCAGATAGCGCCCAAATCGTCCCCTCCACTCCTCCGAGGACCTCCTGCTTTCTAGCTCCCTTGTTACCTCCTCTCATGCTCACCTTCAAGACTTCTCCAGAGCCTCTTCCATCCTCTGGAACTCCCTGCCCCAGTTTGTCCGATCAGCCCCTACCCTGTCCACCTTTAGGAGTTCCCTGAAAACTCATTTATTCGGGGAAGCCTATCCCACACCCACTTAACTGTCCCCGAGCCACCCCCATCAAATCATTCTCTGCAGCTATTACCTTTTGTACCACCACCCCCTCCCTTTAGAATGTAAGCTCTACAAGCAGGGCCCTCCTGTACCTTTTGTATTGTACTGTAATTGTGTTGTCCCCCTATACACTGTAAAGCGCTGCGTAAACTGTTGGTGCTATATAAATCGTGAACAATAATAATAATAATAATGTGTAAGAATATTCTATTAAACAAAGAATGGTACCATCCAATTTCGAAAACAGTCATTGATAATTATTATACTTTTTATCGTAGTATCATTCTTAAAGTCTATCAACAGGGAACTATTGATCTCAATAATTGGAACTTCTTGAATGTAAAGGATCCAAAGATCTCTACATTTTACGCGTTGCCTAAAATCCACAAATCTTTAACCAACCCCCAGGACATCTGATAATCTCGGGCTGTTCTAGTTTGACTGAAACCGCCAGCTCTCTGGTTGATAGCTATTTGCATCCCCATGTAACGTCATTGTCCTCCTATGTTAAGGACTCAATTGATTTACTAAGAATTATTGAGAGAATTTCCCTCCCTCCTAACTCTTGGTTGGTGGCTCTTGACATAGAGAGTCTGTACAACGCAGTTCCCCATGACAAGGGCATTGAGGTTGTGCGGGCCTTCCTAAATGAAAGGGGTTCACCTTCTCTCAAATATAGTAAATTTGTAGTGGAATTACATGTTTATATCTTAAGACATAATGCCTTTCTGTTTGATTCCACCCACTACCTCCAGGTGCAGGGAGTTGTTATAGGTACTAAATGTGCCCCATCGTATGCCAAACTGTACCCGGTGGAGTGGGAGGACACATTCTCTAGAGACGATCTGACATATTTTTTGGATAAGATCGTCTCTTGGTTCCGCTATATTGATGATGTCCTTATTTTCTGGTCGAGTACCGAATCGGAACTGAATCCATTTTTGGGTTTGATCTCGGATAATGAATTTAATTTAAAATTTACCATGTACTACACTCAAACACATGTGAACTTCCTGGATTTGTATATTTATATTGATGCAGATGGAAAATTAGGTTCATACCTATACAGAAAGCCCTCTGCTGGGAACACAATTCTCCACGCTAATAGCTCTCATGCAAAATGTTACTCTTAAATAGTATTCCTTATAGCCAATATTTGTGACTGGTCAAAGCCAGAGATAGGAGTGCCCTCATTTTTTCCTCAAGACGTTCTGATAAATGTGAAACAGTAAGAGTTATAACTCGCTATTTAAATCAACATATGGAATTTAAAAACGTTTAAATAGATTTTGGCCACTCCTATTGGCAGATCTGATAAGACCCGTAAGAAAATACATCAAATAATTTCCTGAAGTTACTTATAAAAGAGTTCCATCGCTTAAAGATAAACTTGTACATAGTCACTTTGACAACATCAATCCATTAAATAGAGCAACACTGGCCCTTTCCCGTGTGGTCATTGTGACGTTTGTCAATATGTTGACTGCAAATCTAAATTTAAACTGCCGAATGGCAAGTGGCATTCTATAAGACATACAGTAACCTGTCAGACAGCGGGTGTTATTTATTTAGCTCAGTGTCTGTGCGGTGGCTTCCATGTGGGAAAAACGAAGAGACAGTTTTTTTATGAGAATTAGAGACCATATAAAGCCCATAAAAAAATAAAAAAATTGACACTGCCATCAGCCAGCATGTTGGTTTTCATCATGCATTTAATCCTAATACAATGAAATTTTTGGCCTTGGAATAAGTCCCCTTGGACTAAGAGGGGGCAGTGTAGACAGAACATTGCTTCAACTCAAGGCCCGATGGATTTATGATTTGAAAGCTACTGTTTTTCCAGGATTTATTGAAAGTCTAAGTTTCATGCCTTTTTTTATGAATTTTTCATACTCAGGAACAGTAAAAATTTTATTTTATTTTTTCTTGCCTCCCTTTTTGTCTTTTTTGTATCTATTTAATTCAGATTAAATATTAGTATAGTTTTTCATTATTACAATAATTATATATTTTTTGATCTGTGTATTCTGTTGTTTTTCCACAATTATATCTTTGATTCCATGATTGTTTTTTCCTTTTTTTGTTTTATATAGGTATATTGATTGATTTGAACCCCTACACACATGTTGTATCGTGGTCTTATTCATTGTGTTTTGATGTGCAAACTCTTCTTTTTTCCCCCTTCCTATGCTCCCTGTTATCATTCACTGCCTTATCCATTTTTGTTCCCACGCATGTGTACCATTTAGCCGTAAGGACACCCAGGGCACTGCATGACTTGTCATGTTTATGTCCGCTACAGCGATGCGCTCTCCTTGAGCCAACCTGCCTGGTTACGTTTATCGTTCCCCTTATAGACTGCGACTGGCTGTTTTCCACCTCGGGCCTCCATACCTATTGGAGCACGGGGCCGGGGGAGTGGCTTTTAGCTTGTGCGGTGATGACGCTGCATCGCCGCCTGTTTTGTTTCACAGTGGCGATGGCACCTCATCTCCGCCCTCCCTTTCCTCTACCGCTGCACTATGGGGATTGCAGGCTCAGGGATTCTTGAGCTCCTGGAGAATGCGCACTATCGCTTTTCTGTCCGCAATGAGCCAGTGATGTCAGACGGCGGCTCAGTGGTAGGGCATTATAAAAGCAAGCTACATAGAGTCAGTCCTCGCGGTAGGACCCAGTGGGCATGACTAAAATCTAAAGAGCTAGAGCATTTGGTAAGTCTGTTTGACCACATAGGTTTCTATTGCTGTTGTGTAGTTGCTGCATATGACATGACAATGCCTTTTAACCTTGTCAAGTATTTATGTGTATTCTCCCCATTTTACCCCAGAAGCTATGCATGTTTGGAGTTATTTTCTCTGCTGTTATGCCCCCGTTTATGAGGCTTGTTTTTCCTTATATACACTCAATTTGACCCTTCAGTATTCCTTATACCTATTTTTTCCAATTTTGATTGCAGTATTTTATATTCATTCCCTAAACTACAACTCTGCTTGGCTTATTGGATATTACATCTTTAGTCATTCCCTTGTTTGGGCTCCATGAACTTGTTTTTATGTAAGTAAATTATTATAATTAATCATGGGTAGATTTAAAAAAAAAAATTCAATAGTACTCTATTGAGCATTGGAGGATTTTTATCCCTATCGTTGCAATATGTGCAATAATATTGACCTTTAGGCCCTAGATAAACACAACCTATTATACTTTTCCTTTCCTCAGCTGGACTTTTCACCCTCTATGGTTTGTCTGGTGACACTAGATGTGTGGGGCTACTAAATGGCTGTATATCATCTGGCAGAAGTTTGAAATAGGTTGCTTGGTCTGGGGTAAGCTGTGTTCACTATCTAAGTGGTGCTCCTCTCTCAATATGTTCCTTTGTAAATGTTGATAACTAATGTATTTTGTGTGTGTTTCTTTTTAAACCTATAGTGTCTATTGTTTGATTAATCGCACACCCCCTGAAGAAGCATACCTGCGAAACATGTCGGGATATTGTGCAACAATATATCCTCATTCAATTTACTTTCTGACCATCCAGACTACCACTGTACATTACAATACAATAACAACAATACACTGTTGTTTTTTATGTATATACTATTTTAACCTTGATTCTAACAAAATGTATACAATTTTGTATTACATATTGTCTATATTTCTGATAGTAAGCACCGTCAAAATCCCTATAAATGTTTCTACTTATTCATAATTACATATATCCTAAGATCCTTCTAGGCTCTATACCAGGGGTAGGCAACCTTTGAGAGGTGGAAATCTACCTCAACAACATGAAAGAGATAAAAGATCATCGGAGTTCAGCATCTTTTTTTTTAAAAGAACTTACTGAGCAAGGCCTAACTAAATAGTAAGGGAAACTTAGAAAAAGTAAGAAAAAAGAAATGTCACTGTAGCATTATAAATGTAGTCTACCTTAAAGTGGACAATGTCAGTCAGCAGAGCAGTGGACATTGTCAGAAGGGCAGTGGGTGGTGTGTGGACAGTGTTGGTAGGGCAAAGGATGGTGTCAATAGGGCAGAAGATGGTATCAGTTGGGCTGTGGATAGTATCAGTAGAGCAGTGACTGATGTCAGTAGAGAAGTGGACAGTGTTAGTAGTGCAGTGGATAGTGTCAAAAGGGCAGTGGACGATGTTAGTAGAGCAGTGGAGCAGTGCATGATGTCAGTAGGGCAGTAGATGGTGTCAGCAGAGCAGTAGACATTGTCAGTAGGGCAGTGGACAATGTCAGTAGAGCAGTGGACAGTGTCAGCATGGCAGAAAACGGTGTCAGTTGAGCAGTAGATAGTGTCAGTATGGCAGTGCATGGTATCAGTAGAGCAGTGGACGATGCCAGTAAAGCAGTGGACTGTGTCAGTAGGGCAGAGGATGGTGACAGTAGGGCAGTAGCCAAGGGTGTACATATGCTGCAGCAGGAATTTTACCCCCATGTTGCTTTCAGTGGATGCTACCGCCCACTATTTGTGATCCATTTAAGTAAATAGGGCTGCTCTGCAAGCGCCCCACAACTGTGTGCTTGTGTGGGGTCCAAGGGGTTATTGCAGGTGGTGAGGATGTGATACAATGCCTCCTTACTGCCTGCTTCAGCACCTTGGTGGCAGTACTGCACACGATTGCAGAGCCCTTGCAGAGCAACCTCATTTATTTGAATGGATCATGCTTGATGGGTGCTATACCTGACAAGCATGACAGTGCATATAATTCCTGCTGCAGACATTTTTACACCTCTGGCCACTGCAGCTGAACCACAATTGTAAAGAGTCCTTACTGCTCTGAGCCAACTAAAAGAATATCACAGTTTTAGATGCTATTATAGCCATTTCAGTAATGTGTAAGACACTCTTACCTGAAGAAGTTAATGCAGGAGAGTGGAGATCCAATTTTTGGTGCAGCACAGAGCTCCTCTCTCTGTCTTACATTATTATGAAATATGTGACAAAGATTTAAAGACTGGATTTCAGTGAAACATTCCTGGTTGGGACGAGGCACCCATTTCAAAATGGATGTTCTGCTGGATTTCCTATAGCTTTTCCAAACTCTCCCTATTTCTGTTCCTAAATCTTTAATTTTCTTGCTCTCTATGGAGCCGGTTCACATGTCTCCACTGCAGCTCCACTGTGAATTTGCACAGGGGTCCTCTGCAACTTTTGGTCCATTTCAGGTCTGAATTCAGCCAAAAATTCAAGGCTGAAATCTGACCCGAAACAGTGAACAGGACCCCTGCTGTGAGCTGCCTGTGGCCATAGTGTGAACCCAGCCTTAATATGGAACATATGGGCCCAATCTTTCCCTCATTTTCTCTTTGATATACTAGTCTGTGGTAAACTATCAGGTGAATTGAGTCTGCCTAATTTAGTAAAGTACTACAAAGACACACTACTGGCACATATATTGGAATGGAGATTACATTCTAAAAACATACTGTGGGTCATTGTAGAAGCTGCCTTGACCTCTCTATCTCTAACTTTTCTACCATGGGTCCCTATCAAAAGATCGCCCTCTTCCTGTCACTTCCTATCTGCATTTCATTGCTTTTAAAAGTGTGGGATGCATTACTGAGGAGGTCTCAAATCTCCTCTTACACAGGCCCTATGACTCCTGTCATGGAAAACCCAGCATTCTCCCAAGGCCTTGAGGTGACCATATTCTTAAAGTGGTCATGAGGGAACCCTTCCCCAATTTGCATAGCAATGCAAGTGGGTCATCTGGAACCCTTTACCACATTAGTTGTACTCTACACTTTAGACTCTACTTGCAATCTCCACTTGAAAGGCTTTATTTTTCCTCTATAAAATTTTACATAATTTGAAGCTGACTAAAAGTCAGCTTCAACTTTATGCTGTTCTCCTGTGTCAAGATTATACCCCTCAAGATTATATTACAGACTGCCAGGCTGTTGATAGGGCATGGAGGCTGACCCACTCAATGGTTACCCAATCACCCCCCCCCCCCCCCCATCTTTCTTTTTCTTCTTTCAGGTTTACCTACACATGATCTCCTCTATCACTCAGGATTTTTTTCTGTTGGATCTCCTACTGGTTCTATTTGTCTGTCACAGAATACTAGCACATTCACCCCCCACTTACAGACACTTCAAGGTTGCTGCTGCTTTACCCCAATGACTATGTATCCTCTTATTTATTTATATGCTATAAATAATCTTTCTTCTGGGACTGCTGCCTCTGAGATTTGGAGGGTAATTTACTAAAGGCAATAAGACTGTTCACTCTGCAAGGGAATTTTCCCTTGTGTTTAGTTAGTGATGGGAAGCTCTGCTGACTTCTATTGTTTAATCACATGGAAACAAAATGCCTTTTTTTTCCTTACACATGGGCATTTCCTTGGGTAATCTTTGCAATGTGAAATTTCACCACATTCACTAAGCTGTGGAGAAAATTCCTCTGCGGATGGAACTTTGCTTGTGGCGTGAACAGCATATTTGCCTTTGGTAAATCAACCCCATAGAGCCAGCTCTAGTGCTGTCAGTACTGTGCTACTCACTGTTCTCTTTCCTAGAGGCTCTGACGTGAAGAAGCCTGCCTACTCTGCATTCACCAAGATGACCACAACCACCACATAGAGACACTGTGCAGAACAAGACATGGTAGATCAGTAATGGGGTACAGATCAGCTGCTACGACAGCACAGGCAATGCTAGTCACTAGTCCTTTACTCTCTGACTATTTCTGAGCACAACTTCCAGAGTTCAGTTTCTCTTTAATGAATACATAGACTTAATTTTTCTCTTTTGTATCTTCCTTGAATTTAGTTTTAATGCAATCAGCTTTTGCTATTAAAATGCTAATACACAAGCCTTTTATGGTGTACTACTCTTGGTAGAGAAGGGAGCTACCTTAGACCTTTAGGAGGAACATGTCATGGGAGGATAGGTTAGTCTGAAGATCTGCAGCTGAAGTTTATTATACAGTAATAAGAAGCACACAGCCAAATCAATGCTTGAGGGATCAGGTAAGAGCCTCTTTTCAAATTTCAAGTGCTCAGTTATCCCATCCCATGCAAGCTGAACAATGCCAATCAATACAATGTTTTGACAATGCTGGCCAATTTTCTTTATAATCCTTGTTCTTTCCTTGTATAGTGCTGACACCCACTGATGGGTAACATCAGCAGAAAAGGCATATGTGTCTCCAGAGGTCAGACCTTGTGTCCAATAAACCATAACTGATTTTTCTACCAATTTAATTAAAACTACTAATTTGTAGAGAGCTTTGAAAAGAGACTATAGTGCATTTTAGTACAAATGAGTACAAATGTTCCTGAATATAGTGTTTGCCATTCATTTTTTTCTACTTGATGTTTCATACTTTGATTACTGGAATTTTACAGTTTGTGTAAATACACCTTCTGAAGTGTATTTATACAAACTTGACATACAGACTCACACTGAACTTTTGTACTTTTTCTACTTTATATGTCAAATTATTAAAATGTTTTATTGGAGAAATCTCAACAATTACTACTTGAAGTTTTCTCCAAATACCATCTTATGGCCAAAAGAGTCAAGGACAACCATTCTCTTCATTGCTAACACTCGTTGGGCATGTGGTTTAGCAACAGTTTGCTTACTGAAGGTTATGCAAAGTTATGCTCTGCATACTAAAAACAATTACAGTGGAGTAAAGGAAAATCAAGGACAAAAAACGAAAAAAAAAAACATTTACTTTGCTTAAATGTTTAACTTCAAAGAAATAGCCCTATAAATACCGAAGGAAACTTGGACTATATGTTTTAACACTGATTCGGATTCTGTATATTGGTTTTTAGCAAAATACATTTCTTAAACATTTATTACGCCTGAAAACATGTACAATAAACAAAACTCAAACAATGTAATGTCTACATTTTTTAAAGGGTTAGATACCCAATATTAATTTTCAGTTTTTACTCAAGGTTACTAGAAGGAGACCATTGCTCCTGGGTATGAGCACAACAAGCTTAGTGCAAAAATTTACTAAAATCTGACTAGTTGTGCCATATTTAGAAAGCTTTCCGGTTCCCTACTGCACATTCGCGAGTCGCGCAGTGCAATAGGAATGGTCCGCGCTGTCTCTGGTACCCGTGTGTGTCCCAGCAGACTGTGCGCAGGGACAGGAAGAGGCATAGACTCCGGGAGTCTATGCCCGGAAGTGGGTGCAAATGCCTGTCTTAGACAGGTATCTGCACCCTCCTCCCCCCTGAAAGGTGCCAACTGTGACAACGGAGGGGGGGTGGGTTCCGATGAGCGGAAGTTCCACTTTAGGATGGAACCCCGCTTTAAGTTGGAATTCTGGCATTGACAAGCAGGTATTCCCTGCCACAGCAAGGAAAATCAAGTCCATTAATTTGGCTATAGTGTTAGGTTGGATGGCGATTAGCCTGTAGGGTGTAATTGGTCAAATACATTACATATGTGCACCAGACTTACTGTTCATATGCCCATACTAATTTTACTTACCGGTCAATTAAATGTGCACAAATCATTATTTCATTTATCAAAACGTGTTGTTTTCTGGAATGTTACATAACCATCAATATGTTTGCTGATAGTCAATTACTAATTGACTATAAAGATATTTGATATAGGTGCCAGTTAGTGTGGTTATGTGGATATTCCTTACTGACATAATTTTGTCAAGTCTGAACAACTTTGTAGATTTTTATTGATAATGCTGGGGCCCCAGTATATCAATTTTAAAAATGTTATCATTGCTTACACAGTTAATCTGGTTGAAAAAAAGACACAAGTCCATCTAGTTCAACCAACAAAAGTCCATTTGGTTCAACCAACAAAAAGGATATTTTATCTCTTTTTTTTTCTAGGGGCCCAGATTTCACTCCTTTCTATACTTACTGCATGGTATACAGTATATGAAGTGGGAGTCACAGCTTATTTCAAGCTAGTGGTAGAACAATTTATTTAAGTTTGTATTAATACTGAATTGATTTATGCTGGCATACATGTAAAATTAACACAGTACAGTGCACTAAGGATGTGCAATACATAACCAGCAAAAGTATTGAAATCACATTTTTTTTAGCTGAACTATCTTTTTACTGATTCCTGGACTCCAGATTTATGATGGAATTGTGACATTTGGAAGAAGGTGGTCACTGACACTGCCACAAAGGGCAATCAAATCCATTAATTTGGCTGTACCAGAACATCCATTCTTTAGCAACCATGCATCCTGGTTTAAGGCTTGGAGATATAAGCTCCAACACTATTTAAAATATAAAACAGGAAGCAATAAGTAATATGCAGCTTCCTATGAAAAACAAGTATAATATACCTCCTGTATCTCATACTACTAACTCAAGGCACCTGAAATTGGAATAGTTGTTATAGGTTAATGTGCACCACTTGCTTTTCAATAATAATTGAACTTTCAGTTTAAATCAGTGAGTTCCAGATGCTTTAGATCCCTTTCACACTTAGGTGCTTTGCAGTCCTACTAATACAGGATATCTGTTACTGGACAGATCACCAGGGAAAACAGAGGGAAAAGCCTAAAAAAAGAAAATCAATGCAGCCACCACATTTAAAGGAGTTGTAAAGTCAGAAGGTTTTTTTCTCTTAATGCATTCTATGCTTTGTGCAGCAGCTCCCCTAATATTTACCAGAGACCCATCTCTGTCCAGCGAGCTCCACGAGTGTCTCAGCCATCCGGGACTCTCCCTCCTGATTGGCTGGGACACAGCTGTCAATCAAAGTCAGTTAGCCAATCAGGGGGGGCCAAACCACAGCTTTGTGTCTGAATGGACACATGGAGCTGCAACTCGGCTTGGGTGCCCCCATAGCAAGCTGCTTGCTGTAGGGGCACTCAACAGGAGGTAGGGGCCAGGAGCACAGAAGAGGATCCAGGCTGCTCTGTGCAAATCCACTGCAACAGAACAGGTAAGTATAACATGTTTGTTATTTTTATAGAAAAAAAATAGACTTTAGAATCACTTTAATAATTGGTAAGCTGAAATGTATTACTTTTTTGGTTTTGGGTTTAATACTGCTTTAAAATCCTCCATTAATTCTGTAATATTTGCGGGTGTGGATCACTGGCCCTAGGCAGCCATATCTTGGTAAAACAAACCGTCTTTATTTCTTCAAAAAGGGCAAACAAAATCTTATCTTCAGCATAAACCAAAGAAAAATCCATAAATCTGGTATAAGAAAATGTTTTGGCTTACCGCCAGACTAAACTTGCACCACCACACCATGAAAAAATTACTGCCTGCTCCAGGAGTCAAGAAACGGTCACAGAAGTCTAGCAGTGTCTCAGCAGACTAAGTAGCTCACAGCTTTCTTACACAGGGATTGATTTACTAAAACTGGAGTGCAAACTCTAGTGCAGCTCTGCACAGAAACCAATCAGCTTCCAGGTTTTATTGTCAAAGCTTAACTGAACAAGCTGAAGTTAGAAGCTGATTGGTACCATGCACAGCTGCAACAGATTTTGCACTCTGCAGTTTAAGTAAATCAACCTCACTGTGTCCTGCTTCATACAACATCTCATCCACCCGCTGGTTATTCCTGTCCTTATCAGGCCACTCTGGTAAGTGGGTTAAGTCTAAATACTCAAAATTGCTTCCGATGTTGTCCACAACCCAAACATCAGATATCTACTCCCCAGGACCCATCCCAGGCATCATCTACAATATTAATTGTTTTAATATTGAAATAAAAAGGACAGTTTCCATGGACAGGTGTCATGAATAAGTTAATCAACTAAAAAGTTACAAATAAAATACAATGGCTGCCAATAAATGTGGAAACAAGTAAAAACACTAAGGCTGGGTTCACACTTATGTGAATTGGATGCGGGTTTCCCCACATCCAATTTGCATAACAGGAGAGTGTGACGGCCTTTTAATGGAGTCAGTTCACACATCTCCGGGGCGGCCATGGTCAGCACTGGAAAAGGGTCTTGTGCGTCTTTGGCTCTGTTTCTGGTCCGAATTCAGGCAAAAATTCGGACCTGATTTGCCCCTGAAATGGAGAACATGGACGCACCAGACCCCCTGCTTCGAGCCATGGCCGCAGCTAGAATGAACCCGGCCTAAATCAACGTCACCTCTATATATTCATATCCAGACGCAAGGGACATGAAAAAACAGACAAAGACGGAAGAAAAGAAATACAAACATCAATAATTTTAAAAACAAAAATAGAGATGTTAAAAGGCAAGCCAAGGTATTTCTAATTTAAGTTTGCATTATATAATCTGGAATGACATAATAACAACTATATTGCTGCTGTTGGCATATTATTTAGACAATGTTGACAAGTAATTTTGTTTAATTTAGGTACAAATAAAAGGATGCACACTAAACACAACAAAAGTGCACATTAACTATACATTGTAATGATTGCACTGAGATTTAAAGACATGTAGCCAATGATTCAGTACTGAAATATAGACCTTCATTACTCACATTTGCTTACCACAGCAAAACATTTAAATGCACCCTTGAGTATGATGTATGACTGTCTAGGATCAGTGTAGATTGCAAGCACCTCCAAAGAACCCATAAAATACTTAGACAGATGCAAATTGGCTCCGCCATTTATCTGCATTCTCCTCTGTTAAACTTCATTTTAATTTCCGGACCTGATAGATACATATTTCATTTCTATTCGGTAAGTATGGAAGTGCCTTAAAAAGCTGGGGTTATTCAGCTTGTTCCACTAGATGGAGCACATTTTTCAACAGCTTTTTTTTCCATGCATCTATCAGGGATATTTATGCATAAACTGGCACACTCTCAAAAAGAAAATACAGCAAAATCGTAACACAGGACAATTGGGTTGATTCACTAAAGGTAAATAGACTGTGCACTTTGCAAAGTGCAGTTGCACTCTGCAAGTGCAGTTGCTCCAGAGCTTAGTAAATGAGTTAATGCTTCACTTAGCAAAGAATACTCAATCACGTTTAGGGAAAATAAAAAAAAAAAAACAGCATTTTTGCTTGCACATGATTGGATGATGGAAGTCAGCAGACCTTCTGCTCATTTACTAAGCTCTGGAGCAACTGCACTTGCACAATGTAACTGCACTTTAGAAAGGACAGTCTATTTGCCTTTACAGTAGTAAATCAACCTTATTGTGGCAAAGGTCCAGTTACCAGATTCTTCTGCAGCTGATCTTTCCCATTTACTGACTTAACATGACAATGGATGTACTAACAGAAAATAACTTTGCAAGGGCATCCAATCCGTGAAAAACAAAACAAAAAAAAACGTGTTTTTGCTTGCACTTGCTAAGATGATGGAAGTCAGCAAAGCTTCACCTCATTCACTAAGCTTAGGGAAAATTCTCTTGCAAAGTGAAAATGATCAGGTAAAGTGCACAGCTATTGCCTTTAATAAATCAACCCCATTATGTTGCCAACACGATACAACAAAACAAAAACTGGACCTGCACCTTGTTTTTAACCCAATGCACCAAAGTGTGCAGTTTCTGTCTCTTGGATCAATGCAATGTGGATCTGTAAGCCTCAGGATGCAGTGAATGGCACTGAATTGCAACACATGCATTACAGCCCACTATAGTAAAACATGCCTCACATACATTTGCATAAATATGCATAAGTATATAAATAATACTTTTTATAAACGTCAGGTGGAGATGTAAAGTCTATAAAGGCCTTAACACAGCAGTGAACTAAAGGTCACCATGACTTCATACATTTCCCAATTTTAAATGGATCAACCATCCTGGTTTACACAACCAAACTAATTTTGAAGCAGAATCCAACAGATATTTACATGTCTTTGGTGGGTAGATAAAGAGAGACACAACACTGCAATAAAGGATTACTCGTATAACTGAATGAATTGTTCTCAAAAGACAAAGCAAATGCCATTGTTTCCCTAGGTGAGACAAGCCATTATCAAAGTCTTTAACAAAACTTATTGTGAGGACCCCAGGAGTGTGTATACAACTGGACTCTATCTAAAAACAAATTGAGCCTGCCCAAAGTTTATTTCAACCATTTCTGAGAGACATCAGAATTTGTCTATTCAGTGATATTTTAAAATGCATATGATTATAAGTCATTCAAATTATATATTATATTCTAGGTCATACAATGATGATTTTAGTGTCTACTGACCCAATGATAATACTGTCAAAAGATAAAAATAAAATATTTTGATGTAGAAAAAAATAAGAAGTAATAATTGTTTTAAGATACCAATCATTGTTATGAAAGACATATAAATCGTGACTATATCTGCATACAAATATAGATATAGCACGTGTTTTTCCTAGATAAATAAGGATTCATAGGATATACAAGAATTATACATTTATCCATATAGATAATCAATTTATGTGATATTGCTGAATCAAAATTATACGTAGTGTATTGTATATTGTGCTGGTTACCAGAGTCCCTGAATAATATATATATATATATATATATATATATATATATATATATATATATATATATATATATATATATATATATATTCATCAGCACCAATATACAAACAGATACACATTAAGAAAATAGAACATATTCTTTAACAGATAGTTCAGTTTTCTGCCCTCAGACATGCCTAGTGGTTCAAGGTGATATTACCTGAATTCACAAAAGTTAATTAGATTTTTTTTCAACCAATGGAAAAGAAGTCATACCTTTTGGGCTGAGCTTATTATAATTTTTATGATCCTATTGTCTAACATGGTATTTAGGATGAGGATAGATAGCCATGAAAGGACAGACACTCAATCAGACACATATACACTCCATTCATCAACTCATACCTCTACATTCATGAAGATTCCTGGACACCTTATGCTTTGAAATTCGGAGGTCGCAAGAAGTAATTCCTCTTTAAGAGTAGGCATCTTGAAAGCCACAGCAGCTATTCTAAAAACTCTGGTAACCAGCAATTCAAACCAGTAGCCATTTTGGAAAGGGTAATTATGTTGTGTTGATTTTGACCTTATATTCATTTGTGTTATCTCAAATCTTTACTTATTGCTTATTATACAATTGGATAACTATTTCCGTTCGAATCAGTAACTGCCTTGTAGATTTTTCTCTAAAGATTACAGTTTCAATGTTTTTTTTTTGTTATATGTCTTGGAAGTTTATCATTGCTGTGTCATTTCAAAGGTACAACACTCCCATTAGAGGGTGTTTCAAATGAGATTCTTAATTTTATGTAGCGCAATCAGTATTTTTAATTTTATGCTGCAATGTTTGTTTTTGTATATATATATATATATATATATATATATATATATATATATATATAACTTTTTTTTATGAATACATGTCTGGTGAATACATCTCCTATTTTTAGTTTGTATTCATATTTGATTAATCCAGTATCTTAAAAATATTACTGTTTAAAAATGACTCATTCATAAATAATGTGCAGGGAAATTATCCTCATAAGCATGACAAGACCTTAAAGCAGCTACCATGTTAAAAACATGTACTAAAATGGAAGACTTCCCCACCAACGACTTTCTTGTTTGGTTAATACTAATTTTGCAATCACAGATTTCAGCCACGGTATGACTACAAAAAAAAATGTATATTATAACACATACATTTAGATGCTGGACAGTAATGTACCATTAGTCTTATTAAGTAATCATTTACAATGTGTTAAATTGGTCTAAAGCCATTTTGTGAGTTTAAAGGTTGTATTTTGTTGCACTTGATTGGATGATAAAAGTTGGAGAAGCTTCACTTCTTTCACTAAGCTAAGGGAACATTCCCTTGCAATGTTAACAACCTTATTTTCCCTCAGTACCTAAACCCATGTGTGGATCTGGTATCTTGGTAGATGCACGGCTCTGCATTCTTGTGTCAGAGCTACCCCTTGATGTCTGGTGATCTAATTGATGGAGGAATAATCAAAGATCTGCAGGAGAGGTAGAGAAATCACAGATCCTCGGGATAAATTATGTCGAAAAAAGAAGATTTGTGTACTGCAGCTTTCTTTCCAGTAGGCAGAGCAGTAGGCAGTGCAGTAGTGACATCACCAAATGTCACTTCAGACATACTGTGCCTTGCTAATCTTACACTGCAGATATACAGCTATAATGCTGTAGGCACAATAAGTGCAAAGTCAAAAACAAAATTTTTCAGGGCACTGCAGAGGCACAACATTTCTAGATGTTCCCTTTAATACAACAAATCTTTACTTGAGTTTATGTCTACTTTACATATATTATAGACTTCTATAGCTTGGAGCTATCCTTTCTTTAGCTATATCTGCAATGTGCAACTGAGAATAACCTGCTAATCATGACCGTAATTATGACAAAGCATATACTATACATTCAGAATCAGAAAACTAAACATTAACACTGAAAACGAAACATTGTCAATGAATGTATTATACGGTACAGTTATACACTCTCTCTAAATCGAGACAGACTAATTAGGTAAATGACTAACATTTCCACCTAGCTGTAGTTTTTTTTTTAACTTTATCTTTTTTCATTTTTTATCATCTTCGTAATAAGAAAAGGATAACAACCACAATTATGGCTGCCATCCTCTCTATGAAAAATACAGCCATTTGTACTTTTGAAATGTGGCCACACTTTTAGGAATATGATATATCTGCATATAATGGACCAGCTAAACACTACTGATGTGAAGATATTAACTTTTATATGTTCTACTGTTTTTATTATTAAGCAAATTGTTTCCATTAAATGATGAGCAGAAATAATATAGGACTTTTTATAAACAATACAGTTTAATGGAAATTAAGGCCTGGCTTTCCCTTCCTTAAATTGTTGCGAAAGTCAAGACGGCAGAGCCCAACAGAGGAATACCTGGTTATAAATATAAACCAATTTAACATCTCCATCCCCCATTTCCCATTCCCCTCCAGCAGTGGAGATGAGCTTGGGTGTCCTCGGAATCCATCTCTAGTCAAACTCCAAACTTTTACTTTTTACTTATCACAAATCAAGAGGTGATTGTATCTGCAGGTTTATGTTTGATAAAGGACTGTTATGGACACATATGTTTGACTTAAAATGGATTTAAACCCTCACATATACCCAGTGAAGTAAACAGCCTCAGATGATAGACAGAGATGAAATAAATCTCCCTACATAAGTTTTACATGTATATCTGCTGTCTTCAGCTTTATATACTGAAAGTTCAGATCATGTTAGGAGATTTTGTCTTCCTGTTCAACACTGCAGTGAAGCCTGGGCATACAAGCAAGACAGCTGATTAGAGGAAAGGCACACACCCCCTCTCTTCATAGGTAGAGACTTTCAGAGCTGATCGTTGAATAGCTCAGGGCTCTTCTAATCTATGTATAGCATCCTCCCCAAGACAAAACTGTGACTGCTTTTATCATATGTGATGGAGAACTTGTCAGGAGTCATCAGGCTGATAACAGAAGAACATGGCAGGAGACAGCTATGGGACATAGTGCTTTGAGGAGAGATAAGAAAACACTGCAGATATATGTGCCCAGCTCAACTTTAATGAATTGGGTTTACATCCACTTTAATATTGTTTGTAGTTGTTGTCATTATATAGCGCTGTTGTTGTTTTTTGCTTTTGAATTCCAAACTTGGACTCTTTTTTTACTGCAATGAGCTTCGAACCAGGTCACTCTCAACCCAAAACTCAAGTAAACAAAGAGGAGGGCTCTGGGGCGGGAATCACCTGGCCTGTGGCTCACTTGAGTAAAAAAAAGTGTGCATGTTCAGAGTTCAGCTAGAGATGAGTTTGAAGGACACCCAAGCTGATCTACAGTGGTGTGAAAAAGTGTTTGCCCCCTTCCTCATTTCCTGTTCCTTTGCATGTTTGTCACACTTAAGTGTTTCGGAACATCAAACCAATTTAAACAATAGTCAAGGATAACACAAGTAAACACAAAATGCAATTTGTAAATGAAGGTGTTTATTATTAAAGGTGAAAAAAAATCCAAACCATCATGGCCCTGTGTGAAAAAGTGATTGCCCCCCTTGTTAAAACATACTATAACTGTGGTTGTCCACACCTGAATTCAATTTCTCTAGCCACACCCAGGCCTGATTATTGCCACACCTGTTCACAATCAAGGCATCACTTAAATAGGAGCTGCTTGACACAGTAAGGTCCACCAGAAGATCCTTAAAAGCTACACATCATGCCGAGACCCAAAGAAATTCAGGAACAATTGAGAAAGAAAGTAATTGAGATCTATCAGTCTGGAAAGGATTATAAAGCCATTTCCAAAGCTTTGGGAATCCAGCGAACCACAGTGAGAGCCATTATCCACAAATGGCGAAGACATGGAACAGTGGTGAACCTTCCCAGGAGTGGCCGGCCGCCCAAAATGACCCCAAGAGCGCAGCGACGACTCATCCAAGAGGTCACAAAAGACCCCACAACAACGTCCAAGGAACTGCAGGCCTCACTTGCCTCAGTTAAGGTCAGCGTTCATGCCTCCACCATCAGGAAAAGACTGGGCAAAAATGGCCTGCATGGCAGAGTTCCAAGGAGAAAACCACTGCTGAGCAAAAAGAACATCAAAGCTCGTCTCAATTTCTCCACAACACATCTTGATGATCCCCAAGACTTTTGGGACAACATTCTGTGGACCGATGAGACAAAAGTGGAACTCTTTGGAAGGTGTGTGTCCAAGTATATCTGGCGTAGAAGGAACACTGCATTTCATAAAAAGAACATTATACCAACAGTAAAATATGGTGGTGGTAGTGTGATGGTCTGGGGCTGTTTTGCTGCTTCAGGACCTGGAAGACTTGCCGTGATAAAGGGAACTATGAATTCTGCTGTCTACCAAGAGATCCTGAAGGAGAATGTCCGACCATCTGTTCGTGTACTCAAGCTGAAACGAACTTGGGTTCTGCAGCAGGACAATGATCCTAAACACACCAGCAAGTCCACCACCGAATGGCTGAAGAAAAACAAAATGAAGACTTTGGAGTGGCCTAGCCAAAGTCCTGACCTGAATCCTATTGAGATGTTGTGGTATGACCTTAAAAAGGCCGTTCATGCTCGAAAACCCTCTAATGTAACTGAATTAGGACAATTCTGCAAAGATGAGTGGGCCAAAATTCCTCCAGGACGCTGTAAAAGCCTCATTGCACGTTATCGCAAACGCTTGGTTGCAGTTGTTGCTGCTAAGGGTGGCCCAACCAGTTATTAGGTTTAG
The DNA here is from genome assembly GCF_037356315.1 of Lithobates pipiens. Taxonomy (NCBI): domain Eukaryota; kingdom Metazoa; phylum Chordata; class Amphibia; order Anura; family Ranidae; genus Lithobates; species Lithobates pipiens. The sequence continues at coordinate 378,020,394 of NW_027507748.1, read as the reverse complement.
GGGGCAATCACTTTTTCACACAGGGCCATGATGGTTTGGATTTTTTTTCACCTTTAATAATAAACACCTTCATTTACAAATTGCATTTTGTGTTTACTTGTGTTGTCCTTGACTATTGTTTAAATTGGTTTGTTGTTCCGAAACACTTAAGTGTGACAAACATGCAAAGGAACAGGAAATGAGGAAGGGGGCAAACACTTTTTCACACCACTGTACATCCAGGAATTCATCTTTTCTTTGGCCTCCCTTCACTACCTTTAGTTGGTTGAAGTAAGGGAAATGAATATCAGGTCTTAGGTTCACCTGGCCCCAGTAAATGAAAAAAAAAAAAAAAGCATTTTTAGAAAGATCTTCTTGTGTTAATATTTAGGATTATTTTTGCTGAGCTAAAATATTGAATGTGTGAATTCCTGTCTCAGCTGTGCCATCAGAGAACGTTAGTGGATGAAGGTGACTATATAAGTGAGAAATAATGGCAGATGTCTAAAACTACTACAGATTGATAAACTTTATGTTCTTAAATGCCTATCCAGCCACCTTCTGACAACCTTTTAAAAGAGCACAAAAAAAGAATCATAGCTATAATATTGTTTTAGCAACTTAATAAGGCATTGGGGTTGATTTACTAAATGTGAATCCACTTTGCACCACAAGTGCACTGCAAGTTCACTTGGACGTGCAGTCGCTGTAGATCTGAGGGGAAGATCGAAATGATTGGAAGCCTTGCTGATTTCTATTATCCAATCATGTGCAAGCAAAATTGCTGTTTTTTTATTTCCCTTGCATGTCGCGCTCAGATCTACAGTAACTGTACTTCCAAATGCACTTCCAAGTGCACTTGCAGTGCAAAGTGAATTTGCCTTTAGTAAATAAACCCCATTGACCTTAGGAATTACATATATGCCATATACAAAACCATAACTTGATATAATAAAGAATTATTTATGAAATACAATAGCTGATTTATAAAGAAGCTGCACCCTGTGGAGTGTGAATGAACAATGTTATATCTCTAACATTACTTAACATTACTAAGCATTACTCTCATTGTTATATTTTAATACGAAATAGGGTAGAACATGTGGAGTTAAAGTGATACAATCTATTGGTCAATTCAACATGTTTTGGAGACTTAAATTAGTCTTAGACATCATTTATATAGGTGCTGAGGCTCCTACAGTGTAATGGGGCTTTTATTTAGGAATCACCCTGAGGGAGACACGTGATTAGGCCTCTGTCGTCACATGTAGGGGAGTGGCCAGGACGGTAGAGGAAACAGTCTCATGCTCCTTTGAACAAACTACTGACACACACATGATCTGAAGCCACTTGGGAGAGGATTTTGTACTTCATTTTTTTATAGTTTGGTGCGCTGAAGCACTAAGGAAATATGAGTACCCTAATGTTATAGATTTACAAACAAAACGATAATGCACTATCCAGTCTCTTTCCTATTTTTAACATTGAGGATTTCTTTTCTGGATTTTCCCGTGGGATCCTGCTGAATATATCTGTACTCAGAGCCCAGGAGTGACACAAACGTTTATGTGGACCAACCTTAATTGTACGGTCACACAGCTTGAGGTGAGTGCAATTACACAGGGGGGAGCACGTGTGTAAAGTGATCCTCATATCAACCAGGATTTTTTTCATCAGAAGAGTCACTTTATGGAATATTATTGCACATATGCACTTTAATATTTGAGGATTTGAAGATTTTTGAGGACAACATTTTTTTGGACACTTGCTACCAATGCAAAGATTTTTTTCACTGTGAACTTGCTTGTTACAGAAAAAAAAAATATATATATATATATATTGTTTATTTTATTATTAATATATTATGGATTATTGATGTTTTTGCACTAGTGTCCTTGTATTAATAAGGATATTATTGCACATCGCTGCATATTCTTTGTTATTTTTCTATATGGTTATACATAGCATGGGGGTTGTGATTGATGCATAACAGCTGTGAATTGCCACTTTTTACTCTTTCTTGTATTTACCACACTTGATGTTATTTGTAGCTAGGGGTATTTTGGGGTAGCTCGCAGGATTCTTATACATTTATATGGTCTGCGGTCGAAGCTTTGCACCCACTCCTGCATGTCTGTCAAACTCAGAGGTGTGGGTGAGTCCGTACAGCCGCTGCATCAGCATTCACTTACATTGGCTGCCTGCATGCAGCTCCAGGCAGTGGCAGATACATAAGCCTCATTAGTGCTGTACAAGCCTCAGTGCCAATGTGAATGAGGCCTTATCCTATAAGAGGTATCACTTTAACCACTTCAGCCCAGACCATTTTGCTGGTCAAAGACCAGACCACTTTTTGCGATTCGGCACTGCGCCGCTTTAACTGACAATTGCGTTGTCATGCGACATGGCTCCCAAACAAAATTGGCGCCCCTTTTTTCCCACAAATAGAGCTTCCTTTTGGTGGTATTTTATCACCCCTGCGGTTTTTATTTTTTGCGCTATAAACATAAATAGAGCGACAATTTTGAAAAAAACGCATTATTTTTTACTTTTTGTTATAATAAATATCCCCCAAAAATATATAAAAAAACATTTTTTTTCCTCAGTTTAGGCAGATACGTATTCTAATACATATTTTTGGTAAAAAAAAATCGCAATAAGCGATTATTGATTGGTTTGCGCAAAAGTTATAGCATTTACAAAATAGGGGATAGTTTTATGGCATTTTTATTAATATTTTTTTTTACTAGTAATGGCGGTGATCAGCGATTTTTATTGTGACTGCGACATTATGGCGGACACATCGAACATTGCTGACACATTTTTGGCACCATTGTCATTTATACAGCAATCACTGCTATATAAATGCAGTGATTCCCGTGTAAATGACACTGGCAGTGAAGGGGTTAACCAGTGGGTGGCAGTGTAGGGGTTACGTGTTCCTAGGGTTATGTTACTAACTGTGGGGGGCTGGGCTTTCATTTAGTGAACACTGATCTCTGCTCCAATCACATGGAGCAGAGATCAGCGTCACTAGTTGCTAGGCAGAACAGGGAAATGCTGTTTACAACGGCATTTCTCCGTTCAGCCGCCCCGTGAGACGATCATGGGTATGCCCACGGCGATCGAGTCCGCGGGACCCGCGACAGGACTCACAGCAGTCCCGAACAGCACGCGAGCGCGGCGCGCTCGCGATGGCAGGGCGGCATTAAAGATTGGACGTACCTGTACGCCAATATGCCTGCCCGTGCCATTCTGCCGACGTACATCGGCGTGCGCCGGTCGGGAACCGGTTAAAGTACATGTACATTTTTTAAATCTATACCTTTCTTCAATATAATACAGGGTGATCCTACTATAAAGGCCCTTATTCAGGCATTTCCTGTTATCCTGTTATAGAGTAACAATGCTTTGTTTCTGCCTCCAAATGTTCCTATCTTGCGATCCTTTCACACACCCTCCAAAGGGAGACTACAAGCAGCCATTATAACACACATTGCATAAGCATGTTTTACTCTCGTCACTGTCTGGAAACCCTCCCTGAAAAATACGATGCATGTAGACAGGTAGTGGCTGCAAATAGGCTGCGGGGGTTCACCACTTTTCCTATGCAACAGAGGCATAAAAGGTGAAAAAAGGGAAATATTTATAAAGTAAATCTAGCATTCACCAAACATTCACTACAGGTGCATCTCACAGGTGCATGTGTTTAAATGAGCGTGATTTACTACCAGTGAATGTTTGGTGAAAGTCAAATTCTCACATTTATAAGCATGCCCCTAAAAGTTTTATGAACAAAAAATTATCTTTCGTTAGGGCTTACATGTACTTAAACTCCAGGCTTTCTGGAGTGGTGTAGTGGTTAGCACTTTCAACTTAGCAGCAAAAAGGGTCACTGGTTTGAAACCTGACCATGACACCATCAGCTTGGAGTCTGTATGTTCTCCCTGTGTCTGCGTGGGTTTCCTCCAGGTACTCTGGTTTCCTCCCATACTCTAAAGAAATGCTGGTAGGTTAATCGGATCCTGTCTAAATTGGCCCTAGGTTATGTATGAATGTGTGTTTGGGACCTTAGGTTGTAAGCTCATTGAGGGTAGGGACTGATGTGAATGTACAATGTATATGTAAAGAGCTGCGGAAATTGACATCACTATATAAGTACCTGAAATAAATAAATAAAATTAGTTAATACGGTTTCACACTCTAGTTGGCAGTTTTTATTAAAAGGGTTAGTTCACTTTCACAAAAAACTGCAGGTAAGGGGTGTTTGTAGATGAAAACAAACTGTTCAGCTCTAACTAAAGTTAAATAAAGCCCTGCCGATAGGTGTGGGCCAGTGATATACCTCCTTAAGCCTGACTGGAATACTTCCAGGACGTTGCTAAGACATTGCTAAGTGAGGCCTAGTCATCATTGTTCACCTCCTCCATCGTGAGCTTTTTTTTTTTTTTTTTATTCAAACTCCCTCACATTCTCCCCCCTAATGCAGTAGCTCTGAGCACAGCGTTTGAGATCTCAGAGGCTAGTACTCAATTGGTTAACCACTTGGGATCCGCGCTATTGCAAAATGACGGCAACAGCGCGGACCCACATTTCCGGGACTACGTCTATTGACGTGGTCCCGGTTACGAGCGGCCTGCGCGCCCCCTGAGGGGCGCGCACGGCGCGCTCTGTGATCGGCGAGTCCGTGAGACTCGCCTGATCACCGATCCGTGTAAGGGGTCGATCCCGACCCCTTATCACGTGATCAGCTGTCAGCCAATGACAGCTGTTCATGTGATAAAACGGAGCCGGTAATCGGCTAGTATTCCTCCTCGCGCTGTCAGCGCGAGGAGAAAAAAAAAAGCCGATCGCCGGCGGCCGTGTTCGGGACATCAGTCCCGATCACGGCCAGCAATTCAAACGGACACCTGCCCCCTGCCAGTGCCCACCTGCCACCCGCAGTGCCATCCTGAAATAAAGTAAGTGCCCCCCTGTCAGTGCCACCCAGCAGTGCCCATAGTGCCCACAGTGCCACCCAGCAGTGCCCACAGTGCCACCCAGCAGTGCCCACAGTGCCACCCACAGTGCCACCCAAAATCTGCCTCAAAGGTGCTGCACCCCAGTGCCGCCCATCAGTGCCCAGCAGTGCCGCCCATCAGTGCCCAGCAGTGCCGCCCATCAGTGCCCAGCAGTGCCACCTATCAGAGCCACCTATCAGTGCCACCTATCAGTGCCCATCAGTCCCATCTATCTGTGGTACCTATCAGTGCCCATCCGTGCCACCCATCCGTGCCACTTATCCGTGCCACCCATCCGTGCCATCTTATCTGTGCCCATCTTTGCCCATCAGTGCCGCCTTATCTGTGCCCATCGGTGCCGCCTTATCTGTGCCTATTAGTGCCGCCTTAACTATGCCTATCAGTGCCCACCAGTGCAGCCCATCAGTGCCCACCAATGCAGCCCATCAGTGCCCACCAATGCAGCCCATCAGTGCCCACCAATGCAGCCTATCAGTGCCCACCAATGCAGCCTATCAGTGCCGCCTAATCAGCGCACTTCAATGAAGGAGAAAAATGACCCGTTTGCAAAATTTTATAACAAACTATTAAAACATGATTTTTTTTTTTTTTTTTGCATCTTTTTTTGTTTGTTTAGCAAAAAATCAAACTCCGAGCTGTAACTAAATACCACCAAAAGAAAGCTCTATTTGTGGGAAAAAAATTATAAAAATTTCATATGGGTACAGTGTTGTATGACCGCGCAATTGTCACTCAAAGTGCATCAGCGCTGAAAGCTGAAAATTGGTCTGGGACTGAGGGGGGTTTAAGTGCCCAGTAAGCAAGTGGTTAATGTATATATATATATATATATATATATATATATATATATATATAGGAATATTTTCTTCTAATAAACTCGTTTACGTTTTTTCCATTCTGGCTCTCTCTATATTTCAGAAGGGACTGATAAAGATTCAGGTTTTTACAGTTATTTTATTAGAGGAACTGACTTTGTTAATATTTCCTGCATATTTAGCTACTGCAATGTTGTGATTTAGATAATAGATTAATGTTAGCAAAGGAGTCCATAAGTTACACATATAGCAAAAATCAACAGCAAATAGTAAACTGTGTATCAGTAGATATTAAAAAATAAAGAGTATATACTGCAGCGTTTCCACTATTGCTTTCCAAAGATCTGCAACATATCATATCTATGCAATCACACTGGTTTCTGTCTGCAATCCACTGTTAAATCTAGGATCATAAAATCACATATCTGGCCATGAATTTCTCTGCCTTGAATTCCTCAGTTCAATGTCTGATCCGGCTGCAATTACTTTAATTACAGTACTTGAGGGACTTTTCAAGTCTAGTGAATTGAATTTAACCTGTCTGTATTTCCATAATATAAATATTAATAATAATAAAAGGCATAAAAGTACAGACAACTCAGCTAGGAGTAATATTATTAGTATTTTCATCCACAGCCAAGCTCAGGTCTGCTTTGCAATCTACTGTTCCACAATTTAATAACATTTCTCTTTTTAATTACTTTACTGTTATCTAAAAACGGCATACTGTTAAAATATACTATGCAAGTGGAGCACAGATGTGGACAAAATGGTAATTTGGATACACCTATATGATGAGAAAATCATATTGTCTCTCCATTAATTAAAAGTCTGTAGTATTTCAGGAGAATTACAATAGGTGTATTTCTCTGCAAATACCATCTGATAAAAAAAAAGTAATTATGGTGTTATGTCTTTTTGCTTCCCGTGTTTATTTCACAATGTTGGTACTAAATGTACCCAAGGAGCTATTGCTGCCACACACACTTGAATGTAATAACTTTGTAAATTCTTTAAAGTGGACCTAAACCCATTGATATAACTTGGTATAACTGTTTCCTAAACCAGTTACTTTTAGGGTATGCAGCGAATGATATCTCTCATAGTTGCCTGTGATCATAGACAAACGGTTAGGCCATCAAATGGCTGGTGCCATCACTGATCATATATACAGCACCATGGCAACTGCAGGCCAAATAGAGTGCTAGGAAGGTGGCTTCCTTAGCTGCAATAGATTGGAGGGTTTAGCTCTGCTTTACGTGTCATATAACAGCAGGTTGTAGCAGTTACTTTAGTATAGTTCCAAAAGTTGCGGTGTTGGAGGTGCAAGTCCCATGCTAAAATCTTCATGCCACTTTGCTACATAAAGCCCATTTGGGTTACTATGGCATTGGTTATATACCATATTTTGTTTAACCAATACCATAGTATGGTTTGTTCATTATGATACTAATACCCACTGATCAATGAAGTACAGCATTACTTTTACATAAAGTCATAATATGACTCTAACACAAGGATTTAGAAATGCCAGAATGTATCATTATATATCTTTGTGTGCTGCTTAAGAGCTAAGAAAAAAAGGGCCTCTCTTATAGGCAAATACTGTCTTTAAGGTCTTGTTTAAACAGGGCAATCTGATTTGTGACACCTGCAGGGCATGTTTTAACAGCACAGGGATGCACAGGTGTTTCATGTAGCCACATGCTGGCAATCCCATGAATGTCTATAAGGATGCAGCAACTGTATGGACACAGACGCTGCATCCAATGTGACATCCAAGCAGGTAAGGATACACGGCCCTAACTCACTTAGGGCAAGTTTGGACACACACACCTGCTCCCAAACAAATATCATATTGGGAAAAGTGGCTGTGTCTATGGAGAGGCTGTGTCCTGATAGACATGAAACAGACTGCACACACAGGAAAGCATGGGACACCTGTTCCACCTTGTGCGGGTAAACACGACCCTTCACAGGGCCCAGATCAAATCGCCCCATGTAAATGAGGCCTAATTACTTTAAGTCTAACCGAGAGATGTGCATACATTGTTTTAACAACCCCCATTTTCATAGTCTTATGTCCATTTTGCTGTTATAGTAGTTGTGCAGGGTGTCTAAATATGCAATCTAATAAGCATCCGAAAAGACCCAGAGAGCTGGACGGATACCCTCCCATTTTGTCTGCAGTACAAATCTGCGTAATGACACCTGTGCTGAGGGGTGTAACTGTTACTCAGCTCAGTCAGCACAGAGCACTGGAGTAAAAGAACAAGAAGGAGCAATTTAACTGAAAGAAAAATGTATTTCAAGATATTTCCAAACAAAAATCCATCACATCTGGAGGCACAGGATTACAATAAAATATTGAACAGTGCTGGCAATCTCATTCAAAGACCAAGAGGTGCAGAATTAATTGCCACAAGGTTTGAGTTTTCTACGATGCTCATTAAGATTACTGCAATCAAATGTTGTAATCTCTAGGTGCCTTTTTTAAAGTTATTCTATGGTTTATTTAATTTGAAGTAAAATTATATGCCAGGTTGTATTTATGTGGAAACAGTAACGATTTACAAGGTAGGCAAGAGACATTTTTCTTCCATCCACACTGCTGAACGCTGATCTGATACTGAGGAATGACATCTGCAGGTAAGCCAACACTTCTAGGAGTGTCAATACCCCGGGCCACCCCACAGCCTTTACTGGTTCCTCCTGCTGATTCCATATAACTGCTGTGTCCCATACCAAAATATTGATACTTCTCGAAGTACTGGTTTCTCAATGGACTTCAGGGGGCCATTTCTCTATTCTGCAGCACCAGTGGAAGAGAAGGCATAGATATTACACCCTACATTTACAGGGTATGTGTTTTTGCAGAGTATAAGTTCATGACAGGATTTCCCAATGGATAGGCCAAGGAGCAACAGAAAGGTAAGTATATGGGGGAAGGCCAGGCATTGGATGGAATCCCCTGTTTTGCCCTGCGTTGCCATTTAAGCCTTAAGTCTAACACTAACCCACACCCTAACACTAATTAATCCCTATTCCTAATATTATTTTTGTCCTGTGCTAAGTTGATTTGGACTATTCAATACATATAACTGCTCAGAGAATAGCTGGTTTAATGCTGAACTAAGAAGACCATAGACTACAGTTTTATTTACTTTAAGAACTTTCTTCTGCTACATGTAGAATTTTCAATTGAATTTTGGATAATAGTCCAATGATTTATTCACGATAACATCTATTACTTGTGTGTATTTTGTCTTTAAAAAAGCTTAACACAGTATGTAATATCCCCTGGTATCTTCCATGTTTATATTCAACATCTATTCTTCTTTTGGTGAAGTTCCAGAACCATGCAATAATATACTGTCACTGAGAATGAATGCTCATTTTAAATTAAGCTTGGAATTCCTTCTTGTATGATAGAACAGTTCAGAGATTTGTCAGTCCATGTAACCATTGTGTGATAGTTATGCTTTCAATGAGATAATTGCTTACTCAGGAGTACTGCTATGTCTTATTTATTGAACTGAGTCTGTTGAATACCGTCGTTCTCAGAGTAAAGTTGTGTCTACTGGGAACACTCCCGTGTATCATTTATGATGCAATATCTTATGAGAATGTCTGATGAATTTAAAAAACAGCATCCCGCATCCTTATCTTAGACTTGTTTTTAGACTTCCTGTAGATGTTAAACCAATTTATTCCCTCTATTGGCTTACACAAAAAAACTTGATGCACATTGTCCTTTAGGACTAACATGTTCATTTAGAATTTCTCAAGAAAAGGCATGCCAAAAAATAATTTTTACTTATTTTCATTTAATAGTTTATCTGTCAAAATAGCACAAAAAAATGTCTTGAAATACATTTATTATGCAAACCTGTAAAGTCTAACACTAGTAATACAGCATAAAGTTCCAATGCCGCATATACAGTATCTCAAAAAAGTGAGTAGACCCCTCACATTTTTGTAAACATTTTATTATATATTTTGCATAAGGTTTTTTTGAGACCTTGTAACTCTGAGTCACATGACACCAGGGAAGGAAAATGGCTAATTGGGCCCAATTTGGCCATTTTCACTTAGGGGTGTACTCACTTTTGTTATCAGCGGTTTAGACATTAATGGCTGTGTGTTCAGTTATTTTGAGGGGACAGCAAATTTACACTGTTATACAACCTGTACGCTCACTACTTTACATTGTAGTGTAATTTCTTCAATGTTATCACATGAAAAGATATAACAAAATGTTTACAAAAATGTGAGGGGTGTACTCACTTTTTTGAGATACTGTATATACCGGGGTGCGCCAGCCTGGGCTGCTGGGCTTGGCTTTGGCTGATGCAGGCTCTCTCAGCAGGGAGGGGCAGGGCCAGGAGCTCCATTGCTGCTTTGAGTCTGCCCTGCCCCGCCTCATGTAGCCTGTATGTGCTCAGAGGCTTGGAGCACAGGGGGAGCGCTGAGAGTGCCTCTCCTGTACATCAGAGAGCCCCACCATGGACCATTAGAGCCCCGCCCAGATCGCTGAAAGCCCTGTCCCTATCACGGAAAGCCCTGCCTCTATCAGGGAATGCGCCATCCCCTATCGTGGAAAGCCCCACCCCGAACCTCTGAGAGTGGGAGGTGAGTCCGCTGGCCAGGTAGGTCTGTCTGCCAATACACACCGCCTGCAAATAGTAGACTCACTGCTATGCTATGTCATTCCCTGCAGTCGCAGCCACAGTCTCTGGTCATTCCCTGTAGACGCAGCTGCAGTCTCTGGTCATTTCCTGTAGTTGCAGCCACAGTCTCTGGTCATTTCCTGTAGTCACAACCACAGTCTCTGATCATTCCCTGTACTCGCAGCCGCAGTCTCTGGTCATTCACTGTAGTTGCCGCTGCAGTCTCTGGTCATTCCCTGTAGTCACAGCCGCAGTCTCTGGTCATTCCCTGTAGTCGCAGCCACAGTCTCTGGTCATTCCCTGTAGTTGCATCCTCAGCCTCTGGTCATTCCCTGTAGTCACAGCCACAGTCTCTGGTCATTTCCTGTAGTCACATCCGCAGTCTCTGGTCATTTCCTGTAGTCACATCCGAAGTCTCTGGTCATTTCCTGTAGTCACATCTGACGTCTCTGGCAATTTCCTGTAGTCACATCCGCAGTCTCTGGTCATTCCCTGTAGTCGCAGCCGCAGTCTCTGGTCATTTCCTGTAGTCACATCTGAAGTCTCTGGCAATTTCCTGTAGTCACATCCGCAATCTCTGGTCATTCCCTGTAGTCGCAGCCATAGTCTCTGGTCATTTCCTGTAGTCACATCCAAAGTCTCTGATTATCTGTGCATTTGACGTGTGGCTGCAGCTACTGTGACATCAATGGGCAAGTTGAATGGTGGAACCGTGAACCTAAGCATTGATGTCACGGCAATGTGTAGTCAATGATGCAGCTGCTATGTTCAACTAGAGGTAGGTGGTCAAGGGGTGGTTCTGTTTAATCATCCCCTTTGAGTCCTCGTTCACATTGACTGTGACTTTGAAATCGTGGAACTAATTTCAATGCCTCATGTGAGCGTGACTTCAGGTGTAACTTGGAAGACATCTGTGCGGCTTCATGTACAGATGTCTATGCAATTCACACCTGAAATCACCATAAGTAGTGCAGGAGCTACTTTTTTAAATCAGTTCGGCATTTGAACATGACCACTGCCAGCAATAGGATGTGACTTGTCATGGGATTTGACAGGTCAAAAGTGCACAAGTTGTTCCAATGTGAATGGGGGCTTAGGCCATTCTTATACCCAATTTGGTCATGCCCACTACTCTCTGCGGTATGCTCAACAAAATTTGTTTTTCAACTATATCCCAGGAGGGCTGGTATTTAGTAACCAATCAGTGAGCGGTAATGATATGCAGTAATTCTATCCCTACCAATCAGTGAGCTGTAGTGTTTGCTGTAACCTCTAGCAGCCAGTGAGCAGTAATGATATATTGTCACCTCTGGCAACCAATCACAATCACTGCCTGATGTGCCGCAGTAAACTGATTTTGAAAATGTTTGCCCAGGGTCCATTTAATTTTAAAGATGGTCCTGGCTCTCGCTGCTCTGCCTCCGCATCTCAGTGCCTCCAGGCTCCTTTATGTGAGATCGTGTCTAATTGACTTGACCAGCCGCAGCCACCAGGACAGGAAGAAGCACTGAGCAGAGTGGGAGCAACTGACACCTACCAGCCCACTGGCCCTCTCTATTTCAATTGGCTCGGCCCCTCTTTGCAGTGCAGCTTCCAACCTTTGACTGCCGCTTGGGTGAGAAGATGGACCCTCAAAGGTGCTCTTAGCCACCAGCCTGCCACCTGGACATGGATGTGGATGATGTTCTGAAGTGCTGCTGGCTGATGCTGCTGTCCATTGACCCAGTCCACCCAGGTCACTAGGTGTGTCCCTCTTTCCCTTGTGTCCTCCTTAGTCAGGCTAGCTTAGAACTGCTGTGCTGCAGAATTCATTCCAGTCATTCTACTGGTATCTGAGATTGTGGCAACTGCTGGCAAAGTTGGTGATTGAGGCGCTGGATTGAGTCTTCCATAATTGCTGTTGTGTTAGCCTGTTAGACACATGTAGCGATTTGGGATCATGGGCAGAATACTGCTGTGATTCTGCCTGCTACAGTGCCCTGATTCCAAATCGCAACCCATCTGTTTGTGTTCCATTCATTTTTACTGGTACCACAATGTGGTGTCTTTTTGCTGTTATTGTTGAGCGATTCATCGCACAATCATCCAAAACCACACTGCGTTTTGGTACCACTAAAAATGAATGGAACACAAACACATGTGCTGCATTTTGCCAGCATTGCAGTGTGATTTGGAATTGCGGACAGAATCACAGTACTTCTGCCCACGATCCCAAATTGCTACATGTGAACAGTCAGGGTCTAAGAGGCTACACAACACAGCAATTATGGAAGACTCGGCCTCAGCATATTTTATAGGTACAAGGAAGCTCAGGTTTTGTTTAACCGTGTCGCCTTAAGACCCTCCCACTATCATATTTGGCCAGACCCACTTTTTTTAAGAGGAGTGCTGCACGTGCCGCAGTACACTGCTTCCCTGTCATGCCCCTCATTCTCCAGCTCAAAAGTTTATAGGTACATTCTGTTCTGTATGTATGGACTCTGCACAGTACCACTTCTCTTGTCTAGTATCCTGGGTTAACAAAACATCAGTGAGTGTGCTGCCTTCCACAAGATGGTGCCCTTTATACCTGCCCAATAAGATTGGTTATTACAGTGCACCACCCTGTGATAAGCAGTCCAATGGCAGAGAGCACTGATCCGTCAGTTTTTTTTTTTTTTTCATTTTTTGCTCAGCCAGTACTAGGCCTTAGACTGGACAATAGCCAACCTCACTGGGCAATGTTCATAACCACTGGAAGAAGGCAAAACTGAAATCAGGTTCGATTTGCAAGAGGATCTGAGAAACTAGAATTAAGGATGTGATTGCTTACCAAGAGCAACATATAGCTTTTCCTTTTTCCAGTCTTTAGGAATTTGGTACAATTTTGTTTTGTTTAAAAATACTTTTACTTAGTACTTGCTGCTGAACCCCCCCTACCCCCCCCCCCAGCAAAAAATTATCTACGGCCCTGCATTAAAGGTGGAAAAAGTTCTGAGATTATTTATCTTTGTCTTATTTTTTTACATCACAGAAACCTGACATTTTAACATGGGTATATGGACTTTTTACATATACTGTAAGTGTTTCCATTCCCATTATGTCATAATTGAGCACAGTTGATGCATGAAATAATAGGAACTGTTTTTTCTATGCCATGATCACAGTGAAGCTGACAATGAACACATCATGGAGCACCAGGAAAATCTACAAGAAAGCCAGATAAACTGCGCAATGAGACAATGAAAGAAAGAAGGGGTAAGCCCAGGTTCACACTGAGCTGCGGGAATGAAGTTTAGCTGAACTCGCACGATTTCACTCCCACATGTCAGTCCTGATTTTGGACATGATTTCAGAGACATCTGTGCAGGTTTCTGCACATATGTCAATGTAAATCACAGCCCGAAATCGCAAAAAGTAGTACAGAAACGACTTTTTGAAATCGATGCAGTACTGCAGATGTGGTGTCACACCAATTAGGACAGTGCCACTGGCAGCAATTGCTGCTGATTTGACATGCAATTTGACATGTCAAAACGCTCCAGTGTGAACCAGGGATAAATGGCAAATGTTGGCCAGGAAAGTAAAGGGCTGATCAGGGATGAATGTGGAGTAAACTGTGTCAGCGTAAAGGTTGCCAGAAAATGACATCATTATTTCAACAACACATTCTCCAACCCACTATGCATACCTACAGCATAGCTCCCAACTGTCCTTGATTTCAAAGGACTGTCCTTGATTTGGAACAAAATTCTTCTGTCCCTCTTTCCTCCTCATTTGTCCCTCATTTTGGTCTGATATATATATATATATATCAGACCAAAATGAGGGTCAAATGAGGAGGAAAGAGGGACAGAATATTTTTGCTTCTCTAAGTGGTACATCTGCATGGAAATTTGGCATTTATATTGTAGGCCTGTAATTCTTAGGCCGCGTACACACGAGAGGATTGTCCGTCCAACTAAGTCCGTCAGACAATCCGACAGACAGTCCGTCCTACTTTTGAATGAACGGACTTGACCACACACGATGAACAGACAGTCCGTTGAAAGCTTGCGCGATGACGTGTACAGCGCGTACGACGGGACTAGAAATACGACGTCCAATACACTGCAATGCAACCTTCGGCCGTGTAAATCCTTTCTGAGCATGCGCCATACTTAGTCCGTCCAACTTGCCTACACACGAGCGGACTGTCCACTGAAACCAAAGTTGGACGGACAATATTACGGAAATTCCGAAAGACTTAGTCCGCCAGACTGTCCGCTGAAAAAGTCCGCTGAAGCCCACACACGAGCGGACTGTCCGCTGAAATACGTTTCAGCGGACCAAGTCCGTCAGACAGTCCGCCCGTGTGTAAGCGGCCTTAGGAATAACTCACTTAAATCTGTCAAAACAAGAGTCTAGTAGACATCCTGGTATAATAAAGTTTGAAACATCAAATCATAAATTATAATATAATAAATAATTATAACAAATAATATAATAATAATAAAATGTATTCAATAATGTAATTAAATCAAAAACACTATTTGCTAAGTTGCAGCATTATCGCTGTTGTCACTTTCAGTGTTTGATGATGAATTTCCCCACAAATCACTATCGCTCAATTCTGCAAGTGATTCTAATTTACTATCACTGTTTTCTAGCTGGTCTAAAACCGCTTTTGATATAAAGGGAAGTTTTTTGGTTGCTATGGACAATCTCAAGTTTCCAGGCAAAAAGAACAGTATATATAATATAAAACTGCAGGCAGGGCACTGGACAAACCATTGGGGACAAAAGGGATGTGAAATAAGTTGATACAATAATATAATCTGTAAGATTACCATGTACTGTATGTGTTGTGTTTTTTGCACTTTTTGAATTTCGTGCCAGGCTCCATCCCTGTGCATCGCAATGCTCGCAGGGAACATAGCCCTGCACACAGTACATTGAGTACACAGCGGGCGAACACAAAAGGAGAAGATTGCAGGAGCCTAGGGACAAGGTAAGTAACTTTCCCAGGATGCTGCGATGCAATCCCAAGTGTGGCTCGGAGGGTTACCGCTTTTGGTAATGAAAATCCACCCCTAGCTACACTCAGGATTATCGCCAGGGAGGTTAAAATAAGAGGGGGGTGAAGCCCCCATTAGTCTACATGTAATATCCCACCCCTGATTAGTGAGAATGGAGGAGGGAGGGAGTGGGTTGTCATTTACCACTGAGTATACACCCACATGTGTGACTCTATAGTCAGATAGGCTGCTCAGATTTGATCAGGGAGGAAATGCTCAGCATAAAAACTCACTGAAAACTAAGAATGTTCAGAGTTGCCACTACAGCTAAAAAATCCTTAGCTGAATTCATGAGGACATGAACAGAAGGTTCAGATAAATAGCAGTAGGATCAACCAGTTTTTTTTTTTTTTTGCAGAATACAGAAAACAAATCTCATAGTGACTGAGTATGAACAGCATGTAATACAGCATTTATTGATAGTTTTTTTATGATATGGGTTGAGTGACACTCTAAAATATATAAAATATAGAAAGTAAAACAAGACTTGCAAGATAATACCAAAAAAAGCTTATTAGTCTCAAAAAAGATAGCGTATATGTGACTAAGGTTATAGGTAATAAAGTTATCACCAAATCAATAGACGTATCATTGAAATGTAAGACTTGTTCTGCTTCCTACTTAAAAAACAGAATTCCATGTATCTGTAGCACAATAATATATATGACATTTTACTCTGTAATGAAAGGCACTGTCTGACCTCCCTAGGGCTGCAGCAGTGTTTTTTTTATCTCTAGGGATTCCAGCTACTGTACCTTAGAGTATTGAATATTTGATGGTTTATAGACAAGTCTGCCCATAATGAATATCTAGTCCCTATCACTGCCTCAAATGCTTTTATTCCGCATGGCCATAGTGTAATTTTAGATTGTTAAGTATTACCTTGTTCTTTCAATCTATATTTATTTTAAAACTTTTAAATAATTCAAATATTGCTTTCTTGTAAAGGTGACTTTAAATCTTTGAACCTCTGGATGCTGCAGTCCAAACCTTGGTCGCAGCTCATCCACTGATGCAAATACTTACACCTCAGGAGACAGGAGATTCATCAACACACACTCTAGTTGTGTATTATGTTACTGAGAGACATCTTCATCCTCAGCACTTATCTCATGATCCTTTCATATTTGTTACACTTAAATTTGAAAACATCCAAGGAGTGCAGTGGATGGGTATATTCCTCTAACAAGCAGGCTTATGGAGACCCAACACAGAGAAACCAGTTCCAGTAAGGTGTCTAATCCAGACTCAACTTGAGTCTTAGTGCATAAAAATTATAACTAGAAAAAAAAAGAAAGACTGGTCATACCTGATAAATTACAATATTAATTTGAAAACAGACCATATGGCTGTTTCCCAACCAACTAGCACATCTGCTGGTTTTAGAAAGCTTCTGAGTGCATGTACCAACAGGCCAGTTTTCAACATTATCAATGGTGAACAACTTGGCGTTCTTTTTCCATGCAATGTTCACCTCTTGACACTTTTACTTGTTATACATTTTGTTTTGTATAAACTGTCATATTGCTGCACATCTGCACTGAAAAGGTCTGACAATAATTTGATGGATGAAAAGCAGTCTAAGTAGCTTTTGTAATTTCATTTCTATATACATCCCAGGGGACACAAAGTGGATTAAAAAAAGAAAGCCATACACTTCATACATTTAAACCACTTCACTACAGGACACTTATACACCCTTCCTGCCCAGACCAATTTTCAGCTTTCAGCGCTCTCACACTTTCAATGCCAATTAATCAGTCATGCAACACTGTACCCAAACAAAATTCTTATAATTTTTTCACACACAAATTGAACTTTCCTTTGGTGGTATTTAATCACCACTGGGTTTTTTATTTTTTGCGACATAAGTGAAAAATGAGTGAACATTTTGGAAAATTGTATATTATTTGGTCTGTGTGAAAGTTATAGAGTATAAGCTATGGTGCAAATCATTGAAAATCGATCACATCTGACGGCCTATCTCAACTCTTGAGGCCCTGAAATGTCAGGAAAGTGACCTCGTATTGGAAAGTAGACAGTCCAAGGTATTTAGTAAGAGGCATAGTGAGTTTTTTTAAGTTGTAATTTTTTTCCACAATCCTTGGGAAAATTAAGATATAATTATTTTTACACAAAATTGTCATAAGAAATTGTCATAATAACAATCTCACACACAGTAATTGCATACTTCAAATTACACCCCAAAATACATTCTGCAACTCCTCCAGAGTATGAAGATACCACATGTGTGAGGCTTTTTCAGAGCCTGGCCACATAGAGAGGTCCAACATGCAGGGAGCACTGTCAGGCATTCTAGAAGCATAAATTGCACATAACATTTCGACCTATCACACTTTTGAAGGCCCTGAAGCACCAAGACAATTGAATTATCCACAAAATGACCCAATTTTGGAAAGCATACCCCGATGTATATTCTATGAGGCATTATGAGTCCTTTGAACAGTTAATTTTTTTCCTAAAGTCTTCGAAAAACGTGGAAAGAAAATGAAAACGTATTTTTTTTAAAAATTTTTTACACAAAGTGATCAATTTTTAAGATATTTCTTAGCCCTTGTACACACGGTCGGACATTCCGACAACAAAATCCATCAGATTTTGTCTGAAATTTGTGTTGCATACACACGGTCGGACAAACTTGTTGGAAAATCCGATCGTACGTAACGTGATGACGTTATTTAGTTAGGAAGGGACTACGTTCAGGCTAGTAGCCAATAGCTTCGGTCTAGGAATTTGATCTGAGCATGCGTGGCACTTTGTCCGATCGGAATTCTCTACACACAATCGGACAAAGTCCGATCGGATCATGTTGTCGGAAAGTTTTATAGCCCAGCTCTAAAGCTTTGTCCGTCGGAATATTCAGACGGAAACAGTCCGATGGAGCCCACACACAGTCGGATTATCCGACAACACGGTCCAATCGGATATTTTCTGTCGGAATGTCCGACCGTGTGTACAAGGGCTAACACACAGCATGTACATAGCAAAAATGACACCCCAAAATAGATTCTGCTACTCGTCCTGAGTATGGCGATACCACATGTGTGAGAATTTTATACAGCCTGGCCACGTAGAGAGATCTAACATGCAGAGAGCACCGTCAGGAACATAAATTACACATAAAATTTCCTAACGACATATTATAATTTTGAAGGTCCTGGAGTACCAGGACAATGGAATCACCCACAAAATGATCCCATTTTGGAAAGCAAACACCCCAACATATATTCTACGAGGCATAATGAGTCCTTTGAACAGTTCATTTTTTTCCAAAAGTCTTCAAAAAACGTGAAAAGAAAATGAAAACGTATTTTTTTTACACAAAGTGGTCAATTTATAAGATACTTCTAACACACAGCATGTACATAACAAAAATTACGCCCCAAAATACATTCTGCTACTCGTTCCGAGTGATACCACATGTGTGAGACTTTTACACATCCTGGCTACAAAGAGAGGTCAAACATGCAGGGAGCACCGTCAGGCATTCTAGGAGAATATATTACACATAAAATTTCCTAACAACCTATTACATTTTTGAAGGCCCTGGAGAACCAGGACAATGGAATTACCCACAAAATGGCCTCATTTTGGAAACCAAACAGGCAGCATATATTCTATGAGGCATGAGTCTTTTGAACTTTGAAAATAAAACGTACTTATTTTTTACACAAAGTTGTCAATTTATATGATATTTCTAACACACAGCATGTACATAGCAAAAATAAAACCCCAAAATACATTCTGCTACTTCCCATGAGTATGTGTGATATGCGGTACCCCATGTGTGAGACTTTTACACTGCCTGGCCACATAGAGAGGTCCAGCATTGAAGTAGTACCTTCCGGCTTTCTAGGGGCATAAATTACACATATCATTTCATATCTTCCTATCACACTTTTGAAGGTTCTGGAGCAACAGGACAGTGGAATTGCCAACAAAAAGACTCCATTTTGGAAAGCAAGGTATAGTCTATATGGCATGGGCTGCAGATGGGTAATCTGATGGGCTGGATACAGGTGCTCGGGTAATCCGATGGGCTGGTGACAGGTATTTGGGTACTCTGATTGGCTGATGACAGGTACTCGGCTACTCAGATGGGCTGGTGACAGGGTATCGGGTAATCTGATGGGTTGCAGTTAGGTACTCGGGTGATCTGATGGGCTGCAGATGGGTACTCGGGTACTCTGATGGGCTGGAAACAGGTACACGGGTACTCTGATGGGCTGCAGATAGGTACTCAGGTACTCTGATGGGCTGGTGAAAGGTACTCAGGTACTCTGATGGGCTGGTGACAGGTACTTGGGTACTCAGATGGGCTGGTGACAGGTATTCAGGTACTCGGATGGGCCAGTGACAGGTACTCAGATGGCCTGGTGACAGGTACATGGGTACTCAGATGGGCTGGTGACAGGTACTCGGTTACTCAGATGGGCAGGTGACAGGCACTCAGATGGGCTGGTGACAGGTACTCTAGTACTCAGATGGGCTGGTGACAGGTATTCAGGTTCTCAGATGGCTAGTGAGAGGTACTTTGATGGGCGGTGACAGGTTCTCTTTATTAGGGGGAGCAATCATTGTGATTGGTATGCACTGTAAGCGGTAACAAGCTGGTACTGCAATCTCCTCCTCACACACAATCTTTGTTTGAGGAGGAAAACTCAGTAACAGCTTATTACCATGGTTTGTTCACATTCAGTGGCTGGCTGTTATTGGACACAACCGCGGTTTGTTCACATTCTGTGGCTGGCTGTTATTGGACACAGCCAGCCACATGGTAAAGAGCCAATTTAATTGGCTCTTTACCACGACCGGGGATGGGCTGTGTCAGGGTGAAAAACCTTGTTCAACCACTTTGCATATTATTTTATATATACAGTGATTCTGTATTTGCCAAATATGCTGCAGAAATCTACCTCTGCTAAGTCTGGATGCAACCATTTTAACTGTGGGTAGCTGAAGCTTCTGCCTCTTCACCTCCTGGATTTACAGACACACAGAGGCGCACCTTCAGTTCTGCAGCCCTGCATCTCTCAATTGTCTTCCTAGGACTCAACATAAAGTGGGCTGTATAAGGTATTTACTGCTATCCAAATTTAAAACGATAAGGGCAGAAGATTTAATAGTTGGAATGTTGAAAAAATGGCTGAAGGTCTGCTTTAATGAGTAGTTAGTCTACTAAAACATTGTATATGGAAAAAATGACTTATTTACAGTTGTTTCTAAAAGAGTGTTACACATTTTGTTTTGTCCCTTGTCACTGGGGTCAATTTACTAAAGCCGGAGAGTACAAAATCTGGTGCAGCTTTGCATGGAAACCAATCAGCTTCTAATTTCAGCTTGTTCAATTAAGCTTGGACAAAAAACATAGAAGCTGATTGGTTTCTATGCAGAGCTGCACCACACTTTATACTTCCAGCTTTAGTAAATCAACCCCATTGTTTTGCAATTTTACAATGATTTTTACTAATGTCTTACTCACCCCTGCTCCTCCATCATTTCCTGTAGCTCCATACACTTTAGTTCTACTCGTCTCTTCCGCTCATGGTCTAGGATCTCTCTGTGGGCTTTCTTGACGAGATGAGGTTCGGTGGTTCTTGCTTCTTCTTCAGGTCTATGCCATGTGCCTGAAGCAGTGGGCTGTGTGAAGCCATTGGCAGTATCCTGTGGAGATGAAATCCTGGTACCATTGTTGCACACAGACATTGCAGTGCCGTCTCTCTGTTCTTTTTCTTCCTGTAAAAAATGCAAACAGACTCATTTGAGCTAACTTGAATTCCTTATCTCTTCCACACCTTTGAAATAGGAATGGCAAAAGGAAATAGTCTCCATGCTCTGAGCCGCTCTGTTAAATTAAAACTGACGGCTTAATGGGGAAAGAGCTGTACTAATCTGCTTTTCTGCAAGACAGGGACCAGCACTGCCAACCAAGCAGTACTAGAAACATTATGAAAGCTTCCATTGTAGACAGAGAAGTCAATTCTCATATATTAGAGATTTCGGAGCGCTGACCACGCGTAACACAACGCAAGGAGAGATTGTCTTGCACCCCTGTGGGAAAAATTGTAACAGCTAATTGGAAAAGAAGCATGGGCAGTGTTAGAAGCTATTATGCACATTGTAATGTAATTACAGACACACTTTAGGTGTACTGCTGATAGAAAGCCGCCAATAAATGTATTATTAAACAACACAGCCAACATTAATTTTCTTTCCTGAACACAAGCAAAATATAAACAAATGAATGAATATTTTGAGAAAAAACAGCTGGATTACAAAAATGATAAAAACTGCTTTATATTTGAAAAGTAATTTTAACTCCTGGATAATATACAAACAAAAGCGTGTGGAATTCAAGTACTTAGAGGATTGGAGTCAAATCATCAGCATGATAGCTGGGCAGCTAACGTTATAGAAGAAGAGGTCGGAAAGAGCAACCCACAAGACAAGCTTCTTTTGATCTCAAGCAATTGGAAAATCAGCTGTGTGCTTTCAAATACTTACATACTTATGAAACATCACAATGTAAATACTTTTTAAATGCATTGTCCATTCACCTTCAGTGTATTGACTGGGAAATGCACTTGCTCACTTTGTGACGCAGATTGTTAAAAAGCCCTAGTCTATTTAGTAATGATCTTCACGCAAAAGCTCAGCTTAGCTCTGCTGCGGAAGGACAGCGAATGCTCCACATACACAGGGATTTGATCAATGAAGCATGCTTGCTTCTATGATGCTGGGTGTTAGCATCCAAAGGTTGGAGAGCCCTATCAACAGGACAGGACGATGCACAGCTATCTATGCAAGTGTTTCAAGCCAGACTTCTGTGGGTGTGCAAATGACCTTACATGGAATATTATTCAACAATACTAAAGCTACAGTGTTTTTTTTGTTTTTATTTTACTTACTGGAGTGCCTTAACTGCATAGGCAGTTTGATTACAAAGGTGAACTTAGCCTTTAAATATATTTATATTTCTTAAATTTATGGTAGGCCCTGGCCAATATTTCTTCTTCTTTTTCTTTAATCTGTTACATGTGTTATCTGTCCAATCTGTTGATTTCGCCAACTGAATGCAGCACAAATTGTCCTACCAACAGTAAATTATTTATGCCGGACTGATTTGGTCTCAACACACAAAGTAATTGATACAAATCTCACTAAAAAGTAAAGAGTCTAGTGAAATCAACTAGAACATGCTTTCTTCTGAAGCAAAAAAGCAAATCAACTAGTAGAAAACGATACTTACAGCCTTCTCATGATCCTCCAGGAGAATGCAAGATCGGATTTGAGCTATAGATGTCAGATAAGTACTATTCTAATAATTAGAAATGGGTCTCAGAAAAAATAATGCTTTAGTCTGTGATTAAAATATGTATTTTATCTATGATACTAAAAGTCTAACTCCAGGCATTAATAAAATACTTTACCTTGCCTCACACCCCAGCTGATGCAAAAGATAATGTTAGTTATGATGATCTAATAGAGGAAGAAGCTTTCTTAACCAATGGTCCTAAAGTCTTCTTTCCTGACAATTCCCACTGTAACAACCAGTCACCCAAAACTTCTTCTTGATAGTCTCTGACTGGTTTTGGTATTGTCTCTCCTGCAAACGTCATCATATACAATGCAGGAATAACCATAAATGGTCCTGCATTGTACGTGATGATACAAGAATACCCACTCAGCACGCAAGAGCAGAGGAATGGACCTCCAGTTGCCAATGGACTGGGATGTAAAGAAAGTACTGCTCTATATCAGATTATCCATAATGTAAAAAAAATAAAAATTAAAAGATGTGGATGGGGGTGGGGGTAAAAAAAGTAAATTTTTGCCTTGAGTTCCACCATTTTAACTGATATTAATACATGTAGAATTTAAATACATATTTTGATATATAAATATAATTTGGATTATACAAAAAATATGAATAACAATCATATTCATGATATGCTGGACAGAGGGACAAGACACAGTCTTACACACTAAAATATATTGTAGATAATTGTTTATTATATAATTTTCTTGGTCTACTAATTTGAATAAAATAATCATAAAATTTGATTTGAAGAAGTGATTAGGTGGACACAGGATAAATGCAATAAATTGCTGTTCTGACTTTTCTACTTTCTAGGGCATGGGCAGGAGAAAGCAATATGAGTGTCCCCAAATGCTGCTCGTTCAAAAATGCAATTACCATTGCCATGGAAACAGTCTCTGACTGACCTAAACCACGGGCTGTGATGTCAGATCCAATACTAGCAATGTTCTCTAGGGATATCCAGATCTGTGTTCTTCTCTTCCCTGAAATTCTTAACCTATTGAAAGCTCTGAGAATGCTCATTAAGTAATATACAGAGAACTGAGATGATTACACACCACAAGTTACATTTTTTCTTCCTTCTTTTATTGTCATTGAACCTTTTACAGCTGCCAAAGCCGAGCAAATAAAATACCACAAAGTAAGAAGGAATGCATTTATTTATAACCAATATATATATATATATATATATATATATATATATATATATATATATATATATATATATAATGTATGTATATTTTAAATATATGCACACAATAGAATAGAATAGTGTAACATGTGAATGGTTCAAGTGGTCAGCCAGTCATAGACAGTTTCTGCTGAACCAGCCAATATTCTAACTGTGTATGGGCAGGCTGAACGTACCCAAGTTGATCAATTGATCAGCTTGGGTACAACCAGCCTGCCAGATTTTACATGCAATTTTTGCTAGTGGCTGTCATAGCTGCTAGCAATAATCACTGAGTTCTCCTGCTTCCTCCCTCCCCACTGCCGGGAGAACACAATGGCTCCCTGGGGGGATTCCCCTGTCAACCCATGGTTGCACAAAAGAAATTCACTCTGCCCATGGCGAGCCTTAGCTGAAAAACAATCTAATGGGAGGAGAAAATCATTGTTTAATTACCACCTTCCTTTTGCACCCCCATGGTTCCATTTGGTACATGGAGCGCATGACTCAAGAAGTCTCTTCCAATCACAGTGTAGCAATGAGGGAATCCTCAGCCCTATGCAGAGGCGGCTCTAGGTTTTGTGAGGCCCTAGGCAAAACATAGACATGAGGCCCCACTCACGTCCATAATGTAAAAAATAATTCAAGCAAGTTATGAGTGGTGGGTGAGACAATGGAGCCAGGGGTGAGTCTGTGCTAGGACAGGAGTCCCACCATTGCTGAGGAAGCTTGACAGGCAGGATAGGGATCCTCCTCTTGTCAGCTCCTTTTCCTGTCTGTAGACATCAGAGCTGAGGAGGCAGCCAGCATCTCTCACTGAGTTCAGATTGCAGTGTGTTGGACACCAAACAGCCCAATCACGCTGGAGGGCAGGTTTGCCCACATTAGCACCCCCCTGGGGAATTCACTGGAGCCACTTGGCTCTGCTCCAGCAGGATTTAGCCTGGATACACAAGGTCCTGGCAATGCAGGTAATTTACCGGAGCAGAGAGGATCTCCACTTATAGGGAGAGAGACATTCCCCAAAAAGTGATGCTCCGTGTCTGGGTCGGCCAAATTAGGCAGCCGTGAGGCCCCTGTGAGAGTGAGGCCTTAGGCCACCGCCTAATTTGCCTAATTAAAGAGCCGCCTATGGCCCTATGTAAGCTATAAGTTGTGACTGGGAGCTTACATGAGGCTTCCCCTTTTTACTCCTGGCAGCTAGATAGAGCAGCAGGAGAATTAAAGTGGGGCTCTGTAGAGAAGGAGTAAGTTAAGCAAACCTTTTGCTGTGCCCTGTACAGGTAAATCAAGGTAAGCAAGTCAGCAATGCGCTCTCTAGCTGCATGTGCTGTGATGTAATCCAGCCTCAAAGATCAGCATAGAGACTGCAGTCA
This sequence comes from Lithobates pipiens, assembly GCF_037356315.1. Classification (NCBI taxonomy): domain Eukaryota; kingdom Metazoa; phylum Chordata; class Amphibia; order Anura; family Ranidae; genus Lithobates; species Lithobates pipiens. Next base: position 377,994,984 of record NW_027507748.1, on the reverse strand, counting down.
GGACTTAGTCGAATTCTAACAGTTTAGACAAACCTTCTGTGTAATTACTTAGAGGACTGACAGGCTGCAAAGATTCTGTTTCCAAAGCAGATAAAGAGAAAGGAATTTTGAAGGTGGATTTCTCCAAAATGCCTATAGCTACAGAGGAAAGTGCTTTAAAGTGCTTTTAATGCTTGTTGAAAATTTGCAAACATTTGTATGTGCATAGTCTGGGCACAGGTTCACTTTAATGCTCAACTCCAACAGAAAAAAAGTTCTAATGCAGTTATATTTCTCTTAAAACTGTTAAAAGCACTGTAAATACAATATTTATAAGAATGGTTAGAATGGTTAGAGTCACTGACCTGAATCAAATAAGATGGTAGTGATGTTGAAACTCCTGAACTACATATTTGATCTGGGTCAATGACTAACTAAAAAGTGAAGCTGAGCCGCAATGAAAGCACCTCTCTCATAGGACTGTTTAGGCCTTAACTATAACAATGACTTAATGTTTGAATCACCTGTGATGGTAACAGGCATGGATAAAAAAAAAGCTTAAAACCCAAATAATCTAATATTTAGATATGACAAGTAGTCATTGGTATATCATATATTATATCATACACCAAATTCAAATAAAATCATTCATTATCACTGACCAGCCAGTGCAAAAAAAGTCTTCCTCCTCCTTTTGAAAGCAAAATTCATGTTGATGAATCATTCATGCAGATTAATCTGTACAAAATGCTTCATATTCAGTGCTGCATGACAGCATCAACATTTTACAACATCTGTCATTTTTGGTAAAATAATGGAAGGCATCTGTTCCACACTCTTAATGGTCAGATTACCAAAACAGTGGACTTTATGGTAATTAAAAAAAAATCTAGACCAATAAACAAGTTGGTGGAGTTTGGGACGTGAAGACCTGCATCTATTTTTTTAAGAAAAAAGCCCCTTGGGTAGGTATACCACAGATCATTGTCATATGGAACAGAACAGATGCTGATAGGTACCACAGATACATACTTTTGGCTGCAGCTTTAATGTCATTTCATACATTATTCAATCAATACCCTCTTCTGCAAAGACATTCTTATATATTTCAATAACATGTAATGGTGCAGTACTGTGAAGGAAAGTTTTGTCTTGTCAATATTGTTCGACAACACAGTATAAGCTAAAATTTCCTTTAACAATATTGTTGTGATAAAAAAAGAGCTGCATTTCCTTTCAGATTTCTTTAACTTCTTACGCGTCTTGTTTACCATATCTTATATATTCCTTTAAGGAAAATCCCAGCTAAAAAAAAAATATATACAAATGAATAGCCTATTAAAAGATAAAATAATAGACCTGGTTATTGGCCTTCACAAATACTCCCTGAGAACATAGTTTCAGAATCCTTCCTGATCCCCACTGTGAGACTGCTCTTTGTCACCTGTAAATTAATAGCACAAAACTAGATGTCTTCCCTCAATCTTCATCCAATGGAAAAATACAGTTAACAATACCTTGGAAAGTGAGAGATTAACATACAAACATTGAGGTTACCCTCACAAATGTTATACTCGATGGGAATGCTGGTTTCCCCACTTTGGCCCCATCTATTTACATCCTAGACGGACTACTATGGTAAAATATAAATGTAGGTGAACAGCGGTGCTCAAATATAGAAATTATAATGTAGTGTAAAATAATATTCACCAATGAAATTACAATGACATTTATATAATAACAACAATAACAATAACAATAACATAAAGGTTGAAAAAAAGACACAAGTCCATTAAGTCCAACCTATAATCTTAACATATATAAATACAGAGTGATAGAAAAAACCCTAGTGATAATCATTGAAATCACCCAAGTGAAAAAAAAACAACTATATCTAAAAAAAGTCCATAGGTAACTAAATGTGCTGTGATACACAAATAGGATCCTTCACACAAGTAGAGATCTTCATACCACACCGTTAGTGCTCCATATACCTCTCCCTATAAGATGTAAACTCACCAAAGCTATATGCCCCACACTCCTGTGTTTGGCAGACAAGCAGTATGGCCCCACAGGTTGATGAAATCAAGTAATGCGGTCCCAGCCTCTGCAGTAGTGAATTAATGAGCTCGTGTATGGGGAGAGAGAAGGAAAACTCCACCAGTATGTCTCAAAAGTCGTACAAACTTTATTAAAAGCCTCAATCATTGTGCTTACATTAGACAACTTAAAAATAAGCATGGGATAAGAGCTTCAAAAGAACGACCAACTATGGGTCAAACATCAGCAGGTAAAGTCTCATCGCACTGTGGACCTTGCTGGAATGTCACTTCCGCTATTTCCAATGAGTCACTTCCATTTGCCATAAAGCCATGTCATGACGTGTTTTGTCATCACGATTTCATCCCATATCAACATCGAGGTTACCCTCACAAATGTTATACTCAATGTAAATGCTGGTTGTGTTTCCCCACTTTGGCCCCATCTACTTCCTAGACAAACTACTATGGTAGCAATACTTAATTTCTGCCCTTTTTATATGTCTTCAATAACTACAGTGGATACTCTCAGTGCTATATGTAGTTTGTTTACACCCTTGGTATCATACATTTACTGTATATTTTAGATCAACTACATATTTCAATGTAAATGTTATCCCTGTGTAGAAATATCCTGACATTCCCATATTTGACGGTAGGTCGGTTTCATGCTCTTCTTAATGCACTGCAGCTATTCACGTTTGATCAAAACTGTTCACTTGTTCTTCTCTTGAACTTCTGTTTATTTAAATCTTGCATATATGGACCTTTATCTTCAGCTATGGTACAGTATAACTGTATGTGCTCTTTGTACAACTGACTTATATTTGTCAAATTTATTTTCCAATAAAAATAATCTGACTGAAAACAAAATAAACTAAAATACAGATTTTGCTATAATATTCTAATTTAATCCGAAACTGTGCCCACATTAAAAAAATTTCTGCCACTAGATGTCCTAAGTTTGACAGCAAACTTCATTTTATCCACTTCCTATGAGCCCAGGCTATCACAGATTTTCCTTTAGCCTGTGAATGGACAATAAGAGGAGAACTAGCAGTAATAAGCTTATCTCTCTGTCACTCTGTTTTCTACCCATGTCAGTATTTTTCTTGTCAGAACAGAACTCTATTGACTTCTTGTGCATTGCTTCTATCTCTCGCACTTGAACCCTGTTGTACAATGACTGTAAGAGGCTGATAATAGGTTATATCCAAGTACTTATACTGCATGCATTTAAAAAATAAATGTAATGTTTTTTTATGATTACAGACAGAGCTGCATTAATTTGTGTCTTTGACATCTGCCTAGAGTTCAGCTTTAAATGCATCAGTAAAAGATCATGAAAGAAGAAATGGGGAAGCTGACATATTGGCAGGAAGAAGAAAACTGTCACAGAATGTAGACTTGTGACATCTTGGAAATATTTTTAGAGATGCTGATACACCATATTTTTTTCTTTCTTCCACTAGAATGAAAATCTGTTTTCTTACTAGGTTTTCACCCAAAATGTGAATAGATTTGATTTGATTATTTAAAGTATTTTATATTGCAAAGCATTTTACTATTTGGAAAGATAAATCATTCGGTACTTTTATATTTTATTTGAAGAAAAGAAAGTGCTCTGATCACAATGGATTATATTACCACTGTAAAGCCTGCAAGTGGAATAATGTACATTGCTGCTTATGTATAGTAATATGAGTACACTGTCTCACAGTTTCTCTCTGCAGGGCAAATTTCAGGAGACTCTTACAACTACTTGATGGCATACTTAAAGATGCACAAAAGTAATATAGAAAAAAGGGAGAGATCTCAGAGGACAATGCATGAATACAAAAAAATCTAGTTTTAATTGGTAACCTATACAAATATGTAAAATTTGCAGGGGCTTGTACATCTTGTCCCTTTAATTTTGAGAGTTTTTTTTTTTTTTTAATTACTGAGAAAAAATATTTTTTTTTGTTTTGTTTTTTATTAATTTATGTACAGCTCCAAGAACATCCCCCTATTTTTCTATACCTCTTGAGTGCAATTTTTTAGTGCAGTTTCCTCCCTTTGATGCAAGTATTTTGTGTATATACAATTTAATTTACTTAGAGATGCCTATATACATCAACAATTGGCTGTAAGGTCATGCATGGTCCAGTGGTTGGAACACTAGCATTACAAAAGTGCTGAATCATGTTTGCATCAGGAACATGAGTTATTGTTACCATAAGCAGGAGAGGGAGGATACCCTATATAACCTCCTGATCTAACCTATCTCAGCAATCTGGTTGTCTTTCTGCTCAAAAAAGTTTCAGCCATGGGATGTTGTAGAAGGTCTACAGAGATATGAATGTATAGGATGAATGGTCTCAAAATGTTTGTAGGCACCTTATAATTATAGTGTATCTAAAAGAAAAACTTTTTTTTTTTTGGATAGTAAATTTGTGTACCAAATATCTCTATTGAAATTTTTTCCCCCTTTTTCTGTTCCAGTGATAGCTCAGAATTTCAGATTTCCCCTCACGTTCAGATGCAAAGACTATATTTCCCAACAGGGACCCAGACAGCAAATAAAACAGATGTTCTAATGCCGTTATCAAAGATGAAAAAAAGTTTTGGCTTTAGATACACTCTAAGCAAAGCCATATATCCAATGAAATGTGAGTTGTCTAAGAGATTATTTGTCATTATTGTTTTCCACCAACAGAGAAAAGTAAAACTGAACACACTATAACCTGCATTTGGGGAATTTGTTTAACCAACCACTGTGTCTGCATGTTCAGCAAATCAAACCTTAACTTCCAAGGGTTCAGTGGTGTCAGTGATGCAGTTCCATGTCTAAATACCTCTCACCTTAATGGATAACTTTTGATATTTATGTGAGCCTGGAAGAAGAATGAGCTATAATTTATAAATTTTAAATACGTTGGGCAATTTTTTGTCTTCATCCAAGTTGTATGTTGACCGTTTCAATAGCCATCTGTCATTTAAACTGCATCTAATTTAAAGTCAGTCTATGCAATTATTTTTCAACTTGTTTCAAATACCTTTCACATACTATGGTAGTTGTGGATGCCCTAAAAGTCCCATTTAGAGTTTTTTGGGGTTTTGTGTATTATATCAGGGATGCAGGCCTCCCACCTCTCCCCTCAGCAACAAATCTCCTAGTTATCACCAGTCCGATCCCATTCTGGCAGCATTCATTCCCCCGGTCCCATTCCAGCTCCATCCACTCCCCTGATCCCATCCTGGCTCAATCCACCACCTCGATCCCATCCCGGCTTCATCTGCCACCCCGATCCCTTCCTGGCTCCATTCATTCCCCCAATCCCATTCCTGCTCCACCCAGCACCCCGATCCCATCCCGCCTACATCCATTCCCACAATCTCACCCCGGATCCATCCATTCCCCCGATCCCATTCCAGCTCCATCCACACCCCGATTCTATCCCGGCTCCATCCATTCCTTGATCCCATCCCAGTTCAATCCATTCCCTCAATCACATCCCAGCTCCATCCATTCCCCCAATCCAATCCCGGCTCCATCTATAACCCCGATCATATCTCAACTCCATCCACCACCCCGATCCTGTTCTGCTCCATCCATTCCCTAAATCCCATTTTGGCTCTGTCCATTCCCTAAATCCCATTTTGGCTCCGTCCATTCCCTCAATCCCATCACAGTTCCATCCATTCCCCTGATCACATCCCAGCTAAATCCATTCCCCCCAATCTCATCCCGGCACCATCCATTACCTCGATCATATCTCAACTCCATCTACCACCCTGATCCCATTCTCCATCCATTCCCCCGATCCCATCTTGGCTCTGTCCATCCCCTGATCTTATCCTAGCTCCACCCATCTCTTCGATCCCTTTGAAGCTCCATCCATTCCACCTGATCCCATTCCGGCTCTATCCACCACTCCGATACCTCCCTGGCTCTATCCACCACCCTGATAAACGGGGAGACATGCATAGATGCACTAGCCTGCTCAGTGTTGGGGGGGATGACACCATGTTTTACCACTCCAGGTGCCACTAACCCTAGTGACGCCACTGCAAGGGGTTCCAATTATTCCTTCTGTAAGAATGCGTGCACCATATTTATAACTCACATTTATATAAGTACTGCCATATTACAACCCCATTTTTATATAATTTGCATTCTGCATCTTAAAGCAGACCTCCTCTTCTACAAATATATTTTGTAAAATAAGTTTACTCACTTGTAGTAACAAGCTTCATCTTTATGTGCACTGTCACTAGTCCATCCTGCCTGTGCTTATTTTCCTGCATGGCCATTAAAAAAAGACATAATTGAAGGCCAGCTTATTTTTCCTAGTTCATTGACATGGCCCGCCAATGATGTTTGCAACATTTTGAAAATATTGCAAGATCTTCAGGGAAAGCCTTTTTTTTCTTTACATACAAGATCTCCCTAAAGGCACTGGTGATGTAGCCTTCCCAAGGTGCTCCTGTGAGGTCTTGGCTAGACCACCAGGGCCATGGGAAGCCAGAAAGTATGCTGCTGTGTTACTGTGGTGTGAGGGAGCAGGGGGAGGTGGCAGCACCCGGGTGGTGCTTTAATCTAGGTGTACTAAGCATATATATGCACAAGCCAGGACACCAGGCATTTTATACAATTGTTCCATCAACTATTTTGGGGTTGACTGATAAGATCTCCGCTAACTTGAAACGAAGGTACCAGTGCATATATGACCGTGATAACATCCTACTCTGCATAGGCATCCTGCAGCTAGACCCCTGGCTCCCCTAGTGATTCTCTACCTGCCATGGTGAGGGGTTAATTGCACTCTTCTTTTATTTGGCAGGTTGGAAGGGGCCATTGCACATATCAAAACAACCTTCAAAGTTACTTTTGACTAAAGAGCACTGACTGCAAAATGCATTTAGTCAAGCCATCCCTGTCTCACTATGAAACCAGAACTGAGCTTTTCAACACACCTGTATTTTCCATCTTACAGACATATAATTTTGTGGCTGGGCAGTGCTAATCGGGAAGGAGGAAGGTGGCATTTGTTTGCGGCTATAACACCCAAAATTGTTTTATAAATTACTAGTCCCAGATGATTTCAGCACAGCAAGCAGGGTTTCATGCTGCAGTTGATTTTTGTTTTGAGAGGGGAATGTCTACTTTAAGGGGGTATGTACTTATACAGTCAGTTATTTTGTGTTTTTTCATTGATAATTTCAATTGCTTTGCAGAGATCTGTTTTTTCTTTGACATAGCAAGTCTATTTCTGTTCAATTTTGCCAAACATCACAACTGATTTCACTGTAATTCAGTGTTAAATGCCAATAAAACTTGAACATTTCCTAGAGGGTGAATACTTTTTATAGGACCTATAAATGCATTTCAGTTCAACACATGCTGAAACACTCACTATAGAGTGAGAAACACTGTGTAAACACATATTGCACTGCAAAGGAAAGGCCCGCATAGCATTCAATTGTCAAAAGTCCCAAATAGTACACAAATGCATTAAATTCTGTTGTAATTCACTGCATGTAAATATATACAGAACAATTGAAGAAATGTGGGTGATGTAGAAAAATCTACAAACATAGGCCATTCCTGCATTCAGTGCCTTGCGAAAGTATTCGGCCCCCTTGAACTTTTCAACCTTTTGCCACATTTCAGGCTTCAAACATAAAGATATAACATTTAAATGTTTTGTGAAGAATCACCAACAAGTGGGACACAATTGTGAAGTGGAAAGAAATCTATTGGATATTTTCAACTTTTTTAGCAAATAAAAAACTGAAAAGTGGTGCGTGCAAAATTATTCGGCCCCTTTAATTTCAGTGCAGCAAACTCACTCCAGAAGTTCAGCTAAAAATCTCTGAATGATCCAATGTTGTCCTAAATGACTCATGGTGATAAATAGAATCCACCTGTGTGTAATCAAGTCTCTGTATAAATGCACCTGCTCTGTGATAGTCTCAGGGTTCTGTTGAAAGTGCAGAGAGCATCATGAAGACCAAGGAACACACCAGGCAGGTCCGTAATACTGTTGTGGAAAAGTTTAAAGCCGGATTTGGATACAAAAAGATTTCCCAAGCATTAAACATCCCAAGAAGCACTGTGCAAGCGATCATTTTGAAATGGAAGGAGTATCAGACCACTGCAAATCTACCAAGACCTGGCCGTCCCTCTAAACTTTTAGCTCAGACAAGGAGAAGACTGATCAGAGATGCAGCCAAGAGGCCCATGATCACTCTGGATGAACTGCAGAGAACTACAGCTGAGGTGGGAGAGTCTGTCCATAGGACACCAATCAGTCGTACACTGCACAAATCTGGCCTTTATGGAAGAGTGGCAAGAAGAAAGCCATTTCTCAAAGATATCCATAAAAAGTCTCATCTAAAGTTTGCCACAAGCCACACCAAACATGTGGAAGAAGGTGCTCTGGTCAGATGAAACCAAAATCGAACTTTTTGCCCACAATGCAAAACGATATGTTTGGCGTAAAAGCAACACAGCTCATCACCCTCAACACACCATCCCCACTGTCAAACATGGTGGTGGCAGCATCATGGTTTGGGCCTGCTTTTCTTCAGCAGGGACAGGGAAGATGGTTAAAATTGAGGGGAAGATGGATGCAGCCAAATACAGGACCATTCTGGATGAAAACCTGTTGGAGTCTGCAAAAGACCTGAAACTGGGACGGAGATTTATCTTCCAACAAGACAATGATCCCAAACATACAGCAAAATCTACAAAGGAATGGTTCACAAATAAACGTATCCAGGTGTTAGAATGGCCAAGTCAATGTACAGACCTGAATCCAATCGAGAATCTGTGGAAAGAGCTGAAAACTGCTGTTCACAAACGCTCTCCATCCAACCTCACTGAGCTCGAGCTGTTTTGCAAGAAAGAATGGGCAAGAATTTCAGTCTCTCGATGTGCAAAACTGATAGAGACATATCCCAAGCGACTCGCAGCTGTAATCGCAGAAAAAGGTGGCTCTACAAAGTATTAACGCAAGGGGGCCGAATAATTTTGCACACCCCACTTTTCATTTTTTTATTAGTTAAAAAAGTTTCAAAAATCCAATAGATTTCATTCCACTTCACAATTGTGTCCCACTTGTTGGTGATTCTTCACAAAAAATAAAAATTTATATCTTTATGTTTGAAGCGTGAAATGTGGCAAAAGGTTGAAAAGTTCAAGGGGGCCGAATACTTTCGCAAGGCACTGTATATTAAAAAAAAAAAATAGTTGCCTATTTCTTGATAAAGGGATTTCTTGTTTTTAGGATAAGATATTGACATTGGCTATAATGCTAAAACCCTTATAGTACTAAATTCTCTAAAATGGCAATTTTACCGTACACTGGCAGAGTCAAGATGCCATATGTTGCTCATATGTTCTCCTGATGCATACAGGTTTCCAGATTACTCTTATTTCATATATCTGAACATAAACTTTAAAAAAAAGTATTGATACATGAGAAAGAAAGATGTCTGACAAATTATATGTACATGTCTTGAAGTTGACAAGTTATACAATTTTAATTCACATAGAATGCATACACATTTGATTCTAGCGAGGCTTTACCAAAAATCTGTCATAATGGGTGTCATAAAAAAAAATGGAAACAGGATCTGATGGCAGATACAAACGTAAACATTCTGAATATCCATATTTATAATTGCTTTTCATGCCTCCTCATGATTATTTTTATTATTTACAATTTCAATATGCAGTATACTGTATATCTCTTCTATATTATGATCAAGCAAATAATCAGTCCTTTTTTTAAGTCCACCTAATAAATAAAGTACAGATATACCTCCCCACCACTGTAGGTGAAAGGGACCTTAGACTCAGCAGCAAAACTCCTGTTAGCTCTCCATATAATTTGAATATGTAGGGGCACGCTATAGTCAAACTTTAATCCTTATTGTTCTTTATTGATTAATGTCTAAAGTGTCAAATGCATCAAATACATACACAAGCCACTAATGCCTTTCGGCAAAAGCCTTAGCCATAATGATTAAAGTTGGATACTTATTCTTCTACACTTTCTAGGCAACTGTTTTCATCCAGTATCAATAGGTGTAGGCAAAGGGGGCATTGTTTCTGGGTGTAGTTTTACAGTGTCTTTAGCTGGCAATTTGACACCAAATCAGCCTAATTACTAATTGAATTGAATAACATAGTATACACACTTATAGACAGCACACTTTAAAATCGAAATGTGGCCAGACTATGGACATACTAATGTTTGCAATATATTACCAAGCAGTAAATTAGCAGAAAAGTCCTCAGTATTTGTTTCTGCAGGTACTGTGGAGTGATTCACCCTCACAATTCACCATAGAAGTAGTGAAGTTGTTCAAGTCGAGTCTCAGCATGTTGCTTCGAACTGCCACTAATGGTGTACCACAGGACTTTGTAGCAGGTCCTGTTTAATCTCTTGTAAATGATATAACTAGGGCTGGTAGGTAAGGTACAGTCTCACAAAAGTCAGTACACCCCTCACATTTTTATGTGACAATGCTGAAGAAATTACACTTTGCTACAATCTAAAGTTGTTAGTGTACAGCTTGTATAACAGTGTATATTTTCCATCCTCTTAAAATAACTCAACACACAGCCATTAATGTCTAAACTGGAAACAAAGGCGAATACACCCCTATGTGTTTTTTGTGGCCACCATTGTTTTGTGTGGCTGCCATTATTTTCCAGCATTGCCTTAAGCCTCTTGGACATGGAGTTCAACAGAGCTTCACAGGTTGCCACTGGAGTCCTCTTCCACTCCTCCATGACGAGACCTTGCCCTCCTCCACCTTCCAATTGAGGATGCCCCACAGATGCTCAATAGGGTTTAGGTTTGGAGACATGCTTGGCCAGTCCCTCACCTTTACCCTCAGCTTCTTTAGCAAGGCAGTAGTCATCTTTTTGGGTGTGTTTGGAGTCGTTATCATGTTGAAATACTTCCCTGTGGCCCAGTGAAGGGAGGGGATCATGCTCTGCTTCAGAATGTCACAGTATATGTTGGCATTCATGGTTCCCTCATTAAACTGTAGCACCCCCGTGTTGGCAACACTCATTCAGCCCCAGACCATGATACTCCCACCACCATGCTTGACTGTAGGCAAGACACACTTGTCTTTGTACTCCTCATTTGGTTTCTGCCACACACAACTGACACCATCTGAACTAAATAAGTTTATTTTAGTCTCATCAGACCACAGGAGATGATGGTTCCATTAACTCATGTCCTTAGTCTGCTTGTCTTCAGCAAACTGTTAGTGGGCTTTCTTGTGAATCATCTTTAGAAGAGGCTTCCTTCTGGGATAACAGCCATGCAGACCAATTTGATGCAGTGTGTGGTGTATGGTCTGAGCACTGACAGGCTGACCCCCCCCCCCCCACCCCTTCAACCTCTGCAGCAATGCTGGCAGCACTCATACGTCTATTTCCCAAAGACAACCTCTGTATATAACGGTGAGCGCGTGCACTCAACTTCTATGGTCGACCACGGTGAGGCCTGTTCTGAGTGGAACCTGTCCTGTTAAACCACGGTCTTGGCCACCGTGCTCCAGCTCAGTTTTAGGGTCTTGGCAATTTTCTTATAGCCTAGGCCATCATTATGTAGAGAAACAGTTCTTTTTTTCAGATCCTAAGAGAGTTCTTTGCCATGAGGTACCATGTTGAACTTCCAGTAACCAGTATGTAAGAATGAGGGCGATAACACCAAATTTAACACACCTGCTCCCCATTTACACTTGATACCTTGTAACACTAATGAGTCACATGACACCAGGGAGGGAAAATGGCTAATTGTGCCCAATTTTCCCATTTTCACTTAGGAATGTACTCACTTTTGTTGCCAGCGGTTAAGACATTAATGTTAGTGTGTTGAGTAATTTTGAGGAGACAGCAAATTTACACTGTTATACAATCGGTACACTCAATACTTTACATTGTAGCAAAGTGTAATTTCTTCAGTATTGTCACATGAAAAGATATAGTACATTTTTTACAAAAATGTGAGGGGTGTACTCACTTTTGTGAGATACTGTAAGTCTTTTGCTGATGACACAAAGGTGCCCAATAGGGTTGATATCCCTGAAGGTGTCTGTAACACGGAACATGATTTGGCATTGCTGGAAAATTTTAAGGGAATACAGTGCACAATTGTGGTCAGATATAGGAAAAAATATATATCATTAACCGCTTGCCGACCACCTCACACAGATATACTGCGTCAGAATGGCACATACAGGCAAACTGTGAGTCGGATTGTAGGTCCCGTGGAATTGATGTCCGCGGGGATACCACGATCGTCTCGCAGAGAGGAAGAACGGGGTTATGCTTATGTAAATACGCATCTCCCCGTTTTGCCTAGCGACAGTGTCCCTGATTGCTGCTCCCTGTGATCGGGAGCGGTGATCATTGATGTGTCACACATAGCCACACACGTCCACAGTTAGAATCACTCCCCAGGACACACTTAACCCCTTAACGAGAGGCGATTCAGTTCGCATTGTGCGCTATACAAGTATTTCGTTCATTCATTCGTTCATTAACTGCCCCCTAGTGGTTAACCCCTTCACTGCCAGTGTCATTTACACAGAAATCAGTGCATTTGTATAGCACTCATTTATGTATAAATAACAATGGTCTCAAAAATATGTCAAAAATGTCCGCTGTGTCTGCCATGATCGCCCCCATTACTAGTAGAATAAAAAAATATTAATAAAAATGGCATAACACTATCCTCTATTTTGTAAACGCAATAACTTTTGCACAAACCAACTAATATATGCTTATTGAGATTTTTTTTATCATAAATATGTAGAATACGTATCGGCCTAAACCGAGGAAACAAAATGTTTTTTATATATTTTTGGGGGATATTTATTATAGCAAAATGTAAAAAATAATGAGTTTTTTTCAAAATTGTTTATTGCGCAAAAACCGTAGGGGTGATCAAATACTACCAAAAGTAAGCTCTAATTGTGGATAAAAAAGGATGTCAATTTTGTTTGGGAGCCATGTCACACGACCACGCAATTGTCAGTTAAAGCAAAGCAGTGCCGAATCGCAAAAAGTGCTCTGGTCAGGAAGGGGGTAAATTCTGGGGCTGAAGTGGTTAATGACTAACAAGTCTGCAGTTCAGTGTTTCTAAAACATTGAGGGTACAGCTTTGGCCAGCAATATAGAGGAAAACAATTTGGGAGTACTTATCTCACATTACTGAAAAATGAGCAGCGCTCCGCAAACTGTTGGCGCTATATAAATCCTGTATTATAATAATAGTAATAAGGAGCAAACAGTGTGACTAGACAGTGGGAAAAGTGAATAGAATTTAGGATGCATCACTAGAAGGTACACCATCAAGAGGAAGGAGGTCCTGATTCCCCTATATAGTTCTTTAGTGAGACCTCATTGTGTCCAATTCTGGAGACCTCAATTACAAAAAGATACTGATAAGGTAAAACGAGTCCAGAGACAGGTAACAAGAAAGGTCTGAAGGATACAACATATCAAGAAAGCTGCAAGCTTTGAGGATAGTTTGTAGCAAAGTGTCATTTCTTCAGTGTTGTCACATGAAAAGATATAATAAAATATTTACAAAAATATGAGGGGTGTACTCACTTTTGTGAGATACTGTATATCACCAGCTTAACAGTTCAAGCCTCTGTAGCTTGGATATGAGAAACTACAATATTAAAATGGACATGGCCAAAATATATATTTATTCATGTTACATATACGCATGATAAATTGTGCATAAGCATAATGTTTGCGAGAATATATCAACTCTATATCTCCAGAGAGTATCCACATCATTTTTTTTCACCAGCATTTCTGAAAAGCGATTCTGCTGCTGTATATTGTGACGTGTCAGGATTGCATTGATGCAGATTTCTAAAATTACTGACAGGTCCACGTGAACATTTTTTATTCTGCCTTTATGTTATACATTAATGTATGCTATTTTTTAACATTCTCCTATTGAGTCTGTGTGCTGTAACCTGCATAATGCAGCTAGGTTCAGAGTTTTCCATATTTTATCTCGACTGCGTACATTATCGTTTCCTGTTGTCTCATGGGTTTATTTCCTTTCAGAAATCTGCTGAATTATTATGAGCTATAAATGTAAACCAGCACATGGAAAATACTCAGCACTGTAGTTTTTATTTTTGATTAACATACCATGGCTTCCAATCTCTCTTGTAATAGAGGGATTTCTGTAAAAGAAATGTGAACAATTTCAGCATGATCACTACATATAGCCTGGGACTGGCTGGTTCCTTTTGCTTTGTGGCCCACACCTTAAAGCTGAAATCCAGGCAAACTTTAACATACACATGCACTACTTTAAAAGATTTTTTTTTAAACTGCTGAACTATTTGCATTTCTGGTTATCTAATCTTAAGCTTTACACAGCCATGCCACACAGCACAACCCTGTCTGGCAGGACAGGAGACCCAACTTTAAATTGTTACTAAACCCAGGACTCTGCATTCACTATATCTGGTCTCCCACAGTATGCAGGACATGGGAATGCAAATATTTAGTAAATATAAACTGCTAAATACCTTTTCTCACCAGCCGTTAGAGCAGTCTTGTGACTTCTATCAGTGTCTGGTTAAAGTTTGTAGGAGGAGTTTTCATTCTCTCCTGATTGTCCCATGAGGCTGCAGAACCCCTGACCCTCAGTATGGATAGCGCTGATTAGTGATGTGCTTATCACATGCACTCTCCCAAGAAAAAATACTCTCAAGCAATACATACCAAACTTAGCATGTGCAGTTTGCCCCCAAGGCTCCATTCTATAAGGAGATTGGGGACAGTGGAAGAAGAGGAGGGTAAGAGAAGACAGGATCAAACAGCCTTTTTACACAAAGCAGAGGATTAACCCCTTAGGCTCCATAGTCAGTATAACAAGCATGCTTTTGCTGCATATACAGACTGATTTTACTGTTGCGGGTTTAGTAACTGCCGTTTAGTAACACCCAAAAATCTTCCCTCCCCCAGCCTGTGACTTGACAGTGAAAGGAGAAGCACTACACTGATGAGCTTATTTCTCTCTCTATATGTTTTCCCATCCTATAAATTAATAGAGCTGCATTATTTGTGTCTTTTATATTTGTCTGGAGTCAAACTTAAATTGCTTTTCTTTTGTTATACAGAGGAATCCAGAATCCTGGTCTTTGATGGCTGGAGCTGTGCACCCATGCTCTAAGAAGTCTAAGCCCCTGTACACACAGTCGGAGATTCTGCCAACCAAATCCGTCGGATTTTGTCTGTCGGATTTAGTCCGATGGATTGTGTCCGAAACTGTTGCATACACACGGTCGGACTAAGTTGTCGAAAAATCCGATCTTTCAGAACGTGATGACGTAATTTCGTTACGATGGGACTACATTCAGGCTAGTAGCCAATAGCTTTGATGTAGGAATTTGATCTGAGCATGCGTGGCACTTGGTCCGATCAAAATTCGCTACACATGATCGGAGTATGTCCAATCGAACCAATTGGTCAGGAAATATTTCCAGCATGTTGGAAAATTGGGTCCGACGGATATTCGGATGGAATCAGTCCGATGCATACCACACACAGTCGGATTATCCGACGACACGGTCCGATAGGACACATTCCGACGGATTCTCCGAACGTGTGTACAAGGGCTAAGCCATTCATTTTGGCCTGGTACAGAACTGACGGAAACCCTGCATGCATATGAAACAATGGCATCAAACCTATCTCTAGCACTGTGCAGTAGACCCTATTCGTTATTATTTTAGAAGCAGCTGAGAATTTTTTAACTGTACAGATGCAGGCAAAAGTGAATCTACGTAATATATCAGTTTATTGTGAGAGGTTCCACCTCACTTAAATCATAGAAGAGCTAAAATATGAGCAGCCATAAAACAAGTCAGTAGCAGTGTTAATAGAATTGCATTGTAATTATTAAGTATGCTTATCAAATCCCTTTCTGTAATTCACTGCAAATTTTTAGATTAGCAAAGCATATGTTACAAGACACAACCCTGTGTTTAAAGTTCTATGAAAGCTAGGCTTAAAAGTACATTTTTTACATATGATTGTGACTGTAAATGGATTTTACTGCAAGAAATAAAAACAGTAATGTCAAATACATTTACAAGTCTGATCACTCAAATGTGAACGGTACATTGTATCTAAATCATACTATACTATTTTAAAATACCAAGCCTTATATATTTGAATGTTGTATATATCATTTTAGTGTATGACTTAGAACAGTGTTTCCCAACCTTGTTTTTATTCAAAACACCATATAAAATGATGCATAATCTTGGGGTAAACTAGTACAAAAGGTTTTGTGGTCAGTAGTTTGTAATGCAGAGTTCAGAAAATTATAATGCAGAGTTCAGTGGTCAGCAATTTGTAATACAGAATTCAGTAGTTTGTAACTCACAGTGCAGTGGTCAGTAATTGTAAAAAATAGTTCAGTGGTCAGTAGTTTGAAACACAGAACTCAGAGGTCAGTAGTTTGTAACACGGAATTCAGTAGTTTGTAACTTAAAGTGCAGTGATCAGTAACTGTAAAAAAGAATTCTATAGTCAGTTATTTGTGACACAGAGTTCAGTGGTCAGTAGTTTGTAATGCAGAATTTAGATGTCAGTAGCTTGTAACACAGAGCTCAGAGGTCAGTAGTTTGTAACACAGAATTTAGTAATTTGTAACTTAAAGTGCAGTGGTCAGTAATTGTAAAAAAAGAGTTATATGGTCAGTCATTTGTAACACAGAGTTCAGTGGTCACTAGTTTATAATGCAGACTTCAGATGTCAGTAGTTTGTAACACAGAGTTCAGTGCTCAGTAGTTTGTAATGCAGAGTTCTGTGCTCAGTAGTTTGTAATACAGACTCCAGAAGTCAGTAGTTTGTAATGCAGACATCAGATGCCAGTAGTTTGTATTGCAGAGTTCAGTGGTCAGTAGTTTGTAATGCAGCGTTTGGTGCTTAGTAGATTGTAACACAGAGTTCAGTGGTCAGTATTTTCTAACACAAAGTTGCCTTTTACCTGTACATTATTCAAATCTTTGGAATGAAAGTGATCTAAAGTCTCCTTTTTTTAATTAAAAAATAACAAACACATCATACTTACCTGCTCTGTGTAGTGGTTTTGCACAAAGCAGTCCCGATCCTCCTCTTCTCTGGTCCCCCTTTGGCGCTCCTGGCCCCTTCATTCTGCCGAGTGCCCCAACAGCTAGAAGCTTGTTTTAGGGGCACCCGAGCTGAGCCATGCCACTGCTGTGTGTCCATTTAGACATAGAGCCATGGTTCTGCCCTGCTCCCTCTCTCTCCTTATTCACTCACTGACTTTGATTAGCAGCAGTGGGAGCCAAGGGCGCCCTCTGTGTGTCTCAGCCAATGAGGAGGGAGAGTCCCAGACAGCAGAGTCTCTCGTGCAACATCGCTGGATCGAGATGTGCTCAGGTAAGTATTAGGGTGGCTACTGCACAGAGGTTTTTTTCTTTTTAATCTTAATGCATAGAATGCATTAATTAAAAAAAATCTGCCTTTAGAATCACTTTAAGTGTCAGATGCTCACAGTCACAGTTCTGGATGGCTCCATTTTAGTTTAGACCTTAGACTGCAAATAAACATCAGAGGAGAAGCTGGAAAACAGGTAGGGAATCCAGGAAGTTGCGGAATGAGATAGCCAGCAGACAGGCAGAACTCACAACATAAGCATAATTTTTAAGTAATCTTAAATTGGATTGTCAATAATAATTGTTGTTTATAATGCTATAGAATTCCTTTAAAGGCAAAGCATAAGGTCAACTATAATGTCCCTCTCTTCTCTACAGCACAACAAAACTACCTTTCTTTTGCATCCCTGTAGCTCCTTTAAAGTGGTAGTAAAGGCTTTAAAAAAAAAGGTACAGCATAAAGTGCTAGTATGAATCACATACTAACATATTATGAAAGACTTACAGTGCCTTGAAAAAAAGCCCTCCATTGGCTCGCTGTCATTGCTGCGTCACTGGCTGCTGCTCCCTAGAATATCTCCTAAATGGTGCATGTTTAGGAGATATTAATTTTACCTACAGATAAGATTTATTATAAGCTTACTTGTAGGTAAAAATAAACATAGGGTGTTTACTACCACTTTAAGCTGCAAGGACCAGGAGTACCTGTACTATTTATTAGTACCAGGTATTCTTATCTACAGCCTTTTGGGGAATAAGGGGGGTTTGAAACAAAAATTTTGCTCTGTATAGACAAAGCAAATCTTTAGGCTCAAAGTGTTAGCTCCATGGCTATCTTCTATGTACAATAAGCATTCAAAATAGAAACGTTTTGTTGTTAAAAAATATACTTTGTCTTGAAGTGTATGTGTGTCTGTGAGAATCTTTTTGAGGCACAACATATGTCTGTATATATGGCCAAAAGGCTCAGGTTCTATTTAACTATGCCCCCTTAAGCCATGGCCACTGCTCAGTGCAGAGGTTATACACACTGTTTGCTGCTGCATGCCATGGCTTGTTTGTCTTTGGTGTGCCCAAGGGTGCCCTAGGTCTTGTCTCAGTCTACATCACTGAGTCACTGAGATCACAATAAACCTATCCAGATGGTTGTTACTAATGCGAGCTAGCTGCCAGAGCTACTTTTGTTCAGACAATTGGTGTATTAGCTTGGCCCTTCCAGACCTGGGAAATTCATTCTGGATGCGCATGTCCTACAATAACTCTTGTTATTGTGGCATTACCCTTGGACAACTAAGTAATAGTAAGCATCATAAATAAGGCTACTGTCAAACACATACTAGTGTAGATTCTCTTATAACCTTACTGTGCTTAGCAGACACACTGGGTTGTACTTCATTATAACACTCCTTTTAGTAAACCACAGCTTCAGTTTTGTGGCACTACTGCTTATGGTTAACCTTGCTCTGTTGCTCATTGAGAATTTCATGGTTAAAATGTATGGCCTGACTGTCATTTTTGTTCACAGCTTGTAGAATGTATGGACCGAACTGCTAAGCACAGTAAAAAGTCTTGTTAGCGCTTATATATAACATTTGTATCAGTGAAATGCTTTATCTGTTTAATGTCAATCATCTTGAGATGTTTTCTCAATCAAAACAGTATATATGTAAAAAAATAAAAATAAAACCCAAGTGATACCGCAAAGAATTATTCTCTCAATTTCTACACATACATTAGGTCACACTATTATGGAAAGAAGAAACATTCTTCCAAATATACTCTTAATTATGATGACTGCAGACAAGAGCCTGAAATGTAATATTATATCTAGGTCATGCTGGAAAGCAGACAGTGCATTTGTATATGTGAGAGCATCTGTGTGTGCCGAAATACATTAGCATGTCATTAGGCCAGTGTTGACAGCTTCTAGCATTTCTTACTGAAAGATATCTGCAATCTTATTGATTTCCTTGAGAATTAAGGTATGAAAATCAATGTATTCTGTTCATTCGTGCCACCCCTGAACTTGTATTAGACAGCCACAACAGAGCATAATTATCCTGTTGCACTGAAATGTTTCTCAGTTGCAAGGATAAGAAGTACTTAACACCTTCAAATGTTGGGTATACTTCTACAGTTCTTCCATTAAAGCATGTGACCATGTAATCATATGGAACGCTTCACACTGATCCATTGCAAGTCCGCTGGGTTTAGTAAAATCCCGATTGCTGCATTTTTGCCAAAAACAAATCTCCCCATTGAAATGTATAAAAAACACGGTAAAAACACATGCCCCCCGGTTATGTTTTTGATGTGGGTTTTCAAGTCACATGTCCTGTGAAAACCACACCGCAAACACCACACCGCAAATGCATATGCATTTTTACCACATTTTTGCCACGGATCAGTGAGAAAGTGCCCCAAAAGAATTGATCTGAGATGTGTGCTGTGTGAGAGGAGCAGGGAGGGGGAGAGCAGACAGCCCAGAGTCGACATCAATCCAACACAGGAGAAGGAAAGGAGGTGAATCCCAACCAGATTGTCAGAATAAGAATCAAAAGAAGACCACAGGTATTTACCTTGATTTTACCAGAAAGGATGCACTTTTCAGAGGGCTAGAATTTTTGTATGTGTTAGCAGCTCACAGGGAATAGGATGAAGCTAAAAAATGAATCCCATACTTCTCTATTAAGTAATATAACCTTAAATTTATTTTTGGGTGGGACAAATTAAGTGTTTCTGAACTGCAGCAGAAAAAGGTATTTTGCTCTACCAGATAGGGCAGTGCCTTTTTGGCAGAGCAGTGTACATCTTAGAACTGTATAGACAGAAATATAATCATATGGAAGTTAAAACAACTCACATATATGTATTTCATCTGTGTATATATTGGTTTGTCTGGAGTACACCAGTTCCTGAGCACACGTTCTTCTTCTTACGTTTCAGGCCATTTATATTTTCTAGGATTATACAAAGGACACTGTCCTACTAAGGAATTTCTCTCATGTGCAAATACATGTTACCTGTGGCTCTAGAGCATGCAAGTCCAGTTTTTTTAAACAGTGGTATGTATTATATCTGACCTGTTAAATATAGAGTTGTTTTTTGTAATACAGATCTTCTTTAATGTCATTAAATAAATGCAATGTCTGCAACCATCGCTGTCAGTATTATAAAATGTGATAGTGAATTCCAGCATTCCATTGACAGTCATTACCATGGATCTTGGCAGATGGAAGGTGTTGGAAGAAATGCAGACAATGATGACTTTGCATTTCAGCAACAGACAAATATAATTTTGCTATTCAATAATGGAGACCTAGTGTAGCACCACCCCCCGAAGGAGCTGCTTGGTAATTTTGGGTTCTCTGTTCTGCACCTCAACTCCAAGAATGACCTCAGCCCTTCTGACACACCTGGTTATATAAAATCACTGCAAACACATTTAAGGACATGTGGTAAATACCGTTATCCTGCCTGTGGGTTATCACCAAAAACAGACACACACCTGGTAGTGATAAACAATTTTAAAGCATATGGAAACTTACAACGCTGTTAAACCTTGCTACAAATAACTAATACATTAGAAAGTGCAGTAATCTATATGCCCTTACACAGGCATATAGACTTGTCAACTTCTCAGCTCCGTCTGGGCCACAAACACCTTTGATAGGCAAACCCACAATGAAAAAAAAAAGGGTTACACAAGTACAGTAAGCATAGTTCTGTAATGTTCCCGTTAGGTAGAGATTTAAAAGGGCAAACACTAGAGATCGCAGCTCCAAACAAGCATCCCGTGACACTAAAAAGGGAATTTGGTGTCTGCATGCAGTGTCAGTATGGTGTCAAGAAGGATGTTGGGTTTCCACCCGCTCACCAATCCTCTGTGCAATGGCACAACAAAAGTCCCAGGTGCTTGTTTAGGCTCCTGATGCTCCAAAGATCTTGCTGATGGCTGATCGATGACTGGTAGCGAAAATAGCAAGATGAACAGGCAGCAGCCGACCCGATACCCGCATGGGTATCTCGATCCCTGAAAGGAGTGGGTCTTCTTATGCTGAGCTGAGTGGTGCTGGGCTGCTGAGTAGGGTCCCTGGACTAAATAGTAGTGGACCACGTGGCTGTATCTGCTCCTGGCTCCCCTCAGGCATCCTCACCCCTCAGTCTCCAGGCAACACTCTCCTGGCAGTCTCTGAAAAAGCTTGGCTTTCTCCCCCTCTCATGCTGCCAGAGTCTCTCTCTCTCAGTCCCCTCAGTCTCAGCAGTTTTCCTCACACCTGTCACCTTACCACACTCTCTTTCTTTCTCTCCCTCTCACTCTCCTCAGACCGCTTTCCTTATTCTCCTCACAGACTCTTTTTTCCAGGCTTCAGGATATTAGTCCTCCTCTGTTGGGGTGTCTTCTATCGCCCCTGTTCTTCGCCCCAGCGATGGAACCACTGGCTATAACTATTTGATCGTTGATAAATATCCAAGGGTTTAAGAGAACATCAGGGGAGGAAAGAATAGCACTGTACGCAGATAACATACTTTTATTTCTGGGGGATACCCAATCCTCCCTAAGTACAGCGATGGACGTGATAAAAGAATTTGGATGGATTTCCGGTCTAAATATAAATTGGGAAAAATCAATGCTCCTAGCAGTAGATTCTATGGAGACCTTGTTGCCTGTTGGGGTTCCACAGATGGAAATAGTCAATACAATCAAATATTTGGGAGTATACATAACCACAAACCCTAGACAGTATATTAGTAATAATTTAGTAATATTAATAGTAAGATTTAAATGTAAGGGAGGAATGTGGTGCCGTTTGCCTTAGCCACTGGCAGGAAGATATCATCTGATAAAGATGATTTGGATGTCACAATTCCTATACATATTACACAATTTGCCACTTTGGATACCAAAACAATGGTTTCAAAACATAGATGTAATCTTTAGGGAGCTAATATGGAAAAAGAAACAACCTAGGATAAAATTACGGGTACTACAATTGCTGAGGGATAAAGGGGGTCTCTTGCGGTTCCACATTCCTGGAGCTATTTTTTGGCAGCACAATTACAACATCTGAGGGGATGCAACCTTCTGGAGAGAGAGGAGGTGAATAGGAAAATTATGTTTTTAGGTATAAAACATAATACATTAATGGAGACTCTAGAGACCTAGTCATCGGTAACTTCACCTACTTCTGAGTTATTCAAAAAGCTATGGAAAATAGTTAAGTAGATGCTGGTATATCGGGGCTATACTGAATTTTTGCCTATATGGAACAACAAATATTTGCAGGAAGTTAAAAATATAGAGAAGAGTAAGGAATGGGAGAGATGTGGTTTAGTGCGACAGGTCCAACTGTATAGAGGGACAACTCTAAGGTCATTTCAGGAACGTAGACATGAACATGGAATTTTGAGACAGTCCTTCTATAAATATTTACAAGTCAGACATGCACTGGATAAACAATTTAAAGAAAATCCATTGGAATGGAGCGGGATTGCTGCTCTTCATAAAATTACTGATGCAGGTCAGTCTAAAGGGCTGATAGCGGGAATCTATGGAAGGAAAAGTGAAATGGTGATAGAGGCGAAACAATAACTTCCCTGTAAAAGACGATGGGTGGAGGATGTGGGTGATGTAACGGAGGAGCAATGGAGGTATATATTGGAGGTGCGCCCATTGGTATCTCTATCCCCATCACAACAAATTTTGCAGGACATACTATACCCCTGAAAGCTATTTTTGTTTGGGAGGAGGTCAGATGCTAAATGCCCATGATGTGGGGGACTGAATGGAGATCTTATCCACATGATGTGGAGATGTCCAAAGCTACATAGGTATTGGGGGGGGGGGGGGGGGGATTATTGGTACTATAAAAAAGATTTTTGAAGTAGATCTTGAATTGGACCCCATAATATGCATCGTGGGCCACATAAGGGAAGAGGGTGTAGTAAATAGAAATCAAAGTGCAGTAATTAGGTGTTTGTTTCTAGCACAGAAATGAATAGCACAACATGGCTAGCAGAAAACCTACCAACTCATGGAAAATAGATAAAAGAGGTAGAACATGTAATTAGGAAAGAAAGATTAGTATATACTAAAATAGATAAAATGGGGACATTTTGGAAGATATGGGACCCTTGGTCAAATAAGGAAAATATTTAGTAAGATACAGAGATAAATGGAAACAATCATAAGTAATAAACAAAGTGGAGGAATATGTTGGAAAATGTTGGGGGAAATAACAAAAGATAGACTCTCCTTGGATTCTCTCTCTCTCGCTCTGATTCTTCTTTCCTTGCTTAAAAGTTTTTAATTTTTAATTTATTTTTTCTTCTTTTTTTGGAGGAAAAGTAATATAAAGACGTATTGTGGTATTAAAAGGTAGTGTTTTTATGAATGTATGAGAATGTTTATAAGATAAAAGTGATGATTGCTAATGTTTGCAAAATGGAAATAAAAGCAAAATGTGTTTTTTAAACAAAGATTACACAAAAAAAAGTGATACTAAAGTCTTGTTTTTTTTTGTTTTTTTGTATAACAAACATGTTATACTTACCTGCAGAGGTTTTACACAGAGCAGCCCAGATCCTCCTCCATGGGGGCACCCGAGCCGAGCCTCTGCTCTGTGTGTCCATTCAGACACGGAGCTGTGGCCTGGCCCTGCCCCACTCTCTCCTCATTGGCTCACTGACTTTGACTGACAGCATTGGGAGCCAATGGTGCTTCGCTGCTGTCTTAGTCAATGGGGAGAGAGAGTCCTGGACAGCCGAGTCTCTTGTGCAACATCGCTGGATCGAGAGGGGGCTCAGGTAAGTATTAGAAGGGCTGAGGGGAGGTGCTGCACACAGAAGTATTTTTATCTTGATCTTCCAGATAAAAAAAACCTTCTGCCTTTACAACCACTTTAAATAGTTCAGGAAAACATCAACCAGTGATGTACATATTGATTCCATAAGAGAAAGGATAAAAAAGAAGGCGCCTCTAAGTGCAGAACCACTAAAATTTTTATTGCCAAGGATAAAAAACACTTACTAAAGGGTTGAAATTAAAGACTCATCATAAGTGAGGAATAGTCCAGCAGTAGTGGCAGTCCTGGAAGGGTCCACATCGCAGCTGGATTATCCCTCACATATGATGAGCCTTTGACTTCAGCCCTTTAGTAAGTGTTTTTTATCTTTAGCAATACAACTTTTAGTGGTTCTGCACTTAGAGGTGTCTACTTTTTTATCCTTTCTCTTAGACTTGCTGCTTTCTTCTTGAAGTGCTGCGTCAGTGCCCTGAATTGACATTTATCAGATTTACACTTGCTCATTTGGAGACACCTCCTCTGGTCAGATGCTACTATCCAGAAGCACCCTTCATTCTCTTATCCTACATATTGATTCCATATTCCCTAAAGAAATCCTATGGAGACTGGGACTAACCTTAAACCAAGGTTATCTCAGGAAAATAATGTCTGAAATAGTATAACCTACCATATGCTGATTCAGTGGAACCCCCATAGGAAAGAGGAAAGGGAGAGGGGGCAGCTCTAGCACTGCAGCTCCCCTTTGAATTCACTTTGCTATGTCTATAAAGAACCACCTCCTCTCCTGTAATTTAATTACCAAATGGTAGTGTCTCGGCCAATGCCATCCTGGCATATGACAGCTGAATGAATGTTACTACTACAACATTTTGTTACAGACCATGAATGACTTTGGCCTTCTTTAGGCTCCCTTCACACCTCTGCAGTGGACAGCATTACCACATGCACTTTAACGCACATTTTGTTGTGAATTAACATGCATTGTGTAAAGCATTCTATTTATTATGAATGGGTTGCCAACACTTTCCAGTGCCTCAAAATCCATCCAGACCTGGCTCTTTTTTGGCAATGTAGTGCACCACAACACATGGTAGTGCAGTACTATGTATTGTAGTGTGTACCACAATGCAAATCATATAGTGAACTGGGGTTACATTAACCCCCCTGGCGGTATGATTCAGTCTGTATTTAGGTGCTGAAAGCGGTACAATTATTTTGCATGTAGATTTGGCGTCTTATATTGTAGTCCTGTAATTCTTAGGAAAAACTCTCTTAAATATGTTCAAACCAGAGTCTAGCAGACATCCCGGGTATGATAAAGTTTATAATATAATAAAGAATAATAAAAAATATTCAATAATGTAATCAAATCCTAAAACACTGAAAAAGGGACACTTTCTGGTTGCTATGGACAATCTCCAAATTCCAGGCAGAAAAAACAGTATTTATAATATAAAAGTGCATGCAGGGCACTGCACAGACCACTAGGGACAAAGGGGGTGTGTAATTTTGTAATACAGCACTGTAATCTGTGAGATTACAGTTCTGTGTGTGTTTTGTGTACTTTTACTTTTTTGAATTTGCCGCCGTTCTCTGCTCCCGTGCGCCGTAACGCCGCAGGCAACGGAGCTCGGCGGTATTCGGCGCTGTGAATCGAGCGGAGGACAGCTTGATCACACAGCGCGGAGGACATCGCTGGATCCAGGGGACAAGGTAAGTAAGTCTCACTGTGTCCTCCCCTGCATCCAGCAAAGCGATCCCGAGTCTGGCTCGGGGTTACCGCTCCTATCAGTAAATTCACAACCCGAGCCAGACTCGGGATTACTGCTAGGGGGGTTAAGAATGAATGTCAACACAACATGCAAATGCGTGCATGCTGGGGCACCATGTTGTGGAAATATGTGCATTATCAATGGAGCAATACTGTGCATCTACCTTCAGTCTTATCCCTTTGAAGTGCCTTTTTTCAGAACTTCTGACTCGTTAAGCCTAACACTGGGAGAAAGTCAGCCCACACTCTCCCTTGACTCCCCTTACAAAGAAGTAAGGTTTCAGATTATTTTCTTTAACTCTGCTGCTTATCATAAGATCTGAGAAAGGGCATGTCATAAGAGAACTTTTTTTTCCTTGGGTCTAAAAGGGGCATATCATAAGGGGAATATTACCTTCGATGAGGTCAACATTTTTCTTTTAACCACTTTTCGCACTAATCTCAGTTGAACCCCAAATACAAAAAAACCTATAAGATAAAAGAAAAAATATTCTTTATTTATGTGCCTTTGTACCAGCCTTTTCTTATGAAACAGATTACTCATACCCACCTATTTGCAAGATAGAACCAAGGACATCAGCCATAAAAGGAAAAATTAAGTGGTTAAAGATAAAAACGTTGAGCAAGCACTTAACATAAAAAGCAAGATATGCAGTTTGTTATATGGTGGAGTAAAAATGAATGATAGGTACTCTTTATGATATGCCTAGTAAATTACTGAAATAATATTGAAGTCTTATGCTAGTGACACAGTCTGAGTTTAAAAATGTAATAAAGCCACAGTTATAATTTGTGCTGAGCAGGCATGACTTGAAATCATTATTCTGACCTTTGATATCAGAGAAAAGATGGGGATGGAAACATCATCCCTTAGGCCCCTTTCACACAGACGATTCATTCAGGTCCGGCTGTCAGTTTTTTAGGCGGACCTGAACGCACACTCCTTAGAGGTCTATGGAGGGATTGATGTCAGCAGTGACATGTTTGCTGACATCCGACCTGCTCCGATCCGAAAAAGTATGACAGAGGAAAAACCTATTTTTCCATCCGTCTGCGGATCTGATCCCCCATAGGGGAGGGAAGCTGCAGAGCTTCTGCTCATTTACTAAACTCTGAAGCAACTGCTCTGGCAGAGTTCAACTGCACTTTGCAAAGTGCACAATCTATTTGCCTTTAGTAAATCAACCCCAGAGTGTCTCAGAGGTAAAGATGGGCAGATTTTCACCAATCTGTGAAAAACTATATCTAAAAATTGTCAGACAATTTCAGAATAATGTTGTCAATTTCAGAATAATGTTCCACAATGTAAAATTGCAGAGCCTTTAAATATATCATCATCTGCAGTACATAATATCATCAAAAGAGTCAGAAAATCTGGAGAAATCTCTGTGTGCAAGGGACAAGGCTGAAACACAATATTAGAAAAACTGTGATCTTTGTGTCCTCAGGTGGCACTGAAAAACAGGCATGATTCTATGATGGACAACACTGCAGGGCCTCAAGAATACTTCAAAAAATCACTGCTTGTAAACACAGTTTGCCGTGCCAGCCAAGAATGCAAGTTAAAGTTCCATCGTGCAAAGAAGAAGCCATATCTGAACATGATCAAGAAACACAGCTGTCTTCTCTGGGCCAACACTCATTTAAAATGGTCTGTTGCAAAGTGGAAAACTGGTCTGTGACCTGACAAATTGAAATTTGATATTCTTGCTGGCAACCATGGCCCTTGCATCCTGTGGGCTAAAGAGGAGAGGGACCTTCTAGCTTGTTATCAGTGCTCAGTTCAAAAGTCTTCACCTCTGATAGTATGAGGATGCATTAATGTGTATGGAATGGGCAGCTTCATCAATGATCCACCATCAATTCTGAAAGCTACCGGTATATCAAAGATTTTATGCTCCCATCCAGAGAACATCTTTTTTAGGGAAGGCCTTGTATATTTCAGCAGGACAATGCTAAACCACATACTGCATCTACGACAATATATACGACAGAGAAGACCCAGGACTGTTGAGCAATTGGAATCCTATATCAGGCAAGAATACAGGCACGCCCCACTTTTAAGTACACAATGGGGATTATTTACTAAAGCTGGAAAGTGCAAAATCAGGTTCACTTCTGCATAGAAACCAATGAGCTTCCAGGGTTTATTACCAAAGCTTAATTGAACAAGCTGGGGTTAGAAGCTCATTGGTTTCTATGCAGAAGTGAGCCTGATTTTGCACTTTCCAGCTTTAGTAAATAAACCCCATTGTGTACTTAAAAGTGGGGTATGCTTGTAAGACAGCATTCCTCTGCCAAAACTCCAGCAAATGGTCTCATCATTTTCCAAAGGTTTAGAGAGTGTTTTTAAAAAAGAGAGGATGCTAAACCATGGTAAACATGGCCCTGTCACAACTTTTTTGAAAAAGGCTACTACCATAAATTTCAAAATAACCTTATTTTTTCTTAAAATATTAAACTTTTAAAAGTTTAAACATTTGATATGTTTTATATTTTCTATTGTGCATAAAATACAGGTTGATGAGATTTGCAAATCATTGCATTCTGTTTTTATGTAGATTTTACACAGCACCCCAGCTTTTTTGGAATTGGAGTTTTACACATTTGACATTTTTTTCATAATTTTTTGTATTTCAGTGCTCCTGATCTCCTCCAACCTCTTTGGCTACTCCCCATCCACATGCCTGCAACATTTTCTGTACCTTAACACTCTGATCTTCCAGCCTATTTTCTGTCTACATCCATGCAGCATTGGCTGCACTTTAATGCGCTGGCCTGTCTTCTTGAAAGTAACAACAGTGAATTATGTCTGTGTGATGTGTCTATAATGCACTTGCCTCCATCTTCCATGTGACAAGGTGACAATGCAAGAGCTTGATTCAGAAACAGCTGTCAGCTCATAACAGGTAGGGCCTGAACAAGGCCCCTTATGGCAGGATCATCAGGTATTATTTCAAGAAAATATGCACATTTAAAATGATTGAAATGAAAGAAAGATGTTAATGTTTATATAATAATTTAGTAATTGGGTTTAAAGATCTATTTTAAAGCAGTTTAAAGCTCCTGTTTAAAAAAAAAATACTGTAGCTGCTGACTTTTATTAAAAGAATACTTACCTGTCCAGGGGTTGAGCGCCATCCTCACCCAAACAAGTTCTTCAACGCTCTTTGGGTAGCTGGTACTGTGGGCAGGCAGCTGTAATTCCTTGTGGCTTTACACCTGGATGCACACTGTGCATGTTTGAGCAATGCTGAGCTTTGTGCTTTCTGGAACCTGGGAGAAAAACTTCCAGTGGATCGCTGCAGTGATCCAACTGGAAGTAGGAGTGGGTGCGGGTACCTGTTCAAGAGGAAGGAGGGGAGAAGGGCATGAAGCAGAACTCCTCCTTTAGGGTGAAGCTCTTCTTTAAGTTTCACCAACTTTATGTACAGTATCTCACAAAAGCTGGCAACAAAAATTAGTAAACATGTCCAAATTGGGCCCAATTAGTCATTTTCCCTCAATGATGTCATGTGACTTGTCAGTGTTACAAGGTCTCAGGTGTAAATGGGCATGGGTAAATTGGTGTTAACGCTCTCACTCTCTCATACTGGTCACTCGAAGTTCAACATGGCACCTCATGGCAAAGAATTCTCTGAGTATCTGAAAAAAAGGATTGTTGCTCTACCTAGAGATGGCCTAGGCTAAAAGAAGATTGCTAAGACCCTGAAACTGAGCTGCAGCATGGTGGCCAGGACCATACAGCGTTTTAACAGGACAGGTTCCCCTCAGAACAGGCCTCATCATGGTCAGCGTCATATCCAGAAGTTGTCTTTGGGAAATAGACGTATGAGTTCTGCAAGCATTGCTGCAGAGGTTGAAGGGTGGGGGATCAGCCTGTCAGTCCTCACAAACAGTTAGCTTAAGACAGACTAAGGACATGGATTACTGGAACCATGTCCAGTGGTCTGATGAGACCAAGATAAACTTATTTGGTTAGATCGTGTCAAGCGTGTGCGGCGGCAACCAGGTGAGGAGTACAAAAACAAGTGTGTCTTGACTACAGTCAAGCATGGTAGTGGGAATGTCATGGTCTGGGGCTGCATGAGTGCTCCCAGCACTGGGGAGCTACAGTTAGTTGAGGGAACCATGAATGCCAACATGTACTGTGACATACTGAAGCAGAGCATGATCCTTTTCCTTGGGAGACTGGGCCACAGGGCAGTATTCCAACATGATAACGACCCCAAACACAACTCCAAGATGACCACTGCCTTGCTAAAGAAGCTGAGGCTAAAGGTGATGGACTGGCCAAGCATGTCTCCAGACCTAAGCCCTATTGAGCATCTGTGGGGCATCCTCAAATTGAAGGTGGAGGAGCACAAGATCTCTAACATCCACCAGCTCCATGATGTTATCACGAAGGAGTGGAAGAGGACTCCAGTGGCATCCTTTGAAGCTTTGGTGAACTTCATGCCCAAGAGGGTTAAGGCAGTGCTGGAAAATAATGGTGGCCACACAAAATATTGACACTTTGGGCCCAATTTGGATATTTTCACTTAGGGGTGTAGTCACTTTTGTTGCCAGCGGTTTAGACATTAATGGCTGTGTGTTGAATTATTTTGAGGGGACAGCAAATTTACACTGTTAGCGGGTGGGCGTTGACGGTAAAACACTGCTAGTGTTACCACCGCTTTACCATAATTTTAGTGGCGATATTCATCTGCTAGTGGGGTGCTTTTAACCCCTGCTAGCAGTTGATAAGGGGTTAAATGCCCCGTGCAGCATAGCTGCCGAAGAGCTTTGCAGGCGCTTCAGCAGCGGTGCCCATTCATTTCAATGGGCAGAAGCGGTGGAGGAGCGGTGTATACACTGCCCCTTCACCACTCCTTTTTTTAACGTCCTGCCACGCATCTCCTCAGTGTGAAAGCACTCGGGCTTTCACACTGAGACTGCAGAGGAGGTGTTTTTCAGGCGCTTTACAGGAGCTATTTTAAGCCCAAAAACTCCTGAAAAGCAACCCAGTGCGAAAGGGTCTTATACAAGCAGTACACTCACTACTTTACATTGTAGCAAAGTGTAATTTCTTCAGTGTTGGCACATGAAAAGATATAATAAAATATTTACAAAAATGTGAGGGGTGCACTCACTTTTGTGAGATACTGTATGTCAACCTCTGGTGAAGATTCATTGTTGAATAGTTTGCAATTAAATTTTTTATGAGATCATAGTTGAGACCAACATTTCTATTTCTTGAACATACTAAACTGCTAGTGCTGCCATGGTAGCAGGATAACTGGAAAAATTACTAAACCGTTACCACAAGGAGTAAGTAAAGTGCCTCCAAGTACCTTCACAGAAAAATGTATTTTATTGCAGGCAAAAAATATTGATAAAAATAAATAAATACTATATACTATTTATAGATGGTGGACAGTTTAAAGTGTGCTATAACATTGTTAAGAATCACTAGCATTTCCAAGAATTGCATGCATACACAGTAATGTGATTAATATTGATCCTTATATTTTAATGCAATTGATGCCAATATTGGATCAACAGAAATCATGTGCACAACTTACTGGTTGTTATTTAACATATTTACGTTATATCTAATCATTATTCTCTAACTACAAAACAGTATTACGCATAGATTTAATGTCCCTTTTTTTAGTCTACTTCATAATTCTTGCCATGAGTACTTTAGGAAGAATGGTGTTTATAGCCAGTCTTTTGTTGTACAAAGCTAACTCCGTGTACTGCAGCCCTCTTTAGAACTGACGCTAGCCTTTTGTTAATGGTCCTGCTTCCTTCCGAGGCAGCTGATTACTTAATTAGTGTGATTTCATTTTTTATTACAGTGAAATCACTCACCATTGTCTTCTTGGCTGTAATGAGCAAGATCCAGGGGGACGTGCCAGTAGGGAAAGTGAAACAGCTGTATATACAATATGTTCTTCTTTGGAGAAATTAAGAGGCAACAACTGAACAGTCCTATGAAATATTGTTACAAAAAGAAGATTTGATATCAAAAGTAACTAAAGGAATGAGCAGAGGAGAAGCTGCAAACATGCAGGGAATCCAGGAAGCTAAGCAAAGAGATGGCCAGCAAACAGGCAGCCATCACAGCATGAAAGGAGAGTTTATTGTCAAAAATACAATTTGTGTTGATATTATACTGCTGATGTAATACAATTAAAGTATATGCTGTGAATATAGATCCCCCTTGCAAAGTCAAAGCCCTTGTACACACGGTCGGAGAATCTGTCGGAATGAGTCTTATCGGACCGTGCCGCCAGATAATCCGACTGTGTGTGGTATGCATCGGACTGATTCCGTCCGAATCTCCGTCCGACCCAATTTTCCAACATGTTGGAAATATTTCCCGGCCAACTGGGCCGGACGGACCTAATCCAATCATGTGTAGAGCATTTTGATCGGACCAAGTACCATGCATGCTCAGATCACATTCCTACATCAAAGCTATTGGCTACTAGCCTGAATGTAGTCCCATCGTAACGAAATTACGTCATCACGTTCTGAAAGATCGGATTTTTCGCCAACTTGGCCCAACCGTGTGTATGCAACAGTTTCGGACACAATCCGTCGGACTAAATCCGACGGGCAAAATCCGACGGATTTGGTTGGCAAAATCTCCGACCGTGTGTACGTGGGCAAAGACTAGTTGGGGACACCCATTAAAAAGATAAAAAAGCAACACAGTCAGTTCAAAACACAAAGCAGAGCCATTTGAAATCCCACTAAAACATCCCAGGTAAATACTAGTGACAGGACACAGTCAGCTAAGACAACAAAGAAGTCATTAAACTCCAATAGCAGGAGGTCATAAAACTTCTAAAACTATTAAAAAGAGTGCTTTGGAAGAATTAACAGTAAGTGACAAAACGTATCAGAGCGGGACTTAGTGACATCATCATGCCATAAGGAAGGAGCAACCAGGATACTGGAGTTTGGTGATGCTGTGATCTTTCTCTTAAAGGGGGCATGTACCTGCATATGATATCCATTCCATTTTAAGGTGGTGCACTACTGTGGATTAGTGCACCAACACTGTGAATCTATTTGATGTTTTTAATAAATATTTAATGGTGTTGTAAGAGGTAAACACTATGTATGGTTTCTATTCCTTTTGAGTAATTGGGACGGTGGAGAGCTTGCTTGATCTATCTGATATATATATATATTTATGGTCTAGAGCCCTCTGACCGATACGTATAAGGATGACAAACAAGGTTAATATAAACTCCCTTCCCAGAAATAGACCTGAAAGTGTGCCCTGGTCTAACGTACGGTATACCAAAATAAGGGGGCATACCCTAGATAGAGAAATGGGTATAAATGAGATAAATATGAAATGGAGTGAAATGAGTACTCTCATGAGGAGTATAATGCCTGAGAAATGCCCTAAAAAGGGGATGGGTGGGTGGGTATCGCGCACCGGAACCGACGAGGAAGGCAGGCGAACGGGCTAGTTATATACCCCACCGGGCTCCTCCCATAATTCCAGGCCACCATACTGGCCTTTCTATTTATGGTCTAGAGCCCTCTGACCGATACGTATAAGGATGACAAACAAGGTTAACATAAACTCCCTTCCCAGAAATAGACCTGAAAGTGTGCCCTGGTCTAACGTACGGTATGCCAAAATAAGGGGGCAAAAACATTCAGGTAGGAGTTGTATTTTATTGTTTCAAGTTTGAGACTGGGTGAGTTTAACAAAGGCCTGGGCCATCTCCACTTGCGGGTTGGGTATGTAACGGGCGAAACAGGTGGACTTCCATCTGCCCAACTTCTTGATAACATGGTCCGGGACCCCTTGGCGGGAGGCGGTTGAAGCTGCTCCGATACGGAAAGAATGTCCGGAGTAGTGATTAGGATTGAGGTGAAGGATGCCCAGAAGTATCCTGACATGTTCCATAAACTGGGCAGCGTTCAGTGGTTTAGTGTGAAATGGCAGAAGCGGGCCAGACCCTGGTTGACCGTCCAGAAGGTTTACCAAGCGGGTGAGAATGGCGACCGGGCACCAGCGGTTGTTGGTCTTATAGAAATGTATGTCAGTACCCGAGCCAAGCTGCTGCGTCTTGGAGACTGCTAAGTGTAGAATATAATGATCTTCGTATCGGACCAGGTGGTGCTTGCACAGCATGCGTGCTGAGGGGCCATTACAAGTAAACTCGCCTGGCCGCAAGAAGCCGTAGAAGGCCAGGTGTATGGCTGCTTGCAAGACGATACTTATGCGGAGACCAAAAGGTGAAGTGGCCAGAATATCTGACATATCTCTAAAAACGTCTCCTGTAATAGGCAGCCGTTTGGTGCGGGCCACTGGCTGGCGCTTCTGGATGCCGCGCATAAGAGCCCGTACGGCGTGATAAGAAAATAAGGAAGGTTCGGTAGGGTCCTGGAGGGACGAGAAATGTTGTACACCGGCCAGATATAGCCGAATTGTATTAAAGGACAACGCCAACTCCGAGTGGCAGTGGGAAATGAAGCTTAGGACTTGCTTGACACGGGACGTCTCTGTGCTGTGACACGTCATGAAGCGATTAAAGGCCCTCCAGGCCGATTGATAGGCCTTGAGGGTATTGCGTGAGAGGGAGTGCTCGATGAGTTGGGTCGCCGCTAGGAGGTGTGGTGCTAATCCAGGGTCACCTGAGACCAGTCCGGGATAGCTGCTGATGTTGGTCCAGCTCCGGGTACCTGATCAAAAAAAGAAACAAAGTTAAAGCGGGAGAGGGCGTCCGCTGCCTGATTGAATTTACCTGGGATGAAGGAACAATGGATATTGAACTGAAATGATAAAGAAAGCTGGACCAGTCGGCGAAGGAAGGACATAATTGCTAGAGAGTTGGATCTGCCTTTATTAATGATCTCCGCAGTGGCTAAATTATCTGTAGAAAAGGTCACCGAATGTAAGTTTGGTGGCAAAATAG
Source organism: Lithobates pipiens (assembly GCF_037356315.1). Taxonomy (NCBI): domain Eukaryota; kingdom Metazoa; phylum Chordata; class Amphibia; order Anura; family Ranidae; genus Lithobates; species Lithobates pipiens. The sequence goes on along the minus strand of NW_027507748.1, from coordinate 377,959,997 downwards.
TACCGCTCCTTCCACTTGATGCCATGCCAGCACCAGAGAGATGGGTGGATGGGAAGGAGCTTGAAGGCGTCCGAGATGTCGGCCTTGGAGAGCCAGGTTCCTGTGCCTGTTTTGAGAATGGCCTGGATGGCCGTGTCTACAGATGTATACTTGAGGGAGAACTCCTCAGAGGGGATAAGGGAATTAAGACTGGGGACAGAAGAGGAATGAGGCGCTGACAAATCGTACACCAATCTGAGTTTATTAGAGAACTTGCCCTTGACAAGCCCAATAGGGCTGACTCTCCAGGTGTTGAATGGGGGCTGTGTGAAAGGGCCTATGATGAAGTCTCGGTCTAACTCTGACTGTAGTAGTTGGTCAACGGCTCGTTCGTCCATAGCTGCTGACCGCAGGTTCTGGCATTCGTGCGTGAGGTGAGGGAGAGAAATAAGTCCAGTGTGAAAGCCTTGAGTGAAGCCCTGAACAAGGTAGACGGATAGTGAGGGGGTAGGATGATCGGTGAGGTAGATGCTGAGCCACGAGACGTTGACCCGGCCTAGTCAAAATTTCTTAACCGGTTTGACCTCACACATGATCCTGGGATGAGCCCTATGACACTGTGTGCATACGTGGAGCAGCCTGCACTGACTGAAATTGCATGAGCCGCTATTGAAATTGTTGCAGATTGCTGCGCCCCCCATGGTCTTGATCGGGCGCCCAAATTTATCGGTCTGCGGCAGGTGTGCCGGCGCCTGTGAGCCCTGAGCGGTACCTGAGGTAGAAGGACCGTCTGAGGGCGGGGCTGCCACTGAGCTAGCGCACCAAGTCGCGGTGTGAGTAGCCGATTGGCAAATCACACAAAGAGGAGACCGTAGCCCCGCAAAGTGGCGGCAGAATAGTTCTGTATCCATGACGCTCCAATCAGTAGGCGTCTGGAACTGGACGAGCCTGGCGGCCGCTTTGGCGGAAAAGGAGCGGTGGTAGTTGTAAAATGAAAACCCGCCGTATTTATAACCTAGATCTACTACCACATGGAGGTAGCGATCCAGCTCCTCCCTCCTGCCAGGGGAGACTGAGCAGATGATGTCCCTCATCATGCCGAAGGCCAGTGTAAATTCGGTGACAGAAAGCTTCCTGTCCAGCCTGGGGTCTTTGGTCTTGAGGACCACCGACACGTCCCCCCATGTATAAGCCTTGTTTTCTGCCAGTTCATGAATGGAGATGAGAAGCGAAGCCAGATTGACGTCCTTGCCCTCTAAGATGTCCTTCCTGATGCTAGCTGATACCAGATGAGAGGGGTACACCACTGATGTACACTCGGTGGTACCTGCGTGAGGGTTAGTCACTGCCTGGGATGCTGGTACTGGAGGAGACACGGGCGGGCGGGTCTCGAGGGGGGACACCCGATTCTGGACCTCTGACATTGAGGTCGTCAGGGAAGACACCAAGGTATGGATTTGCGAAATAGAAGAGGCGATAGAGCCCAGTGAGGCCTGCTGGGTACTAGCCTCAGCCGCCGCTGGGGGAGGAAAGAGGAGCCTGAAAAGCTCGGCCTTCCTGGCTGTTGCCGGAAAGGGTACGCCTCTGCGCCTAAGCTCAGCTGTCATCCTAGGAATGGTCCATGCTCTGAGGGACCGTTGGCTGCCACTCTCTGAGACTAGAGACGGAGACAATGGGGCAGTGAGGTCCTCGCTGCCAGCCCGAGACATGGTGGCGTAATCCAGGCCTGGCGAGCCTATTGGTCCTTGGGTTCGGGTTTTCTCCTACGCGGAACCTATATGAGGGTGACATGGATTACAAGACACGTTGGAGATCCTGAAAAAGCATATATGCTTAACAAGAAGGATGCTTCCGCTCATGAGCGTTTCCTCCCAGAAGACTTTTTTTTTTTTTTTTCTTACCTAAGGAGGCACCGTCCCACCAGGTGCAGGGTGGACCTACTGAAAACTCGACTGACCTGAGGAGATGAAGGTGAAGTTTGAGAGTTCTATACCTGAACAGAAATGCTAGCCAAAATAGTGATTTCATGGAGGTGAGATTTTTTTTTTTTTTTTTGGCAGGTATGAACCTTTGAAGCAATTTATAGTGAAATGAGGTCGGTGAGCCAGGCCCCCGGTAGGAATCCAAAGCTTTAAAAATCAACTGGACTTGAACCGGGAAGCGATATGACCGCGAAATGAGTGAATCCGCCATGACAGATGTCCGGATCGCCATGCCACCATCTTGCGACCGAGCACGAAACGGATTCTGGAGCATGTACTGAAAATGAGGCCTGTCCTAGGGCACGCCGAGACGAATTTGGTGCACGGATGTGACTATTCGTACCGGAGCGTGATAGGTGAGATGAAATGATACCCATGACAAAGACAAGAATCAGAGGATGTGCCCATGAATGAAACAAACGAATCCTGTCTTCGGAGCATGTACTGAAATGAGGCGTGACAGCTGGGCACACCGGAACAAATCGGTGCATCAATAAATGCAACAGGATTTGAATCGGAGCGTGATAAGTGACAGAAAATGATATGCCATGACAGAGACAAGAATCAACGACTGGACAAATGGTTACAACAAAGAATCCTTCTCTGGAGCATGTACTGAAATGAGGCGTAACAGCTGGGCACCCCCGGAACGAATCGGTGCATTAATGCATGCGACGGGATTCGAATCGGAGCGTAATAAGTGACAGAAATGGTATGCCATGACAAAGACTAGAATCAGAGATTGTGCCTGAACCTGCGAGTGACTCAGTCTCTGGAGCATGTACAGAAATGAGGCCGAATAACTAGGGCACTCGGAAGCGAATCGGTGCATCAGGGATGCGACAGGATTCGCACCGGAGCGTGGTGAGTGACAGAAATGAAATGAATCGATCTGATATCAAAAAGATTGAAATGATGCGAAGTGACATGAAATGATCGAAATAATTCGAACGGAATGAAATGATCGAAATGACTCAATATATATGAAATGAATCGTATTTGGAACGGTCGGACCGGTTTACCGTTTGAAAGGACACGACATTCGAAATGATCCGGACTGCTAGAATTAACGTAACGAGCAGTCGGCTGCGGTATCGAAGTGATTTCGACCGATTTGAATATTTAAGTAATGATTGGGGAGTCGACCTGACGTGCCTACGAAATGAAGTGCCTGATGTGGCACGACCGACGCGTCTCGAAAGGAAATAACAACTTTCCTTCGCAAGAAAAAGGAGTAGTGACATGAGGTAACGAGTACGAGTGACACGGTTTAAAACATTCGTGAAATTAAAGGTGAGAGGTTCGTGAGTTCAGGATATCGTGTTAAGTGACATTGTAACACATGAAATGAGAATATGGGTGCCGAAGCCCTACCTGCGACAGCCGGCCCAGACGCGTTGTATGACAACGGCAATTTCTTTGAGTATTGCGACACTCGGACGGAAAACACACGAACGCCAACGATAAGACGACTGACAACACGGACACGATCAAGACAAACACGGGGACTCACGAACACAACTCGCTACGTTTGGTCTCAAACAGTCGGCCCTTGATTTCTGACGTATCAGATATCGCGCACCGGAACCGACGAGGAAGGCAGGCGAACGGGCTAGTTATATACCCCACCGGGCTCCTCCCATAATTCCAGGCCACCATACTGGCCTTTCTATATATATAGAGCCCTGGAGATTTACACTGAGCAAACTTATAAACACAACACTTTTGTGTTTTTTCCCTATTTCTATGTATACAAAAGGCCTATTTCTCGCAAATATTGTTCACAAATCTGTCTAAATCTGTGTTAGTGAGTACTTCTTTGCCAAGATAATCCATCCACCTCACAGATGTGGCATATCAAGATGCTGATTAGACAGCATGATTATTGCACAGGTGTGCCTTAGGCTGTCCACAATAAAAGGTCATTCTGAAATGTGCAGTTTTACTGTATTCGGGGGGTTGGGATCCAAAAACCAGTCAGTAGCTGGTGTGACCACTATTTGCCTCACGCAGTGCAGCACATCTCCTTCACATAGAGTTGATCAAGTTGTTGACTGTGGCCTGTGTAATGTTGATCCATTCCTCTTCAATGGCTGTGCAAAGTTGCTGGACACTGGAACTGGAACACGCTGTCATATACGCCGATCCAGAGCATCCCAAACATGCTCAGTGGATGACATGTCTGGTGAGTAGACATGTGCGATTCGTTTCGTACGAATCTCAAATTCGTACGTTCGGGAGGATCCGAAATACGAATTGCCATGTGTTCGAATTTTGTACGAAATACGAACTTTTGTTTACGAATCCCCAGGAGGAAGTCAGCACAGCACAGGGATGGTGGGAGCCCCTCATCTAACGAAAATTCGTATTCCGGATAGGAAATTCTTCAACGGAATTTCGGATTTCGGATAAAAACCAAACTTCCATTAGCATCGACTGTCTTATTGAGGTATATTTTTGCCTTTAAATTCATCGTAATGAACGTTCGTACGAGTTAACGAACCTAACGACAATTCGTATTTCGTACGAATTGAAACGGAATTTCAGACATGAAATACGAAGTACGAATTCATTTTAATACGAACACGTAACGGAACAGAACAAAACAAATTTACTGATGGCGCCCATGTCTACTGGTGAGTATGCTGGCCATGCAAGAACTGGGATGTTTTCAGCTTCCAGGAATTGTGTACAGATCCTTGCAACATGGGGCTGTGCATTATCATGATGCAACATGAGGTGATGGTCATCCATGAATGGCACAACAATGGGCCTCAGGATCTCGCCACCGTATCTCTGCATTCAAAATACCATCTATAAAATGCACCTGTGTTCCTTGTCCATAGCATACGCGCAGAGATTTTCACTTTTAATTACTATTATAAAGAGAACTTAGCAAAGTCTGGGAAGCCTCCTAATGTAGTTGTGTTGTAAATGCCCTGCCACTAATTGTTTGGATATTAGTCGGAGAAATACACAAAATTGTCCAGAGTTAAAGTGGTTCTAAAAGCCTAAGGCTTCATGTACAAGGGACATTGTTTAACCTATCCTGAACGATTTAACTTGACAGCGAAAAACCAGGATCTAAAAATGTCAGTTTAGCCACGTTTACATGCTGCATTTAGCCACATCTAGAAGCATTGTGTTTCTTTTTGTTAAAATGAAAAACGTCAGTAAACTAAACGCTGCTAAATGTGAGTTACACCGTTTAGCAGGGTTTACAAGTTGTTACAAGCATTTGGCGTTTCAAATGCCTCTGAACATCTGTCTGAACCCACTTATTCGCATTCCAAAAAATGTTTCTAAACTCAACTGCCTAGAAACAACTATAAATGACCCTGTGTACATGTACTGATAAGATAACATAGAGGAGAGTTCAGGGGCAGCTGAAAAAAATGCCCAACTGCTCCTAAACATCCGTTTACCAGCAGCAGTGTACATGAGGCCTATGGGTTTTTACCTTAATGCATTCTCTGTATTGAGGTAAAAACCCTTCTGTGCTGTAGGATACCCCCAGACCCACCCCCATACTTCCCTGAGCCCAATCCTGATCCAGCACTGTGCCCAAAAGCAGCAGCTCTCTCCTCTCTTTCCCTCCTCACAGGGCAGATTGATAGCAGTGGGATCCATTGGATCCTGCTTCTGTCAATTAAATTCTGTGATGAGGAAGTGGGGGCTGGGGCTGAGCTGCGCTGTCTGCGTTTATAGATGCAGGCAGTGTGACTCGGAATTGAGCCTGCATGAGTGCCCCATAAATATTGGCTTCCTATGGGGGCACTCATTGAAGAGGAGGAGCCAGGAGTGCCATTAGGGAACCCCTTTTGCACAGAGCAGGTAAGTATAATATGTTTATTATTAAAAAGAAGTTTGCAATTGATTAAAGTTTTAGACATTTTAGCTTTGATTAGTGCTTTTAAGCCTCAGTCACTGCTCTGATAACTCACTGGAGCTGCCTTAAAAAAGTAGCAGATCCTGGCCACTAAGTTCACACTGGGACGACTTGTCAGTTGCCTTCCGTTCTGTACAATGGAACCGTTCTAATAGGAGCGACTAAAGTTGCTCCGACTTAGAAAAAGGTTCCTGTACTACTTTCGGGGCGACTTGAGGCAACTTGCATGGACTTCTATATAGAAGTCGTTTTGCAAGTCGCCGCTGCTGTCGTGTGCAGAACGCCTGAGGCAGTCTCAGTGTGAACCGTCTCTTAAAATGCTGTGGTTAATCATCTAATCATGTGGAAGAAAAACACTACCCTTGGACATGACTGTATCTTTACATTGAAGACAATTTCACTTTATTTACTAAGATCAGTGAACATTCACTTTATAAAGTGAACACTCTCTACTCTAGTAAGTCAAACTATGTGAGTTCTGTAAACAATGAACTTCCTTCAGCACAGCTGAAAATAATACAAAGATAACAATGTATACAGGAGACTAGAGCTCAATGTGTTATTTCATTTGTTATTAAACAAATAAGATCATTTGAATATGCCATAATTCATATTTGTTGAATAAAAGAAAAGAAAAACATTTTATGTGTTTACTTGTGGCCATAATAGCAAAAGTAAGATTTAGAATATACAATACCCTTTCCATTTTAACATCTGACTGCCAGTGACAGATTGCAGATCTGGGTCAATTTGATGAAATTCAGCCTGTCACATACAAGGCATATGGGGTTATATCACCATACCAAGTATATACAATAAATATGTTCTATTAAAGTGGACTTGTACTCATAAATGTAAGAGTCTCTATCCCTTAGGGAACTTCTAAAACTGTTAATTTTGCCTAAGCCTTACCCTGAAAAAAATCTTTTTTGTTTTGACGTCTGCCTAAAAAAAATAGCAGTGTACTTCTACTATGACTATGCCTTGGCATACCTGTTCTTTACTGTAAAAGCTCTGCAGTGTGAGATCACCTAGAGCACTGCTGCCTCTGACAGCTAGGGGTTGATTTACTAAAGTGCAGTTGCTCTCTGAAAATGCAGTTGCTCCAGGACTTAGTAAATGATGTAAAGCTTCACTTTGCAAAGAATACTCAATCACATGCAAGGAAAATTTAAAAAAAAAATGCATTTTTGCTTGCACATGATTGGATGATGGAAGTCAGCAGACCTTCTGATCATTTACTAAGCTCTGGATCACATGCACTTACAATGTGCAACTGCACTTTGGGAAGTGCACAGTCTATTTGCCTTTAGCAAATCAACCCCTAGTCAACCCCCTTGTCTCACAAGTTTTTTTTTTCCTTTCCGGAGAGAAAGTTGCAATGCGAGGTTGTGCTTTATTCATTCTGTAGATCTATGTTTTCAGCACCTCTCCTGCTGCTTTTAAATTCATGCCCTATTAGGTCACCAATCCAGGCACAAACTCTGGCATGAGGAAGCAAAGCATTACCTGTATAAAGGTGGCCATCTTTACATAGACACCAGCCGAACAATGCATGGTAAGTCAGTAATGGGGAGAAGATCAGATGCAGAAAGCCTTCAAGTGGTTGTAAATCCCTACTTATACCCAGTGAAGTGATTGGCCTCAGGTGATACGCAGAGATGAAACAAATCCTCCTACATAAGCTGTACCTGTTTACTTAAAATTTTCTCTTCTCTATATTCATTCAAAGTTCAGAATTTATACAGCTTGTCTGAGCTTTCAGAAAAAGGGAACGGGTAGCTGAAATTACACTCTGCAGGGCTTAGTGAGATCTGATTGGATGGCGGTGACACACCCTCTTCACACCGCACACAGGAAAAGAGCTGAGGCTATCAATCATAAGCAAAGTGTTGGAGCTCCCTTCCCTGTTACCTTTTTACCTCTTGGTGTCAGGAAAACGGATCACAATTGACTTGTGCAGATACCAGAGGAATGAGGCAGCAGACAGAAATGACACTTAGGGGGGTATTTATTTATAAAATTGGAGAGTGCAAAATCGGGTGTAGGTCTGCATAGAAACCAATCAGCTTCCAGGTTTTATTGTCAAAGCTTCATTGAACAAGCTGAAGTTGGAAGCTGATTGACTACCATGCATGGCTGCACCAGAATCTGAGTGCTCCAGTTTTAATAAATCCCCCCAACCCCTCACCCTTAGTGCTCTGGGTTGAGACAAGCACACACTATAGAGCAGGGGATAGGCAACTTGGGGCCCTCCAGCTGTTGCAGAACTACAAGTCCCATCATGCCTCTGAGAATAATTTTAACTGCCAGCCCTGCAATGCCTCATGGGAAATGTAGTTCCACAACAGCTGGAGGGCCCCAGGTTGCCTACCCTTGCTATAGAGGAATATGTTTTGTTCATATTTCCTCTCTGAGGTTTACAATCACTTTAAGGCAATACTGATGATCAGTTCTGTGCCATGTTTTTTTTTTATGGACACAGCTTTAAGTTTATGTTCTCTTGAAGGTGTTTTTTCCCCGAATCTTACAAAACGTCAAATGATCAAAGTAACTCCTTTAGGGTGGTTTCACACTGCTTCACTGAAAATTTTTAGTTTTTGGATGCATTTTTGCCACAATTTCTGAACTCCTGACTCCAATCATGCACCAGTAAAACGTGGACATATGACTCATAAAACACCAATCACACACAGCAGGGGCATTTTTGGGGTGTGTTTAAAGCGTTTTCAATTTATTTAAAAGGGAGGGGTGCATTTTTGGCCTGTTTTTTCGGGTGCTTTCACATTGAAAAAATGCAGCACTCAATTTGGATATTCCTTTACCCAGCCACATAGTATGTACCTGTAAAATTTATCATTATATATCTTCTTCGGGTATTCTGCCAGCTGCCATTGCAGATATGGGCATCTGAAGCCCGCTCCTCTGCATTTCTACAATTTTCGGTACAGTTGGCTACCCAGCATGCACCTCCCGGTCTCGCACATGTGCAGTAATGACACTGCGTGGACCGCATTGTTGATAACAGGTTGCCACAACAGAATGGTCGAATACTCCTGGGATGGATGACACCGACATCCCAAGAGTCCACAGGATAGCCTAATGATGTAATTGCCTAGGTAAAAATAAAAAAAGAGGTACTTTCTAATAATAATACAAAAATTATAATATCCATTAATTCACGCACTACAGATGGGCATTGTAAAGGGGAGAACTTAAAAAAATTGGTGAAAATTCACTTTAAATTTAGCCTTTTATGTTTTAGTAGCGTAAAACACAATTATGTTAGAATACTGTGGCAAACTACAAGAATACAATTTCGTGAAAGCCTTTCCAAACCTAGTGAAGGCGAGCACTGGCAGCAAGACTGACTAATTAACATTGCAGTATGTGTGACTAAACTGATAGACAGCAGAGTTAATTCCAATGTCACATCTGATCCAGCCAGATAAAGAAAGTGACATGCTTTAGGAACATGTTTAAAGATTCGTAGACAGCGCCTTGTGGACACACTGACATAGATATTCTGAATAACTGTAAAACAGTAATAGAGTTGTTGTTTTTAGTCTGTTTTTTTAGATGCCACTTCATATTTTCCATTTGTCTATACAGGGGGAAAAAAATGAGTGTGCATCTTCTATAGTGCTGTCCATATGGGTCTTGCCCTACTATGTAACCTACAACACAGGAAAACTAGAGAATCCAATTAAAAAAGTTATTTCCCAGCATACATTAAAATTGACTGCTATTTCCGTTTCTTCCATGTAGCGAAGCTCATTTTGTTCCGAGATGACTAAACCCTAGTCCACTTTTTAATTTGTTGGTACAGATTAATATACATTTCATTAATTTGGGATTTATTTACTAAAAGAAAAGTGACTGTTCACTTTCCAAGGTGAAAATAAAGCTGTGTTCCTTTCAACTGTCCAATCTTGTGTGATGGAAATGGTAAAAAATCAGGATTTTTGCTTGCACGTGATTGGATGAACACAGCTTCACCATATTCATTATGCTAAGTAAACATTAGGACCCATTTACTCTATTGCGTTGCAGTAACGTGCACATTAGTGGTGGCTGGTGTGTTTTTCCTTTCCCCCCAGAGGACAGTCGGGACATCAAAGCCCCGCACTTACCCCATCTAAGAAACGGGCGGGCGGGCAGCGTGTCCGGCAGCTTTCTTCCTGCTCCTGTGGTGTGGATCATGGCTCACGGCGGCTCCCCTCCTCCTCCTCCTATGTGTCCAATAGGATCGCCTCACCTTTCAGCCAATCAGGAAGTGGGTATCAGACCCGCGCTTCCTGATTGGAGGTTAGGCGATTCAGTGTTAGAAAAGTGAATAATCATTTGCTTTTCTAACCCACCCGGGTGGGCTCTGAGCGCAATGCTCTGCGCTGAGTCCACCCTATTTTGAAGCTTATTAGAGCCTATAGCTCTAATCAGGTGCTTCAAAAAAACACGCCCGCCACTGCAATTCATGCGCCCAGCATCCTGAAAGGGGCCGGAGGCATGAATAGGGGGTGGCCGCGGCGGCCATGGATAGATTCATGATATGCATGAATTTATCTAATAATCATATAGGGGGTGGCATGGATGAGGTGGTGGCACCCTTAATGGACGGGCCGCCCCTGGTGCACATGTTGGTGCAAGCACTGTCATTCAGTGAATGTGAATGTGTTGACATTCGGTAAAGTGTGCTACTAGATATGGTATGTTTTGATGCGCTTGGTGCCTTATACAGTCCATGTAAATAAATGCGTTTCCTTAATGTAACGCACATTAAAGCACAGCACGTGCTTTTACATGCATGCCCTAATGCTCCAAAATAGTGTCAATGGACCCTATAAGTGCCATTACATTTGGGAGGTTCAACTGAGGCACACAAATAACTGTCACATTTAAATTTAGTCTGGAAATGATTTTATTGATCTTGTATTCATGCTGAATATAATATTGTGAACTTGCCAAGATTGCAAAAAGAAACATCTCATCGACATTTAACCACTTTCAGACCGGACCATTTTGCTGGTAAATGACCAGAGGTCTTTTTACACTTTGGCACTGCGCTGCTTTAACTGGTAATTGCGCGGTCATGCAATGTTGTACCCAAACAAAATTTGCGTCCTTTTCTTCCCACAAATAGAGATTTCTTTTGATGGTATTTGATTGCCTCTGCGATTTTTATTTTTTGCGATATAAACGTAAAAAGACCGCAAATTTTGAAAAAAAATGATATTTTCTACTTTTTGTTATTAGAAAAATCCAATAAACTCAATTTTAGTCATACATTTAGGCCAAAATGTATTCAGCCACATGTCTTAGGTAAAAAAAAAAGTCAATAATTGTATATTTATTGGTTTGCGCAAAAGTTGTCACATCTACAAACTAAGGTACGTTTTCTGGAATTTACGCAGCTTTTAGTTTACGACTGCCTATCTCATTTCTTGAGGTGCTAAATTGGCAGGGCAGTACAAAACCCCCCCAAATGACCCCATTTTGGAAAGTAGACCCCCTAAGGAAATTGATAAGAGGCATGTTGAGCCCATTGAATATTTTATTTTTTTGCCTCAAGCGATTGAATAATGACAAAAAAAAAAATATTTTTTTTTTTTTACACAAAGTTGTCACTAAATGATATATTGCTCACACATGCTATGGGCATATGTGAAATGACACCCCAAAATAAATTCTGCTGCTTCTCCTGAGTACGGGGATACCACATATGTGGGACTTTTTGGGAGCCTAGCCGCGTACGGGGCCCCGAAAACCAAGCACCGCCTTCAGGCTTTCTAAGGGCGTAAATTTTTGAGTTCACTTCTCACTACCTATTACAGTTTTGAAGGCCATAAAATGCCAAGATGGCACAAAACCCCCACAAATGACCCCATTTTAGAAAGTAGACACCCCAAGCTATTTGCTGAGAGGCATGTTGAGTTCATGGAATATTTTATATTTTGCCACAAGTTGCGGGAAAATTACAAACTTTTTTTTTTTTTTTTCACAAAGTTGTCACTAAATGATATATTGCTCATGCATGCCATGGGCATATGTGAAATGACACCCCAAAATAAATTCTGCTGCTTCTCCTGAGTACGGGGATACCACATATGTGGGACTTTTTGGGAGCCTAGCCGCGTACGGGGCCCCGAAAACCAAGCACCGCCTTCAGGCTTTCTAAGGGCGTACATTTTTGAGTTCACTTCTCACTACCTATTACAGTTTTGAAGGCCATAAAATGCCAAGATGGCACAAAACCCCCACAAATGACCCCATTTTAGAAAGTAGACACCCCAAGCTATTTGCTGAGAGGCATGTTGAGTCCATGGAATATTTTATATTTTGCCACAAGTTGCGGGAAAATTACAAACTTTTTTTTTTTTTTTTTTTTTTCACAAAGTTGTCACTAAATGATATATTGCTCACGCATGCCATGGGCATATGTGAAATAACACCCCAAAATAAATTCTGCTGCTTTTTCTGAGTACGGGGATACCACATATGTGGGACTTTTTGGGAGCCTAGCCGCGTACGGGGCCCCGAAAACCAAGCACCGCCTTCAGGCTTTCTAAGGGCGTTACAGTTTTGAAGGCCATAAAATGCCAAGATGGCACAAACCCCCCCCAAATGACCCCATTTTGGAAAGTAGACACCCCTAAATTTAGGGGTACACTAGTGAGACTAGGTAATAAATGGCGGGTGCCCTGAAACTATAAAAAAATAACTAACCAACCAGCGTCACCTGTAACAGTTATATGGTGATCACTGGTGAAAGGGTTAACTAGGGGGCAATCAGGGGGCTTTATGCGGTAGTATATGGGGGTCCCTGGCGCTATAAAAAGCTGCGGCGAACCTAAATACCTACCTGCCTAACTAGCGTCACCTGTGACACTAATACAGCGATCAGAAAAACGATCGCTTATTAGGCTGGGTTCACACTGGAGCGATGCGGGAACGCCACGAATGCGCGGCGGGTTCCCGCATCGCATGCCTCCCGGCGGCAGTTCACACTGCCCTATGCGAACTGCTGGGAGTGTCAGTGAAATGTTAATGACACCCCCAGATCAGTTCGCATATCGCAGTGCGATCTGCAAACTTGGATCGCATGGTGTGAACACCCATGCGATCCAATTCTGCTGCGGACCAAAAAAAGGGTCCCGTGCGAGTTTGCGGCGGGTGCGGTGGGTGCGACACGAATTCAGCCATACTATCTGTATAGCTGAACTCGAATCGCACAGAGATCGGATGTGATTTGCACTGCAGTGCGGTGCGAATCACATCCGTTCTCATAAACCGCTGCAATGTGAACCCAGCCTTAGTGACACTGGCAACGGGGGGTGATCACGGGGTTAAACCTTTATTGGGGGGGTTAGGGGGTACCTTAGAACTAAAGGGGGCTAACCCTAACTGCCCTAACAGTTATTAGTCACAAATGACACCCGCCGGGTGATCAGGGGGTTAAACCTTTATTAGGTAATAAATGGCGGGTGCCCTGAAACTATAAAAAAATAACTAACCAACCAGCGTCACCTGTAACAGTTATATGGTGATCACTGGTGAAAGGGTTAACTAGGGGGCAATCAGGGGGCTTTATGCGGTAGTATATGGGGGTCCCTGGCGCTATAAAAAGCTGCGGCGAACCTAAATACCTACCTGCCTAACTAGCGTCACCTGTGACACTAATACGGCGATCAGAAAAATGATCGCTTATTAGGCTGGGTTCACACTGGAGCGATGCGGAAACGCCACGAATCCGCGGCGGGTTCCCGCATCGGATGCCTCCCGGCGGCAGTTCACACTGCCCTATGCGAACTGCTGGGAGTGTCAGTGAAATGTTACTGACACCCCCAGATCAGTTCGCATATCGCAGTGCGATCTGCAAACTCGGATCGCATGGTGTGAACACCCATGCGATCCGATTCTGCTGCGGGCCAAAAAAAGGGTCCCGTGCGAATTTGCGGCGGGTGCGGCGAATGGCTGAACTCGAATCGCACAGAGATCGGATGTGATTTGCACTGCAGTGCGGTGCGAATCACATTCGTTCTCATAAACCGCTGCAATGTGAACCCAGCCTTAGTGACACTGGCGACGGGGGGTGATCACGGGGTTAAACCTTTATTGGGGGGGTTAGGGGGGTACATTAGAACTAAAGGGGGCTAACCCTAACTGCCCTAACAGTTATTACAGTCACAAATGACACCAATGCAAAAGAAAAAAAAAATAAAATAAAATGACATTGGTGTCACTGTGACTGGGGGGCAGGGGTAATTGGGGGGGTGATCGGGGGGGTGTGAGTGTGCCTGGCATGTTCTACTGTGTGTGTAGAGTGTTGGTGCAACTCACCGATCCGCTCTCCTCCGTGTCGGAACGAAAAATACCGACACGGAGGAGAGAATACATCACTTCCTCTCCTGTGTTTACATTACAGGAGAGGAAGTGATGTCACGGGGGATTTCTATTCGTCGGGAGCGATCGCGAGGGGGTGGCCATGAATGAATGGCCGCCCACTCGTCCCGGATCGCTCCCGGACGAAAACCGACCGCCGCAGGCACCGGGCGGGGGCCCGATCGGGCCCCCGACCCGCGGGAAGGCAGGGACGTACAGGTACGCCCATATGCCTGCCCGTGCCATGCTGTCGACGTACATCGTCGTGCGCCGGTCGGCAACTGGTTAAAGAGGCTGCTCAGAGAAGGAATTCTCATTTAAGGCTGCATTGTATTCTAGAAAGTTAATTGCAATTATTAGGCACCACGTGAACAGCCATGATAGTGTACAAAAAATTATGACTGAATGACACATGTTCCTTTTGAAACACAGTGCTACACTACTGGTGGTTGGAAAAAGAAAATAGTAATGATAATAAAGATACAAGGAAAGCTATGGTCTCAACATGCACTTACATTTTATAATATCAGCACTGTAATAACAATACAAACAATAGTTACTATTGACAATCCAATACAAGCTTGCTTGAAATACAGTAATACTTTGGATTGCGAGCATAATTCATTCCGGAAACATGCTTGTAATCCAAGGCACTTGTATATTAAAGCGAATTTCCCCATAAGAAATAATGGAAACTCAAATGATTCATTCCACAACCATTTCTTTATAAGTCTTTCAGTTTATAGTGCATATAAAAAGATTATAGCAATGTGACCAGGTTGTGTAACCATAAAATGTCCATCCACAAATGGAAACCTCCATGAGGGGATTAAAAGCAAAATCCATCAGGAGCTACAGATTATAAAAGAGAGAGGCGCCTCTAAGTGTAGCAATATGGTTACATTTAATGAAGGTACAATATGTGCCTGTTTTAAACATCAACCATGTAACTTGCTAAATGTTGTAACTTCATTAATGTTTCAATGTAGCCATATTGCTAAACTTAGATACGACTGTTCTGTTCTATACTCAGTTGTGACGTGACGCTACTTGTATATCAAGACATCGCTTGTATATCAAGTCAAAATTTATTTGAAAATTTTGCTTCTCTTGCAAAGCGCTCTCAAGCCAAGTTACTCTCAAACCAAGGTTTTACTGTATCTGCTTTCTTGTTGTAAGTGCTGCCTGTCTGCTAGCAATCTCTTTCCAAAGCTTTCTGGATTCTCAGCATGGATCCCCAGCTTCTCAACTATGAAATGTGTAACACAGCAGTGCCTACTCACAGGGAATTGTGAATACATGCCACAGAATTCATGGAAGTAAATGTGTGGAGATCTTCAAGTACGTTTATAAACTTCAAAATTGTTTGGAGTGATAGGAGTAGGCTGAAAATAACTGAAATACAATGTGGAAATTAATTTGAGATTTTAAATTTTGATCATGGATACACCTTAAGTACCCATTTAAAACTAATGGTATGTGCTTTTCTGCAATCTATTTATAATGTTATTCTTCTTCTTATACATGTTTTTATGGTATGTTAAAAAGAATTAGAAACATTTTAATATAGCGACATCACTATAAGCCTAAATAAATTATACAGTAGGTTGCATTGAAGGTAATTTGTCCATTTCATAGGTCTATAGATAGATATCATATGTTTTCGTTTCCTTAAAAACTGGAAGCAAACTTAGCTTATCGTCTAGTTTATAGCTGCTTTAAGCCATCTATCCTAAAGGAAAATTGATCTGTACAAATGAGAAAATGAAATGCCCATCTAATTTTACTGAAACCTAACAATTCATACAAAAGGCAGGAAATTAATACAAATCTGCTAAAGCAGCATATTGGTGATTTAGCAAGCAATACAAATGCAGAGTTAGCTGCAGACTCAGTATCATTTCTAACTCTTCATTTTAAACACAATGTAGAAGAAACATCAAAGGCTGACAACAAAAAAATACTTATTTGACCATTGAGTCTACCCATTTTTTGGAACTGTCTTGTTTGAGGATATATCTATGTTGATGTTAAACATGTTTAAATTCAATTAGGGCTCTTTTAAAGTAGTGGCCGGGGAGAGCAGTAAAAACAGGTGGCTGGGCTGCAGTTTTATTGCCCCCTGACTGCCCATCAAGATTCTTAAGCCCCGTACACACAATCGGAAATCTCTCCAGCAAAAGTCAGATGAGAGCTTTTGGTCGGAAATTCCGACCGTGTGTATGCTCCATCTGACTTTTCCTGACGGAGTTTCCGCCAGCAAAAGATTGAGAGCACTTTTTCAATTTTTTCCGACGGAAAAAGTTCCGATCGGAAATTCCGATTGTAGCAATTCCGACATGCAAAATTCCTAAACATGCTCGGAAACAATTTGATGCATGCTCAGAAGCAGTGAAATTAATTTTTTGGGCTCGTCGTAGTGTTGAACGTCATTGCGTTCTTGACAGCCCAAAGTCCAGAGAACTTTTATGTGACCATGTGTATGCAAGCCAAGCCTGAGTGGAATTCTGTCGGAAAAACCATCCAAGATTTTTTCCGATGAAAATTCTGATCGTGTGTACGCGGCATCACATTACAGCCTGACAGGGCTGTACAAATTCTGTGGGCATGATGCTATGCTTCGCAACCATGGCAATTTTAACTTGGGCCGCAGAATCTGACAGGTGGCAGACAGCTAAGTGAAATTGGTTTCAGCAAATTTAAAAAAGTGTAAGGAAAACCCTATCAAAACAGGCAGTGGTAATGCCTCCTGAATGCCTGCCGGCTGTTGCTGTACCACCCATAAAGCTTACCACCTCTCTGAAAGAGCCCGTGGTGTTAAATGATGCCTTAGCGCTAAAGAAAGTCTGCTAGAATTGCCCACTATTCCCTTAGTAAAATAACACTTTCTAAGGTTAGCCATTGACCTTTCCTCCTACTAGTTTAAGGTCATGTCCCTGTGTTCTTGAGCTCAGCTTCAACTTGAGAATACTGGCATCTTCAGCCTTATTCATACTCTTAATGTATTTAAATGATTCCATCGTGCCCCGCCTTCCCCTCGAAACTGTGCACAGTAAGTTTTTCCTGTCTTTCCAATATATATATATTTTTTTTTTTTTTTTTTTTTCAAGTATACATTTTATTAACACCTACAACAGGCAAAACAGGTCAATACAGCCAGTATATCAGACAGTAGTGTAAACCTTATATACATATCCATACAGGCATCTGCAAAGGTTACAGAGGGGGCATAATATAAATTAAGAGTCAAGCAGATGCTTTCCAATATATTTTATCCCCTAGACCTTGCACCATTTTCCAAACTTTTTCAAATTGTGTAACACATATAAAGGCATTGGAGCAGCTAAGTACTATGTGTGGTATTAAAAACTGCAGCATGTATCAGTCATCTGCACTGCCAGCTTTATACTGGACTTGTCATCTCCAAAATTCCACTGGTACCCATACCAACCCATACTGTTTCAAACTCCCTGCATGTAGCTGTCAATGACACTAAAGTAAACATACGTCGCTGTAAAGTAGTAGGCCCAGCATTCTGCAGTGTCTCACCTACAGTGAGGAGAGTACCACCTGTGAGCACACACTTTGAAAACACTACCCAAGATTACCTGCCAGCAGACAAATCCATTGAAAATTGAAATCCTTCTGATTTTCTGTATCACTAAGATGACTATGGGTAACTCTCTAAGCTCCAAGCACATAGTCACCTTTAATATTAAGGATAGAATAATAAACTTTAATGCTTCTAAATTACAGCTTTAAAATTATTCCAGAGCATATGCAGTACATTCTACATACCCGCATGTTGTGCACGGTCCTACGTGAGTTTGATATGTTCTGAGTTTAGTGGACTTAGATTTTCAAACTGGTAATGCCCACTTATTTCCCAAAACTGAAAACAGACTGTAAATAATGAGGCTATTTATACAGAATTCAGGAGCTTATGGTAATTGCTAATTATTGGCCAATTGCAACTGTTCATGGCACAAGTGTCTGTCACCAGTACAGCAAGTCACATGAAATCACATGCACTTCACTGGAAAGTAGGTTGGCATCTCCCGTATTGGTGTTAATTTGATCTGATCGTAAATTCCTAGATTGTACATCTTCTTCAAGGAGCTTTTATGTTTTTTAAATGTGTATTGTCACATGCTGATGAATTATCATAAAAAAACCTAAGTGAATATATTACAAATAATAAGGACTAGCACCTGAATACTGTATATATTTAAGAAAGATCTGTGAATCAGATATCTACATTTCATGTAAAATGGAGATAATCCATGGGGACTAAAAAAAAGTAGGTATAATTGCAGGATATGGCAGAAGAGATTCCACTGCACTGCATAAAAGTTTTATAATTTCAGGAAATCATATGTGAACATTAAACTGTACATGTACTATGTCTATAAATAATTCCCTTATAAAAAGGACATTTTAAAATAGAACTTTACCTAAAAAAAGAAAAAAAATGCGAACAGTCAGGATTTTATTTGCAGAAGAGACATGCTACAGCATTACTCTTCTGAAATAAAGTTACTTACTGGTCTGTTCTCACTGTATACCGAGCTGCACATGCTCAGTGTAAGAATTTCGCCAATGCTGAGATGACAAGGCCCCTGCGCATGCGTGGGAGTGACGTTGTTTCGGCCCAGCTAATGGAAGGGGATGCAGCAGCGCTTTGCGGTGGTTTTAACCCTTTTTTGGGCCACTAGCGGGGGTGATAAAAGCACCACACTGGCAGATGAATAGTGCCACTAAATTGGCGGTAAATCGCCGCTAAAAATAGCTGAGTTTTAGCACCGACACACCCACCGCCCCATTGTGAAATGGGTCTAATGGCAATTGTGGGTTGCAGAGCCAGAATAAAGTTTCTGCAGACGTTTAAGTAGTTGGAGGTCTGGGACATATGATAGATCAATCAAAAGTCCTGACTAGTAATCACAACATATATAAATCAAATATAACCAGATTACTTGTTTTCTGTTGCTCTGTAATCTGTTTTTATTTGCTCTTTGGTACTCATTTTAAATTACACTGTGAGTGGCAACAACATCAGAATAAAGTAATTAATTTTGCCCAAAATATACAGCAGAGTATCTTTAGACACAGACCACAAATATTGTGAAGAAAAGGTTATAAGTTGCAATACAGACATAAAAAAAATGTCAAATTGGGTCTTTTATTTTACATTGTAGACTATTTCAAAATGAATTTGAGAATGTGTCTTGTGGAAATGAATGTCAGTTTGGCTTCAGATAAGTGTTTTCCAAAATGTAATGTGTTAAGGCACTTTAGAAATTACCTGGCAGAGATGATGGAAGGTGCAATTTTACAATGACTTTCTTGTTAGTTCATGCTTTCTGGGTTGGGTTCTTCATATTCTTCGAAAACCTAAGGGTATAAAAAAGGAGATAGCTTAAAACATCTTTTAAACCATGTCAAATTTAAATCACTGTTTAAGAAAAAGTGTTCACGAAAAAAAAAAAAAACAGTAACAAGTATAATGTGTGGTCCCTATCTGTATCTGTTTGGTATTTCCAAACATGTTTTAGTCAGTAAAACAAAAACACCTTTTAATATTCAAGACTCTTTATGTAATTGTTAGACACAACTAGCCAATATTATATTTAATATGACAGCAATGGGCACAGCAGGTGTGGAATTGGTATTTCTTTGCATAAAATAGATATTTAACCACTTGCTTACTGGGCACTTAAACCCCCCTCAGTCCCAGACCAATTTTCAGCTTTCAGCGCTGATGCACTTTGAGTGACAATTGCGCGGGCATACAACACTGTACCCAAATGAAATTTTTATCATTTTTTTCCCACAAATAGAGCTTTCTTTTGGTGGTATTTAGTTACAGCTCGGAGTTTTATTTTTTGCTAAACAAACAAAAAAAGATGCAAAAAAAAATAAAATAAAATCATGTTTTAATAGTTTGTTATAAAATTTTGCAAACGGGTCATTTTTCTCCTTCATTGAAGTGCGCTGATTAGGCGGCACTGATAGGCTGCATTGGTGGGCACTGATGGGCTGCATTGGTGGGCACTGATGGGCTGCATTGGTGGGCACAGATAGGCTGCACCGGTGGGCACTGATAGGCATAGTTAAGGCGGCACTAATAGGCACAGATAAGGCGGCACCGATGGGCACAGATAAGGCGGCACTGATGGGCAAAGATGGGCACAGATAAGATGGCACGGATGGGTGGCACGGATAAGTGGCATGGATGGGTGGCACGGATGGGCACTGATAGGTACCACAGATAGATGGGACTGATGGGCACTGATAGGTGGCACTGATAGGTGGCTCTGATAGGTGGCACTGCTGGGCACTGATGGGCGGCACTGCTGGGCACAGATGGGCGGCACTGCTGGGCACTGATGGGCGGCACTGAGGTGCAGCACCTTTGAGGCAGATTGGGTGGCACTGTGGGGTGGCACTGTGGGTGGCACTGTGGGTGGCACTGTGGGCACTATGGGCACTGACGGGGGGCACTGACGGGGGGCACTTACTTTTGCTTTTATTTTACTTCAGGATGGCACTGCGGGAGGCAGGTGGGCACAGGCAGGTGGCAGGTGGTCCCTTGTATTGATGGCCGTGATCGGGACTGATGTCCCGATCACGGCCGCCGGTGATCGGCTTTTTTTTTCTCTCCTCGCGCTGTCAGCGCGAGGAGGAATAATAGCCGATTACCGGCTCCGTTCTATCACATGATCAGCTGTCATTGGCTGACAGCTGATCACGTGATAAGGGGTCGGGATCGACCCCTTACACGGATCGGTGATCAGGCGAGTCTCACGGACTCGCCGATCACAGAGCGCGCCGCGCGCGCCCCTCAGGGGGCGCGCAGGCCGATCGTAACCGGGACGACGTCAATAGATGTAGTCCCGGAAATGTAGGTCCGCGCTAATGCCGTCATTTGGCAATAGCGCGGATCTGTAGTGGTTAACTATCACCTTCTTTTGTTTTGTGAACAGATTTTTTCACAAAGTGTTATTTTATCTCCATATTCTACTCTCTTTATAAATACACCATAGAGCATTACAATATACACCAGTCTAGAAGAAAAGATCCTTGGGGGTGGGATATTAACTGCTTCAATACTGGGCACTTTCACCCCCTTCCTGCCCAGGCCAATTTTCAGCTTTCAGTGCTGTCACAATTTGAATGACAATTGCACAATCATGCAACGCTGTACCCAAACTACATTTTTATCACTTTTTTGAGACAGATAGAGCTTTCTTTTGGTGGTATTTAATCACCACTGGGATTTTTCTTGTTTTTTTTCTTAGTATCTTTTATAAAATTTTGTAAATAAGTAGTTTTTCTCTTTCACTGATGTGCGATGATGAGGCTACACTGATGGGCACTGATAAACTGCATTGATGGGCACTAATGAGGTGGCACTGATGAGGAGGCACTAATATGCAGCACTGATAGGAACTGATAGGTGGCACTGATGGGCACTAATAGGTGGTACTGATGGGCACTGTTAGGCGGCACTGATAGGCAACATGGATAGGCAGCACTGACTGGCAGCACTGATGAGCAGGCACTGATGGGCACTAAAAAGCAGAACTGACTGGCATCACCGGCATTTCCTTGTTTAAATGTGGCCAGCTGTGATTGGACATAGCCAATCACAAGGGTAAAGAGCCTAGTCAGCAGCTCCCTTAACTACCTCCCACGTACCGTATTGTGAAATGACAGGCAGGCGGCAGCTCTATTGTTCTGGGCCGACGTCATATGACATCATCCCACTCTAGCTGCGCTTGTACACCCACCAGGCGCACAGTGCGCCGACAATCACTGTGCTGTGCACCCCCATGGGTGTGCAAGCGCAGCTAGAGTGGGATGACTTCATATGATGTCATCCCAGAACAATAGAGCTGCCGCCTGCCTGTCATTTCACAATATGATGGGCGAGAGGTGGTTAAAAAAGCTGCTTCCAGGTAAGCCTACTCTCAGGTATTGCATATATGCTCCAGTTTGGAGTTGAGATAGTTTGCAGTTAGGGACCACATATAACAGAGATGCCTTGATTCAGCATAGTGCATACACATGTGTTTGCAAATGGATGCATCAAAACCCGAGATGCTAAAACACTTGACTTGTCTTTTTTTGTGTTGACTAGTTGGAGAGCATGATTATATATATATATATATATCTTTACATTTACTTTATATTTTACTAATTCACTAGATTTGCACATGTACAAAACAACGATGTGACATTATGAGTAGAATGGCTGGAACTGGAACACTAGATTTTGCCAGAGCCTATTCTGCTGTGAACGTTGCAAATCATTATTCACTTTTTGTAATCTTGTGGTAGATACTTAACCAGAGAAAAATGTAAATTTCAGAATTTTCTTTAGAACACATACTGCATTCAAGTTGTCAAGTAATCTCTAATTGTGCATTACCTTCAACTCCAATATTATACAGTATACCAGAACACATTTAGAAAACATAGACAAATAGTAGTGAGAAATGAGCTGGCAAGCATCCTAGATCCCGTTCATCATTACCAGCATGTTATATGTGTCTTAGGTTGTCAGAATCTAAAAATGAGTTCAGCAGGTTGCTATCTAATCTCACAAAGTTTGCAATGTTCTCCTTCAATCTATTTAAACTTGTATGGCACTAGTATACTGATGACAGAGGGAACACTAAAGCTTTTCTAAATGCCTTGTCTACTTTGACTGATTCTTGATTTCTCCACTGAGCTTTGCAGAGATAAGGGGGTGTTGGATGTGATTGCACTTTCAGATGTCGGCAAGCAATTCAAATGCATGACTACCTCCATGTCAGTCAAAGCATCACATCCTGCATCCAGCTAAAATCAAGTAAAACAAAAAAAAATGCATATGAAGTGTGTATATTTTATTAGGATCCCCTGGTATCGAACCAGGATCCTCAAATTGCTTTGCTGTGGCTATTTCTATTTTATTTGCCATTATTTCATATCTGCCAAAAATAAAGTATAGGAAAATGTAAAGTCAGCTGCCTTTTGTAAGATTGCATAGTTTTCCAAAAATAGAAAGAGGTATTTTTCCTTCTAATACAGTTGAAAGTGCATTGGAATGTGTAGCTTACTATATAAGAGATGCTGGTAAAACAAAGCGATCATATGTTTCATGGATTGGGATTGAGTGGTCTATTGAACGCTGTATGTGAATGGTGTAAATGGTGTTGTTGAGTGAGGGCTTGTATAAACTGAGAGGGTGTCTATGGAGGAACTGAACACTATCCCTACTGTGGTAGTAAGATTGGATCTCTGCGGGTGATAGAATATTGGTGGAGACTGGCACAGTGCCATTAAACAATGTTCATGAAACATGTCTGAAGAGCAGCAGGTGACCAGAACAATATAATATTGGAGCTACTGTGAAGGCAATTATTTGTCCAAGATTAATAATCATATAAAATCAGCTGATGTGTTCAAAGTGGATTAATTCATGCCTTCAATATGTAAAGATTAGTCACATATGAATAACAATTCCAGCAATGTGGTTAGCTGCATGAAAGTAAATTAATTGAGTTGATATTTATGTTCAGACTAAGAACACGTTATACAATAGTTTATTATTGCCGGAGTCAAAGCTTGACATATGGTATAATGTAGCTGTCTATCAGTCAGAATATTCAGGCCTGTATTTTTAGCTTTTTTATAGCACCACAGACAAAACAATGTGCCGTGGCTTAAAAATGCAGACACATATTTTGATGTAACTATTCTTACCTAACTTGTCTTCCACCTTTGAAAAAAAAAAGACATATTGTACACAATGCAATTGTCTGTAGTGATACAACTGATCCTAGAGAAAGTAGCAATAGGTGAATAGTGTAGCTCCAACAACCCCACTAAAAAAGGAATCAGGGGAGTGGTAACTCAGCAAAGTGCCAAACCCAACTGAAGGGGAGGTGTAATCCGAAAATGAAGCCTAGTACACACTATCATTTTTTTTTTCCATTCAAATCAGCAGGTTAGAAAAAAAAACTGACAGCTCCGATCAGAACTGCTGTACTAACGATCCAACGTTAGTACAGTGATTTTCCCCACTAAGCTGTCTGACGGGGATGCAGGAATGCCCCTCTCCCCCCATGCTAGAACACTCTGGTCTGTGATATCTGCCGCCGGCTGATTGGGAGCTGGACAGCCACTGGTTTTCCAGCATGCACATCTGACAGAACCAACAGCTGACTTCTGTCAGACCGGCAGCCATACACACAGGACGAATGCCCAACATTCAGCTCATGTGCAATAAGTTTTACACAAAAAACAAATGCCACAAGAATAGAGCACCTCAAAGGCTACTAAATGCAGTTTATTATATTGGACATAAAAAGTATGACAAAATACATGGAGTGTGCCCGCTACCACTATAGGGGGGAAATCCTCCAACCTTACCAACCCTCCCGCCTGAATCCCACCCATTCACCTGAACACCCCCCTAAGAAAGCCCACACCTCACTCAGTGTCCTGAATGCCGCGTACACACGATCAGATCATCCGGCGTACTTAATCCACCGAAACACATTTCAGCAGACAATTTGATCGTGTGTGGGCTTCAGCAGACTTTTCCAGCGTGAAGTCTGGCAGACTAAAAAAGTATTTTTGCACTCCAATCTTTCCGTCGGACTTGGGTTTCAGCGGACAATACGTTTGTCAGTATGCTAGCACGGCATACTAAGAATGACGCATGCTCAGAAGCAAGTACAAAAAAGGAAGCTATTGGCTACTGGCTATTGAACTTCCCTTTTCTAGTCCCGTCGTACATGCTGTACGTCATCACGCTAGCAAACGCCGGACTTTCTGTGTGTCCGTGTGTAGCCAAGTCTGTTCGATAGAAAGTCCGCCGGATTATCCGTCGGATTGTATGTCGGACTAGGTACGCCAGACAATTCGATCGTGTGTATGCGGCACAAGTCACCCTGTCCCCTGTATCCACCCTACAACCCAGTCCTCCCCGCCACAGATTTTAAGTAATCTCTGATAGCCTGCTTCTGAAGAGCTATATATTCAGTAGATACTGTTGAACCCAGTCCAGGATAAGTGTTGACGAAAACAAACATGTTGCAATCCTGTAGATAGATGGTAATATCCCAGTAATCTATAAGTCCCATATGACTTAACGCCTAGGTGAAATGGATGGATCATACCTGCTGTCCAATTGCTGATTGTATGCTTCAGCCAAGCTGGCACCAACTGGTGTACAGAAGCGGAGTGTGCTAAGGGCACATACTGGTACTACATCTGGATAGTATACTAGGTGGTGTGACCTAAAGTCATAAGCGCCAACAGTCTCTCTTAGCTTGATACCCCTATCTCCCTGCTAGATCCAGTCTGTGTATAGTTCTCCTCCATATATCATAGCTGTTTGATCTGCAGGTAGGGGTAGAGTCCACCAAGGGAGTAGCTCTGTGACAGGCACCATAGTGCTCATTTGTATGTAAAAGGTTTCACCACCTCCAAGCTGTCGGATTAGGCTCTTCTATGTGAGCAGCCAGAGCTGTCAATTTCCATTCGACAGACCAAAAGCTATTCCAGCACATCATGCTGCCATGGTCCTTCTCTCTTTTCGTGCAGGCAACTACACGCGAGAGAAATGAAGATAGGGGGAGTGTTCTGTAATGCTAGTGCAAATTTCCTGTCCTAGGGCGACAAGACTGCTGCCCCACAGATACAGTACTGTGAGTAAGCGTTGTCACTCTAGGGCAGAAGTGTGTTCCTGGCAGGGTCAGCTGAATATCTAGGGAAAAAAAGCCTGAAGAGAAAACAAATGCAGCCAACACATAAAAGAGCTGATGTGCTGCATTATATTACATTTTTGTCCTTTGATATTATTTAAATATGTGACTATTTGTGGCCTTTTAAAAAGATACATAAACAACTGCGTGTGGATACTTTCAGCTCCCATTTTCCACACATTACATTAATGGACACCTGTAAGAAATATCAAGACTGCCACTGCTGACCTCTCCTTCTAAAAATGCCAGTTTTCCACAGCTGTCATTCTTACCCAGAGGCTGCAGTACTTTCTGCATCACTAACCAAGAACAAGTATGCAAATCAACTTCACTGTTTCTAATCTGCATACCTGTTTCAGATCAGTGATTTAAAAAGAAGCTCCAGGTTCTCCTAAAAATGTTATAGTCAGCAGTTACCAATATTGTAGCTGCTGACTTTTAATATAAGGATGCTTACCAGTCCAGGGATCCTGCGATTTCCTCACCCACGCCGATTCTCTAATAGGCTTTGGGTGAAGACATCAGTATTTCAAGTAGGGCAAACAGGCCTTGTGGCTTCACAGCCAGGCTCCTACTACACATGATTGAACTCTGCTGTGTCTTGTGAATGGTCCCGTAGTCTGCAGGGACCTGTGATGTGTCCCAGAAGATGGCGGAGGGGGGTTGAACTTCCAGATCAGATCATCATGGTGCATCTGACTAGAAGTGGGAGCGGGTACCTGTCAGATCCAGGTACCCACTCCCCCCTCCCCCTAAAAAAGTGCCAAATGTGACAGTGGAGGGGAGGAGAATTCAAACAAGGGGAACTTCCCCTTTTAGGGGAAGTTCTGGTTTAAAAAGTATTGGATCAAGAGAAAGAAAGAAAATAGCATTTTCAGGTAGCAATGGCAACCTCTCTATTTTTATCAATTAAAATTTGCTTCCATGCATTTAAAACTGTTAATAATTTTACCACCAAGACCGCTGCCTTAAAACTCTAGAAAAACTGTATGACTTGTTTCCAAATACCTGTGAACTGTGTTGCATTTGGCAACTGTTTGTTTTGCTAGCAATGTCTTCCTGACATTGATGGATTTGCAGTTAGAAATGTTTTGTGCCAGGCTGCAGGACATTAAATAACTTCTGTCAGATGGGCAACTTTGAATAACCATCAAGGTGTTAGCTGATACTGCAGCAAGGAAGCACACAGAGTGCCAAGCGAGACCAAGGACAGGTACTAAATCATATTAGTCTGCAATATATGGAGATATCTTGTTCTGTTTAACACTGCATGTAGAAGAAATGGCATGACATACCCGGTGAAACCTAAGCAATATTCTGTACATGGCTTTAGGTTGCATTACGTTACAATACCAAATATATAGCAATACAGTTAAATGTCAAGTTATATGTATAATAATATATCTGCTAGTTTATGCACAAAGACTTAATGTGCTTATTAAGACAAGCATTATGATTTGGGAAAATTTGCATTTATATATTCAAATGCTACCTTATTTTTTTTTTTAGGAATATGTAATGATTAATTTAATGGAACATTAATTATTATTTCACAGGGTTTATATAATGTCAACAGTTTGTGCAGTGCTTTACAAAACTAAGGGATACAGCACAATTACAATACGATGAGGTTTAGGAGGGTCATGCTAGTGAACACAGTAGAATGTCATAACACAATATTTAAAGGGAAATAATAATTGCTTTGGGGATTTGTAGTCTTAATTTTTGTTTGTTTATAGGTTTTACAACTGATGTTTAATATCAATGTTCACTTTTTTTACTATACAGCCTGTAAAGATTTTTGCCTTAAAAATAAACAATTAATATAAGATAAAAGATTCCCAGAGTACTAGGAGCTATCTAAAGAGACACCACAGTACCATATACACTTTGGCTTTGTAAGGGATGCTCTAAAGCAGTGGTCATCAACTCTGTCCTCAGGGCCCACCAACAGGCCAGGTTTGCAAGATAACTGAAAGACATCACAGGTGATATCATTTTCTGTTCAGTGATTGCAGTATTCTAGTCTGCATCTCCCCAAGGTAATACATACAACTTGGCCTGTTAGTGAGCCCTGTGGACAGGGTTGATGACCACTGCTCTAAACCAGTGTTTCTCAACTCCAGTCCTCAAGGCGCCCCAACAGGTCATGTTTTCAGGATTTCCCTAAGATGAAATGGCTGTGGTAATTATTATGGCAGTGAAACTGATCAAATCCCCTGTGCAAATCAATGGAAATCCTGAAAACATGACCTGCTGGGGCGCCTTGAGGACTGGAGAAACACTGCTCTAAACCATTTACTTGTTTGTGTAAATTTTAGCTTGAACTATTGAGCTGTGTTTACAACAGGATTTTAAAAGAGGTCATGAGGAGAAAGAGGAAACTAAAACAAAACTGAACTGAAAGCTCCACCTGCTGTCTAGACTATAAAATATTCATAAACAATAGTTCATATTTAAAATAATATATTTTGTAAAATATATTTTTTTACTCCTAGCTATAATAAATAGGGAAATTATATATATATATATATATATATATACAATTCCTTTACAGGAAATCTGTATTTAAAAAAAATAAAATCACTGTAATCTCATGTGTTCACATAGGGCTCTCCTCTCTTTTCCCAAGGCTTCACTAATGTTATCGTTCAGCCTAAACTGCTGGGATAATTTTAGGTAAAGATCTATTCAATATTTTAAAAAGACCTTAGGTGGTGTAACTTGATGGCTGTGTTCAGCCTGAAACCAAACAAGACAGTAATGATGGGAGGGAGTAAAGAATGAAACCTTCAGTGGAAAATCTTGTTAATGCTTTTTCAAAGCTGTGGAGCACTAAACTAAATCTATCAACATGTTCCTTCCGATACTGATTTTCAGTGCTGTGTGGGTTTATATTTCCAACACTACTGTATATCTATTTATAATATTATTCTGCCTGACAAGGTTATACCAAACCTTAACGTATGTTTAAACTCAGTCATTAAAATCTCAGATAACTTTTAATATGTTAAAGGGGTTGTAAAGTCAGAAGGTTTTTTTTATCTTAATGCCTTCTGTGTACAGCAGTCCACCTCAGCCCCTCTAATACTTATCTGAGCCCCCTCTCTGTCCAGTGAAGTCAAATAGTGTCTCGGCCATCCGGGACTCTCCCTCTTGATTGACTGAGACACAGCAATGGCATCATTGGTTCCCGCTGCTGTCAATCAAATTCAGTTAGTCAGGAGAGAAAGGGTGTGGGGTTGAAGCATAGATCCGTGTCTGAATGGACACAGGGAGCTGCAGTTCGGCTTGGGTGCCCCCATAGCAAACTGCTTGCTGATGGGGCACTCGACAGGAGGGAGGAGCCACAGAAGTGTAACATGTTTGTTATTTTTACAGAAAAAATTTGACTTTACAATCACAACCATTTAAAATCTGCAGATTTTATTAAAATAACAGGTGGTAATTCTGCCATGCAGTTGATTGTTCATACACATTCTGTCATTGGGTAAAATGCTCTGTTCCTAGTTTCTTAGTCCATCTTTATCAAAAAATACCCTATGCAGTCCCTAAATACCATTACATAATGCTAAACTTTATCAGCTTTAAAAAACGTGCATTCATGACATCTTAATACCTGTAGGACATTTTTGCAATAAAGCTCCTAACAGAAATTTTCAATGCTCAGTCCTGTCTTCTTTATATGAAAGAGGAGCCATAAGGACAAGCACCCCCTAGTGGTGCAGCAGCAAATACTGTCCCACGTCTGAGCCCTACATCTGCGCAGTGAGCTCTCCTGTTTACACAAATGAGCTCAGTAGCTGTGACAGAAGAGAGAGCACACTGCACATGTGCAGAGTTTGGCAGCAGGACAGGGTGCACTCCTGTCAATGTAAACAGACAGATCCCCGTTCTGTCAAAGGAGGATAGACATATCTGCTCTTCCTAGTGATTATGAACAGTGATCTGTCTACTCCTCCCTCCAGTCACTACACTCCCCCCACATTTATGCCGCGTACACACGTAGCGGACTATCCGACCGACTTAGTCTGGCGGACTTCCCGCCAGACTGTCCGTCCGACTTTCCGAACGGGCTACTTGCCCACACACGGCACTTTTTCAGCGGACTAATGCGGCGTAATAAGTCCGCCGTACTATCCGCCCTACTTTTGAAATGAACGGACTCGCCCACACACGTGGACGAAAGTCCCCCGAAGATGGAAGACCCCCGGAGCTGTGCAATAAGCTATTTTTACTCTGTGTTGTGTTTTTTTTTTTCAAAGGTGAATGGGTAGGGGTACATTGTACCCCATACTCATTCACATAGGGTGGGGGGCCGGTATCTGGGGGCCCCCTTATTAAAGGGGGCTCCCGGGTTCCGCCCGCAGACCCCGACAACCAACGGCCAGGGTTGTCGGGAAGAGGCCCTTGTCCTCATCAACATGGGGACAAGGTGCTTTGGGGTGGGGGGGCCGTGCGCCCCCCCTTCCCCAAGGCACCCCCCATGTTGAGGGCATGCGGCCTGGGCGTTCGCTCGTCCCCTCCTTTCCTGGCCAGCCAGGTAGCGTGCTCGGACAAGGGTCTGATGTGGACCTGGGGGGACCCCCACGCTGATTTTTTCGGCGTTGGGGTTCCCCTTTAAGTCCATAACAGGTGGCGGGGTCAGCGACGTCTCCTTCGCGGGCCCCACCTACCTGGAGACCCGCTCAAAATGAGCGGACTTTTCTCCGGGTGGGAAAAGTACGTTCATTTAAAAAAATACAGCGGACTGGCATACGCACGGCCGGATTGTCTGCCGAAATGCAAGTCCGGCGGGAAGATTGGAGTGCAAAACTACTTTCTAAGTCCGCCGTACTTTCGGGTCCAAAAAGTATGCCGGAGGCTACACACGGGGGGATTGTCCGGCGGACTTGAGTTTGCCGGACTTTTCCACCCGATTGTTTGATCGTGTGTACGCGGCATTAGAAACACCTCCCTAGGGAACACTTAACCCCTCGATCGCCCCCTAGTGTTAACCCCTTCCCCGCCAGTGACATTTATACAGTAATCAGTAGCTATTTTTAGCACTGATCACTGTATAAATGTCCCTGGTCCCAAAAAAGTGTCAAAAGTGTCCTATCTGTCCGCCTCAATGTTGCAGTCCTGCTAAAAACTGCTGATCCCCGCTATTACTAGTAAAAAAAAAAAAATTATAATAAAAATGCCATTAATCAATCCCCTATTTTTTAGACGCTATAACTTTTGCGCAATCAATATACTGATTCATACATCAATATAATGGTCTTTTTTGTTTATAGCACTATAAAAAGAAACTGCAGAGGTGATCAAATATCTTTGTTTGGGTACAGCATCACACAAACGTGCAATTGCCAGTTAAAGTGATGCAGCGCCGTATCTCAAAAAATTGCCTGGTCATTAAGAGGGTAAAACCTTCCGGTCCTTAACCAAAACCAAAAATGGAATATATTGCAGCTTTCCATTCCTTAGATGTGGTGGCTGCATTAATATAATTTTTTTTAAAACTTTCTTCCCTCTGTTCTTCTTAGTTGATCTGGCCAGTATCACACCTCCTGTACTAGAGTGCCCCCTCTCTGGATAAAGGAATACAGGAGGCAAATTTGGATTGCACCATTGTCAGTCTGGGGGGGGAGAGGAATGTTAGATTGACTAGCAGATTTAGATACACGAACAAAACGAAGACAAACTCCCGCTAAAAATTGAAATGCAATGAAAGGCCCCAGAAAATAAGGGCAAATCTCAGTGAGGGAAATTCCCCATTTTAGACAGAACTCCAGGAAAAAGGTGTCCCATTGGAAGAGTTTCCCTTACCTCTTTTTTTTAGAGACAACTCTAAAGTTTTGGATTTTCCTTCACTTTCTTTCCCAGGGACAATGGTCAACAGTACAAACAGGATTGAACCTACTCAATGACAGAAGGTCTAACCCTTCCATACTCTATCCAGCATTAAAAAATGAAAACGTTTTGCCTAGAAATACACTTTAATCTACAATACAGCAGACCTCACTTATATAGGGATTGTATGATGGTTTGCTCCACTTTCTAATACATGGTACAATGACAATACCAAAGGCTGTGAAATAATCAAGCAGTCAGGACAGGAGCACAAAGCAGGGGTACATCAGCTCTTTGAACAACATTATCAAATAACATCTATACAAGAGGTACATTATATAACTTTGTCCAGATTGGTAAATGACAATGTTGGCATTACCAAAGGGTATGGAAGAGTTAGAGTCTGATACACAGTATACCAGTCCAGGATTTAGAGAAAATGGACACTCGTCTTTGTGCACTGCCAGCTAAGCTTAGAATCTGATGTAACCCTCCAATGCTAATGCTGCCTGAAGTGTATTGTGCAGACAGCAATTACAGCACATCACTCCACTCGGCTAGACTCTCCAATAAGAAAATAGAGACATATTATTAAAATAGTTTAATAAGGGTCACCATTTTATTCATTCTCTGCACTGAGCCTGTTAAATTCCATTTTCATCTCCATCAAGGTACTGACCTTCTGTGGCATTTTGAACTTTAATAGAATAGGTTGAATTATCTAAAAGCCTTAGCAAGTATTTGTGGAATGATGCCATGAGAGCCTCTGCTACTGAATGCCAGCTAACTTAAATGCCTCTGCAAAATGCCTGAGCAACACACCTTTCTGTAGCAAGATGTTTGTATACATTAACATCCAATCATTCTTGCTGTGAGATCAATTTTACTGATGCTCCCAGAAAAGAGAGATACAAATAAAAAAAGAAAAGAAACCCAGAGATGTCAAAGTGAGAAATGTCAGTTGGCTGGCATGGATTAATTAGTCCACGGTGTCACTGCAGCAAAGTTTTTGGCACTTTCTGTACTGGTGCATTTACTTTTTTTTTACTGCAGCACAGATCAATAAAGTTGATAAATCCTGAAACCTGCTGTTGCATGACATAAGGATTAGATGACTTGTTCCCTGAGAACTAAGCTGGTCAATTTTTTGGGGGTTCGATAGAACTGTATTGATTACATCCTCAATTAAGCAAATCAAATCCTTTTGTCTGTTGAAAACAGAGGGTATTCTGTAATATAACAGTGCTTTTTCTAGGGAAATATTAGAGAATTCCTAGAGTGACCAATGTTTCAAAGTATATCTAAAGAAAAAACTTTTTTTATCTTGAACAAAGTAAAGAGACAGTGGTCTTTAGGATAAACAGAGAGGGTGGATCTCAGCAGCAGACTCACAGCAATAAACAAAGGCCCCTTTTAAACTGGTGGGGTCTGCCAGCAGATCCATCTGCTCGGCAAGGGACCTCTCCACGATCTTCGCTGAGCAGGCAGGTGACAGATCCCTGTCCGGACACAGACACACCCCACTGTCCTCTATGGGCTGTCTGATGGAAACGAACCGTCTGTCCATTTCCATCCACCTGTCATCCGATATGATCTGCCAGATGAATGGGCAATGGATGATAATTTATCTGTTTTTAGCAGACAGGATCGGAACCTACAGTATCTCTCAAAAGTTAGTACTACCCCCCCCCCCCCCACATTTTTATAAATATTTTATTATATCTTTTCACGTGACAACAATGAAGAAATTACACTTTGCTACAATGTAAAGAAGTGATTGTACAGCTTGCATAACAATGTAAATTTTCTGTCCCCTCAAATTAATCTAACACACAGCCACTGATGTCTAAACCAAATTGGGCCCAACTCGTTAGCGTTACAAGGTCACAGGTATGAATGAGGAACAGGTGTGCTAAATTTGGTGTTATCTCTCTCACTCTCTCAAACCAGTCACTGGAAGTTCAATATGGCAACTCATGGCAAAGAACTCTCTGAGGATCTGAAAAAAATAATTGTTGCTACATAAAGATGGTCTAGGCTATAATACCCCAGAAGTTGTCTTTGGGAAATAGACATATGGGTGCTGCTAGCATTGCTGCAGAGGTTGAAGGGGTGGGGGGTCAACCTGTCAGTGATCAGACCATACGCTGCACACTGCATCAAACTGATCTGCATGGCTGTCATCCCAGAATGAAGCCTCTTCTAAAGAAGATGCACAAGAAAACCTGCAAACAGTTTGCTAGAGACAAGCAGACTAAGAACATGGATTACTGGAACCATGTCCTGTGACCTGATGAGACCAAGATAATTGTATTTGGTTCAGATGGTGTCAAGCGTGAGCGGCAGCAACTGGGCGAGGAGTACAAAGACAAGTGTGTCTTGCCTACAGTCAAGCATAGTGGTAGGAGAGTCATGTTCTGGGGCTGCATGAGTGCTGCCAGCACTGGGAAGTTACAGTTCATTGAGGAAACCATGAATGCCAACATGTATGTGACATACTGAAGCAGAGCATGATCCCCTTCCTTCAGAGACTGGGACACAGAGCAGTATTCCAACATGATAACAACCCCAAACACAGCTGCAAGATGACCACTGCCTTACTAAAGAAGCTGAGGTAAAGGTGAAGGACTGGCTAAGCATGTCTTCAGACCTAAACCCTATTGAGCATCTGTGGGGCAACCTCAAATGGAAGCTGGAGGAGCGCAAGGTCTCTAACATCCACCAGCTCCTTGATGTCATCATGGAGGAGTGGAAGAAGACTCCAGTGGCAATCTGTGAAGCGCCGATGAACTTCATGCCCAAGAGGGTTAAGGCAGTGCTGGAAAAAAATAGTGGCCACACAATATATTGACACTTTGAGCCAAATTTGGACATTTTCACTTAGGGGTGTACTCATTTTTGTTGCCATTGGTTTAGACGTTAATGGCTGTGTGTTGAGATATTTTGAGGGGGCAGCAAATTTACACTGTTATACAAACTGTACACTCACTACTTTACATGGTAGCAAAGTGTAATTTCTTCAGTGTTGTCACATGAAAAGATATAATAAAATATTTACAAAAATGTGTGGGGTGTACTCACTTTTGTGAGATTCTGTATGTCGGCAGGTGTCAACAGACACATGTCCATTGACATCCGCCACTGCACAGAGAGCAATGGGTGGTCTGATCGGGTCCATCTAAGAAAACGGACAGGAGGACCTGATCGGTCCGCCTGTGTGAACAGGGCCTAACAGAGGTCATATCTCTTCCCTACTCTATCCAAAAATACAAAACAAGTTTTGGCTTTAGATACGCTTTCATTTTTAAGGCAAGTCTGTTTTAGGAAGGTGAGGTTGGACTCATCTTGCTTTTGTTACTTTGTGACACAGTGACTATGACCTCCTCTGGCTTCATGTTGAATAAGGCATTAAACTTTCATTGCTTTCACCCCAGCCCCAAATAGCTCACATTTCATTCACCAAGGGAAAGTCTGTGAATGAGACAATTATAAATGTAGCATGGGGCAGAGCCTGGAACTCCACAGTGCACATCTCCCAATCAGCATCCCAGCAGTCAATAGGGATTCTTCAGTCCACGAGCATCTATCCATAACTAAATGATCAAATTTAGGCAGACTTTGAAGAACACAGTTATCAATACAGTTTGAAAAATAAGAATATTGTTGTGCAGTACTAGAGATGCAGAACAGTACCAGCAAATTGTATATATTAATTTGAACGCTCTCATCCGCTGTCCCATGCATTGTCCCAATGCCAAGAAATATACTGTAAGAAACAGGACATTATTGTCACAAGTGATATCAGACACCACAATTCCTAAAGTCAACATTTCTAGATATAATAGAAACCTGTAAAAATGTACCTAGTTACATGAATTCTAATGTCAGTGGATTATCAGTACATTCATATACATTATATTTACTGGTACTTATACATGTTTATACACATCAAATTAATGAGTGCACAATCTTAATGCAATAATAATGCGCAATAAGAATTAAACACTTTGGGAAACAATCACCTATTTAAAATAAAAACAGCCAGAATTTCAATTTTAGCATTTATTTACTGATGTGATGGATGATGGCCAGGATGTCACTATGCATTCATCTCTGCTCTGTGCATCTCTGTCACTCTGTTTTCAATTATAGCAGCTTGCAGTCATCCATGAACTTCTAGACCCTAATTAATGTGACTTCCTTCAAACAGCATTGGCTCGGCCCTGTTGCTTTATCCATTACCTTTTTCCAAGCTTAGTTTATCATTTTGTAAACCTTCTGAGCCTATAACCAATAAATATCAAAAAGGAAGTACTGTAGATCTGTTCCATTAAAGTGAAAATCTCAGTTTGTTTTAACATGGTGGCTCAACAACATTAAATCAATATCAGTTTCAACATCACATATTACCAGAATTCTCTATTAGAATATTTGACAAAAGGCATGTATGTTGAACTTGTATAAAAACATATATGGAGTAAATATGGACAAACTGTCTCCTTAAGCAATCCGTGAGTCTTTTTGGTGTCAGTCCTTTTGTCTGAAGAAAGGAGGCTTGCCCAGGTTGCAAGGGGGCTTTTGTTGATAGAAAGTGGTAAAATGCACATAACCCCACCCATTTAAAGGAAATATCCACCTGATGCTGAAAGGCATATATGTGCTACTATTAATACAGCAGTACCTCTAGCTAGAGGATTGCGCAGATATATATCATTGGTACTTTGAAGTTTTATACTTTTGTGAACAAAAGATGGGTGGTTTTAAAGGGTTATTGCATGGTGGTAATGTTGCTGCTTATTTTAATCCTGGATTAAAAGTTATCTGATGAACTTTTGAGTTCCTAACAGTAAGTGTTATTGAAACTATTTTCTGGGGGTGCTGCATTCAAAAGCAGGATGTTATGTTTTAAAGAAACTATCCCACATTTATGTGTACTAACCTTATATCAGGGTTAGGAAAGCCATAGCTTTTTATACCAAAGTAAAAATACACTAATAGATTAGATAATTTATTTTTTATTTGAGGTACTTATTTAGCTCCGTCAATTTACGCAGTCCCTGCGTCAAGGAGTTCACAACCTAAGGTCCCTAATTCATATTCGTGAATACAGTACACATACTAGGGCCAATTTAGACAGGAGTCAATGAACCTACCAGCATGTCTCTGGAGTGTGGGAGAAAACCAGAATACCTGGAGGAAACTCACGCAAGCACAGGGAGAACGTGCAAACTCTGTGTAGATAGTGCCCTGGCTGGGATTAAAACCAACAACCCTAGTGGTTCTACTTAACCCTCTAATTCAGTTAACAGAGTCATGGGAGCAGATTGGTAAAACTACTGGCAGAAAACATTTTTGATTATTTGCTTATCTCTAATGGAGCCACTATTTTCACATTTTTTTGCCTATTAATTGTTCTATCCACACAATTATTGCTAATTCTTTGTGTGCATACAGATTCCTTGGAAGATAACTACCCTTTAAATAAGATAGAATTGCTTTTGGTGCTGATCAGATTTTTGATACCCAGGATCAGTTTGGCCATATGATAAAAACAACCGTTATTGAATAAATGCTTAACAACTGTAAGTCAAATTAAGTTAGGGTGGAGATACAAATATTCAGATATAATCGAGATGTTGGTTACGGACCAATTTTTGAGCAACTTAAGAAATAGTGCCTTAAAATTAAAAGTAGTGCCTCAAAATAAAAAAAAATTGTAAATATATAACAGTAGCAATGTTTATATGAATGTTTAACTACAGGACGTAATTGCAAAGAGGTAAAGAGAAATGCAACAGATTGCAAACTTTGCAGCAAGTCATTACTTGATTTATAGGGTTTTGCATTACCCTATGATCCATTACATAAGTCTGCATCTAAAAGGATTTATACTCATCATTTCGTAGCTGCAATTCAGGAGCTAGTTTCAATCTTCTTTTTTAAAGGTCAGTGTAAATCGCTGCTTTGAGTTTAATAGCAACGCCTACATCCATTCCTGACCATCACAAGCTTATTCAGCTTTTTTTTCCCTGCCTACATCTGATATTCTGATCCAAGTTTTGTACCATGCAAATGGCATGGATACAATGAGTAATTTCTATGTCATGCATAAAGGGCACACAAACTGTATATGTCAATGAGCATAATCTTAAATATCAAGACCACCGGCAAAGCTGAAAAGGTGAAAAACAGTATTCCGTGGTAAAAGTACATCTACTGTTCAACATTACTGAAAATGTAAAACAAATGTGTAGCAAGTCACCATAAATGCATTGTATAGAACAGAATTATAAATTCACGAACTGAATCATCTATGTAGTACACAACATAAAGCACTTTGTGGTATTAGTAATCGGGCCGTCAAGCCCTAAAATCATTTGTCATTCAGGTACAGCACAATAATTTTGCAAAGTGTCCAGCTGGAAGAGTTTTGCATATGTATAATGCATTACCAGCTACAAATACATAGTAAACCAAATGTCAAATCAGTGGAACAAGACTTCTAAAAATTATTCTAAAATCCTGAAAACATATGCTCATTGTTCAGTTTATTAAAGTGTATCCAAAGCCAAAAACTATTTCGTTTTTAGTTTGAGGTGGAGCAGAGATGGGTTAGAACCTAAATCAAGCTGTGTCATTGTTGTCCCTGTCAGGAAGGCATACTTTTATATGTTCTATGACCATTGTCATTAGGAGTGAAAGTGAAAAAATGTTCCAATGGGAACATTCAGTCCAGTGACAACTGTATGAAAGGGAATTTCCATCACGTTTGGTAATATTTCCTCTTACCTTCACATTTTACATATCTACTCTTCCATATTTTTGTTATTATAATAAACACATAGATTTATATATTAACCAGTAGGTGGAGCTCTGTTTTTTTAATGCAATCCAGCCATTCTAACTAAAAGAAAACTGACATGACAATTATAAAGGCTGCCACTGCTAAGTTCTACTTTTGAAAATGTTATGGATATTGTTTCGACCAACCAGTATTGTCTGGTGATATTTTCTTTTGGGGGGGTGCATCAAACAATCCACCCACCACCAGACCGCCTGGTCGGTAGGTAGGTTGGGTCACAAGCACCCCCACTTACCCTATCATTTCACCCTGTGTCTCCTCCTCCTTGGCTTCACAGAGGCTTCCCCTGGGTCTCCTCCCTTCTCCTCCTCAGCAGCCAATAGGATCACTTCTCCTCTCAGCCAATCAGGTGACAGGTTTCAGGACCTACTTCCTGATTGGTCGGGAGGAAAATCAGGAGACAACAGCGAATATCAATTTGCTATTGTCACACAACTGGGTGGGCTCAGGAGCAGCCCACCCTTTTTTTTAAGCCAATTGGAGCCTCGGGCTCTAATTATGTGCTTCTAAAAATAAATTAAAAAAAACATTAGAATCCAGGCATCTGGCAGCCTGCATGTAGATTAGTGGCTGGATGCATAGATTAGGGGGGCAGTGCCCCTGTGCCCCATATGGACAGGCCGCCACTGGTTCTGACCTGGTTCAATGCCAAGTCACTCCACTAGTAAGTATAGATGTTGAAAGGTCTGAGTTTACTAATTTTCTTGATCTGCATACTTTCTCTGGGACAGTGTCTCAAACACATTTTGTCTATGTGTAAGCATAACAGTTAGCATTTTTAGACGGTGGGCAACAACTGCAGCCCCCTATTTCAGTTATGAGTGCATATCTAATGAGAAAATACAGCTGCCCCCTTATACTGTACATATATATATATATTTACAAACTTTAACTGTGCCCTCGTCTTAGTGCCTGACCAACCGCAGTTCCTTTACATGAAACATAATCTTTAACATTTTGCCAAATAGAAGCAACAGATGGTTAGAGGAACATGTCAGCTAAATAGTATGTAGAGATCAGCACTCCCTCTGTATTTGAAAAAAACAGGCCTATTTTACACGGGCTTCAGCTTTTATAAGAGCAGTATGAACAGCCAGCTTTCATGAAATTTTTGGCAAGCCTTTTCAAAGCTTTCAGCAACTTTCTCTAATGGCGATGAGAAAATTCGAAAAAAATACAGCTTTCAGGGCCAGTTCACACTAGATTCAGTCCAGTGCATTTTTTTCTGTATCAAAAACACATGGATAGTAGGGCATATGGTTTTCAGTGACATAGTTCACACCAGTGTAGTCAGTTTCAGTGTGTTCCAGAAAAAAAAGTAGAACATGCTGCATTTTTTCCACACTGCACTTAACTGTATTGGAACACGGTAAAACTCATCAAAAACACACCAGAGCGCATCTATATGCACCAGAAACACACTGTAACACAGATGTCTTTTTTTAAGATGAAGAAAAAAAGAGGAAGGAAAACTGTGAAAAGTATCAAAAATGCATCAAAAACACACATGCAGAAAAGCATCTGTAATGCATCCAGACATCTATGGTGTGAACTGGCCCTCAGACCAATCATCCATTAATCTGATTGTTAGTTCCCAGCTTTCGAGAGCCGATCACGACAGTTCATGTGAAATTATCCAAAGGGGTAAGCATGAAAATTTTACTCGTAAGATAACAGAACAAATGATTTTTGTTTAATCAGTACAGTATTCATCCATAAAAACTTGAGTGACCAAGAGCATGCATGCTCAAAAATTAAGAATATATTACAATACAATACATT
The DNA here is from genome assembly GCF_037356315.1 of Lithobates pipiens. Classification (NCBI taxonomy): domain Eukaryota; kingdom Metazoa; phylum Chordata; class Amphibia; order Anura; family Ranidae; genus Lithobates; species Lithobates pipiens. Next base: position 377,919,527 of record NW_027507748.1, on the reverse strand, counting down.
ACATCACTGCTAGAAGTTGTATTCTGTCTTACGAGAATTTTCGTAACTCTAGCAACCTATTCGTTTTCGATATGAGACTAGCATGCAAAAAAAAAAAATATGGATGATCATTTGTCCGATATTCTCATGTGTTCCAGGCTTAAAGTGGATGTAAACCAGATTCATGAAATTTGAGCTGGGCAGATATATCTGTAGTTTTTTCCTATCTCTCTTCAAAGCACTCAGTCCCATGGCTTTCTCCTGCTAAGTTCCTCTGTCAGTCTGACAATTTCTGACAAGTTCTCCGACAACAACCAGCCTGAAATTTGTGTCTGGGAGGATGCTATAAATAGATTAGCAGAGTACTGAACTATTCACAGAACAGCTCTGAAAGTCTCTGCCTATGTGAAAGGGGGTGTGTGTCTTTCCTCCAATCAGCTGTCTTGGCTGTATGCCCAGACTTCACTCCCAAAGATGAACAGGAAGAGAAAATCTGTAACACGATCTGAACTTTCTAAAGAATATATAAAGCTGAAGACAGCAGATATACATATATCGGACCATGTTGTCGGATAATCCGACCGTGTGTCGGCTCCATTGGACTTTTTCCATCGGGATGTCCGACCAACAAAGTTTGAGAGCTGGATATAAAATTTTCTGACATGATCCGATCGGACTTTGTCCGATCGTTTGTAGAGAATTCCGATCGGACAAAGTGCCACGCATGCTCAGATCAAAGTACGAGAGCAAAGCTATTGGCTACTAGGCTGAACGTGGTCCCGTTGGAACGAACGAACGTCATCACATTCCGAACGATCGGATTTTCCGACAACTTTGTCCGACCATGTGTATGCAACACCTGTTTCGGACAAAATACGTCTGAAAAAATCCGACGGATTTTGTGGTCGGAATTTCCGACCGTGTGTACAAGAGCTTAAACTTACGTAGGGAGATTTGCTTCATTCTTGTGTATCATCTGAGGCTGTTCACTTCACTGGGTATATATGAGGGTTTACATCCACTTTAAGTCTTTAAAGCCCCCTTCAGCTCCGGTTTGGAAGAAATATACACAGATCTAAATGGAAGTGCTGATTGTCAATTTAAACAAGCTGATACCAGGCTTCAGCAGGCGTATATAGTCAAATAGTGCTGAAGCCTGCTAGCAGCTTGTTTAAAGTGGCAATCAGCAAGATCTGTGTTCAATATTTACAAACTGGAGTTAAATGTTACTTTAGACGTTTCAACAAAACATGCTAAAAGCGATGTAAATGCATTATAAAAACATGCTGTTGCCACTGCTCTTATACAAGCTGAAGCTCATGTGAAACAAGATATACAACACTGATGTTATCACCATCTTAGGAAGCATGCTGACCCAGTCTTATTTCTATTCAATCTAAGAAAAAACATAGAGCCACAGATTATAAGTGTAATACCAACACACACACAATGTTAAGTACATAATTTAAACAGCCCAAGCAACAACACATACATTTATATTGTATCTTAAAATGTCAAATCTGTAATGTGTTTATTGTGTTTGCCATCTTGCTATTTGTAATACATGTAATAAAGGTCTCGTATTAGAGTTGTAATTAACCAGCATTAAACTCAAATCCCTTGGTCAAATATTAAAGCACAAAGTAGAATCTAATTTTCAATCAGTTCAGAGAAGTAAGATTGAGTAATGAGTAGGGAGCTGCATTTTGTTCATGAAGTGTGTATGTAAATTCTTCCTTTCACCCTCACAAACTGAATCTGTAATGATTAAGAAGCCATTATGGAATCATTTAGAACATGTGAAAAAAAAGACAGAGGCAGTAATCTTTGATGAACAGCCCCCTGTGCACACCAAGAGCAGGTCTTAGCTCAATGTTGAAAGGTTTAATGAAACTTAGTAGACATCCGCTTTGAAATTTTTGGATGCACACGGGTAACAAGAGACTAATTTAATACACTAAATAAAACAATACCTCTACAAAGAGTTGTGTACTGGGTATGAATTTTGCAAACCTGTCCAAAAGACTTTTTTTTTTCATTGATTAGTAAAAGACACAACCAAGATAGTCACTGAAATCTAGCTGGTTCATTCTTGATTTCTAGAGAGCAGTATTAACAAGGTCACAACCTCTTGTATTAAAGCTGAAGTTTAGGTATAACTTTTTCACAGTTACATGGGGCACCGCTACTACAGTGATCCCTGCTAGCTTACGGGTCTTATGAAAAAATACAATCTGTGATCCGAATGCTGCTTGTGCTAAGTAGGCAAATCCCTGTGTTCCTTTGCTTGGCACAGTTAGCAGTGATTACTGTAGTAGTGGTGCCTACTAAGATTTTTTCCAGCTTCCACAGGGATTGGCCAGATATGGCACATGTGTACATAAGTTGGAAATAAATTATTTAGTTTTTTTCATTCATCAAGCCTGTTGAACAAAAAAAAAAATCCGATTCCTTCATCCACGCAACCTTCAGCTTTAGTGTTATGCATTCTTATGTTTCAATCTATTTATGAACGTTACCAACAGGGATTTATTGTCTCAAACATGCAATTCCAACAGTTGAACTTAGCATTGACATAAATATTTATCATTAGAGCGTTGGTTCTTTAGCGACATCAAAAACATGGGTCTGATACCACTGACAATAATTATTGCAATATCTTATGCTAGTGTATAGAAGTGGCTGGCTTGGTCTTCTATCCCCTAGACATGTGCATTTCGTTTTCGTTCCGATTCGAAATTCGGACGAATTTTCATTATTCGGACATTCGGATGCATACGAATTACCGAATTACAATGCTAACAAATTCAACCGAATTCGACTCAATATCGGATTAAAAATTATTTCAACATGATTCGAAATGATTTCAACCGCATTCGAAATGATTTCAACATGATTCGACATTATTTCAACCGCATTCGAAATGATTTCAACATGATTCGACATTATTTCAACCGCATTCGAAAATATTTTGTGACCCGACTTTAGGGCCATGTATCTCGGGGTCACTTGGTGCTAGAAACTCCAAATTTGGGGTTTCTAGCTATAAGTGACCCCGAGATATGTGGTCCCAAATTCGGGTCGCAAAATGTCATTCTCTGCTGCAGAAAAGTGCTTGACATTTTGTGACCTGAATTTGGGGCCACGTATCTCTGGATCCCTTGGTGCTAGAAACTCCATTTGGTATGCAAACACAATAGTACTAGCACTACAACATATCCAAATTTGGAGTTTCTAGCACCAAGTGACCCCGAGATACATGGCCCTAAAGTCAGGTCACAAAATATTTTCGAATGCGGTTGAAATAATTTCGAATCATGTCGAAATCATTTCGAATGCGGTTGAAATAATATCGAATCATGTCGAAATCATTTCGAATGCGGTTGAAATAATTTTGAATCATGTTGAAATCATTTCGAATGCGGTTGAAATAATGTCGAATCATGTTGAAATCATTTCGAATGAGGTTGAAATAATGTCGAATCATGTTGAAATCATTTCGAATGCGGTTGAAATAATGTCGAATCATGTTGAAATCATTTCGAATGCGGTTGAATTAATTTCGAATCATGTTGAAATCATTTCGAATCCGGTAGAAATAATTTCGAATCATGTTGAAATCATTTCGAATCCGGTAGAAATATTTTTGAATTTGGTTGAAATATTTTCGAATGTGGCCGATTTTTCGAATTCGGTAGAACACTAAACAAAATCCGAAAACTAATTTAAGGAAGTTAACGGATATAACTAAATGAAATTAATGAATTAACGAATTAAAATGAAACTAAATGATTTTTTTCCTTTTGCACATGTCTACTATCCCCCATAGTTATATGCATGTATTAAGAAAATAAAGATAAGAAAACATTTGTAGCATAAATGATAAATCTCTGTTGTAGATAGAGAGAGAAAAGAAAGGAGGGCGACAGAGGGAAGAGGGGTTGGAGAAGATGGGGTTACAGAGGGAAGGCAGCCAATCGTCTCTGAGCCTCCTAAGTCTGGTGCCATACATGCATCCATGGATCACACTTTTTATCAAATTTGGCCTGTGTATCATTGAACATAAACATGAGTTGGTCCATGATCCAGTTTAGCTTCCACTGAACATGGACGTGGTTGACTGTGTACAATTTCTTGCTATTGCAATTCTGGCTCCCAAGAGTACACATATAAAACACTAATCTAAGAAACAGAAAGTATTTTGGAATGTCAATATTGAATTTTTGGAATAAGGCAGATTTTGGTTATCTGGATAAGTTTACCCCAGTGACAGGATAGACCAAATTAAAGATTTTGATGCAGAATATGATTATTTTGGAGCAATTTCACCATATTTGGATCCCAATGCCCATTTGTCTGCTGTTCCTACATCATGTAGGTAAGGTATGAGGACAAAACATAGCAATCCTAGCAGGTACCAGGTACCATTGTAAAAGCATTTTGTGGTTGGATTCATGTTAATAGACACCTTCAACCAGTCATTGGCTACTTCTTGGCAGTCTGAGAGATCCAAAGTCGTATTTAGGGTTTGCTCCTATTGTATTAAATATGGGAGCCTATGATTAGGCTTGGTTAGTAGATTATATACCATTGAAATACATCCCTGTGCTGCCTCTTTAGACTTACAAGATGTTTTGAATGATGTCAAAGAAAGAGGACAAGTACCGTGTTTCGGTTTAGTCCTTAATGTGGAATTTCAGGCTAATACTATCTAAGCCTAAATCTGCTCCCACCCACCAGAGGAGAGAGCAGTAACAATGGCTGCAATGCCTGGGCAGTAACATCACCCATAGACTTACTATGGAGAATCCATTGTCAGCTCTCACACCCTTCTGACTGAGAGACGATCACGTGACCAGATCAGAGCGCCCTGAGTATAGGTAAGTATAAGCAACTTCCTTCTACAGCGTAGTTAGAATAGGATTTAGTAGGAGGGGTGGGAGCAGTTTTAAGCTTAGTAATAGCTTAGGAATATGTGCAGCCTGATGGTAGGCAAATAAATCGGGACTCCTAGAATTATATTAATTTGAGGTGTCTTGTTTCCCCATATATAACCAATATCAACCAAAGGTTGTCCCAAGAAGAGAAAGTAAGGGAAAATCTCTCTAATAGTGCCCCAGACAGTAGTGAAAGTTGACATAGGTTCTAACCCTTCCATACTCTATGTGAAACTAAATAAAAAAGTTTTGGCTACTTAGAGACCTTACATCTACCAGTTAAAGTGATCGTAAACCCACACCTTGTAAAACAACCAATTCAGTTTAAAAATCGAAAAGAAAGGCAAACCATTTGTGTCTAGATATAAAAATACATTACAAATACCTTATTCCCTTTTTTTTTAATAAGTGACCACATTCCCTCTGTCCTAAGCTGCATAAGAGCTGGAGGAAGAGAAGCAGCAGCCCCCTGAGCTTTTCAGTGAATGGCTCTGCAGCGGGGGCATGTCAGGACAAGTCTGATCATTGGAGGAGAGCACACTGATTTCCCAGCATAGCTAGAGAACAGACCACAGTGTGTTCTCCTGCTTAGTGTGCTCCGTTTTGAATAGGAAAGCAGAGGGACTGGCAGAAACAACAGGGATTTCACACATTGGAAGCAATACAAAGAGAACAGGATACTTTCTCATACAAGTACAAGGTGCAGCAGGTACATATCAAGGGGGATATTTTTTTTTTGCCGTTTGCGTCCCATGGGGGAGAACTTATCTTTACTTCCTGTCCCACGGATATGTCAGTAAGTGAAAATGTCTCCAAAGTAACTAATTTCTCCTTTTTGACAGTTGTCCTTGGAATAGATTTCCCCTCCATTACTATTCAGGTGACAACCTGGGATTTTCCCTCACTTCTAATCCCAGTGACAATGGCCACCAGGACAAAAAGAGAGAATGTGAATCTATGAACTAAAAAGGGGGAGTTTGGGGACTTTAAATGAGACATATGGGTCACATGTCTCCATCCCTAAATCTGCTAAAAGTAAGGGACTTGGGACTTTTCCTTTCCACTCACTTGTTCACCTGCACCTTGATGTTGGGCTCTAGCAACTTCCCAATATATAGAGTATTTACAGTATACCTAATATATACTTTTAGATATGAAGCCCACTCACATCACTATCTTGACCTTTGTCCTTTGTTTTCTTGGGGATCATGTTTGTGCATCCGGTCCTTCTTCTGCGGGTCCCTTCCACAGATCCCGGTTCAGACAATTTAGACAGCCTCTGACTCCTCATCCCCCATTTTCCAGACTTATTACGATGTAAGTACTCATAGGGTTGAGTAACTCTCTCCCTTTCTTTTTGTACATATCCCCCCCCCCCCGTTGAGGGGTACAACATTGGATCATACTGGTCTACTCATGTTTTGTTTTTTTATAGATTTGTGTGCACCCACCCCTGAAGAGTGGTATTACCCACAAAACATGTCGGGCTAATTTGGATACACGTATTCTCATGCAGACGCCCCTACTCAATACATTATCTTGAGTTCTCCATATACCATGTAATTTTAAGTGTTTTTACTACATCCAGGATTTGTTCCATACCACACAGTGGTTGGCTGGTTGCTACCAATGTTTGTTTCTACATATGGTCTGTAATATGTGATTGACAATTTTATTCTTTGCTGCATGTATCATGTCATTTTTCCATGTTCCTTGTTTCACCATTAAAAACATGTTTTTGATATCTACTCATCTTCTAGCCATGTGTACTCACCTCATTTAAAGACCCAAACCCCCTTTTTTTTGCAGTGAGTCTATCAAGTTGGGACAAAGACAGCAACAGTAACATGACAACCTCAAGCTACTCTATCCAAAAATCATAAACAAGTTGGCTTTAGATGCGCTTGAATCACTTTAACCAGTGTCATTTTAAAATGGCAACAGCTGCTGTCAGCCACAATGTTGATTTAAAACTGGCTTTTGGCAGCTGCTTAGATTTTGGGAACATGGTATGGGAGCTACTGGCTGTAACCCCATCATAAAATATTATGCTTACTGGTCACATCTGCATAAGGCCTTTTGTAGGAAATATACTTTCCTTATCATACAGCAATGCTTTCTCCTGAAACCCCTATGGCACATTAGTATTAATTTACTAAAGGCAAAAAGTATGTTCACTTTGCAAGGGAATTTTCCATTAGCTTAGTTAATGAGGTGAAGCTTTGTTGACTTCCATCATCCAATCATGTCCAGGCAAAATACTTTAAAATTTCTTTGCACAAGATTGGGTGTCCCTTGAAACGTACATTTTCACCACAAATTCACTAAGCTAAAAGAAAATGCCCATGCAAAGTGAAAATTCGCTTTAGCAAATCAAACCACTTTGTCTATATCATGCCAGTTATCTAACACAAAAACTACCTTTCAAGGTATAGGAAGTAAATGAAACCAGGCTTATGGAACATAATATAAAAAAAAAACATTATAGTAGAGAATAAAATAGAACTTACAGCCCAGCTTCCATAAACTGAAAAAAGATTAAAATCTTAATCTGACCCTTATTTTAAAGTAAAGAGACAGTCTTAAAATAAAATGAGGCTTCCTTCTGAACACAAGTGCTAAAAAAATCCAGACTTCTGTGTTTACAAGTGATAAAGGTGAGCAGCGAGCGGAGGGACTGCGCCAGAGGTGGTGGGACTGAGTTCCATCAAGTTCCAGGTGAGAAAAATTATAGCAAATCAGACTCTCTAAACTACCTTACCTACTTTCTGAAAACACAGAAAAAGACTTTACCCCAGATATTATTCCCGTAAATCAACATGGTCATTGCAGAAAAAATATATAAATGTTGCCCCCTGCAAATGAAGTGGCACACATACCTCTTTGGCGAGTGGCTGTTGTGAGCACTAGATGCGTTCCTAACATTTCTGTAGCCACTGTCATACACAGCCACTGTAGGACATGTTCCTGTGCCTGTTAGGCTAAGCCTTCACGGTTTACGACTACAGACTTTGCATTACCTTGCATCAGCAAAGCAACTCCACTCTCGCTGGCTTGTGGTGGGAGGAGTCTCCATTGCTAGGCATTGGCTTGGTGTTGCCTGCTCCAACTTTAATACTCTGATTGGCCAGTGGGCCTGTGATGTCAAATTATAAAATAATTTAAACAGAATTTGCTACCTGGCTCGAATATCTTGTGCTTTGCATTGCCTTGCTTTCAAAAGGATTACCTTTCTGATTGCTGCCTGCCCCAACCCTTGCTTGGACACAGATACTCTGTTACTGTCCTTTGTCTGGGTGCAGATTACTCTTCTGATTGCTATCTTCCCTATCTGAATAACTGAGTGTGTGTTTTCTTCTGTCAGCTCTGACCACTGCTAACTCAGTAACCCACCAGTCACTGGTTGCTTCTGCACACATTTTCTATATTGAACCTACCATCATGAAGCCATCTGACACAGTACTTGAACTCTGTCTTGGTTGCTGGGGAGCATCCTCATTCTAAGGCCGCGTATACACGGGCGGATTGTCTGCCCAACTAAGTTCGTCAGACAATCCGACAGACAGTCCGTTCAACTTTTGAATGAACGGACTTGACCACACACGATGAACAGACAGTCCGCTGAAAACTTGCGCGATGACGTGTACAGCACGTACGACGGGACTAGAAAAACGACGTCCAATACACTGCAATGCAACCTTCGGCCGTGTAAATCCTTTCTGAGCATGCGCCATACTTAGTCCGTCCAACTTGCCTACACACGAGCGGACTGTCCGCTGAAACCAAGTTTGGACGGACAAAACCAAGTTTGGACAGACAAAATTACGGAAATTCCGAAAGACTAAGTCCGTCAGACTGTCCGCTGAAAAAGTCCGCTGAAGCCCACACACGAGCGGATTGTCCGCTGAAACACGGTTCAGCGGACTAAGTTGGGCAGACAATCCGCCCGTGTGTACGCGGCCTTCGTCTTTAGGGAATCCAAGTACTGGCAGGCACACTATCCCTAAGAGAAAGCTGCTACAGGTCAAACTTCCCAAAGGTCTTGCTAATTTTGCAGAATCAGGTGCAAACAGGTAAACCTTACAGTGGCAAGGCCAGCCATACACAGAGCAAATTTTCCCGTGGTTGCAGAAAATAAACAGACAGTGTTGATGTGGGAATCCCGCCTGCCGAGCCATCGTCTGCTCCTGCCAGAGGAAGCCCTGCCAGGAGAAGACAATTAATATTTCTAGCAGCAGCTAGCAATAACCACAAGTAAAGCCCGGCATGCTGGTTGTACCTAAGTTAATCGATTGATCAACTTGGTACATTAAGCCTGCCCACTAAGTCCTAACTTTACCATCTTCAAAAGCTATGTAGCTGGAAAATCTTGAGTATGCGACACAATTTTGCAACTGTCAGATGCCTAGACCCTGTTGTTGTGATGGAACTGCAGCACCCAACAGGGAATAAGACATCCAGCGCACCCAAATTCTTCAGATGCTGAAGATTCTTCAGTGGGTGTAGCATTTGAACACAACAAAGTTAGGGCTTCACACTTAAATTTCATATTTCTTCTTTTGCAGTAGGCAGCATTTTAATTTTTTGTTTTGTTGTGTTTTGTGGTGTCAATGTCCATGTAAGATTACTAGGCCCTATGGATTGCTTGCACTAAGTTATGAAAAGCATGTACAGGCATCATCTGTGTCATCATCGGAATCAACAACCAATGACACCATCGTTGTAAAGAGGATGTAGCGCGCTTGCATAGCATCCTTGTTTGCCCCTCCCCTGCCCCTCTCCATCAGCACTTGGTTCACATTAACTGAGTCCTTGGTTTCACAGAAACCGAGGGAGAACAGAAACATTGGAATACTAGTCTGTACAAGTGTGCAAAGTTGTATTTGCTTTGGAAGAATAAATAACCTCTAATGTTGGGTGTACTGCATGTGTGGATGCTGTCGCATTATGTAAACCTATTTGTTTATTTACATTTTTTTAAATAGGGTGCCTTGAGGGTGTGCACAATGTTAAAGGGTGTCGACTTAAAAAAGAATGAGAAACACTGTTCTAGTCAATGAGTCTCTTTATTCATTCATATAACTATGCTTCCATAGTTAAAGATAATGCTATTTCACATATTCCTGCTGAATACACATATCAAAATCGTGGCCACAATTATTACTACGCGTATGTTAATGCTTTAGACTCATTAATCTGTCACAACCAGGTGGGATTTGTTCCTAAAAGACAGGTAAGAGAAAATATTTGCAAAGTAATACATCTTATCGATAAAATGTGTGAGAGGAGGCTTCAGGGTCTTCTTCTTTTGCTTTATGTACAATAGGCATTTGATATGCTTTCATGAGATTACATTTTATCAACGTGGGGATTCAGAAACAATTTCTTTAATTGGATTAAAGCACTTTATCATTCCCTGTCAACCCATGCACATAATGCTGGAGATACACTATATCACCAAAAGTTTTGTGACATCTGCCTATACACACACATAAACTTTAAGGGCATCCTCCGTAGGGTTTAATACTGAGTTGGCCCAACATCTGCAGCTTTAACCATTTTGGTTCTTCTGGGAAGGCTGTCCACAGGGTTTAGGAGTGTGTCTATGGGAATGTTTATAAGCAAGTTTAGTGCGGAGGAGCTTGACTGGCATCCACAGAGTCCTGACCTCAACCCGACAAAACATCTTTGGGATGAAGTAGAGCGCAGACTGTGATCCAGGCCTTCTCATCCAACATTAGTGCCTGACCTCACAAATGCGCATCTGGAAGAATGGTCAAATATTCCCATAGATACACTCCCAAACCTTGTGGGCAGACTTCCCAGAAGAGCTGAAGCTGTTATAGCTGCAAAGGGTGGGCCAACAAAATATTGAATCTTACGGACTAAGACTGGGATGCCATTAAAGTTCATGTGCGTGTAAAGGCAGGTGTCCCAATACTTTTGACAATATAGTGTATCTGTCACTTTCCATACTGTATGCAGCATAAAACGGGACTGCTCCCTCTTACCTATTTTAGTTATATTAGCCCATAGGCAGTTAGCTATTTTAATCCATAATAATGTTAATATTATTGGGTTCATCTAAGCAGCCTGGTTTATAAAATAAATATGTGTGCATGCAATATCTTTCCGATTATCTTATACCTGACTTTCCTTTTCATTGGTCACAACTCATATCGACTACCTTGGCATTAAAATAACTCTCTCTTATAATCCTCTATATAATAATATTAACCCTTTGCTCCCTTCCTTATTTCCTGCTTCATTCTTAGATAATTAGGACAAGTACAACAATGGCTGATTATTGATAGACCGAAATGTTCACGTGAATTTACATGGTCTTTTTCAGATATTCAGGTCTGTAAACAGCTGCAAATGTTTACCCCTTTGGGTTTGGACACATGGAAGATACAGTTTTTCCACACTTGCTACATACACGTGACAATCAATTGTTCCATGGATGATTTTAGGGACTAGGAGAAGCACTGATCAGACTCCTTCTAGCACAAGAGGTATAGCTGTAAGATCTGTAAGGCTGGATGATGTCAACACAGCAGCAACCCCTCATCGTAGTCATTTACATTAGCGGTGCCCTCTAAAAATGATCACTTTTCAGAGGGAGTTTGACAGGTCATGAGGAGGCAGGATGTCTGTTTTAACCCCTAAAACCCAACACGACCATTCTGCACCATTCATTGCATGCCCCATTCAGTACTGCCTGCTGAACGTAGCTGGGAGACCATTTTTTGCTGCATACTCAAAGCTTGGCTTCGTGGTGCACACCACTGTTCACTGCCTTTGCAGCATAAGGGGAGAAGTTGTGGGGGTGGAAAAGACTTGGCTCAACAATGTCTATTAACACCCCCCCCCCCCCCCACAACTGCAAGTGTAGCATTGGGAGGCTTCCACTCAGATGGGGAGATTTACTAGAACTGGATCACTCAGAATCTGGTGCAGCTGTGCATAGCAGTCAATCAGCTTCTAACTTCAGCTTGTTCAACTAAGCCTTGACAATAAAACATGGTTTCTTTGCATAGCTGCACCAGATTTTGCGCTCTCCAATTTTAATAAATCCCCCCCCCCCACAGTATCTATGTGTAAACAGAGCCTTAAAATAACCCTTGCTTGAGAAGGGTTGCAGAGTAGCCCACTGATATAGTAATAATGTGTTGAGGTCCTCAATAATATCATAAAAGCCAACACTGCATGCTGATGTATAGTGATTTCATCATGTTGTGCCTACTATGCTTTCACCCCCCTCGGCTCCCCTAATACTTACCTGAGCCCCATCTCTGTCTAGCGATGTCCATGAGTGTCTCGGCTCTCCCTCATGATTGGCTGAAACACTGCAGTGGTGCCATTGCCAATGCTATCATTCAAAGTCAGTTAGCCAACAAGGAGAAAGATGGGGCGGCCCGGGTCGCGGCTCCATGTCTGGATAGACACAGGGAGCTGTGACTTGGCTCTGGTGCTCCCATAGAAAGCTGCTTGTTGTGGGGGCACTCGGCAGGAGGGAGGGGCCAGGAGTAAACAGGAGGGGCCCGAGAAGAGGAGGACCCAGGCTGCCCTGTGCAAAACCCCTACACAACAGCAGGTAAGTATAACATGTTTGTTATTTTAAAAGAAAAAAAAAGAGACTTTACAATGACTTTAAGAAGCAGACTAAGGAAAGAACAGAATTAAGTTCATAAAAAAAACTCTTCTTCCATAAAGTTGCCATCTACAATCACTTTGTTGATGTGCCATATCTCTAATATTCAGACATGGTGTTTGGGTAGTGCCATCTTGAGCTGTCTGCAGTGACAGTAGTTCAAGCCAAATGTACTGACAATATGTCAGTGGCTTGCACTGTGCTAATTTCACAGGGCCTGAAAAAGACCATTAAAAAAAAATAAGATAAAAACCATGGAGACAACCTGACGTGTATATTGAAAACTCACAGCAGATATTATTGAGATTTTACACTCTATATTTTGATTTTCCAAAGGGAAGGGAAATTTTATTATTATATGTGTAAATAAAAAAGTGGAAAGCAATGGGGTAAAACCAAATAAAGTATTAAATAAATTACTCATTTATTATTCTTGTAATTAAGCCCTAAAGCTTACGCTTAATTAGCAGTTTTAAAATTCCTACACAAAATCAAAGCAATACAACATGTTGTAAGGCATATTGAAAACAATAACGATAAGTGCAACTTTTTTAGTGGGTAAGTCCACTCAATATTGGATATTTGAGTTATGAAGAAATTATTTGACATATGAGGAAATGTTAAAGGGCTGAGTGGTGCTTATATTGCTGGGAGATTGGATGGTGGGACCAATGTCTAACATTTCAGATTCTTTCCTCATGTCTTAGGCAAAGCCGGGACAAAAACATTGTAGGGATATTGACTTTAAAGTCTCCCTTCAATATAAAAAGTTAGCAATAATATATTCTACAATTATCTACTCAAAGTCAAAGCAATGGTTTTGTTTGAACTGAACCATTAAAAGGAAATATCAGTTTGCTTTTTTAATACTAAATGATGTTGTTCTTTATAATGTGCATCCAACAATACTGTTTCTTTTTCCCACAGTTCACTTGCTAAGTACAAGAGTATAACCTATTTTATTGCTCTGCAGATTGGAAAAGTTTGCTGGAAGAAACAGTATTAGTATTCTAATAAAAATAAGCACATGTTTACCTAATGTCTCTTTTTTTTTTTCTTTTAGGGCAAGCACCTTAAATTGTGATTATTGATTTTTCACATAATACCCTTCTTCTCAAGGAGACCTATATTTCATTACTTGTAATGATAGTGGAAAAACTCCTTAAAATAAACACAGTTTAGCTTATCACAGCAATAACCCATATTGGACAGAGTATTTAATGACCTTTCCTGCAGGAAATGCTGCCTAAGTCTAAATGGAGTTTTAGTAATAGAACAAGAAGCAAATACAGCAAAACCGAGCACAGCCATCCAAGGATCAACTTCAAAGAGGATTAGACAAATCTAAGTGCACATTATGCAACCTCATATGCAGTATTTCACGAGTGTCTTTAGTTATTATGTTTTTATTTTATGCTTTCCTGCTAGACATATTTTCAAGCAAGAAAATATCCTTAACCACAATTTTTTGCACCACTACTGCTGAAAAATCAGGGCATTCCAAAAATGCCAAAAGGCACAAGTTAATTGCTCTGAAAATAGTGTTATCACGATAGGTGTGACCTGGTCACTATATGTAATATCACTTAAAAAAAAAACTCCAAACCCATTGCAGTTAACTTCAGATCTTTTTAAACATCCCTCACCATCCTTCCCTTCTACCTACAAAGCTATCTATGTTAGAAGATAGGCAGAATACTCCTTAAGAAAAATAACAGCTCAAGCTTCTACACTCCTAAAAATGCATGACTACCTAATATTCACTACGTAGTATTATATACACCATCCACGTAATAATGTATTTGTTTAGAACAGCACTATATCTATACTATATAGTGAAATGAGAAGACAAACAGCTGGTACCCTCAAGAAGCCAATAGACGTAACTTGTAGGGCAGAGTTGAGGTGGCACAAACATGCAGGTGAAGCTCAGGCATGTGCCTGGGAAGATGGCAGTGATGGGTTTTGAGTAAGCTTGGGATCACTGTTCTGAAGCTGTATATAATGCCTGGTGTATGTGAGTGGTTTTATTTTGTGTTATTAATAAAACTTTATTTAAAGTAAAATCCCTATGGGATTTTAATTCTGCCTCTTTAAAGCCACTACAACTTGAAAGAATCTAAGTGCTCTCAGATCTAGTATTATTAATCCCTGCATAGGGAAAGCCTTATATGACGTTATTTAATCCTTAGGACCCAACCTAAAAGATGAGATTCTGTCTAGTAGGGGTAGAGCGGCACAAAGCACCAAAGATGCTTTTCTTGTTCTGCACAATCATTAGATGTGGGAAGAAACACTTGTACAGACACCAAAAGCATGATTTTGTACTTTATTTTACAGCTTTGTATATGGCATAAATTCTATTGAATTATTTATGTAAGTGAATTTGCAAAAGTAGTTGGGATTGTTACACATGTTTTATACATAAGTGTCACACTGCACAGTAGTTGGAGATATATTCAATTTAATATAAATTGCACAGCTGTTTGTTTTGCAATTTCACTAGTGGGCTAAATACAGTAAGGGGATGTACTGCTGCACCAAAGTTACAAAATATTCCTTAACTATTATAGTGGACATGAGCTAAAAAATAGGATTTGTTTATCTTTAAAGAATACAATACAGACATGTTAATTATGCCTAAGTAGTGCCCAAAAACGTTACCTTTTGCAGAAAACTTGCTTTGCCTAGACCCTTCTGTACCTATAGCCTCATAGCTGTTTATATTTAGTATAAAATCATTTAAAAAGGGGCCGCTGCCTCTAAAGGCCAGTCTTACAAGATTTTGAGTGAAAATTGGTTTCGTCACTCAATGTGCCACTCACTGTTTTTTCTGAAGAGAAAGGTGTACCTAATGAACCTTTAGTACATGCATCTTCTTGCTTCTGCTTTATCTGTTCTGAAGATCAATGATTTCTGAAACCCTCCTGGTATCCCCCCTCCCCCCCCCCCCACTGTCATCAGATCATCAGTTATTAGGGGGGTAGCTCTTATACAAGGAAGACATGTCCTGCCTCTACCAAGATGGCTGCATCCACACTGAGAGATACAGTGCAGACCAATTAATAGTAAATCATTAACATAAAAAGCTTAGCTGCAGGGAGCCCAGAAGCAATACTACTGACTATCAGTTTGACCACTGCTTTTTCACATGCACTGTTTTCACAACTTAGGTCCTTCATGTCATAGCAAATCCATATTCTAGTGTATTAAAATTGTTCAGTAAACAGCATGCCACCCATCAATATAATAATGGTCATACATGTATTGATCAGATCCTTTTGATATATGAAGCATTTTGATTTTTTGATCATCTCTGACTTTGATTGTTGTTTACCATTATCCCTTTTGATTAATTTTATAGAATCAAAGTGTAGTTTAAATCAATCAGATGGGTTATTAAATTTCCAGTTTTGTTTGTCCCAGCATTGCTTCAAACTATTTTAAATGCCATTTACCTATTTTGCATTCAAACCAATCAATCAAACCATAAAATTCTAATTTTTAGAAGAGCTAGGGGCTTCCCATTCCCCTTTGTTGAATCAGTTGTTTTTTTACATCTGTTAACAAGATAATAATTATAATACATACAGTATCTGACAAAAGTGAGTACACCCCTCACATTTTTGTAAATATTTTATTATATCTTTTCGAGTGACAACACTGAAGAAATGACACTTTGCTACACTACTCACTTTTGTTGGTTTAGACATTAATGGCTGTTTGTTGAGTTATTTTGAGGGGACAGCAAATGTGCACTGTTATACAAGCTGTACACTCACTACTTTACATTGTAGCAAAGTGTAATTTCTTCAGTGTTATCACATGAAAAGATATAATAAAATATTTACAAAAATGTGAGGGGTGTGCTCACTTTTGTGAGATATATATATATATACACACACACACACACACACACACACACACACAGTCATGAAAAAAAAATACATTGCACGCAAGTTGTAAACTTTTTCCACATATTTGAACAAACAACAATTAGATGTTCACTTGAACAGTGGCTAAGGCTGGGTTCACACTGGAGCGGCTACGAGAACCGGATGTGATTCGCACCGCACTGCAGTGCAAATCACATCCGATCTCTGTGCGATGCAAGTTCAGCCATACAGATAGTATGGCTGAATTCGCATCGCACCCGCCGCAAACTCGCACAGGACCCTTTTTTTGGTCCGCAGTAGAATCGGATCGCATGGGTGTTCACACCATGCGATCCGATTCCTGTCCAAGTTTGCAGATCGCACTGCGATATGCGAACTGATCTGGGGGTGTCATTAAGGTTTCACAGACACTCCCAATAGTTCGCATAGGGCAGTGTGAACTGCCGGCGGGAGGCATGCAATGCGGGAACCCGCCGCGGATTTGCGGCGTTCCCGCATCGCTTCAGTGTGAACCCAGCCTAAAGATAATAAAAATATATTTTAATAAAACACAAAGACAATTTGCCTTTTCAAACATATATTTAAGAAAAATATCAATAGATGTAATGGTGCATTTTGGAAAAAAAGTAACTACACCCTGACCTCAGAACAGAAGCTTGTATTATGCTTTAGCAAATGAACTACTTAGTCTCTGACATTGACTTAATGACATTTCTGACCACTCTTCCATGCAAAATCATCTAAGTTGCAAGATGTTTGAGGGTTTCCTCGGATAAACTGCCTACTTTAAATCCCAGGACAATATTTCAATGGAATTCAAAACTAGGCCAGTGTATAAACCTTCATTCCCCCTTTTTCTTAGCTAGCATTAGCTAGTGTACTTTGGATCATTATTGTGCTGAAATATCTATTTTTGCTTTAACGTAAAATTTAACAATTTACATGGAGAGTACTAACTTTTTCACATCCCTGTGCGTGTGTGTGTATATATCACACAGGTTACAGCACTACAATGCAGACACATACATTTTCATGCAATCTTCTGCAATTTGGTGCCCTCAATCTAAGACTACTATGTCCAGCAAGTTCTGACACTTTCTTTATAGTGTCAAGGCATGGTCTCAAACTCTTGTCTCCTGCATGTTTATGTATGCCTTTTGTCTAGTACATTGGTCTGAAAATGGCCAAATGAGGCACCTTGTTTGCCTTTGTCAGGCCCTTGGGGCACTATTCCTTCCACTGAGACCAACAATGGGGCAATCCTTTCTTCGTTGATACCAATAATGGGGCACTATTCCTTCCACTGACACCAACAATAGGGCACTATTTCTCCCACTGAAACCAACTATGGGGTACTATTCCTCCCACTGACACCAACCATGGGGCGCTATTCTTCTCACTGACATCAATGATGGGACACTATTTCTTCCACTGAAACCAATGTTGGGGCACTATTCCTTCCACTGACACCAACCATGGGGTACTATTTCTCTCATTGACATCAACAATGGGACACTATTCCTTCCACTGAAACCAATGTTGTGGCGCTATTCCTCCCACTGATACCAACCATGGGGAATTATTCCTCCCACTGACACCAACAATGGGGCACTAATAATTACCCTAATACCAAAGATGGAACATTGTTTACTCCCACTGATGCCATGGTGTTTTCTACACCCACTGGCCATGGTCTGGCCCTCCTAAAGTCTAAAGCACAGTAAACTGGTCCTTTGGTTAGAAAGTGTGGAGACCCCTGATCTAGTGTGGTGCTTTCCCAGCCGAAAAAATTTCCATTCCTGACCTACAGTGTAACAATGTCAGAGCAAAGCAGAGCGGAGACCTTCAAAGACAACTCAAATGAAATTTAAGGAACCTATTCCATGTTATTTTGCTCATGGTCTCCTTCATCGCTGATCTAGAGGACTGCCAAGTTGGTAAAAGAGGTAATAGTTTACATTTTTTAAATTCACATGATTGGATAAAAAATGTGCACATAATTTTACCTAATTAATTTTGCAAAGTGAATTTTCTCTACTCATTAGTAAATAATTTCCCTTGTACTTTGTATTTTAATACATATATAAAATGCTAACTAAAAATGGTGCAAATGTTCAGAACCAATTACTATAAAGACTGCTATTCATCCTTAATAAATCCATGTTGTTTCTAATCAAAACTGAAAAGTCTGCTACAAGAAGTCTAACTATACATGTGTTAGTGCCCAAAATGATTCTACTGTAAAGCTCTTACTCTTAGTGAATTTGTGATTAACCTCTACAACCAATCTGCATCAGAGTTATTATTCTCCAGCATTTCTTACTACCAGCACGATCTGCTGCTGAGATGGGTCACAAAATGGCTCAACAAATCTGCTTGGATCTCAGCAGGAGGAAGGCACCGATGATTATCTTCTATTCCTGTGTTAACCTTAATAGCTCTCTTTACCAATAACACAAATTACAAAGATAGACCAATTCAATTTAAAGCGCTTTCTTAATACATTAGTGCCTCCTTTTTTGTTTTAATTAAACAGCATACCATGGCTTATCTACTTTATGTGATGTTCCGGGCAGAACACTGCCATCAGCGGCTACTATCCATAAAGTGTAAGCATTTCCGTTTCCTAGTAATGCCAAGAAAATTGAGTGTGCAGACTGTTGAGCTGAATTGATTTTTTTCTATTGAGCTGGTCAAAAGCAACGACAATACATTATCAAAACAATGTGCATAGAAGCGCGCTGTAACACTGAAGAGAATATATGGCCTTGAATGAAGGTTATATATAGAAGAATGCAAGGCTTGCATTCTTGTTTGAATTATTTTAAAATCATTGATTTTTTTTTTCTTAGTAAAAAGTTCTAAGCCATAGATTTATGTATCATGTCTACATCATGTATCAATTGCATATCTATTTTTAACAGCAAGCAACTAAAAAAATACTGAAACACTGTAAACTTGGCAAAATGTTACCTTTACAAAGAACACACAATGGTATTCAGCTTACAAACATTGTATATAGCCTTAAGCTAGAGCTCCAGCAAAAACATTTTTTAGCTCTGGATAGCATAAGGAAGGGTTAGAACCTGTACTTTGGGGGGTCATGCCACAAATCGGCAAGCATACACATACATTCAAGACAATGCTCAAGTTCTATTAGTATTAGGTTGCCATCAAATCAACATTTCAGTTGGTGAGCACATAGAGGAAAAAGCTTAATTGTACCAATTCCCAGCACCATAAGATTTGGCTTCCATTATTATTAAATAGGCTTGAAGACTAGGGCAATCCTTTTGTGGATTGTTCCTCGAGTCAGGCTTATAGCCGCTAATAAGAAAAGCCATGACTTTTTTAATGGAAAAGGTAAAGATAATGATCCTACAATTGTTCTTACATTTAGTTAGATATACTATAATACTGCTGCTAAAAATAATTTACCTACGGTATGTTACCTGAAAATATTTATGTATTCTTGTATTTATATAGTAAATATAATTTAAAAGGAGTACTAAAGTCAAATTCATTATATTAGGTATTAATACAGATCATTAAACACTGATTCAAAATACTGTACTATTATTATTGGTATATATTTTATCATACTTTGAAAATGTGTGCATATACTCCGTCCATTCTTGTAGCCTCAGCTGCTGTTTTCATGGGTTACTGGCTGTTTGTCCAGCAGGATGGGGGGGGGGCATTGGTGCTTGATTACATTCTATCAGACCTACTTCTGAAACTGTAAGCAAGCAACTGAGCAGCACGGCACAGCTAAAGTCTGTACCATTTAATGGACAGCATGGAGGAACATGCTCATTTAACCACTTCCTACCCAAAAACGTCATATGACGTCTTTAACTTTCAGTGGGAATATCTGAATAAAGACTGCAGCTATAGGCATCATTCAAATATCATCGTTTTCAGCCGGCGATTCTGTGCCCCATAAGAATGATCATAGCGGCAGTTTTGCCACTTGATCGTTCTTACAGGCGACGGGAGGGGACACGGAGGGGACACCCCCCCTCCTGCCGCCATCCGATGCTTCTCTGCACTCTCCCGTGCCATCGGGGACCCAGAGAAAGAATTCGGCCGTCGCCGGGTGACGACCATAGAGATTACTCTATGACCGGCAGAGGCCCGGTCGCGACATTATGACGTCACGTCCGGGCCGCAGATGTAAACAAAGCTGCGATTGTGGCTGGTGAGCATGAGATTGTGGATTTTTGTCCCCGATCTCATGCTTTCCAGCCTGGAGGAGAGATGCAGGGTCTTATTGACCATGCAGCTTTCCATAAAGAGGACCTGTCACAAACCAATCCTATTACAAGGGATGTTTACATTCCTTGTAATAGGAATAAAAGTGATAAAAAATATATAAAAGAGTAAAAAAAAAAAAAAAATATATATATATATATATATATATATATATATATATATATATATATATATACATATATATAAAATATAAAAGTGTTAAAATAAAAAAATATAAAGTAAAATATAAATAAAAATGGAAAACCTCCTTGTCCCCGGTAGCTCACGCTCAGAAGAGAATGCACATGTAAGTCCCGCCCACATATGTAAACGCTGGCAAACCACATATGTAAGGTATCGCCGTGTGCATTAGAGCGCAAGCAACAATTCTAGCACTAGACCTCCTCTGTAACTCTAAACATGTAACCAGTAAAAAAATGTAAGCGTCACCTATGGAGATTTTTAAGTAACGGAGTTTGGCGTCATTCCATGAGTGTGTGCAATTTTAAAGCGTAACATGTTGGGTATCTATTTACTTGACATAACATCACAAAAAAATTGGGATAACTTTAGTGTTTTGTTATTTTTTTAAATCATGATAGTTTTTTCTTTCATAAAAACACGTTTGAAAAATTGTTGCGCAAATACCGTGCGAGATAAAAGTTGCAGTGACCACCATTTTATTCCCTATATATATGATTTTTACATGTAGGAGAGGAGTGCCACAATAGGCTCGGTATCAAAGTGGTTAAAGGGTTGCCCAGGATGTGTTAATTCACTAGGGTTCAGTCCTGACCTCCACAGTAGTACAATGCGCCTTAAGATTTTCCTCACATCTACCATTTTTAACAGTATCCAAACAACCGTGTTCACCACAGTGAGAGAAGATACCTCCCAACAGTTAACCAGTTCCCGACCGGCGCACGCCGATGTATGTCGGCAGAATGGCACGGGCAGGCATATTGGCATACGGTGACGTCCAATCTTCAATGCCGCCCTGCCAACGCGAGCGCGCCACCGGCGGCGTGCTTGCGTGCCGGTCGGGACCCCCGTGAGTCCGGTTGCGGGTTCCGTGGACTCGATCGCCGCGGGCATACCCACGATCGTCTCACAGGGCAGCTGAATGGAGGAAATGCAGTGTAAACAGCATTTCCCCATTCTGCCTAGCAACTAGGGATGCTGATCTCTGCTCCATGTGATTGGAGCAGAGATCAGTGAAAGCCCAGCCCCCACACAGTTAGTAACATACCCCTAGGAACACTTAACCCCTACCCTGCCACCCACTGGTTAACCCCTTCACTGCCAGTGTCATTTACACAGGAATCACTGCATTTATATAGCAGTGATTACTGTATAAATGACAATGGTCCCAAAAATGTGTCAAAAATGTCCGATGTGTCTGCCGCAATGTCGCAGTCACAAAAAAAAACGCTGATCGCCACTATTACTAGTAAAAAAAAAAAAATTATTAATAAAAATGCCATAAAACTATCCCTATTTTGTAAACGCTATAACTTTTGCGCAAACCAATCAATAATCGCTTATTGTGATTTTTTTTTTACCAAAAATATGTAGAAGAATACGTATCGGCCTAAACTGAGGGAAAAAAAGTTTTTTTATATATTTTTGGGGGATATTTATTATGACAAAAAGTAAAAAAAAAATGAGTTTTTTTTTAAATTGTCGCTCTATTTTTGTTTATAGTGCAAAAAATAAAAACCGCAGGGGTGATCAAATACCACCAAAAGAAAGCTCTATTTGTGGGAAAAAAAGACATCAATTTTGTTTGGGGGCCATGTCGCACGACCGCACAATTGTCAGTTAAAGCGACACAGTGCAGAATCGCAAAACCAGCAAAATGGTCCGGTCTGTAAGTGGTTAAGCAGTAAGAATACATTAGGTGAAAACTGATGCTGCAGACATATAGTACAGACAAATAGTGCGGGCGGACAAGCTATTCAAGTCAATACTTTATTCTACTAGCACAATACATGGTGTCATCAAGTAAATAACAGTGATGAAGCCTCAAGGTTAAACTTAGTCAGGCTTTTAAAACACTGTAAAAGGTAATATATGATGAATGTTTGTAACCACTTGACTTCTTGAAGATTTACCCCCCTTCATAACCAGACCTTTTTTTTTCGATACATGCGTGTTATTTTAACTTACAAATACATGGTCGTGAGATGCTTTATCCAAATAAAATTTATGAAATTTCTTCCCCACAAATAGAGCTTTCTTTTTGGTATTTGATTACCAAAAAGACAATTTAATAAATAAAAAGAAAAACAATATTTTGTACTTTCTGCTATAAAACAAATGCTATAAAAAAAATCGAATTTCTTCATAAATTTAGGCCAATATGCTACATGTTTTTGGTAAAAAATCTCAATAAGCATATATTAATTGGTTTACGTGAACACTACAGTGTCTATAAACGATGAGATATATTTATGGAATTTTTATGTATTTATTTATTTTTTACTAGTTATTGGTGACTTATATTGGACTGCGATGTTGAGGCGGACTATCTGAAACTGACACTTTTGATACTTTGCGGGAACTAGCCACACTAATACAGTGATCAGCACTAAAAATATGCATTGTCACTATACTAATGACACTGGCTGGGAAGGGGTTAAACATCTGGGGTGGTCAAATGGTTAACTGTGTGCCTAGCCAGTGTTTTTGTGTACACAGTGTGCTGCTTTCACTAGAAGAAGATATCGATTTTAGTCTCTTTAGTCCCCAGGATCAGTCCCTTCCCCCCTATCAGAACTGAGATAAGCCTTGTTTACCTAGGCACCTCAGTTTCCGGTGTTTTATTAAAGATTGGTGGGTGAAGGAGGACATTGAATCCTTGGTACCCACAGATCGTCTTCTGCTATAAATTATCACAGTAGAATCGGCCCACGGTCGGCGTGCATGTAGCATCACGTTCATATACCTGATCCTGCACACAGCTGCCACCCTGTAGCAGTAAAAGTGCAATAGGACAGTCAGCAAAGTGGTTAAATATCCCTTTACCCCCTACCACAAAGCTACTAAATTATTTCACTTAATAAACTTATAGCGCTAAATGTGTAATGACTGGACATACACTGAAAAATCTGATTATTCTGAAGCAACTAAGCCTCAGATCATCATTGTTTTACTTATCATACATCTCCACTATTTAAGTATCTGTTCATAGTTGCTTTCCTATTGCAATCTAGCAGCTTTCCAAAGCTGACGTGGTAATATCCATTTTGGCTATTTGCATATGCATATAATACATACATACATACAGTGCCTTGCAAAAGTATTCACCCCCCTTGGCTTTTTACCTATTTTGTTACATTACAGCCTTTAGTTCAATGTTTTTTTTTTCATCTGAATTATATGTGATGGACCAGAACACCATAGTCTAAATTGGTAAAGTAAAATTAGAAAAATATATACATAAAACTATTTTTCAGAAATAAAAAAAATGATAATTGGCATGTGCATATGTATTCACCCCCTTTGTTATGAAGCCCATAAAAAGCTCTGGTGCAACCAATTACCTTCAGAAGTCACATAATTAGTGAAATGATGTCCACCTGTGTGCAATCTAAGTGTCACATGATTTTCATGACATATACACACCTTTTTGAAAGGCCCCAGAGGCTGCAACACCTAAGCAAGAGGCACCACTAACCAGACACTGCCATGAAGACCAAGGAACTCTCCAAACAAGTAAGAGACAATGTTGTTGAGAAGTATAAGTCAGGGTTAGGTTATAAAAAAATATCCAAATCTCTGATGATCACTAGGAGTACCATCAAATCTATCATAACCAAATGGAAAGAACATGGCACAACAGCAAACCTGCCAAGAGACGGCTGCACCCACCAAAACTCACGGACCAGGCAAGGAAGGCATTAATCAGAGAGGCAGGACATAGACCTAAGGTAACCCTGGAGGAGCTGCAGCAGAGACTGTGTATGTGTACACAGGACGACAATAAGCCGTACGCGCCATAGAGCTGGGCTTTATGGTAGAGTGGTCAGAAGAAAGCCATTACTTTCAGCAAAAAACAAAATGGCACATTTTGAGTTTGCGAAAAGGCATATGGGGGACTCCCAAAATGTATGGAGGAAAGTGCTCTGGTCTGATGAGACTAAAATTGAACTTTTTGGCCATCAAAGAAAACACTATGTCTGGGGCAAACCTAACACATCACATCACCCAAAGAACACCACCCACAGTGAAACATGGTGGTGGCAGCATCATGTTGTAGGGATGTCTTTCAGCAGTCAGGACTAGGAAACTGGTCAGAGTTGAGGGAAAGATGGATGATGCTAAATACAGGGATATTCTTGAGCAAAATCTGTACCACTCTGTGTGTGATTTGAGGCTAGGACGGAGGTTCCCCTTCCAGCAGGACAATGACCCCAAACATGCTGCAAAAGCAACACTTGAGTGGCTTAAAGGGAAACATGTTAATGTTTTGGAATAGCCTAGTCAAGCCGAGACCTCAATTCCCATAGAAAATCCCAGTGGTAAGATGTGGCAAGCTCATAGAGACTTATCCAAAGTGACTTGAAGCTGTGATAGCCACAAAAGATGGCTCAACAAAGTATTGACTTTAGGGGGGTGAATAGTTATGCACATTGACATTTTCTGTTATTTTGTCCTATTTGTTGTTTGCTTCACAATAAAAAAAATAATCTTCTAAGTTGTGGGCATTTTCTGTAAATTAAATGATGCAAATCCTCAAACAATCCATGTTAATTCCAGGTTGTGAGGCAACAAAACATGAAAAATGCCAAGGGGGGTAAATACTTTTGCAAGGCACCGTAGATACACAATATACATATAATTAGTACTTATTTTTCCCCAAAACGTTTAGATGTGATAATGAAGAACCGACTTCTGCACCTAGAGAAATCTCCTCAGATTGCTCTATTATATCCATATCCATCTGAAACATCTGTCCACTGAGTTAAAAGGAAAATAAATCCAATAGTTTGGTTATTTAAGATGGTCTAGAGGCTGAATTGAACAAGTTACGCCAGACTGTCTTAACCTTTATTCAAAGAGCATTGTGATGTGAAGACAAGAATTCACTACGCTTCTGTGGTTGGAAGCCTCTACCACATTTGTCATAATCAGCAGTAGAAGATACTGCTCATCAATAAAGGTCATAGGGACCTTCAGAAACGTCACTCCCTAGGGTGAACTAATAAGGCTGTCTACACTACTTAAACATAAACACAAAATATTCAGAATAGTTGGTTAAAAAGTAACTGTTTCAAAAGAAATATAAGATCACATATATGTGTAGATACAAGATAAGCTTACATAATAAAATATAGTATTTTAATAAGCATTTATTTGCATTTGCAAAAACTGCAAAAGCTTATGAAATTATAAGGTATTCTCCTATACAGTATGCAAGAAAAAAAGAGATTTATTTCTGTCCTATGAAAGAAAATATGTTTAGTTAGTTAAAGTGTTACTAAACCCTGCATTCAATATATCTGGTCTCCCATAGTACACACAACATGGAAATGCAATTATTTTAAATATAAACAGATAAATTCCTTTTCTCATCAGTAGTATCATAGCAGTCTTGTGATTTCTAGCAGTGTCCTACTGATAACTGGTTAAAGCTTGTAGATGTAGTTTATATTCTCCTCTGACTGTCCTGCATGACTCCTGACCTGCTGTCTGGACAGTGCTGGCCCTGTGCTGATCACATGAACCCTCCCAAAAAAAAAAAACTGTCTAGTAAGACTGAGCATGTGCAGAGTGCCTCCTAGGGCTCTGTTCTATCAGCAGATGGATTGGGGACAGTAAACGAAGGGGAGGATCAGAGAAGACAGGATCAAACAGCCTTTTTACACAATTTGGAGGTTTAACCCCTTATGTTCCACAGTGACTATAACAAGCATGCTTTACTGCATATACAGACTGATTTTACTGGCGTGGGTTTAGTAACACTTTAATGTTAACTATAGCAGATTTTTTTTCTGCCTGTATATATCAAGGAAAAGGACTCCAAATGGCAAGAATTTTCTCCAAACTCTACCTCACAACAGAGTCTTATTTATCTTGCTGAAGGAGTCAATCAAGTCCTTAATATTTTCTGTCATTTAATAAAGAAAATTTGTCAACAGAACGAGTATGACCACACCATACTAAACAGATCGGTAAACCTTGTGCGAAGATTTTGTTTTAGGAGTCCTTGTGAGTGATAAGATGCCAGTGGGTAATTCTGCCTGTCAAAGCCAACTCAGAGCCAAAATGTCAGTTTTTGGCAGAATGACCTTTTAAGAAAATCAGATTTGCAGAGAAAATACTATAAATAATTATGTTAGATGTTAATGTTTATGGCAAAGAGAAACTGATTTATCTGGGTTTTGAAAGTAGTTAACCGCTTGCTGACCGCGCTACAGCTGAATGACGGCTACAGAGAGGCTCAATAACTCTGGGAGGGCGTACATTGACGTCCTCCCAGAATCGCGCTCCCCCTGGGGTGTGCACCCGGGTATATACGTGGATCGTGGTTAATGGCCGCTGATAGCGGCCATTTATGATGTGATCACTCCGTCAAATGACGGAGCGATCACTTGTAAACAAACCATCGTCATGTCTGGTTTCTCTCTCCCCTCTCTGTACCAATTGGTACAGTGTGAGCGGAGAGGGGAGAGATCAGGTGCAGATTGTAGTGCCCACAGTGCTGACCTGTGACAATTTCTGCCTTATCCAGCCATCCATCCATCCTCAGCAATCCCCATCCATCCATACTCCGCAATACTTATCCATCCATCAATACTCAGCAATACTCACCCATCCATCCATCCTCAGCAATACTCATCCATCCACCCATACTCATCCATCCATCCATACTCAGCAATACTCATCCATCCATCCATACTCAGCAATACTCATCCATGCTCTGCCACCCCCATCCATATCCAGCCGTACTCAGCTGTACCCAGCCATACTCAGCCATACCCAGCAGCACCCAGCCGTACTCAGCCATACCCAGATGTATCCAGCTGTACTCAGCTGTACCCAGCCGTACTCAGCCATACTCATTTATGCTCAGCCATCCCCATCCACGGCTCATTCATCCCCATTCATGCTCATCCATGCCACATCCATTCTCATCCATGCCACATCCATTCTCATCCATGCCACTACAGTGCCTCACAAAAGTGTAATAGGTAGTCAAATTAGATTTGACATTTATGCCCGTAGAACGCCTGATGGTGCTCCCTGCATGTTGGGCCTCTCTATGTGGCCTGGCTGTGTAAAAGTCTCACACATGTGGTATCGCTGTACTCAGGAGGAGTAGGAGAATCTATTTTGGGGTGTAATTTTTGGTATGTACATACTATGTGTTAGAAATATTGTATAAATGAACAACTTTGTGTAAAGAAAAATGCATTTTTATTTTCTTTACACATTTTCCCAAAAACTTGAAGAAAAAAATGACACATTCAAAAGACTCATTATGCCTCATAGATTATACATTGGGTTGTTTTCTTTGCAAAATGGGGTCATTTTTTTTTGACGTTTTCATTGTCCTGGTGCTATGTGTAATTTATGCTCCAAGAACGCCTGATGGTACTCCCTGCATGTTGAGCCTCTGTTTGTGGCCACGGTGTGTAAAAGTCTCACACATGTGGTATCACTGTACTCAGGAGGAGTAGCAGAATGTGTTTTGGGGTGTAATTTATCCTATGCATATGCTGTGTGTGAGAAATAACTAGCTAATATAAATATATATAGCTAATATAACAATTTTGTGAGAAAAAAAAATATTGATTTTGCAAAGAATTGTGGGAAAAAAAATTACAACTTCAAAAAATGCACCATGCCTCTTACTAAATACCTTGGAATGTCTACTTTCCAAAAAGGGGTCATTGGGGGGTATCTGTACTTTCCTGGCTTGTTGTGGTCTCAAGAAATAAGATAAGAAGCTTGTGGACTCTATAACTTTCACAAAGACCAAATAATATCCACCAATTTGGGTTATTTTTTACCAAAGATATGTAGCAGTATAAATTTTGGCCAAAATTTATGAAGAAAAATTTACCAAGCTTATATTTTAATTTTATAACAGAAACAAAGAAAAATTATTTTTTTTACAGAATTTGGGGTCTTTTTTCTTTTATAGATCAAAAAAAAAAAAAAACAGCAGTGATTAAATATCACCAAAAAAAAGCTCTATTTGTGTGGAAAAAGTATAAAAATTTCATATAGGTACAGTGTTGCATGACTGAGTAATAGTCAGGATGTGTAAAAAGTCCTAGATGAACAAATAAGACATGTGTCCTCTACGGGTTCCTTTTTTCTTGTTTTAACTTCCTTATATCACATAACATTTATACCATGTTGGAACATTTCATATAGGTGGCTACCATTTAATAGACATGTGCGATTAGTTTCGTACAAATCCAAAAATTCGTACGGATTTACGTAAATTTGTACATTCAGGAAGATCCGAAATACAAATTGCTATGCTTCCGAATTCTGTACAAAATACAAACTTTAATTTAAGAATTTCAGATCCAAATTCCTAGCGAACATTTGTAATTGTTACAAAAAGTTAACGAACCTAAAAGTTAAAACCACAGGAAGTCAGCACAGCACAGGGAAGGTGGGAGCCCCTCATAATGATAAATTCATCATAATGAACATTCGTAATGGTTACGAAAAGTTAACAAACCTAAAATTCGTATTTCATATGAAATTTCGGACACAAATTAGGAAATATGAATTAATTCTAAAACAGAACGGAATGAATCTAAACAAATGTATTGATGGCGCACATGTCTACCATTTAATTAAATGGCTGCACCTGGTTACTTTAATTAGGGAATGTCTCATTTTTTTCTAGCCTTTGCTGTCAGTCTAATCTTTTTTTGAAGGTAACATTATCAGAGAAGACAAGGTATACTACAAAGCACACAATAATCTGTATGATGGATCCACTGAAATTGGTACAGTGGGAGGCATGGAGGATGTACAGA
The DNA here is from genome assembly GCF_037356315.1 of Lithobates pipiens. Lineage (NCBI taxonomy): Eukaryota > Metazoa > Chordata > Amphibia > Anura > Ranidae > Lithobates > Lithobates pipiens. The sequence continues at coordinate 377,889,799 of NW_027507748.1, read as the reverse complement.
CGAGTCTGATGAGGATGACATGTGACATACACTGCCGATTCTCAACATGTAATATGTCTATGTTCAGGGAAACTTATGGTGGGTTAAAGGGTTTTATTTGTTAAAAAAAAAAATCCTCAGATCACTCTTTTGAAATGCAATAAATACTACATCATATGACCATTTCAGTACACAGTGCTGCCTGGAGCCACCTTCCCATATCCTGAGTACTTCAGACATGTCTAATCGAAAGAGTGGAGATTAATTACACCTGCCTGACATCCTTAGAAATGTGAAGAGCCTAGTCTATTGATTTTTCGCTTTGCGATCTTTACAGAAGGAAGAGGCAGGGCATTGCAAGACACGAATAATATTTATACTCAGAGTACATGCAAAACAGTGATTTTGTATGTCATTCTTTAACAAATTGCATATTACATCCATAAAGACATCTGAATGAAAACAATAATAAAAATGAAAGTAAGTGAGCATCAAGAAGGGAACAGCACACTGCATATAATGCCACCTAACTCAGAAGCAAAAACAATTACTATGATGTGCTTATTGCTTATCACAAACAGAACTGTTTATGAGCATACAGACCAATCAAAATCAGCAGCTTGTCGTTTTAATGTTAGAGAAGGAAAAATAAGTTCAATCAGATATTGTATTTTGTTTAACCTCCTCTTCATATAAGAAAAACTTGTATATGGGTAGGGGATGAGTATTATATATGCACCACATCCTTAAATTCCTTAAAGCAGTTACATCATAGCATAGGATTTTTTAGGTGCATAAATCATAAAGTATACTTTTTGTATAAAATCATGTAACAATTTTGTCTCAAAATTAAAAACATAATAAAATCAAACATATTTGATTGTTATTACAAGAGGTCTCTTTGCCTTTATTTCCTAATAGCTACACAGGCTTTGTTTGCTCAACATGTTTTGCAATAAACAACTTCCTCAGGAGATGTGTTGTTGATCTATTTAAGCCATCCAAAACCAACAGTTAACTTTTTACCCAAACAGACTTTGTATTTTACTGCATTTATAGATATGGTAGAGACATAGTTACATATATAGTTACATAGTATGTGAAGTTGAAAAAAGTCCATCAAGTCCAACCTATGTGTGTGATTATGTCAGTATTACATTGTATATCCCTGTATGTTGTGGTCGTTCAGGTGCTTATCTAATAGTTTTTTGAAACTATCGATGCTCCTCGCTGATACCACCGCCTGTGGAAAGGAATTCCACATCCTTGCCGCTCTTACAGTAAAGAACCCTCTACGTAGTTTAAGGTTAAACTTATTTTCTTCTAATTTTGATGAGTGGCCATGTGTCTTGGTAAACTCCCTTCCATTAAAACATTTTATTCCTATTGTGGGGTCACCAATACGATATTTGTAAATTGCTCTGGAGCCATGTGATAATCTTTAATGCTTTGCCACAATTCTCCAATATGGGACTGGATTATAGAGAGCAGACTGATGCCCCCTGGTGTTCATTGTATTTAAGTCTCTCCTGGTCTTTTTGTCCCTCCTACGGTCACTAAATATCCACTTCAGAGCTACTACTGTGGACATTTCTATATATCAACATATAGGATAATGAACCGCGCTAGTCATCTATCCAACAATCAGTGAAAAGAAAAATAGGTGCAAGCACGCTAGGTGATATCTACCTTAGCAACAAATATCTATAAAACAATTTGCTTGGGCTTCAGTGAAATAAAGTGCTTGTTGTGCATATACTAAATAAAGTAGAGAATAGAAATTAAATCAAAATATATGAGGAAAAATTAAAATAATGTCCACTAATAACCCAAAGTCTACTTATCAGTGACAATATTTTACTTGAGGAACACAATAGGATAGTGCATCCCACACCAGTAAAGTAACCCATCACCAAGGGTAGTTTTACAAGGGCTTACCAGAATTTCATGGCCCTCTAATAAAAAAATAAAGTTCATAAATCGTATGAGTTAATATCCCTGGCAGGCTTCAAGTTAAAAACCAACTTGATTGTAAATCAAGCCCAGGAATACTCAAAGTTGTTCAACTGCTTCCACATAAAGCCCAAAAGAAATCTCAATAGCCATTTCACAGGGCACTCGGTTAACTATGGTAGCAGATATCCATATGCCTATACTCAGAGGAAACACAAAAGGAGACCCCTGCTCCACATAGTGTAAATCAGTTACCACTATTTTATTACAAAATAAAATTGCACTCACATGTAAAAAGGTAAAATACAGTGCTGTAAAAACACATTGATCCAAATCGTCTTGGGGACACATCAGGTGCGCAATGACGTCACGTGCACCGGAAGTGTCCCCAAGACAAGATTTGGATTGATGTGTTTGTACAGAGCTGTATTTTAACTTTTTTACATGTGAGTGCAATTTTAGTTTTTATGCACCTCCTGCCCGCGCCGATCCCAGCCCCTTACCACAAGATCAGCTGTCAGACATTGACAGCTGATCACAGGATGTAAAAAGAAGATCGGTAATCGTTTTTTCCCCTCACACTGACAGCGTAAGGGAAAAAAAAGCTGATCATGGCTTCTGTCAGAGGGACATGGGTCCCTCACACAGAGAGCCCCCGCTGCCTTATCTGTGCCCACCCAGTACCACCTCCTGCCAGTGCCCACTAGTGCCACCTAGCAGTACCCACCAGTGCCCACAGTGCCACCTGCCTTTGCTCACCAGTACCACCTATCAATGCACACCAGTGCTGCCAATCAATGCCCATCAGTGCCTCATCATCAGTAACACTGATCAGTGCTGCCTACCGGTGCCCATCAGTGCCACCTATCAGTGCTCTTCAGTGCTGCCCATCAGTGCCGCCTCATCAGTGCCCATCAGTGCTGTCTATCAGTGCCCATCAGTTACACCTCATCGGTACCCATTAGTGCCCATCAGTGCAGCCAATCAGTGCCAATCAGTGCCCACCAGTGCAGCCTCATCAGCGCACATCAATGAATGAGAAAAATTATCTGTTTTAAAAAACAAAATCCCAGCAGTGATTAAATAACACCAAAAGAAAGCTCTATTTGAAAAAATATATAAAAATGTAATTTGGGTTCAAAGTGTGACAGCGCAGAAAGCTAAAAATTGGCCTGGGCAGGAAGGAGGTATAAGTGCCCAGTAGGCAAGTGGTTAATAAAATAGTAGTAACTGATTTACACTATGTGCAGCATGGGTCTCCTTTTGTGTTTCCCCAGAGTGTTACATCATTGACAAAATATGGCCATGACAGTCCAGACTTTTCACTAACTGAATATATTTGGTGCATTCTGAATCAAAAAATATGACAAAGACCCAGGACTATTGAGCAGTTAAAATCCTACATCAGGCAAGAATATGACAACATTCCTCTCCCAAAATTCCAGAAGCTGTTCTCCTTAGTTTTCAGTTATTTACAGAATGCTGTTAAAAGAGGAGATGCTACTCTGTGGTAAACATGGCCCTGTCTCGACATTTTTTCAGATGTGTCGCTGGCATAAATTTCAAAACTACCTTATTTTTTTTTCTTAAAGTGGTACCTTTTCTCAGTTTAAACTTTTGATATGTTTTCTATTATCTACTGTTAATAAAATATGGGTTAATGAGATTTTCAAATCATTGCATTTAGTGTTTATGTAGATTTTACACAGCATTACAACTTTTCTGCACTTTGAGTTATACTGTGTGTCCTTGAGAAGTATAGATCTTATTAACTGAAGGTAAGAAAATAACTGTCATAGGGAGAAACTTAATTTTTTTACACTGTACAACACAAATGCTTTAACACTGCATAATTTAAGGAAAAACGTGTGAATACTGCTGGAACACTGTCTTTGGAATTACCTTGTCCAAAACACCAAGGGTTATCTGCAAAAAGTCATGAAATATTAAAGTAAACCAACCCCAGCCTTACCTTTAGCCTTGTGTAGTTTCACATGCTCTTCTCCTGTACTGAAATAAGTTATTCTGACTTTACTGCAGTGTGTTGGTATTCAAGGGATTAAAAGAAGCTCATGGTTGCTGCCGTGAGCTTGGTATAGCTTTATAGAGTTAACATTGGGCGTTCAGGTAAAATGATCTGGGAAGCTCTAGAGATAACGTTTATAGGGCTCTGAAGTTGCAGACTTCTACCCACTAAACAGTAAACTATTCTGACATTGAGACCATTTATTCCCTGATACCCCCTGCAAATAATAAAGCAATGTGTATTAGATCACTTTTGGGTTCAGAGAGGTCATACCCCGGATACTGTAGCTTGGGTAGCAGCTAATGAAGCATGATCTCTGTTAGCTGCTGTGGATAGCAGGGAAGATATCAGGGTTCTAATAGACCCCTGATGTCTTCATAAAGAGGACCTGCCACCTGCACATGCTATCACATAGAGGGGGTGTTTGCCCCCTTGTAATAGCGATAAAGTTAGAAAAAAAAACATTTTTACAAAGTTTTGAAATAATAATATTAAAATAATTTGAAATAATTTAAAAGCACCCCTGTCACCCCCCACTGGAAACATGCAGCATAAGGCGCACATGTAAAAATGAATTGCAACACACATGAGATATCACTACGAATGTCAGAATGAGAACAATAATTCTCGGCCCATCATTTTTATGACTTCATGGACACATGTCATTTTAAGGCTTGACATGTTTGGTATTTATTTACTGGATGCCACCCAATCTTTTAATATTTAACAAAAGTTGGGTATAACATTGCGTTTGCCCTAAAATTTATTTTAGTGTATTCTTCCTGAAATTATGCATTTGATCAACAGCTGGGTAATTACCAGAATTTGTGTAATATGTTTACTGCCTTTGACTGCATGTTCCACCCGGATATTTTTCTTTCCTTTTGTTCACCCATTCTGCTGCACTACATTAAATACTAATCACAATGCATGTGATTAATAAAATCGCTGTTTAAATCATGTGTCTTTAATTCACTCATGTTTGTTTTCTGCATTGCTGAGCGCTTCCATTTTCACTGTGGGCACGTGAAGCCCACTAGGACTCTGTTCTGCTGGATACCCAGTATGCACCTCCCGATCTCGCAATAACGCAATGCAATCCTGTGGCGATGCCCACTGACTCCTGGATACGATTACAAACATTTCCCAGGAGCCGAGGCGCTGCAACATATGGCGTACAGCGCCACAGCTGAGAAGAGGCAGATTACAAGGGACACCCTAGCAGCAAGGCACACACAGTACGTTAAAAAAAAATCATGCTAAATGTTGTTATACTTGCAGCAAGGGACTCTTTCAGATCAAGATTAAAATATGGGTGGAACTCAATTGGATACTGCATTATGGCCACTAGATGGAGCTGGCAAATATAGAAAGTAAACATATTACACAAATTAAGATTATGTTATTCGTGACAGCTGTACAAATGCTTGATAGATTCACATAGCATTTTTTTTTTAGATAGGGACCTTAGGGTCAAGTTTTGATTAAAAAAAATAGAGAAAAGGTGTATTTGTTGTCCATAGCAGAAAATTACTGTTTATTGTAGGGGTGCACAGAATGTTTTTTTTGTTCCCGAAACCAACACCGAAAATGAAAAATACACTAGGCCGAAAACCGAAACCGATACAGAAACAGCACCGATACCGAAAGTGACTGTTTTTAAAAATATTTTTATACAGGAGATGGTCAGAAACTGCAGAGATGGTACAGAAGATGTTCAGAGACTGCAGAGATGGTACAGGAGATGGTCAGAGACTGAGGACATGGTACAGGAGATTGGCAGAGACTGCGAACATGGTACAGGACATGGTCAGAGACTGAGGACATGGTAGAGGAGATGGTCAGAGACTGGGGACATGGTACAGGAGATGGTCAGAGACAGAGGACATGGTAGGGGAGATGGTCAGAGACTGCGAACATGGTACAGGAGATGGTCAGAGACTGGGGACATGGTAGAGGAGATGGTCAGAGACTGGGGACATGGTAGAGGAGATGGTCAGAGACTGGGGACATGGTACAGGAGATGGTCAGAGACTGGGGACATGGTCAGAGAGTCAGAGACTGCGGACATGATACAAGAGATCAATGCAGCCTCACCAGTGCCCATCAATGCAGCCAGCCAGTGTCCCCAGTAGTGCAGCCAGTGTCCCCAGTAGTGTAGCTAGTGTCACCAGTAGTGAAGTCATTGTCCCCAGTGCAGCCATCCAGTGTCCCCAGTAGTGCAGCTAGTGTCCCCATTGCAGCCAGTGTCCCCAGTAGTTCAGCCAGTGTCCCCATTGCAGTCAGTGTCCCCAGTAATGCTGCCTGTGTAGTGTGTCCCCATTGCAGCCTGTGTCACCATTGCAGCCAGTGTGCCCAGTAGTGCAGCCTGTGTCCCCAGTAGTGCAGCCTGTGTCCCCATTGCAGCCTGTGAAGGGAGAGGAGAGCCGCCACGGCTGCCTGTTTGATTACAGCACCGGGAACATCACAACTTCCATTTCAATAGCTGTGTGTTCCCTGCTGCGTGCCATCCCATACAGCCCCTCCCCTTGTCCGGGCACTTTGATAGACAACTCCCCTGTCCAATCCTGGGACGGGTGATCTGTCTATCAAAGTTTCCCAGACAAGGGAGAGGGGCTGTATGTGACGGTGCGCAGTGGGAAACACACAGCTATTGAAATGAAAGCTGTGATGTTTCTGGCGCTGTAATCAAACAGGCAGTGGCTCTCCTCTCTTCTATTATATAGGAAGCCTCCCTGATAGGCGGCACCAGGGGTGGGGTTTTTCTATCATTTTAATGCATTCAATTAATTTCATTAATGCTACATTTAGTTTGACAGATATGTCACATTACAGAAGTGTACGTTTTCCATTTTTTTGTTTGCATCCATAAAATGTCCATGAGTCACTTCACAGTGACTAAAGTAACCAAGTTAGTTATCAATGAAAAACAAGTCTCATCTGTGTTTTGAAGATTGGTCTATGATTTATAATAGGTACTAGAGTTTTGACATTTTCATTTTATTACTATAACAAATGCTATACTTTAAACGTTGCACTGTATTAGCACATACAAACCAATATTGATATATATATATATATATATTTTTGTATAATCCAGTTTTATTGATTTTCAGGAATAACAAATATAGTAATACAAAAAGTAATAATGACAAGCATGTTCATATGACTATATAAACATAATCTAACAAGTGGGCATATCAAACTTATCAGAAGAACATGGGTACCACAAGTTCATATATCTGATCCGCAGTTATGATGCTATAGCATGTCAGGGCATCACAGAAAAAAAATAGAAGAAAAAAGTAGATAAGGAAAACAAAACATAACCTAGTAAATAGAATCCGGGTATAAGATGTAAGAGATAGGGATGAGTAAAATTGAACACATATGCGGTTGCCCCAATATTGATATCTAATTTAATTTTGCTTTAGAACACCTGATGGTGGGAACTGATTTCACTGCATGACATACCCTTGGTGTGGTCCTCGGGATTCCTTAACCGATGACAGCAGGCGCACGAGACCAATAAAAGTACCAAACATTACTTCCAGAGGCAAGTGTTATAATGAAACATCCTACGAGGTATTGTTTACTTGTAAATTGTCCGTTAAAGCAATTTCATTCTATTTAAAATCAAACCTATAACAGAAAGTTACTTTTCAATGTGTCACCATTTCCCTATCAGATCCCATGTGCAGTTTGAATTCTACATCTATAGCAATCCACAGCTGTACAGGTATGAATGAAAAAATGGAAAGTCCATCTGCACAGCCTGATCAGAGCCTTTAATACTCTTAGTGAGCTGTCAATCAAGTTGATGTAATGGAGTGGGTGGATACCAACACAAAGTATGAGGTGTAATCTACTGGTTTGCTGATAATCTGTACTTACATTTTAAGCAAGGTAGATAAAAAGAGTGAACCGTTTGCATGTTGTAATTTCAGCTGATTCTCATTTTAAAACAGCCTGCATTTTAATTGGTAAAGACTTTTTATTCTTACTAGCTCCTGTGATCAGTACTGTTTGTTTTGTAGTCTCTTTTCAAATCTAGTGAGAAATGTAAAAAAAGAAACATCTGGTTGCCTGTTACACCAATGCTGGGAATTAAATTATTGAGATTTAAAAAAAAAAAGAAAAGAAAAAATGGCTCTAGGTATAAAGTAGAGGCAACTAGAGGTGCCTACAAATTAATGCAGCAGTCTCTTAAACCCTACTGTCAATATTAATGGATTGCCATTCTGCGAAATCTCTGGCATGTCCCTTCACTTTATGGCTCCATGCACACTGAAGCTGATAAACTGCAGTTTATTGGCGTTTGGGCGTTTTTTGTAAAAGCCCATAAACTCCACTCTATGTTAGCCTATGTGTCCATGCACACATGGAAGTTTTTCAGCTTTAATGAGCAGTGGAGTTTATGGGCTTTTTTCTGAACGCCAGAAATTCGCGTTCAAAGTGCCGTTTTTCAGCGGCAAAAAACGACAAACGCTCATTAACGCTCGTTCATTAGTGTTCGGCATTCTATTTTTCAATGCATTGTGGGATTTTTGGAGTGTCCTCTGTGTATTTTTATAAAAAACGCCCATTAACGCCAACGCTGTAAAACGCTCATTAACGCTCATTAACGCTAGTATAAAACGCTGTTCAAAGCAGGTTTTTCAACCAGCGTTTTCTGCCAGCAATCTGGCGTCCAGAAATAGCTTTTTTGAGCTTCAGTGTGCATGGAGCCTATATGTCTTACATATATGAACACATTTGTAATTACAGATTCACCTGCATTGTGCTATGATCCAATGTGCATAGATAGATATAATAAAATTGACAGACACGTTTTGTTTATCTATTTTTGCTTTTCCAGCCACATGCTTCATTCAAAGTCCCAACCATTTTTTATTTATTCTTCACTTTCTATATGTTGCATCTTCCTCTTCGCCAGTGAAGCCGCCTATCACAGTTATGGCCCAGCATAAATGTGTGTCAAGGGGGGAAGCTCCTATGCCACCTTTCAAGGCCCAGCATTCTGTATTAGTTGAAGATTAAAAAATATTCATAATTTTGTTTGACATTTGCTTTAACACATTAAAGCTTATATAAGATTAAGGTTTACATAAACTTTAACCTTTCTCCAGAAAATGCTCCTCCAAGTTCCACTCAATACCGAGCATCTATCTGAAAGCCTAGGCATGTGTTCATTTATTCCCTGCTGAACAGGAGAATTAACCACTTCCCGACCGCCGCACGACGATGTACGTCGACAGAATGGCACGGGCAGGCATAAGGGCTTACATGTACGTCCTTGCCTGCCCGCCGGTCGGTATTCCCCGATCGGGCCCCCGCCCAGTGCCTGCGGCGGTCGGTATTCGTTCGGGAGCGATCCCGGACGAGGGGACGGCCATTCATTCATGGCCACCCCCTCGCGATCGCTCCCGACGAATGAAAATGTCCCGTGACATCATTTCCTCTCCTGTAATGTAAACACAGGAGAGGAAGTGATGTATTCTCTCCTCCGTGTCGGTATTTTTCGTTCCGGCACCGAGGAGAGAGGTTCGGTTAGTTGCACCAACACACCACACATACAGTAGAACATGCCAGGCACACTCACACCCCCCCTTTACCCCCCGATCACCCCCCAATTACCCCTGCCCCCCCAGTCACAGTGACACCAATTGCTTTTTTTTTTTTTTTTTTTTTGCATTGGTGTCATTTGTGACTGTAATAACTGTTAGGGCAGTTAGGGTTAGCCCCCTTTAGTTCTAATGTGCCCCCCTAACCCCCCCAATAAAGGTTTAACCCCGTGATCACCCCCCGTCGCCAGTGTCACTAAGGCTGGGTTCACATTGCAGTGGTTTATGAGAACGAATGTGATTCGCACCGCACTGCAGTGCAAATCACATCCGATCTCTGTGCGATTCGAGTTCAGCCATACAGATAGTATGGCTGAATTCGTGTCGCACCCGCCGCACCCGCCGCAAATTCGCACGGGACCCTTTTTTTGGCCCGCAGCAGAATCGGATCGCATGGGTGTTCACACCATGCGATCCGAGTTTGCAGATCGCACTGCGATATGCGAACTGATCTGGGGGTGTCATTAACACTTCACTGACACTCCCAGCAGTTCGCATAGGGCAGTGTGAACTGCCGCCGGGAGGCATGCGATGCGGGAACCCGCCGCGGATTCATGGCGTTCCCGCATCGCTCCAGTGTGAACCCAGCCTAATAAGCGATAGTTTTTCTGATCGCTGTATTAGTGTCACAGGTGACGCTAGTTAGGCAGGTAGGTATTTAGGTTCGCCGCAGCTTTTTATAGCGCCAGGGACCCCCATATACTACCGCATAAAGCCCCCTGATTGCCCCCTAGTTAACCCTTTCACCAGTGATCACCATATAACTGTTACAGGTGACGCTGGTTGGTTAGTTATTTTTTTATAGTTTCAGGGCACCCGCCATTTATTACCTAATAAAGGTTTAACCCCCTGATCACCCGGCGGGTGTCATTTGTGACTGTAATAACTGTTAGGGCAGTTAGGGTTAGCCCCCTTTAGTTCTAAGGTACCCCCCTAACCCCCCCAATAAAGGTTTAACCCCGTGATCACCCCCCGTCGCCAGTGTCACTAAGGCTGGGTTCACATTGCAGCGGTTTATGAGAACGGATGTGATTCGCACCGCACTGCAGTGCAAAGCACATCCGATCTCTGTGCGATTCGAGTTCAGCCTTACAGATAGTATGGCTGAATTCGTGTCGCATTCGCCGCACCCGCCGCACCCGCTGCAAATTCGCACGGGACCCTTTTTTTGGCCCGCAGCAGAATCGGATCACATGGGTGTTCACACCATGCGATCCGAGTTTGCAGATCGCACTGCTATATGCGAACTGATCTGGGGGTGTCATTAACATTTCACTGACACTCCCAGCAGTTCGCATAGGGCAGTGTGAACTGCCGCCGGGAGGCATGCGATGCGGGAACCCGCCGCGGATTCATGGTGTTCCCGCATCGCTCCAGTGTGAACCCAGCCTAATAAGCGATAGTTTTTCTGATCGCTGTATTAGTGTCCCAGGTGACGCTAGTTAGGCAGGTAGGTATTTAGGTTCGCCGCAGCTTTTTATAGCGCCAGGGACCCCCATATACTACCGCATAAAGCCCCCTGATTGCCCCCTAGTTAACCCTTTCACCAGTGATCACCATATAACTGTTACAGGTGACGCTGGTTGGTTAGTTATTTTTTTATAGTTTCAGGGCACCTGCCATTTATTACCTAATAAAGGTTTAACCCCCTGATCACCCGGCAGGTGTCATTTGTGACTGTAATAACTGTTAGGGCAGTTAGGGTTAGCCCCCTTTAGTTCTAAGGTACCCCCCTAACCCCCCCCAATAAAGGTTTAACCCCATGATCACCCCCCGTCGCCAGTGTCACTAAGGCTGGGTTCACATTGCAGCGGTTTATGAGAACGGATGTGATTCGCACCGCACTGCAGTGCAAATCACATCCGATCTCTGTGCGATTCGAGTTCAGCCATACAGATAGTATGGCTGAATTCGTGTCGCACCCGCCGCACCCGCCGCAAACTCGCACGGGACCCTTTTTTTGGTCCGCAGCAGAATCGGATCGCATGGGTGTTCACACCATGCGATCCGAGTTTGCAGATCGCACTGCGATATGCGAACTGATCTGGGGGTGTCATTAACATTTCACTGACACTCCCAGCAGTTCGCATAGGGCAGTGTGAACTGCCGCCGGGAGGCATGTGATGCGGGAACCCGCCGCGGATTCGTGGCGTTCCCGCATCGCTCCAGTGTGAACCCAGCCTAATAAGCGATAGTTTTTCTGATCGCTGTATTAGTGTCCCAGGTGACGCTAGTTAGGCAGGTAGGTATTTAGGTTCGCCGCAGCTTTTTATAGCGCCCTTAGAAAGCCTGAAGGCGGTGCTTGGTTTTCGGGGCCCCGTACGCGGCTAGGCTCCCAAAAAGTCCCACATATGTGGTATCCCCGTACTCAGGAAAAGCAGCAGAATTTATTTTGGGGTGTCATTTCACATATGCCCATGGCATGCGTGAGCAATATATCATTTAGTGACAACTTTGTGAAAAAAAAAAAAAAGTTTGTAATTTTCCCGCAACTTGTGGCAAAATATAAAATATTCCATGGACTCAACATGCCTCTCAGCAAATAGCTTGGGGTGTCTAATTTCTAAAATGGGGTCATTTGTGGGGGTTTTGTGCCATCTTGGCATTTTATGGCCTTCAAAACTGTAATAGGTAGTGACTAGTGAAGTCAAATATTTACGCCCTTAGAAAACCTGAAGGCGGTTCTTGGTTTTCGGGGGCCCCGTACGCGGCTAGGCTCCCAAAAAGTCCCACATATGTGGTATCCCCGTACTCAGGAGAAGCAGCAGAATTTATTTTGGGGTGTCATTTCACATATGCCCATAGCATGTGTGAGCAATATATCATTTAGTGACAACTTTGTGAAAAAAAAAATAAAAAAAAATTAAAGTTTGTAATTTTCCCGCAACTTGTGGCAAAATATAAAATATTCCATGGACTCAAAATGCCTCTCAGCAAATAGCTTGGGGTGTCTACTTTCTAAAATGGGGTCATTTGTGGGGGTTTTGTGCCATCTTGGCATTTTATGGCCTTCAAAACTGTAATAGGTAGTGAGAAGTGAAATCAAAAATTTACGCCCTTAGAAAGCCTGAAGGCGGTGCTTGGTTTTCGGGGCCCCGTACGCGGCTAGGCTCCCAAAAAGTCCCACATATGTGGTATCCCCGTACTAAGGAGAAGCAGCAGAATTTATTTTGGGGTGTCATTTCACATATGCCCATAGCATGTGTGAGCAATATATCATTTAGTGACAACTTTGTGTAAAAAAAAAAAAAAAATTTTTTTTTGTCATTATTCAATCGCTTGAGGCAAAAAAATAAAATATTCAATGGGCTCAACATGCCACTTATCAATTTCCTTAGGGTGTCTACTTTCCAAAATGGGGTCATTTGGGGGGGTTTTGTACTGCCCTGCCATTTTAGCACCTTAAGAAATGAGATAGGCAGTCGTAAACTAAAAGCTGCGTAAATTCCAGAAAACGTACCTTAGTTTGTAGATGTGACAACTTTTGCGCAAACCAATAAATATACAATTATTGACTTTTTTTTTACCAAAGACATGTGGCTGAATACATTTTGGCCTAAATGTATGACTAAAATTGAGTTTATTGGATTTTTCTAATAACAAAAAGTAGAAAATATCATTTTTTTTCAAAATTTGCGGTCTTTTTACGTTTATATCGCAAAAAATAAAAATCGCAGAGGCAATCAAATACCATCAAAAGAAAGCTCTATTTGTGGGAAGAAAACGACGCAAATTTTGTTTGGGTACAACATTGCATGACCGCGCAATTACCAGTTAAAGCAGCGCAGTGCCAAATTGTAAAAAGACCTCTGGTCATTGACCAGCAAAATGGTCCGGTCTGAAGGTGGTTAAAGCAGTTGTAACCCGGAAAAAAAAAGAAAAAAACAAAGCTCCCGTTCCTTTATAGCATGAATAACAGCATTGTGCTATTGCAGTGTAATGCGTCCCTTTCTATATTCTAAAATATTCTAAAATACCTGGTTGATCCTGAATGTACCTGACCATGGTAATCATGGCTACTGATCCATGATGCCGTGGTCAGTTTACATGGCTCCGTCATCACGCATGTCTCTCCCTCTCCCCTTCTGTCAGCTCAGTCTGCATAGTAAAAACTAATCTTCTCCCTGCCCTCCCCTCTGCCACTATTTCCGCTGCAATACCTAACTTTATTACTTGTATCCTCTCTTAGTTACATAGTAGGTGAGGTTGAAAAAAGACACAAGTTCAACCTATGTGTGTGATTATATGTCAGTATTACTTTTTTGTATATCCCTGTATGTTGTGGTTGTTCAGGTGCTTATCTCATAGTTTTTTTAACCACTTGCTTACTGGGCACTTAAACCCCCCTCAGTCCCAGACCAATTTTCAGCTTTCAGCGCTGATGCACTTTGAGTGACAATTACGCGGTCATACAACACTGTACCCAAATGAATTTTTTATCATTTTTTTCCCACAAATAGAGCTTTCTTTTGGTGGTATTTAGTTACAGCTCGGAGTTTTATTTTTTGCTAAACAAACAAAAAAAGATGCAAAAAAAAAAAAAAAAAATCATGTTTTAATAGTTTGTTATAAAATTTAGCAAACGGGTCATTTTTCTCCTTCATTGAAGTGCGCTGATTAGGCGGCACTGATGGGCTGCATTGGTGGGCACTGATGGGCTGCATTGGTGGGCACTGATGGGCTGCATTGGTGGGCACTGATAGGCTGCACTGGTGGGCACTGATAGGCATAGTTAAGGCGGCACTAATAGGCACAGATAAGGCGGCACCGATGGGCACAGATAAGGCGGCACTGATGGGCAAAGATGGGCACAGATAAGATGGCACGGATGGGTGGCACGGATAAGTGGCACGGATGGGTGGCACGGATGGGCACTGATAGGTACCACAGATAGATGGGACTGATGGGCACTGATAGGTGGCACTGATAGGTGGCTCTGATAGGTGGCACTGCTGGGCACTGATGGGCGGCACTGCTGGGCACTGATGGGCGGCACTGCTGGGCACTGATGGGCGGCACTGGGGTGCAGCACCTGAGGCAGATTTTGGGTGGCACTGTGGGTGGCACTGCTGGGTGGCACTGTGGGTGGCACTGTGGGCACTGCTGGGTGGCACTGTGGGCACTGCTGGGTGGCACTGTGGGCACTATGGGCACTGCTGGGTGGCACTGACAGGGGGGCACTTACTTTATTTCAGGATGGCACTGCGGGTGGCAGGTGGGCACTGGCAGGGGGCAGGTGTCCTTTTACATTGCTGGCGGTGATCGGGACTGATGTCCCGAACACGGCCGCCGGCGATCGGCTTTTTTTTTTTCTCCTCGCGCTGTCAGCGCGAGGAGGAATACTAGCCGATTACCGGCTCCGTTTTATCACATGATCAGCTGTCATTGGCTGACAGCTGATCACGTGATAAGGGGTCGGGATCGACCCCTTACACGGATCGGTGATCAGGCGAGTCTCACGGACTCGCCGATCACAGAGCGCGCCGCGCGCGCCCCTCAGGGGGCGCGCAGGCCGCTCGTAACCGGGACTACGTCAATAGACGTAGTCCCGAAAATGTGGGTCCGCGCTATTGCCGTCATTTTGCAATAGCGCGGATCCCAAGTGGTTAAACTGTTAATGCCCCCTGCTGAAACCACCACCTGTGGAAGGGAATTACACATCCTTGCCGCTATTACAGTAAAGAACCCTCTATGTAGTTTAAGGTTAAACCTCTTTTCATCTAATTTTAATGAGTGGCCACGTGTCTTGTTAAACTCCCTTCTGTGAAATTGTATTATCTCTATTGTCAGGTCACCAGTACGGTATTTATAAATTGAAATCATATCCCCTCTCAAGCATCTCTTCTCCAGAGAAAATAAGTCCAGTGCTCGCAACTTTTCCTCATAATAACTAATGTCCTCCAGACCCGCTATTAGCTTTGTTGCCCTTCTTTGTACTTGCTCCATTTCCAATACATCCTTCCTGAGGACTGGTGCCCAGAAATAGACAGCATACTCCAGGTGCAGCTGGACCAGAGTCTTGTAGAGTGGAAGAATTATTGCTTTATCCCTGGAGTTAATCCCTTTTTTAATGCATGCCAATATTCTGTTTGCTTTGTTAGTAGCAGCTTGGCATTGCATGGCATTGCTGAGCCTATCATCTACTAGGACCCCCAGGTCCTTTTCCATCATTGATTCACCCAGAGGTTCTCCCCCTAGTGCAGTGGTCATCAACCCTGTCCTCAGGGCTCACTAACAGGCCAGGTTTGCAAGATAACTGAAATACATCACAGGTGATACTATTTGCTGCTCAGTGATTGCAGTATTCTAGTCTGCATTTCCCCAAGGTAATACATAAAACCTGGCCTGTTAGTGGGCCCTGAGGAGGGGGTTGATGACCACTGCCCTAGTGTATAGATTGCATTCATATCTTTGCCACCCAAATGCATTATTTGGAATTTTTCTACATTAAACCTCATTTGCCATGTAGTTGCCCACCCCATTAATTTGTTCAGATCTTCTTTCAAGGTTTCCACATCCTGCGGAGAAGTTATTGCCCTGCTTAGCTTAGTATAGTCTGTAAATACAGAGATTGAACTGTTTACCCCATCCTCCAGGTCATTTATGAACAAATTAAGTACAGAACCCTGTGGGACCCCACTACCCACCCCTGACTAGTCTAAGTATTCCCTATTTATCACCACCCTCTGAACTCGCCCTTGTAGCCAGGTTTCAATCTATGTACTCACCCGATGGTCCATGCCAACGGACCTTATTTTGAACAGTAAACGTTTATGGGGAACTATGTCAAATGCTTTTGCAAAATCCAGATACACCACATCTACAGGCCTTCCTTTATCTAGATGGAGACTAATCTCCTCATAGAAGGTTAATAGATTGATTTGGCAAGAACGATTCTTCATGAATCCATACCAATTACTGCTAATGATACAGTTTTCATTACTAAAATCTTGCCTTATCATCTTCAAGAGCTTGCATACTATTGATGTTAGGCTAACTGGTCTGTAATTCCCAGGGATGTATTTTGGGCCCTTTTTAAATATTGGTGCTACATTGGCTTTTCTCCAATCCGCTGGAACCATTCTAGTCAGCAGACAGTCAGTAAAAATTAGGAACAATGGTCTGGCAATTACCTAAGTTCCCCAAGTACCCTCCGGTGCAGGCCATCTGGTCCCAGGGATTTATTATTGTTAGTTTCCCAAGTCTAATTCTAATTCTATCCTCTGTTAGCCATAAGGGTGCTTCCTGTGATGTGTCATGAGAATAAACACTGCAATTTTGGTTACTGAAGTCCCCCCCGATTCCCTCATGAAGACTGAGGAGAAGAATAAATTCAATACCTTCGCCATCTCCCCATCCTTTGTAACCAGATGTCCTTCCTCATTCTTTATGGGGCCATAATGGTCTGTCCTCCCTTTTTTACTGTCTACATACTTAAAGAATTTCTTGGGATTTTTTTTGCTCTCCTCCAATATGTGTCTTTCATGTTCTATCTTAGCCGCCCTAATTGCACCCTTACCTTGTATTTTTTGAAGGCCTTCTGTTTTGCTTTTACATTGGCGTTAAGCCATCCAAGACTTTTGTTCGCTCTTTACTTAAATTAAATTAATAAATTAAATTAATTACATTTATTACCCAATGGGATGCACTAGCTAATGCCCTTATTTAATATTCTCTTAAAGTGAACCTCTCCTCCGTGTTCTTTGTTCCTGAGATTTTATCCCAATTTATATCTTTTAGTGAGGTTCTTTATTCCTAGTTGGTGCATCTACCATCAGACCCATGAAATTGTCCTGCAAGACATTTAGGAACTGGCAAGCCTTAGACGAATCCGTGGTTCCCTCCGCCCAGTCTAAGTCTGGATAATTAAAATCCCCCATTATGATAACACTTTCCATCCTTTCTGCTAATCCAAATTGTGTTAGGAGGTCCACCTTCCCCTTCTCCCTCAGGTTAGGGGGCCTATAGCATACTCCCAGTATTATTTTCCCCTTAGCTTCATCCCTTTGGAGTCCTACCCATAAGGATTCCACCTCCTCCCTAACTCCCTTAGTGATGTCATCTCTCACATTCACTTGTACCTTATTATTGATATACAGGCATACCCCTCCCCCTTTTTTTACCCTCTCTATCCCTGCAATAAAGGGTATACCCTTGAATGATTGCCAGCCAATCATGAGAGCTGTTGAACTAAGTCTCCGAAATTCACACAAAATCCAAATCCTCCTCGTATTACAGTATCTCTAGTTCACCCATATTGTCCGCCAGGCTCCTGGCATTGGTGAACATGCCACGTAGTTTAGACCAGTCGCATACTATGCCCTTATTGGGTGTTCTGAGATTGCAACCAGGACTTGTTACTATACTTACCTTGGGTTTATGTGCTTTAGTCAAACTACCACTAATTCCCCCAATACTACTCTCTGGACTATGTTTCACGCTGACTATCTCTACCTCTGGACCCTCTCCCCGTCGCTAGTTTAAAAACCCCTCTAACTTTTTGGCCATCTTTACTCCCAGCAGATCTGCACTCTCCTCATTTAGATGCAGTCTGTCCCTTCTATAGTACTGGTGACCGACTGAGAAGTTGGCCCAGTCCTCCAGAAACCCTAATCCCTCCTTACTACACCAGCTCCTTGTTTACTTCCCTAATCTCCCTCTGCCTTTCTGGACTCTTATCAATTTTTACAGAGACCACAGAATCAAAGTTTGATGGCAACAGAACAAAAGAAAGTAAATACCAATTTACAATATGGAAAAATACACTTTTTTGATAATTTGAAGGCTAACACCATGTTTTGCAGAAAAATAACAAATGCACCCATATTAATACATTTAACAAATGTGCATATGTTATCTTGCATTTAAGCCTGCTAAGCATTGAAACAGCGATCTGTGGATTGACAGGGCAATACTCCAGACTATGCCTCCAACTGCAGATCTGTACCGTTTACAAGGATATAGAAAGTAGTGTAAAGGATTACACGTGTGATGACATCAACACACTTTTTCTTCACTGAAAACTACAATTCCCTTGGATATAGTGGTTGCCATTCCCGTGAATAAATGATGCTGCTCCTGGTCATCTACAGCCAATCAAATTCATAAAATAACAGGAGAAGGCAGAAAGAAGAGCCCCCAAAGGTGCAGCTTGGTGAGGCTGCAGCCTGTGACCATTTTTCAGGTTACCCCCTAAATATGGGATACTATGTATCATGGTCACAAAGATGAACTTCTCTTTTAAACATTTACCTTGAAGTGCCAAGTTCAGTGTACGCCTACTCAGTAATAAATTGTTACACAGAATACATTTCATAAATTCTTTTGTGTCAATTGACCCTCCCTTTTTTGATTGTAAGCTCTAATGAGCAGGGCCCTCTGATTCCTCTTGTGCTAAATAGTAATGTAACTGTAATGTCTACCTTCATTTTGTTAAGCGCTGCGCAAACTGTTTAGGCTATATAAATCCTATGTAATAATAATAATAAAAAATCCAAGGCAGCATTCATAGTTTATTAAAATGACTGCTGGATACTTTCATGATTTTCTTTCTTTGCAGATTATTGCACATCTAATAAAATCACTTCAGCAAATATTTACTTGAACATCTGATGCATTGAACTCTACTTTCTGATGCTGTTTAATCCACTCTCTGAAGTTTTAGTCATGTTTTATGTCTTGATAAAGCTCTGAACAAATTTGCCTACATTTAGAATTCCATAATACTAGTCTCTTTTTATAGGTGTGCCAATTCAAGGAAAATTTTGTTTCAATTATTTTTCTTTTTTACAAGTTAGCAGACGATAGGTGAATACAAAGAGAGCAAGAGACCTGGTATTGGAAAAAGACTACAAATTCATGGAACATTCCATAATGTGAGATCAAGTTTATGAAAGGGAATGTCTCCCTACTTTGTTCTTACTATTTATCTCCTGCAGCATCTATTAAAAGGCAAGTGTTTCCTTTAAATCAATAAATTGTGTTTATTCACAATTTTATTGTTTTGTCAGGGAACAACAAGAACTTCCAGCATCTGTAAAGAAGTGCCAACAGCAAGCGAGGACCAGTCAGTGCTGCAGGAGGGTAATCTATGATGTAAGTCTGGCATAATGTGAAAATGTGTTTTTGCACCAAGGCCAGGTTTATATGTATCACTTTGCAACCAGCACATTCTAACTGCAAGTATAGTTTGCCAGAGCTTCATGTTGCTGGTTACCAGTTGTGGCTACAGACCTGAACATCAAAATCTCAGGTTACACATACATATTCATGTATACAAACACATTCCTGAAGGACTAAAGCCTGGTACACACAAGTTTTTTTTTTTTCGTTCAGCCCAGCAGCCTGAATGAAAAAAAGCTGAGAAGGTCTCTGTACCATGTGATGTTAGACTGCCCCCCACCAGAACAAACCGGCCATTGGCTGCGAACGCTGATCAGATGGTGGTTTTCCAGCATGCTCCATCAGAAGCCAGCCCTGAGACTGGCTTTTGTTGCACGAAAAGCTGTACATAGGGGCAGAAAGTTGGTCGGTAACTGCTGAACCGACTGCTATGTGTGTACCTAGCATAAAGCCTTGTACACCCAGGAAGTTTTTTTTTTGTTCAACCCAAGGGGCTGAACAAAAGAAAAAATGAGGTATATGTACTAACTATGTGGTGTTAGTACAGCGATCTCCCCCCGCTGTGCTATTGTGTTTAGACAGTGAGACTGGCCGTTTACCAGGACACAACCATTTCAGGTGCTGATCGGCTGCTGGTTTTCCAGCATGCTCGTTTGACAGAAACTGGTCATGAGACCGGTTTCTGTCTGACAAGAAGCTGTACACACAAGATGAAATTTGGCCAGTAACTGACAAACCGACCCATTTTGGCTGACTTTTGGCCCATGTGTACCTAGCATTAGAGGAAAGTCACATCCACCCTACTCTTTTTAGATCTTTAATCTGCAGGATCAATCAGCTAGTGCTGTACTCTTTTTTTGTTTTTTTTTAACATAACTCAAGGTGCACTGCACACACTTAAGAATAGAAGTGCCCTTTTTTAAATGTTAATTTAAAAAATATGGATTTTGTTCAAATTAAAATGTATTAAATATCAGTTTATTAAGGTAAAATGTTTAAAAATATCAAATAAGACTGAACAAACATAACTTTAGTCTTCCTATTAACAATTGTCAGGAACACATGGAAGAATCCTAATGCTTGTTTCTGCTAAGGTCCTTAGTTGTTCCATTTCATTCATGTATTAATAGCAAAGTCATTGCACATTATAATTGACTTTCTATTAATAGTTAATGAAGTAACATAGCGCTCCAAAGAGGACTGGAAATGGGAAACAAAAGTACAAGAAAGATAGATAACTTCACATGGTTTCTTGTAATTTAATAAAATAACCACATGCAAATTTACGTGTTGTGAGTTTTAACCACTTGCCGCCCACCCACCGTCAAATGAGAGCTGGGCAGTGTGGCTCTCGCTCTGGGTGGATGTCATATGATGGCCACTCAGAACAACCACTCTGGCTCCCCTGGGGGGTGCGAAGTGCAGTGATTGTGGACATGCCGCGTGTTGCTAGGACACAGTGCGACAGGATCTGTGTAAATAACCGCGGCCTTGCCTCTTTAACCATGTGATCAGCTGTGTCCAATCACAGCCGGTCACATGTAAACACGGAGATGCTGGTAATCAGTGCTCCTCGCCTCACACTGAGAGTGTGAGGAGAGGACAGGAGAGTGATCAGTGGCATCTCACAGGGGACATCCAGACATACCCTGATTACAATTAGTGCCTACCACTGCCAGCAATCAGTGCCAACCAGTGCCCACAATTACCACCAATCCGTGCCCACAAGTGCCAGAAATCAGTGACCACAAGTATCATGAATCGGTGGCCATTAGTGATGCCAGTCAGTGCTGGCTATCAGCGCTGCCCATCACTGCTTGCCATCAATGCTCATCACTGCTGCCCATCAATGCCACCCATCAATGCCCATCAGTGCTGTCTATCCATGCCACCTATCTGTGCCCACCAGTACCGCCTATCTGTGCCCACCAGTGCCGCCTATCTGTGCCCAGTGCCCACCAGTGCCACCAATCAGTGCTGTCTATCAGTGCTCATCAGTGCCACCTATCAGTGCCCATAAGTGCGGCATATTCGTGCCTCCTCATCAGTGCCACCTAATCAGTGCCCATAAGTGCCACCATATCAGTTCCCATGAATGCCATCAGAGCCCATCAGTGCAGCCTATTAGTGCCCATCAGTGCCGCCTCATCAGTGCCCATCAGTGAAGGAGAAAAATTACTTATTTACAAAATGTACTGACAGAAACTAAGGAAAACTTTTTTTCTTAGGAAAAAATAAAAAACAAAGGAGTGATAAAATACCGCCAAAAAGAACGCTCTGTTTGTGATAATAATTTCACATGGTTACAGTGTAGCATGACAGCGCAATTGTCATTCAAAGTGTGAGAGCGCTGAATGCTGAAAAATGGCCTGGGCAGGAAGGGGGTGTAAGTGCCCTGTATTGAGGTGGTTAAAGACTGAGGCTGCGTACACACGGGCGGACTGTCTGTCCAACTTAGTCCGCTGAAACACATTTCAGCGGACAGTCCGCTCATGTGTGGGCTTGAGCGGACTTTTTCAGCGGACAGTCTGGCGGACTAAGTCTTTCGGAATGTTGGAAAGACTGTCCGCTGGACTCGCTTTTGGGCGGACAATCCGCGGACAATCCGCCCGTGTGTGTGCCAGTCCGCCCAACTTTTGAAATGAGCGGACTTTTCCCGCCCGGAGAAAAGTCCGCTCATTTCGAGCGGGTATCAAGGTAGGCGGGGCCCGCGACGGAGACGTCGCTGGCCCCGCCGCCTGGTATGGACTTAAAGGGGAACCCCAACGCCGAAAAAAATCGGCGTGGGGATCCCCCAAAGTCCACAACAGACCCTCGTCCGAGCACGCTACCCGGCCGGCCAGGAAAGGGGGGCGAGCGAGCGCCCCCCCTCCTGAGCCGTACCAGGCCGCGTGCCCTCAACATGGGGGGGTGCCTTGGGGAAGGGGGGGCCGCGCAGCCCCCCCACCCCAAAGCACCTTGTCCCCATGTTGATGAGGACAAGGGCCTCTTCCCGACAACCCTGGCCGTTGGTTGTCGGGGTCTGCGGGCGGGGGGCTTATCGGAATCCGGGAGCCCCCTTTAATAAGGGGGCCCCCGGATACCGGCCCCCCACCCTATGTGAATGAGTATGGGGTACAATGTACCCCTACCCATTCACCTGTAAAATAAAAGTACCAAAAAAAACACAACACACGAGATAAAATATTTTATTGCACAGCTCCGGGGGTCTTCCGTCTTCGGGGGTCTTCTCGCCTGACTCCTCCGCTATCTTCTTGTAGCTCTTTTGCTAGCGGAGGAGTCCGGCTTTCTTCCTCGCCGCCGGCCTCTTCTCCCGACTTCGGGGGTCTTGTTCCCCTCTTCGGTTCTTCTGCCGGGCCACCGCGCCTTCTTATAGCTCTTTTACAGGCGGTGGCCCGGTCTTCTGTCGCCGCCGTCGCCGCCGCCGCCCGTTCTTCTTCTTCTTCTTCTTCTCCAGGAGATGTTGACACGATGCTCTCTCCGGCCGGAATGCCAGGGACGCACTGCGCGGCCACTTATATAGGGACAATGGGGCGGTGTCACATGGCTTTATGTCACATGGGTTGGTCACATGGGTTGATGTCACATGGGGACTATGACATCGTAAGGGGGCGGGGTCACCATGGCCGGCCGGGTAGCGTGCTCGGACAAGGGTCTGTTGTGGACTTTGGGGGGACCCCCACGACGATTTTTTTCGGTGTTGGGGTTCCCCTTTAAGTCCATTCCAGGCGGCGGGGTCAGCGACGTCTCCGTCGCGGGCCCCGCCTACCTGGAGACGCGCTCGAAATGAGCGGATTTTCCTCCGCGTGTGTGGGCGAGTCCGTTCATTTCAAAAGTAGGGCAGACTTAGTACGGCGAACTTAGTCTGCCGTATTAGTCCGCTCAAAAAGTGCCGTGTGTGGTCAAGTCCGTTCATTCAAAATTTGGACGGACTGTCTGTCGGATTGTCTGACGAACTTAGTTGGGCAGACAATCCGCCCGTGTGTACGCGGCCTAATTTGCACTTTGGCATTTAGGCCTAAAAAGTATGGTAGAACATGTAAAACGCAGAACATTTCAATGTTGTAGGACAAAAAAAGGGTGGAAGTTCCACTCACATGGAAAAAGCATTAAGAAATTGCAAACAAAACTGCAAGGCAAGGAAATGTAAAAAAAAAAGCCACTGTTTCTCTGATCCCCCACCCCCTCATGAATTGAATGCTTGTTCCCTCTGCCGATCACCCAGCCAAGTACTTGATCAACAGATGAGATAAATGCTTGCTTCCCCTGCTGGCTGCTGTGGTTCCTCCCATCAGTTTGTAAATCCTGTAGTGATGTATGAGTCGGGAGAGACCACAGTGGTTGGCAGTGGTAGTTAGTATTTGAATCCTTCAATAGTTGAATGTTTGCAGCGGCTGCTAAAAGGTAAAGTGGCCACCATCAAATAAAAAATGCTTCCTTTACAGGTAGGCTTTTTGGAAAAAGGGACACAAAAGTAGCATTATTTCTGGCATAAAACCTTTTGAACCCTAATATGCGGAGGATTCTTTTATGACTTCATGATGAGATCAACACTCCTTGAAGTGTCAGCTTCAGTATGTTGAAGATTCCTCAGCACTGGAGAGGGTTTTAGCGAGGCAGTCAGAAGGTATAGTAAATGGACAAAAAAAACTGCGCTGGATGCCTGAAGGTGCAAAATCAATACATAGCAGCTGTCACAATGCTCAAATATAAAGCATATAAACAATCAGTAATATGAAAACAGTGCTTAACCACTTACAGACCGGACCATTTTGCTGATCAAAGACCAGACCACTTTTTGCGATTCGGCACTGCGTCGCTTTAACTGACAATTGCGCGGTCGTGCGTCGTGGCTCCCAAACAAAATTGACGTCCTTTTTTTCCCACAAATAGAGCTTTCTTTTGGTGGTATTTGATCACCCCTGCGGTTTTTATTTTTTGCACTATAAACAAAAATAGAGCGCAAAAATATATAAAAAAACATTTTTTTCCCTCAGTTTAGGCCGATACGTATTCTTCTACATATTTTTGCTAAAAAAAATCGCAATAAGCGATTATTGATTGCTTTGTGCAAAAGTTATAGCGTTTACAAAATAGGGATAGTTTTATGGCATTTTTATTAATAATTTTTTATTATTATTTTTTTTACTAGTAATGGCGGCGATCAGCGATTTTTATTGTGACTGCGACATTGTGGCGGACACATCGGACATTTTTGACACATTTTTGGGACCATTGTCATTTATACAGTAATCACTGCTATAACCACTTGCCGACCGCCGCACGCCGATGTACGTCGGCAGAATGGCACGGGCAGGCATAAGGGCTTACATGTACGTCCTTGCCTGCCCGCCGGTCGGGGGCCCGATCGGGCCCCCGCCCGGTGCCTGCGGCGGTCGGCATTCGTTCGGGAGCGATCCCGGACGAGGGGACGGCCATTCATTCATGGCCACCCCCTCTCGATCGCTCCCGGCGAATGAAAATGTCCGGTGACATCACTTCCTCTCCTGTAATGTAAACACAGGAGAGGAAGTGATGTATTCTCTCCTCCGTGTCGGTAGTTTTCGTTCCGGCACCGAGGAGAGAGGTTCGGTGAGTTGCACCAACACACCCCACATACAGTAGAACATGCCAGGCACACTCACACCCCCCCTTTACCCCCGATCACCCCCCAATTACCCCTGCCCCCCCCAGTCACAGTGACACCAATTGCTTTTTTTTTTTTTTTTTTTTTTTTTTTGCATTGGTGTCATTTGTGACTGTAGTAACTGTTAGGGCAGTTAGGGTTAGCCCCCTTTAGTTCTAATGTGCCCCCCTAACCCCCCCAATAAAGGTTTAACCCCGTGATCACCCCCCGTCGCCAGTGTCACTAAGGCTGGGTTCACATTGCAGCGGTTTATGAGAACGAATGTGATTCGCACCTCACTGCAGTGCAAATCACATCCGATCTCTGTGCGATTCGAGTTCAGCCATACAGATAGTATGGCTGAATTCGTGTCGCACCCGCTGCACCCGCCGCACCCGCCGCAAATTCGCACGGGACCCTTTTTCCTTTTTTTGGCCCGCAGCAGAATCGGATCGCATGGGTGTTCACACCATGCGATCCGAGTTTGCAGATCGCACTGCGATATGCGAACTGATCTGGGGGTGTCATTAACATTTCACTGACACTCCCAGCAGTTCGCATAGGGCAGTGTGAACTGCCGCCGGGAGGCATGCGATGCGGGAACCCGCCGCGGATTCATGGCGTTCCCGCATCGCTCCAGTGTGAACCCAGCCTAATAAGCGATAGTTTTTCTGATCGCTGTATTAGTGTCACAGGTGACGCTTGTTAGGCAGGTAGGTATTTAGGTTCGCCGCAGCTTTTTATAGCGCCAGGGACCCCCATATACTACCGCATAAAGCCCCCTGATTGCCCCCTAGTTAACCCTTTCACCAGTGATCACCATATAACTGTTACAGGTGACGCTGGTTGGTTAGTTATTTTTTTATAGTTTCAGGGCACCCGCCATTTATTACCTAATAAAGGTTTAACCCCCTGATCACCCGGCGGGTGTCATTTGTGACTGTAATAACTGTTAGGGCAGTTAGGGTTAGCCCCCTTTAGTTCTAAGGTACCCCCCTAACCCCCCCAATAAAGGTTTAACCCCGTGATCACCCCCCGTCGCCAGTGTCACTAAGGCTGGGTTCACATTGCAGCGGTTTATGAGAACGGATGTGATTCGCACCGCACTGCAGTGCAAATCACATCCGATCTCTGTGCGATTAGAGTTCAGCCATACAGATAGTATGGCTGAATTCGTGTCGCACCCGCCGCACCCGCCGCAAACTCGCACGGCACCCTTTTTTTGGTCCGCAGCAGAATCGGATCGCATGGGTGTTCACACCATGCGATCCGAGTTTGCAGATCGCACTGCGATATGCGAACTGATCTGGGGGTGTCATTAACATTTCACTGACACTCCCAGCAGTTCGCATAGGGCAGTGTGAACTGCCGCCGGGAGGCATGTGATGCGGGAACCCGCCGCGCATTCGTGGCGTTCCCACATCGCTCCAGTGTGAACCCAGCCTAATAAGCGATCGTTTTTCTGATCGCTGTATTAGTGTCACAGGTGACGCTTGTTAGGCAGGTAGGTATTTAGGTTCGCCGCAGCTTTTTATAGCGCCAGGGACCCCCATATACTACCGCATAAAGCCCCCTGATTGCCCCCTAGTTAACCCTTTCACCAGTGATCACCATATAACTGTTACAGGTGACGCTGGTTGGTTAGTTATTTTTTTTATAGTTTCAGGGCACCCGCCATTTATTACCTAGTCTCACTAGTGTACCCCTAAATTTAGGGGTGTCTACTTTCCAAAATGGGGTCATTTGGGGGGGGGGGTTGTGCCATCTTGGCATTTTATGGCCTTCAAAACTGTAACGCACTTAGAAAGCCTGAAGGCGGTGCTTGGTTTCGGGGCCCCGTACGCGGCTAGGCTCCCAAAAAGTCCCACATATGTGGTATCCCCGTACTCAGGAGAAGCAGCAGAATTTATTTTGGGGTGTCATTTCACATATGCCCATGGCATGCGTGAGCAATATATCATTTAGTGACAACTTTGTGAAAAAAAAAAAAAAAAAGTTTGTAATTTTCCCGCAACTTGTGGCAAAATATAAAATATTCCATGGACTCAACATGCCTCTCAGCAAATAGCTTGGGGTGTCTACTTTCTAAAATGGGGTCATTTGTGGGGGTTTTGTGCCATCTTGGCATTTTATGGCCTTCAAAACTGTAATAGGTATTGAGGAGTGAAGTCAAATATTTACGCCCTTAGAAAACCTGAAGGCGGTTCTTGGCTTTCGGGGCCCCGTACGCGGCTAGGCTCCCAAAAAGTCCCACATATGTGGTATCCCCGTACTCAGGAGAAGCAGCAGAATTTATTTTGGGGTGTCATTTCACATATGCCCATAGCATGTGTGAGCAATATATCATTTAGTGACAACTTTGTGAAAAAAAAATTAAAAAAAATTAAAGTTTGTAATTTTCCCGCAACTTGTGGCAAAATATAAAATATTCCATGGACTCAAAATGCCTCTCAGCAAATAGCTTGGGGTGTCTACTTTCTAAAATGGGGTCATTTGTGGGGGTTTTGTGCCATCTTGGCATTTTATGGCCTTCAAAACTGTAATAGGTAGTGAGAAGTGAAATCAAAAAATTACGCCCTTAGAAAGCCTGAAGGCGGTGCTTGGTTTTCGGGGCCCCGTACGCGGCTAGGCTCCCAAAAAGTCCCACATATGTGGTATCCCCGTACTCAGGAGAAGCAGCAGAATTTATTTTGGGGTGTCATTTCACATATGCCCATAGCATGTGTGAGCAATATATCATTTAGTGACAACTTTGTGTAAAAAAAAAAAAAAATTTTTTTTTTTGTCATTATTCAATCGCTTGAGGCAAAAAAATAAAATATTCAATGGGCTCAACATGCCACTTATCAATTTCCTTAGGGTGTTTACTTTCCAAAATGGGGTCATTTGGGGGGGTTTTGTACTGCCCTGCCATTTTAGCACCTCAAGAAATGAGATAGGCAGTCGTAAACTAAAAGCTGCGTAAATTCCAGAAAACGTACCTTAGTTTGTAGATGTGACAACTTTTGCGCAAACCAATAAATATACAATTATTGACTTTTTTTTTACCAAAGACATGTGGCTGAATACATTTTGGCCTAAATGTATGACTAAAATTGAGTTTATTGGATTTTTCTAATAACAAAAAGTAGAAAATATCATTTTTTTGCAAAATTTGCGGTCTTTTTACGTTTATATCGCAAAAAATAAAAATCGCAGAGGCAATCAAATACCATCAAAAGAAAGCTCTATTTGTGGGAAGAAAACGACGCAAATTTTGTTTGGGTACAACATTGCATGACCGCGCAATTACCAGTTAAAGCAGCGCAGTGCCAAATTGTAAAAAGACCTCTGGTCATTTACCAGCAAAATGGTCCGGTCTGAAGGTGGATATAAATGCAGTAATTCCTGTGTAAATGACACTGGCAGTGAAAGGGTTAACCAGTGGGTGGCAGTGTAGGGGTTAAGTGTTCCTAGGGGTGTGTTACTAACTGTGGGGGGGTTGGGCTTTAATTTATTGAACACTGATCTCTGCTCCAATCACATGGAGCAGAGATCAGCGTCACTAGTTGCTAGGCAGAATGGAGAAATGCTGTTTACAACGGCATTTCTTCATTCGGCCGCTCCGTGAGACGATCGCGGGTATGCCCGCGGCGATCGAGTCCGCGGGTCCTGCGACCGGACTCACGGGGGTTCCGACCAGCGCGGGAGCGCGCTGCCGGCGGCGCGCGCCCGATGGCAGGGTGGCAAATTTAAAGGGACGTACAGGTACGCCCATTTGCCTGCCCGTGCCATTCTGCCAATGTACATCGGCGTGCGCTGGTTGGCAAGTGGTTAAAGTGATTGTAAAGTCTTGTTTTAATAAAATAACAAACATGTTATACTTAACTCCTCTGTGCAGTGAATTTGCACAGAGTAGCCCAGATCATCCTCTTCTCAGGTCCCTCTTCTGTGCTCCTGGCCCCTCCCTCATGTTGAGTGCCCCCACAGCAAGAAACTTGCTATGGGGGCACCCAAGCCGTGTCACATCTCCCTGTGTCCATTCAGAGACAGAGCTGCGGCCTGGCCCGCCCCCTCTCTCTCCTGATTGGCTTAATGATTTTAATTGACAGCAGCGGGAGCCAATAGGGGTTGCTGGGGCAGCTTCTGCACTCAGAAGGCTTTTTATCTTAATGCATATAATGCATTAAGATAAAAAGAAAAACTTCTGACTTTACAACTCCTTTAACAATTACATACATATAGTGAATGCTAATAAGTGACAATAAATCTGTGCTATGAAAAAAATAAGAGTGAAAATCTGAGTTGATATCAGTCCTGTGAAAAAAGGAAAGGCAAACAATAATCCCAGGTGACAAGTGATCCTGTACTCATAAAGTGTGTCCCGGGAACAGGCAAACTTCAAATTCCAAGTGAATTACCACAGTGAAAGTAAAATGGAGGCTTACCAAACAATCATGGCCCTTAGTGAAGAGAGGTCAAATAGGCATATGAGGAAGTTAGATAACTCAAAAGGACATTGGGTTCTTTCACTGTGACTTGTAGCCAGGGAATGCGGACCGCAATAGATTCAGGGTATATCAGATACAGAAGCTCCATATACCAGTATATTCATAAAAGAGAGAAATAATATCCATAGTGTAAAATCTAAAAACCAGCGAAGTTTATTAAAGAACTTTACTTACAAATTGTGTGATGCTAACAGGCATGTAAATCAATGGACGCTAATGTCCTTCCCAAAAGCAAGATGGCTGTCTAGTTGATACATGCACAGTGGCATGTGTTCCGGCTCCACCCTACGTGTTTTATCATAGATGACATCATCAGGAGTATTTTGCTTTCACTGTGGTGATTCACTTGGAGTTTGCCTGTACCTGGGACACACTTTATGATTACAGGATCACCAGTCACCTGGGATTATTTTTTGTCTTTCCTTTTTGCAGAGGACTGATATTAACTCAGTTTTTCACTCTTTTTTTTACATCAAAACTTTTTTTATTGACAGGAAAAATGGGTAACTGAGTTACAATAAGGGGGTACACATATTTCCCCACACCAGGATTATACATAAAATCAAACATGTACATACATATAATGCAGTTACCTAGCGTTAGGCACAAATAACCTTGTTTTTTGTAAAACTTAAAACAAACAAAACTTAAAAAAAAAAAGAAAAGGGGGGGGGGGGGGACTTACACTTTTAAAGTAATAGAAAAGTAAGATAACATAAGATAAAATAAAATAAAGTAGAATATTATAAGGCATAAGCTCCTTCCTCCAGGCTGGTCTATGGGTCCTATTAACATATAAGTTACATTCTGCACAGCATATGCAGTATAGGAGAGGCCTGGAGCTCAAAAGGAGTGCCTATCTACAACACTAGAGTCTCTATAACCTTAGCAGTCTATCCAGTATTAACTGCGGAGGAGCAAGGTTGGGGTTATCCAACCAGTTTTGCCATATAAGGTCACATTTTTTTTGGAGCTTTTCGGTGTCGGTATGCCAACTGTTCCCTAAGAAGGAGGGAATTGGCATACGCGATCCACTGGGCCTTTGCCAATAACGTGCTATGAGTTTGGCCGGGTATAGTACTCTAGTTACCATTATATAAACGCCTTTTGGATACATTTCAGCATCAAACGAACCCAGGAGACACACCAGAGGTGTACATGGTATGGGTGTCTGTGCTACAGCGGATACAGTCTGTGTGACCTCTGTCAAATATCTAGCAAGCTTTGTGCAGCCCCATATCATGCGTATAAAATCTCCCCTGTGTGTGGTACATTTAGGACATAAGGGGCAGTCTCTTCTGCCCCATTCATATAGTTGTATGGGTGTACAATATACCTATGAAGTATAAACAATTGTGAGAGTTTATGAGACGCCACAACTCACACCGCTGGAATTGATTCCAGGGCCATGTCCCACTGGTCATCGTCTATGTCACCTACATCCGTGGACCAGTGTGTTCTACATTTAAGTAGGGCCAGATTTTGGATTGTGACTACCAGGGTAGAGTAAGCTCTGGATATCACTCGTTTGCGGTTGTTAGCTTGTAGGACCTCCTGTATCAGAAAAGATTTAGTGATATTTAGACTGACTGTCCGTGTCTGGGTTTGTAATGCATGTCTGAGTTGGAGGTATTGGTAGAATTTATTCTGAGTTTTTCACTCTTTGCTATTTTCACAACATGGACTTACTCACACTTTTTAACATCCACTATATGTATATAATTGTTAAGCGCTGTTTCCAACATTTTGCATAGTGACAGGGACACTTTAAATGTTTTCACATAGTACTGATGGTTAAAAAACATTTCTGTTCTTTAGTACATACCTGACCTTCAAGGAAAAATGTTCAGTAATTACAACAAAAGAACAAATCAGAGAAATTTCAAAGCAGAAGTTTACTTTGTTGTAGTTTTTAAAAAGTTTGTCGTTTCTTTTAATATTATTCCATGCCCAACTGCTTTGAATTCAATTCAATTTTCATGTGGTTCAGCTTCAGTATTCTCTATCTCAAAGTGCCTTATGCCAGATGCCTAAATACAGTGATTGGCTTGTAAGGGGCTGTATTAAAATAACTTGTGCTCGTTTGATGGGTTGCTAAGCACTTGGCATCTGCTGTTATTCACACTAGACATAAGAGCACATCACGCTTTCTAAATGTGTTATTTACAGATACATTGGCTCAAAAGATATCAATCAAGCCGACTGACTTTTTTTGAAAAAAAAAAGAGATCTATAAATATATATTTATGGTCAGAGCCCTCCTACCACGACAGACGTGGAACCACATAAAAACGTCACCAGACTCACAACATAACACGGACCTAAGATGTGCCCTGGTCAGCTGGTTGGTATTCCAGAAAAAGGGGGCAAAAATACCAGGATAGGGAATTAATGTTTTATTGGGCATGACACTTATACAGCAAGCTTGGTGAAGGGTTGTGACATTTCAACCTGAGGCGACTCCGATACAAAAGGAGTGCCTTGCCTATGTTAGCAAGGAGGATACAAGCATGTCTAATGAACTGGCTAGCAGGCTAGTAAGGAAGGGCAACAATGGGCTGGAGCTAGACTGACTAGGCAGGTGTGACGACTGTTCGAGGACCATTACTGGGCACCAATCTTTGTGGGTCTGGAAGAACTTGTCAACCCCGGTGCTGGACTGTTGGGTCTTGGATACTGATAGGTGTAGAACTAAATGGTCTTGGCAGCAGGTCAAGTGGCACCTGGCAACCAGGGTCACTGAAGGTAAACTCGCCTGGTCGTAGAAGACTGTAGAAGGCCAGGTAGATGGCCGCTTGGATGGCCAGGCTGGGCAGTAATCCAATGGTGGACCGTGACAGGATGGCCGACATGTCCCCCAACGTGGCACTTGCTACCGGCTATTGGCTGATGCCCTTATCCCAAAATTAAGTGTCCCTGACAGGGACTAAAGCTGTCTCTTGGTGCAAACTGGTGAGATGGTGAAGGCGTGAAAGACCGACCTGATCCGGGACAATTTGTCAGGAGGTAGGCTGGCCTGCATGGAGCGGGTGTCAAGAGTGATGTCTAGGAAGGTGATGGACTGGGCCCGGCCTACCACTTAAAGCTCCACTATGGACATATTGAGGTTGCCAAACTACCCTTAATTTGTCTAAATCTAAGGGGCACTCGCCGAGCCGTTCAATCAGCAGGTAGTGGATGACTACTGGCACAGCTCTTGGTGAGTTAGAATCCAGGTGAGGGACTGAGAGAACGTATTGCAAAGCCATAATACCTTCTTTGAAGCACACCACCCTCTGAATGCAATCGGAAAATGTCAAATGTGCATCAAAACCCCTGCTGCTACATACATTTGACACAAATGTGTCAAATTGTTTTTTTGATAGAGTAAGGGGGGGTTATAACATCTTTCAGGTTTTTTTTTTTTTTTACCGTCTGTGTCCCATTGGGATTCCCCTTCACTTCCTGTCCCATAGCCAAAACAGTAAGCGAGATGAAAATCCTGCAAATTAAGGGAATACCTTGGGGCTCCCCGGGTCACCAAAACTAGTGTCCTCATTGGAAGATCTCCCCTATATTACTTTTCTGGGGACAACCCAAAATGTGGTATTTTCTTTTACTTTCACTATAAATGATAATGGTAAACAGGAAAAATAGAAACTGTAAAACCTCTTAATGTGTGCACAGACGGCAGCAAAAATTGAGAAGTGTTGTAATCCCTCTCCACTCCAAAACAAAAAAAATTAATAAAAAAGTCTTTCCTTTAGGTATACTTTAACGTACATATTAAGCAGGGACTTGCCAAAGCCCCCAAGCACAAATATTAGAAAAAAAGACAGATAAATACCCTTTTAAATGGCATAAGTCAGCAGCCATGTGACCACAGAGTCCTTTCCATTTGTGGGGCACGCATGGGCTGTTGGTATTATTGAAGCTGCTGACAATGCTACCATGCTATTCGCAGGTTGTGATTAGCATTAACTTGACATATGAACTGCAGGAAATGCAAGAATACTAAGGTACATTCAGTGCATTATATCTGTGCATGTGTGCTACTTTAGAGAATGGGCAAATGTGTATGCAGCCTTTAAACATAACAACTAAAGCAACAAAATAATATAGTAATTGTTTACTTTTGAGAAAGACTATGCTGAGGATATGTGGACTATGGTTTGCTCTGGGGTTTGTGGACTATAATTATTTGGGGACTGCACAAATTGTATGCTGTTTCACAATTTAGCTAACTAGGACTTGTGCTGTGTTTGCGAATGATTTCTGGAGAAGTCTTTGCAACCTACACTTCTTCTAAAATTATAGGAACCAAACTTGTGACAATCAATTGCTTGTTACCAAGAGGCGCTTGGAAAAGATTCTGAAAATTCCTATTTATTTTTTATTGTATGGGTATAATTCCCTCCTATTTCAGCAGAATTAAATTGTAATAAATTTAGAATGTATAAATAAGCCCATACAATATAAATGCACTGTCACCGCCTAATATATATTTGTAACTCTAAAAAGAACATTGCTAAACAATTTTATTAGAAATGTTGCTCTTCTAATAGCATTTCACTCCTTTGCCTTTCGTATGTTTTGTTGCCCTTGAAAACGAATATCAGGCATTTAAATAATTAAGGAAATATTACATTGTGTTTAACAAGTGTTAAAATGCAGTGAATATTTTCAATATCAAGCTTATACATAATAGATTAACCTTTGAACAATTGAACATTTGTTAGCTTTTTTTTTTGTTTTATATCCTCAAGTGTCCTGAATATGTTTTTTGACATCAAATGCGAGTGAAGTGGATGATGCTGGTATCAGGTCATAATAGATACATCATCTAAATGATCAACTTGGTAATATATGCATAGCGGGAAAACAGGATGAAACAGCTTAGAAGCTTAATAGAGCATTTTATAACAAGAAGAAAGGAAAATGAGAAACAGAAGAGTTGTTGGAATTTGAATGGTCACTGTGGGCAACAAATCCAATTTTGTTCCATTTTTTGTTAAGTTCAGTTCAACTCAATAGTGAGCTCATGCAGTGGATAGAGCTGCCTTACACTCGGGGGGATTTAGTAACAATGGAGAATCTGGCGCAGATGTGCATAGTAACCAATCAGCTTCAGCTTGTTTAATTAAGCTTTGACAATAAAACCTGGAAGTTGATTGGTTACTGTACACAGCTGCACCAGATACTTTATGCTCCAGTTTTGGTAAATTTCCATCTCTTGGGGGGGAGAATGGCACAGTGGTGTAGTGGTTAGCACTCTCACCTAGCAGTAAAAAGGGTTGCTGGCTCAAATCCCAACCATGACAATACCTGCCTGGAGTTTGCATGTTCTCCCTGTGCCTGCGTGGGTTTCCTCCGGGTACTCTGGCTTCCTCCCACACTCCAAAGACATGCAGGTACCGTATATACTCGAGTATAGGCCGACCCGAATATAAGCCGAGGCCCCCAATTTACCCCCAAAAAAACTGGCAAACTTATTGACTCGTGTATAAGCCGAGGGTGAGACATGCCTGTCCATCCCTGTGTGTGTGTCCGTCCATCCCTGTGTGTCCGTCCATCCCTGTGTGTCCGTCCATCCCTGTGTGTCCGTCCATCCATCCCTGTGTGTGTGTGTGTCCATCCATCCATCCATCCCTGTGTGTGTGTGTCTCCATCCATCCATCCATCCATCCCTGTGTGTGTGTGTCTCCATCCATCCATCCATCCATCCCTGTGTGTGTGTGTCTCCATCCATCCATCCATCCATCCATCCCTGTGTGTGTGTGTGTGTGTGTGTGTCTCCATCCATCCATCCATCCGTGTGTGTGTGTCTCCATCCGTGTGTGTGTGTGTGTGTGTGTGTGTGTGTGTGTGTGTGTGTGTGTCCAGCCTACCTGTGTCCCGAGCCTTTGTCCCGAGCCTCCGTCCCGTGTCGTGCCTTGCCTTCGTCCCGTCCCGTCCCGTCCTGTCCCGTGCCGTGCCTTGCCTTGCCTCCGTCCCGTGCCCTCTTCGTCGGCGGCCATTGTAAAATTCAAAAGCCGCGCCTCCTCCTTCGCCTGTGATAGGCGGAACACTGAATTTCCCAGCAGGCTGTGTTCCGCCTATCACGGACGTCGTATCATCCTCGTCCGTAGTACGAGGATGAGACGACGCCCGTGATAGGCGGAACACAGGCTGCTGGGAAATTCAGTGTTCCGCCTATCACAGGCGAAGGCGGAGCCGGAGGCGCGGCTTTTGAATCATAGAATGGCCGCTGTCTGTCTGCTCGACACGCTGATCGAGCGGGCAGACAGCGGTGACTCGAGTATAAGCCGAGGGGGGCACTTTCAGCCTCAAAAAAGAGGCTGAAAATCTCGGCTTATACTCGAGTATATACGGTAGGTTAGTTGGCTTCTGTCCAAAAAATGGCCCTAGTATATGAATGGGGACCTTGGATTGTGGGCTCCTTGAGGGTAGGGACCGATGTGAGTGTGCAATGTACAGGGATAGGGACAATTGTAGACACTCACTCAGGTTGAACTGGATGGACTGGTGTCTTTATTCAACCTCACTAACTATGTAACTATGTAATACAAGGAAATAACTGAAAAATCTAATACTCCCAGAGAGTTAAAGTTGCACTATTATAACAATTAAAACATAGGGTTTCAGATTAGTAAAGATGCTCATATCAGTGGCTGGTTCTATTTAAAAAAAAAAAATAAATATGTTGTCCAGGTTTTGTATTATGTAGAAATGTTCATTAATCAGTTTCACTGCTCATCTCTGTTGATTAAAGCATTCTTTTCTATTCCGTGGGTAACCTACTACTTGACTTTTTTTCTCCATCCCACATCATTAAACTGCATGACTCACATGCAGTTCAATTCCCAAAGTGCTCAAGTTACTGTTTCTCACAAGAATTGTTAACTTGAGTGGTACAGTGACTCAACTGTTTACACTACTGATATAGAGGAGTCCGTTTGCAATGGGTGATGTTGAAAATATTGTGATCATGATTACTGAATTGCGCTCATGCACATCCTAAATGCTTACCTGTAGAATGCATGTTATGAAAATAAAAAATGGGATAGATGAGATGAAGAACTGAGAAGTGGCTGAGACTAAAAATGCATGGGCTCAACAAGTGTGAATCATGAATGTGTCACACAAATTCGCAATGGCCTAGGTTTATAACTTTCTACTCCCTGCGTCTCCTTTGCCATAATTGTATATAACAGACTACACACATCATTATATATTAGTTCCTAATTACTAGATACCAGCTCAGAGTACCTAATTACTATTATTAATATACAGAATTTATATAGCGCCAATAGTTTATGCAGCACTTTACAATGTAGAGGGGGGTGGGTACAATTACAATACAGTTCAATACAAAAGGAATAGGAGGGCTCTGCTCATGGAGCTTACAATCTAAAGATATACCAGCTTAGAGTGCCACAGCATAATATACTAACTCAGAGTTCCACAATACTTTATACCTGCTCAGAACATCTCATTACTACATACCAGTTCCAAATATAGCATCATGAAATCCAAGAAGCTATCAAAACAAATCTGATACAAAGTTCTTTAGAGGCAGCAATCAGGGCTGGGTTATAAAAATATCTCAAACTCTTATTACTCAGAGATTAAATCTATTGTTTCTGGGAAGGATAGAAATTCATTTAAACAACGAATGTTGAGTGATCATTTAAATGATACACTGCATCCACCAGTATGACCCGAACACTGTTGGTACTTCAGTCAATTGTAAAAGCATCACCCACCGGGTCCCTGGATCCTTTGTGGCAATGCAGAAACTGTACAGAAAAGCAGCTCAAAAGGGAACATAGCTTAACTTCCATTAAGTTGTTGCCCAGCATCAATGACTTCAAAGGGGACTACTGCAAAAACTTTTAGGGGGTTTCTAAAGCAGTGATCTTTACCATATATACAGTATATACATTTGCCACTACCCCGCCTTAAGTCTCCCTGAACTTGCCTCCTTTAAGGCGTGCCCTACCGGTATTTGCTCTATATGTATGCTTCTGGCATGACAGCACTCGCTCTAGATCATGGGGAAAACTATATTTCCTTATTGTATAGCATATTTAGTGTTGCAACACATAGACTGCACTTCATTGCTTTTCTTATCTCATTACTGGACATTATGCATTATCTCATTACTAGATACTATACTTTATTCCATTTTAACTTGCTACCTAATTCTTTCAAAGTTGATTTTGTGTAATAGATAAAATTTTATTTTAGACAATTACTTTACCGGAGTCTAGCTCCTAACTTATCTCATCAGGGCATTCTTTCTTGACAGCGGTCACTGTTCACGTCAAATGTGTCCTTTAGGCATCAGTACAGGAAAGCTCCCATCTAACACTGCATCTCGTTATATTAGGGCATCCCTTTCTGGTTGTCTGATGACAGCTTCTAAATGACCTCCAGTGTGAAAAATCAGAAGTGGCCATTGTGCAGTTGACCTCTCATCCAAAAAGGTATGTACTGCAAAATAAGCTCCACTGCTTGACCACAATCATCCTGCAACTGCTGTCCAAATACTAAAGAATGTTCAAGAAACGGCAGCATGTTGGTGAAGAGTGCTGTGGCAAAGTGTTGGCAGGGGGCAAGTCACACAGTGATGTAAATGTTTCTGCAGTTTATTAAACACATGCCAGCTCAAACATGGGTAATGTTCCTGGTGATCTCTGCTTAAAGAAGAAATTGCCAGGGAAGTGCTTTGGCCCAATGACAACTCCTCTGCAGTCTGTACAAGCCTTTAAAAGCTGAATTCTGAGGGTGGATCTGCAGTATCTATGATCTAACGAACATATTTTTAAAATGGTCTTCCAAAGAGACTACTCAAAATGTGTCCAGTCATTAGGATATATGCTCTGAATGTGCACATTTTGTGAAGGGCAAAAAACATTTCTTGACTTAAAATTCTGTCTATTGTACTACACATTTTACTGTCTACACTA
This sequence comes from Lithobates pipiens, assembly GCF_037356315.1. Classification (NCBI taxonomy): domain Eukaryota; kingdom Metazoa; phylum Chordata; class Amphibia; order Anura; family Ranidae; genus Lithobates; species Lithobates pipiens. Next base: position 377,851,028 of record NW_027507748.1, on the reverse strand, counting down.
ACAACATATAATCTTTACCTACCTGTAAATAAACATAGAACATACACTATTTTAGTCTTCGTATTGATTAAAAGATATTTCTTTTAAAGTACTCTCAGCCACGCCTCCACCACACCCCTTGGACCCTTTTGATGAAATTGGATTTGCAATAACCTCTCCAGAGACAACAAAAGCTGCTGCAATTAGCAGCTCTGGGCTACGATTCACATTAAAACTACTGTCACATTTCTAAGGGCTAGTGACTCTTACAATATCAGTTTGGACTTACTCTGCAAGCAATCAGAACTTTGCACTGAACCAAAGACGTGGCAGAACTCTACTTAAAGTAGAGCATGATGTATAGCAGTATATTACAGCACTTAAACAGTTTGATGTCTGTCTTGTTTTTGCAGTCTCATATGTCTTTGTAATTCAAATTTCCATACCGTTAGTTTCCATTTAAAAGGTGGCTCTGCTACCTTTTGGAGTCTCCAGGAGTCATGTTATAGCCACCATTATACACATTCTCGCCCAGGGATACAACCTGCTGAGCATGGACAGAGCAGCAATAACTCTGATAGGACAGGCATGCGTGTGCTTTAAATAAAAGTGGGATGTGGACAGAGAGGCTGGCAATAACTCAGTATAGCCACTCGTTCACTTTCATATGACGAGTGCTCTGGATAATGGGACATGTAGCCTGGTAGCACTCAGTCAGGTGATCACTACTGTGTGTACTCCCCAACCAAAGGTTTGGGGGAGAGGTGGTAAGAAGAAAGAAACTGCTTTTTATAAACAGAATGTAAGCCTTTCTGGATGTATATTTCAAAGAATGCTTAGTGCACAAAACTGCCTGGTGGAATTTATTATTGTCATTATAAAAAGAGGAGAATTGAATACGATTTTAGGCATTTTTCACTTTTATTTGTATTTATGACTGTTTCTGTATTATCTTTTCTGTAACTATTCCCTGCACTGTTTTTATTTTATTTTATTTTAACTAGTTCAGATCTTTGGATGTGCTATGTATGTCCAAAGAGCAAAGCGTTAAACACATACTGATGGCTGCCTAATTTTTTCAGTCGGCTCCTGGCTATAAATTGAAAGTGGTCCAGGTGGCTGTAGAGCCGCTGATCACTTGCATAGTGTGGGCTCTCCCACTCTTCCCCGGGGGCTCAGGACCACAACACAGGGTTTCAAAATGGCAGGCAAGGGGAGCCCAAAGAATATCCATTCCTTGATTTCTTCTGCTTGGAATGAAACCAGAAACGACAATGATTTAATCACTTCCAGTTTCAGAGATGTCATTCTTTGGCTGATACAGCCAGACAAGCATGTAACCAAGAGGATCTCTGCTCAGTTACATGCTTTGGCGGGCAGGGGAGACACTGGAAAAATAAATTCTAAAATTGTTAAACTGAATCTTTAAATCTAACTAGAAACTGAAGAATTTTGTCGCTGTAAAGAACTACCGTAGTGTAAAGTTCGGTACATTCCTGTCTGGGCATGGCAGCACATGATACAAAATTTTATTAATGTCAGAATTGTAACAGCAGATGCTGTGGATGGTGCATGTTTCCATTAAAACACATGGTGGCAGGTATAGGCATAACCAATCAGTTAATCTGCCCTTATTACAATCCCCCTGGTCTGCTAGAGCTTACATTGTTGCCCCATGAGCTAGAAAATCTCTGCCCAGAGAGTGTAGATGTATAGAGTGTATATGTCACATGCATATTTACAGAGAAAAAAAAACAATTGAGACAGAAAAATTTCCAACACATTGCTGCAAATATGGTGGCTAGATATCTGGATATGTACTCACCAATGTTATGCCTTCTTATTCTCCAAACCCATGAGAAATCTGAAATGCATGCTCCCTCACTATGCCCATGTCACTGTGTTGAGGATACCACCACCATACACATGGACACTGACACTAGTGGTCAGTGACCTCCAAAGCCTACATTACTAATTTATAAAAGAAAAATAAGAAGGCAAAGGCCAGTATGCAGTTCTAAACTCAAGGTATACAGTACTCATTTCTAGTCACTGGCACTGATACCACCTGTGCCTCCCCCTTTATTTCTCACATACATATAATTTTTCTTATTACATTTTTACTTTTAAAGGAATAAGCACACTTTTGATAATTAAAGCTACACCTGTGCTCACACTATGTAAAGAGAGATTCAGGAGAAGCATGTAAAGGATGCCTGACCTGGGTAAGGTGTCCCTAAAGCTATTCAACATCAGCATTCTACAAGCCATCTTGTAGAGCACCTGAACTGTGGAAGCTGTACCCAAACAAAGGAAAGTGCAAGAAAAAGAACGAGTCACCAGTATTGCCTTGCAGATGATCTTTCCTCATTACTGACTTATGATGGTTTAATAATGCTTGTTCCACGCCGTGCCTCTTTGTGCAGGTGGTCATCTTAGTAGAGGACCGGGGCATTTCTTCCTTTTTTTCAGATCTGCCCCTCTAATGACTGGCAATCTGAACTGAAGAAGGAAAAATCAAGCAGCAGCAAGAGAAGGTTGGAAATCATAAATCGGCAATAAATGAAGCAACAGCAGATAGATCTTTGCACTACAGGTCCTCAGATGCAGCGTTTTCTCCAGCACAGGCAACAGTGAGCAGCACAGCAATAACATCGCCATATCTCACTCCAAATCTTGTGAGATTAACAATCAGTGGTACACTGCTTTGGATGATCTCACAAATCAGATATATAGCTAAGAGGCTCTAGGCATTGCTTTTTTTTTCGAGGCGGAATTTCAGGTAAAGGTAAATTTTTCAGGGTAGCACACAAGCACATATAACATTTCTACATGTTTACTATAATGTATTAAATCATTTATTTTTTTAGATCTGCTTTAAATTTTCTGAGGTTGCTTCAAATGTATTTGATTCAGAATGGGGGGAGGGAGGAACTGCATTATGGTGTCTAGCTCTCAGTGGTGTGACATTTTCACAGGGTCTGATCTCAAAAACTGGAGAAGAAGGAAATTATCAGTATAGCAAAGTAAAATATGCCAGACTCGTGGTGCACTTTTGTTATAGCCAGTTTTTATACCCGCACTAAATCCGTGTGAATTCATTCTGTATAATTCCGGTTTATTGTTATTTATTGATGTGTTTTTCATCACAATATAAATGTGATTTAGTTGACTGATTGCATTGACTGCTATGTGTACACTTTTTTTTATATGAAAGTGCTAATCAAAATGCCAGGTTTCATCTCTCAAGGGTTAAAGTGTATCTGGCTAGCGGCAGATGGTTCAGCTGACATGGATGACTGCCATTAGCTAACAAAATAGGAGGGGAGTAATAAAGCTATTTGTCTAAATTATTTATTCTAACAGAGTGATCTTATCGCTTCCCCAGAAAATCCCATGAGAAATACCCAGATATTGGCTGAAAATCTGCATTTCCAGCCTTCTTATTCTTTACTGGGTCAGGTACCATTCTACGACATTATTTCAGATAATTTCTTTGATATGTACAGTCCAATAAATAGCCTAATTGCTTGTTCATTAAAATATAAATCTTGCTAGTGGTGTAGTATAAAAGGGAATATACTTTAATATGTGTCTGCTTTGTGATGTTGTGAAATACAGCAACAGTAAGGTGTCAGGGATAAAATCATTTTCCGTATCTGGAACTTTTCCCAGAAATTAATTGTATACACTTGGAACACATTAATTTGAAAGGAGCTTCCCAAGGTAACCTAAGCCAAGTCAATCAAACAATAAAAATGGCATCAACCACAAAAAAAATATATGTCAAATTCTCTATGCCTAATATTTTGCACATGTGTAAATGTATTAAAGGAATTATTCAAGCATTAATTCCAGTCAAAAAGTAACAAATGTACAAAGGTATTAGCATTTTATAAATAGATTTGTTATATCATTTGTAAGAAAGCATAACAATACATTTTTTGGAGTCAAAGTACATGGAAAGCATTCAAAAATGCAAAAATGGTGGCTTAATCTTGAAAAGGGTTCAGTGAGTTAATTCCCATGAGACATGGCTTGCTTTTCCATTGTTTTCACTTGTTGATTCTACCTATGCAGGAGCAGCATTGTCACCCTGGACTACTGGTGGGCTGAGCGTTGGCCCATGTGTGAGACCAGCTCGGAGCATGGCTACCAACCTTTAGCAAAGAAAGACATAGAAAACAGGAGATGGAAGAATGCTGCTCACCCTGAAAATACAACACAAGGGAGAAGGGTTCCCCCAAAGTGGGGTTTTTAGGCAGCAAAGTGAAAAAAATTGTTATTTTGTATAAAAAAAGGGTTTTTTATTAGTAGTACCAAAGGGCATAACATGATGGTTAAAAAATGAGCTCCAGTAGGAAAGTTAAAACAAAACCAAATATACACTTGCAGACAGGAGTATCATAGCAACATTAATAATGAAATGTCGACAGTATGAAACATTGGACTGACGCCTTTCAACCCATATACCAAGGGTCTGTTTCAGAGGATTGGTCTGCTAAGAAAAAAAAAAAAAATATATATATATATATATATATATATATATATATTGTATTGTATGTATATATGAGTTTATTTTTTTGCATCCTTTATTTAAAGTAACTTGGTGTTGTTACCATGTGAATTTGTTGTTTGACTGCTCACGTACACTATGGGCATGTCATCTAATTCACCCTGGATATTTGCCATAGGTGTGACCCAACCTCTGTCTGACCACTGTCTGTTTGTTGGGGGTCATTTTCAGTGTGACTTCTCGAAAGCGATATCGCTGGATTATTGCCCTGGCTCGGTTTTTGGGACTACGGGGTGCTTTGGGACCACCTGGGGAGAGGAAAGAAGCTTTTAAAGGATCTCCATGTAGGAAGTCTTTTTCTTTGTTGAATATACACTATTGGGTAACTATATTACATGTCTGCACTGTATGGTATTTATTGTTGTTCCATTGTGCGTATATCATTTTGACATGTATATCTACTATATATATATATATATATATATATATATATATATATATTTTTTTTTTTTTTTTTCTTAGCAGACCGATCCTCTGAAGAAGACCCTTGGTGTATGGGTTGAAACGCGTCAGTAAATCTTTCATACTGTTGACATTTTATTACCGTTGCTATGAAACTCCTGTCTGCAAGTGTATATTTGGTTTAGTTTTAATTTTCCTACTGAAGCTCATTTTTTAACAATCATGTTATGCCCTTTGGTACTACTAATAAACAACCCTTTTTTTATACAATATTGAATCCTTTTTTCACTTTGCTGCGTAAAAAACCCCCACTTTGGGGAACCCTTCTCCCTTGAGCTACCAACCTTTTTACTGTCCACTGCTATGCCATGCATATATGTAATGGAAATTAAAAAGTATAAGTAAGGCAAGTCCATCAAACAATGCTTCCTACAATAAAAAATGGACAAGTGCACATGACATGACACTTTGCAAGAATACTGGCGATATTTAAAAAGTTCTATTTTAGCCTGAAAATTTTATATGTTTTTCATTATGAAGCAATACCGAAAAACCACATAGATGTAACTATCATACCTCTGCCTGATTTTAGTGACATTGTGTGTAATCGCCAGTTTCCATTGACAATCGTGATCAAAACAGTTTGAACATAAGACACTTTTGCTATGGGTATATACTTGAAACATTACTTTGATGGCCAAAGTGAGTCTAATTTTTGAAAACTGGAGCAAAGAATATCATAAATCTATACTAATATATAACACAGAGATATAGCTGCCAATGTTATATATTTACTAGAGTTGGTGTTTGTCTGAGTTGTTTTGTCCTGAACATTTGTTCAAGTATAGCATGCAAAGTATTTTCACGCCGACATTTCTAAGATTGCATTGGTACCTTGAAATCTCCAGAAGTTAGTCAGAAATTGAATGAAACTGTAAAGTTAATAGCTTTACAAAAAAACTAAATGTAGTTCTGTGTCTCCTCATCCGTATACGCTCACAAAACATGTCAGGTCTGTGTTACTAATGACAATCAAAATATATAGCTACATATGACAGTAAGATCGTATACTTGCAACAGGTCATTTAATAATGATCAGCAACTTCATCTAAGATGACAGCAAGTGAACAGTCATTGATCCATACCTATCAGAGGTAAGAATCAATACATAGTAAATGGATTCTGGCTCTGCAGCCAAGACAGTAGGTCTAATTATATTTTTTTCCAAACCAGTGACACATAAGAGTAAAAAGCTTTTTCTGGAAATGGCTGACATTGCATAAAAGTCTGTTAAATTTACATTAAAACTTTGCTTCTTGTTCTCTATTCTGCTTGAAGCCAAATCTCCACATTCAAACTTGCAGTATTTCATGGTTGGAAATGTATTACATTATGAACAGCCCTAATTGTCAGTTCATTCCAGTTTGACCAAAGTGAATAGCAATTACCCTTCCTTTATAAGCAAGGCTTCCTGCGTTTGCCCTTTTTTTAGGGATAAGCGCAGGAATGGCTTAAAGCGGGAGTCCGCCGGGACTCCGCGTTTTTTTTTTTTTTTTAAAAGCCAGCAGCTACAAATATTGCAGCTGCTGACTTTTAAAATAGTGACACTTACCTGTTCAGCACGCCCGCGATGTCGGCACCCGAAGCCGATCTCTAAATCGTCTCTCGGGTCCTGCCGCCGCCATCTTGGGTATGGGAATCAGGAAATGGAGCCTTTCGGCTTCATTTCCCGGTTCCCTACTGCGCATGCGCGAGTTGCGCTGCGCAATAAGGACGGTCCCCGCTGCCTCTGGGATCTGTGTGTTTCCCAGCAGGCAGCGGGGCACTTGCGGAAAGGGGCGGGCACTTGCGGAAAGGGGCGTAATCTACGCCCCTTTCCGCAGAGAGCTATCCCGGAAGTGGGTGCAGATACCTGTACTGTACAGGTATCTGCACCCCCCTCCCCCCTGAAAGGTGCCAATTGTGGCGCCGGAGGGGGGGAGGGTTCCGATGAGCGGAAGGTCCACTTTAGGGTGGACCTCCGCTTTAAGGCAAAATGGGGAACTAGGCAGGGTAGGAAGCTTTGCCTCCCCATTTCTTTAACTGACATTGAGCAAGGTTTTAGCAGGCACAGAGAAGCGATCTCGTTTGCAGTGTCGGTACTGGCTGAGAGCCCTCAAACATCATCATCCTATTGAAAAGCTAATGCTGAAAAGCACAAGAGGCACTTACAGATCTAGTAGAGTGTGCCTTGATAAGAAAAGGGTGGGACACAATTATTTAAACCAAAAGATTTGATGATGGTCTGCCTGAGTTAACTAGAAATGGTGGAATGAGAAGCTGGAGTACCCTACCAAGTTTAATTTAGATTAACATACAGAGAACACATCTTCCTAAAAGAAGCAGTAGCTGAGAGACTCTCCCAACCCTAACCACATCTAGTTAATGGGAGGGAAAATCCTGAGCCAGACATATCAATGATTTAGATGAAAGGCAGAAATGATTTTAGAAAAATAGAAGTCCTAGACCTCAACATTACTTTGTCTTTAAGCAAAACCTGAAAGGGCCCCTGGTTAATATACTCACCTCACAGAGGTAATGGCAACAGGGTAAACCATCTTGTGGGTAAGAAAAGAGAGAGGAATTTTTCTGAATATCTCCAAGTACAGGAACAACTCCCTCGAGTCCAAGCACTGCCAGCTGTGGAAGTCTGACTGCCGATTGTCTACACATGGGATGTACACTGTAGACAAGGTTGGAACGTGAAATTTGTCCAGGACAGCATTCAATCTACCTCCCTTGCTGTGGCTAGACTTCTGGTGCCCTACTGATGGCTGATGTATGCCAATGCATTGTTTGAATGAATTGGATGACTCCAGCAGCATGGTTAAACACTATAGACAGTCACATTGCAAAGGTTAATCAGGAGATGAGACTTTGATGACCACCTACAGAGTACCCAGGTTTACCCTAACCTGGCTGACTAGAACCTCAAAGAATGGATCTTCTAAAAAAAACAGGAAGGAAGGACTTTCCCAGTATCTGAGCCAGATTTCTTAGCTGCCAAGTCAAGAACAACCTGGTTCTCTGCATCAAGTGAATCCACATGATTGAACTGACTTATCCCACAAGAACAGATTGTTGCATTGTAGAGATATAGAGTGAAGCTGGGCAAATGGACTCTGTGGTGGTCATCAAAGTCTAATTTCCTGAGGATGAGTAAAGAGGGCTACCATCAGATTCAAGACTCTCGAGCAAAAGTGAAGAGTCAGACAACTTCTGGGTGGCCCATTTCCAATCTAAGATTCCTGTGGAAGAAAATCTCTGGCCTATGTTGTGTCTGTACTGGGGCCAAATAATCCAATCAATGTGTCGATTCTAGTACAGGAGGTGTTTATGGCCAGATCACCAGGTGAAAACAGAAAAGTCCCACAATTTTTTTTTTAAATGTAGCTATCACATCTAATAGTTGGTAAGCTGCAATATATTACATTTTTAGTTTTGGATTTAGGGTGCAGTGGGCTTTGGCTCTAAGGGGTTATGGAAGCTTTTTTCATCTGTAAGAGACTTATATCAACAAAATTATGAAATAACTACTTTTTGTCCTCATCTGAAAAAAATAAATGAAAAGTTATAACTCTCTTGTTGCCATTTAGTTTACTATGTCACCATTTCTGTGAGCATTACAATGCAAGTTAATGCAGTAAAATTCATGCAGATCACATGTTGCATACACACATTGTACTGCAGTAGAGGGATACAGTATGAATGGGCCTGATAGACTTGAATGACAATTCTATATTTGCTACATTTTCCCTGCAGAAGCTGACTGTGTTATACTGCTGGTAATGAAGCTCAAATCCGATGTTAGTACAGCAATCTCCAACGCTGAGCTATTGAGTTCTGACAGGGGGACGTCGCCCTCCCGCCAGAACAAGCTGCTGCCATAACCCTGGGATTTAGCGTGAAAGTGCCGAAGTACGGGTACATTGTTTTGCGTGAAGTGGTTAAAAATTATTTTTACACCTGGTTAGTATTTTGAAAATCTTTGCCTCATAATATTATATTGCAAAGTGCTTATATGGGGAAAGGTAATGTATTCAAGATTACTAGCTGCTTCTACCTTTCTCGATTTTCTTCTTCCTCCCTCTGTAACCAACAGGCAGTTATAACTACCCCAGCTAGCTTTTCCTTTTCTGATATAGTGTAAGTATGGCATTTCATAGACTACATATTATACATTAATTTTCAACTCTCCCTTGGCTTTGTCTTGGCCTCTGCATAGCACTCTATTATTTCCCTCGAACTCCTGTCGCTTTTCTCACTTTCCTCTCACAACTCATTTGTTATCTCCTCTCTTTTCACATTACTTAGTATGCAATGACAGATATGGGAGAAGAGACAGGTGCAAGTGTAAATTAGAAGCTGCAGGAAACAACAGTGCTTAAAGCTGCACTCAACTTTCTCAGCTTTCCATACTTCGTAAGAGACTAAAGTGAAGAATGTCATGGCTTCTTATCAGCGCTGTCACCAATCTGTTTACACACTGTACTAGAACATGCTGTGTGAAGCCTTTCATAAAGAAGGTATTAATAAATGGCAATAGTTACAGTGTGATACAAATAACTATTCTTTATGCAATGCTTACACTGAAGAGCATTTGGACCTGGGAATGATATGGCTATACTACAGGTGACAAGTTTGACAGATCTTTACAGTGGCAACGAAATAAATGGTTAACTGGCCATTATACAACAGCCTTACCACGAGCATCACTTCTTTGGGTGTGGGCACATGGGTTTATTTACTAAAACTGGAGAGGACAAAATCTGGTGTGGTTTTGTGATTCTATTGTGAAGCAAAAGAAGTAGGGGAAAGGCATTAGGCCCCTTTCACATGTGCAGATCCGTTTTCAGACATTCGCCTGCTAAGCAGGGATCGATCCACTGATCCCCGCTGAGCCCGAGGATGACAAGTTTGTCTCTGCACACTGTGCAGAAACTGACCTGTCAGATATCTGCTCTCCTCTATGGGGGGATCAGATGAAAATAGTTTGCCCGTTTGTTTTCATCCGATCTGATCCGCTAGATGGATGGAAAATAGGGTTTCCATCCGTCTGGATTTAGCGGAATGGTTCGGGAAGGATCGGATGTCAGTGGACATGTCCCCTCTGACATCCGTCACTCCATAGAGATGTATGGAGAGTCCATTTAGGTCCGCCTGAAAAACTGACAGGCGAATCTGAATGGTCCGCATGTGTGAAAGGGCCCTTAGGGTTTTTAGGAGGAAAGAGATGAGCTTGCAGTTAAGTCCCACCTGGAACACATTCCTAAAAATGTGCAGGAGACAGGTAAGCATAGGCAAGCACTGCCTGTCAGAATGCTCAAGAATTGGAAAGTGACAGGAGGGTTTGTGAAGCAGTTGTAGGTATGTTTAGGCACCGCTAAGTGGCATTTTGCAGATTTTTCAAATGAAAAGTGTCCTTTGTTGATTATGGCATGTACAAAATTTCATGGTGTTGAAAGAGTTAAAAAAGTTCATGGTTGCAATAGCAGCCTGTTATAAAATGTTCTGCAGGCTCAGAGCTTTAATGTAATTGATCATGGTATCTGTGAAGTGGTGTCTTTGTGTGAAAACATTTATTTATTTATTTTTTACTGAAAAAGATAGGTTTGATAAACCATTATGACATTAATTTGCAGCGTAAAGATTTGTAACTACCATCTTTCTATTCTACAGGTTCCCTGCTTTCAGAAAATATATATTTTTTTAGTTATAAGTGTTCCTCAGGCTAAAAAAATGTATATTTTAGCATGTGTGTAAAATGGAAAAATAAATTGGTCCGACACTGAAAGTAACTCTGGGAAAAATGAAAAATGAAGTACAATATATTATAGAAGGCAATGTGACAGTGAGGGGGTGATTCACTGAAACTGGTGCACACAGAATCTGGTGCAGCTCTGCATAGTAATCAATCAGCTTCCAGGTTTTATTGTCAAAGCTTAATTGAACAAGCTGAAGTTAGAAGCTGATTGGTTACTATACACAGCCACACCAGATTCGGTGTGTTCTAGTTTTAGTAAATCTCCCATGTGCCTAAAGGCGCCCAGCCCAAGTTATGCTTACATTACCTGTTCAGCTGCTGCCAGAGATAAAACCTGGTGCTTCCACAAATGGGGGAACATTTAACCTTCTCCCATTGACAGTGCATTAGTCTAGTAGCCAATCACTCAGCACTGTCACATGATGTATGGGGTGTTGTCAAATTCCATGCAGTGGGAGCAAAAGCTATGCTTAATTGCTGGCAATGTGAGTATAACTTAGAGGCATTCTATTTAGAAACATACTGACACTATTCTACTGCTCAGGCCCCTCTTCACAGAAAACATTCTTTTTAAATATGCCCACACCACTGTCATGGCTAGTGTTCCTGTGGATGATTTACAATGCTCTAATCTCAGTCAAAAAATTGTCTCCAGTCTTTTTACCTCTCCACCATTAGAAACCCCAATAGAGTACACTGCAAAGCCTTGAATCACTTTGAGGATGTTCTACCATCATCACAACCATAGCAATACCCAGCACCTAAAATGACCACAGAGCCCTGACGGTAGACATGTGCACTACCAAAAACTTTGTTTAGATTAGTTTTCGTTTCACTCTGGGTTTTTTATCGGATCATTCCTTATGATCGGCATTTGTTACTTGGGATCATTAGTAACTTCGGATGCATTCGTATACGTTCCGTTCCATTTGTTTAGATGCAGCATTCGTTACTTCAGATATTTCGTATTTATTTCATTCCATTTGTTTAGATGCGGCATTCGTTACTTAATATAATAATTAACTTTGGATGCATTCATATTCGTTACATCACTAATGCCGAGGAACACACAATCGGAATTTCGGTTGGAAAAAGCTCTTATGGTTTTTCCGACAGCTTCTACTCAAGCTGTCTTGCATACACACAGTCACACAAAAGTTCTCTGAACTTTCGACCATCAAATACTAGGTGACATACACCACGACGAGCCAAGAAAATTAAGTTCAATGCTTCCAAGCATGCGTCAAATTGTTTCAGAGAAGGAATTTTGCACGTTGGAATTTGTACAGGCGATCGGAATTTATTTTTAGTGAATAGTTTCTTAATGTTTTAACATCAGAAAATCGAATTAATCCATATATAGCTAAAAGAAATACGAATATGAATGCATTCATCAGTTATTTCTTTATATTCTGCAATAAACGAATAGTCGGAAGAAGGAAAAACTCGTAGGTTGAATTGTTTTTTGTTCTTTTGGATTTTTTGGAATTTCATCAAAAGATTCTTTCTTTCATTCAAAATCTTCTGAATGAAGAATATGATCAAATTAGTCTGAAAATGAATTTGTAACAAAACAAATTGCACATGTCTACCTGACAGTACTACCTCTCACACCACCACAAGCTATATGGAGGAAAAGGAATCTAATGGTGTTTAGTTAATTCAAAAAAAAAAATGTATAGCATTTTTGGAAATTATATTTTATATAACACATTTGGAAATTATATTTAGATAACATCTTTACTTTACAAGTATGCTTATTGGGATTTGGGATATATTTATGGTGTTAACTTTCTAAGAAAACCCAACATTAACAGTATGCTTTTTGGCTAGCTCTGTGAGCTGACTGTTTAAGAGCGGGTTCCCAATGCTGTGATGTCAGACATAGCATGTGATTTGCACCACACTGCTGTGCAAATCACAGGCCATGTCTGTGCGATGCAATTTCAGCGCATTCGGACCAAATTTGTGCAGGACATTTTGGTGCACACCAGAATCTAGGCTTCATACCCATGTGATTCAGGTCCTGTCCAAATTGACAGTTCGCCCTGTGATATGTGAACTGATCTGGGGGTGTCATTCATTTTGTATTGACACTCCTAGCGGTTCACATAGTGCAGTGTGAACTGCCTGCGGGAGACATACGATGCAGGAACCCGTACTGGATTTACAGGGTTCCCGCATCGCTGCACTGTGAACCGAACCTCAAGGAGAAGTAGGGCCAAAGCTCTTTCAGCCCTACTACTTCTGTGGGTCACTGGAGTGCACTTAGTTCTTAGTTCCCATATTGAGCTGACAATGGGCTAAAGCCCACTGTCGGCTAACATTACTCAGCTGGTCCAGATTCTGGAGGGATCTCAACTTTAAAGTAGAGAGCTTGAGAGCCTGAGCTAGCCGTCCCAGCCCCCGCCATAGCCCATCGCTTCAGTAAGTGCTAGAGGGTCATAGCATAGAGCCAGTGACTGACCATTGCCACTCTCTGCTCAATGAAGGCCGAAAACAGAGTAATCAGCATTCTTTGATTGCTCAGTTCTTGGCCTTAGAGGCGGCAGGGGACAGCTGCGGCATTGGAGCGATGCTGCATCCACCTAGGGGAGTATGCCAATTATTTATTTTTTTTAAACCCCAAACTCCTCTTCTAAGGAGAGCTAGAGGTTGACCTCTCAGATGTATTGTTAGTATTGAAGTTGCACACAGAGATATCACACAGCATGGGCTTCTTGCATAAGACTCTGCCTGCTGGTTACAAGTAGTAAATATGAAATATCAATAGCCAATAATTCATAATTACACCTGAATAAAAAGACAAAATATAAACACTTATTTTTGTAGCACTGAACATAATAAAGAATATATGCAAAATATAGATTGCCTTTAAAGAAATATTACTGTGTGGTATATAGTTATGTGTTTGTCTTAACAAGGAGAATTGAATACCATAAATAATGCTGACTGTCATATCTGTTACGATTAATCCTTCCTGTGCTTTGCCTGCTGAGTTAAAGGATGGAATCAAAAGTAATCTGTCTAAAGCTTAATCTAGTGCTTTAAAGGGTAATTCATCAAATTACACAGAAGCAGTCCAGGACTTTATCCAGAATCTATTTGAGGATTTGACAAAGGAGCACAGCAAGCAGACAGCTTGACTCGGTATGATGTGTGGATAGCTAAAGGGAATGTTTAGTGTATTTCCATATATATTCCTTATTTATATCTTATGTTTAGTAGTACAAATGAACACAGTCAGGTAATTTTGAAATACTGCCTGGAAATATGCAATATTTTCCTTTTTCAGTCAGTAGGTGGAGACTGAGAGTCTGATACTACCAGTTGCAGATTTTGTTCTTTTACTGTGGCACAGTCACCTAGAAACTCAGCTGAATGAGTAATACCCTTTTCACACTGGGGTGGTTTTCAGGTGATTTAGTGCTAGAAATAGCCTCTGCTAAAGGCCAGAAAACCGCCTCCCATTTATTGCAGTGTGTCTTTTCATACTGGGACAGTGTGCTTGCGGGACATTGTGGGACACTGCGGCACACTGTATTCAGCGCTCCCAAAATGCCCTGCCCATTGCAGTGAATGGGCAGTGATTCCACAGCGCCTTAAAACTGCTTTGAAAGCGCTGAAAAACTACAGTTTTAAATTCTTTTTTGGGGGTAAAAACCGACCCGCTAGTGGCTGAAAAGCGTTGCAAAAGCGCCAATAAAACAGTGCTAAAGCGCCGCTAAATTGAATTAATAGTACTAAAATTAATAGTTGGCGCTGCCAGTGTGAAAGGGGTCTAAGTTGATTGAATCAGAGGAGAGACATCCCCCCTTCTTTCTTTTGCAGCGGTGTCATCCAGAGCTTTATCCTATCATATCATCCAGATGACCAAGGCACACTTCAGGTCTATTTATGTCGTAAGTCTTGTTGTACGTTTATGTGATCTATAACGGTCTCGGTCATAGGGCCACGACCATATATATATATATATATATATATATATATATATATATATATACACACACACACACACACACACACACACACACATATATATATATATATATATATATATATATATATATATAGTACACAACACTACTGCAGCCAATCAGATTCAGACTGCCCATTCTATAGAGATGTGGGTACCAGCTGGTAACTGCTAGGATGGCTGATGCTGCTTAACACCCCCATTTGGCATTATAAAAGAGTAAACAATATCAGCCTTTCCAAGAGGAGTGATCATTATTTTTCCCAAGATCTCTGGCACTACCCCAGGTATGAGATTGTTATTACTCGATTCAGCCAAAAGCATCAGCTCATGTACAAAAAAAGAAAACTGATTTGTTGCTATGGTGTACTCCAAAGCATCATTTTTCACACCTTTCAAGACATAATAAATATAACTTTTATGTTTGCTTATCTGGGAGTGTTGTTGTTAAGCAAACTACTGTAATAACAGCAGCTTAATATTCTAAGCCTATTTCCAGCACTTTAAAATCAATGAACACTAATAAACTGAAAATACATGATAATGCCTTTTCAGCTCAGCTCAAGATGAATTTTAAACAATTTTGTTTTTCCTCACTTCCTACACTTCTTTTCAGATTTCTTAATAAGCAATCATAAATTATCCATGAAGTATCTTGGCTGCAAACTCCCTTGAGGAAGAAATGGATCCAGAAAAAGGGAAGCTTTTCAATCAGTACCAAATATAACCATTTAAGCACGATTGTTAAAAATTGTATTTCAAAAACAGTTCTGTTTTGAGTTGGAAGGTCTGTTGAATATATGATGGTGATTTCACGCAGTGGTGTTTTTTTTTTTTTGCTTGAAAGGAAACCTGCCATGAGAGAAAAAATGTAGGTTGCCCTTGTTTCTCAGTCTTTCTGAAAACACTAGTTCCCTGGCTGTCATGATGTTTTGGCTTTAATTCTTACGCATGTAGTCACTGACCCAGAAAAAAAGTAAAGAGGTAAAGAATTCCACCTTTTATCTGACTTTTATTTGCTGCATGTGTGAACTAGGCCAGTGACAGACACAGCCTACCCCACTCCCATTTTTAGAAAGAGGACATCAATGTCAGCCCATATCTTTCCATCATGATCCAAATTCACTAATTCTAGAGATGCTATACGTACATTAAGACCCTAAGTGCTACAAATAGCGCCTGTAAAGCGCCTGCCTCCCATGCCACCCAAATGTGATAGCCCGGGTGCTTTCACACTGGGGCGGTGCGCTTGCGAGACGTTAGAAAAAGTCCTGCATGCAGCATCTTTGGGGCAGATTGGGAGCGCTGTATACATCGCTCCCAAAATGCCCCTGCCCATTGCAATGCATGCACTTTAGAAGCGCCGAAACACTGGTATTTTTAACCCCTTCTTTGGGGTTAAAAGTGCCCCACTAGTGGCCGAAAAGTGCCACTTAAACAGCGGTAAAGTGCCACTAAAACTAGCAGTGCTTTACCGCTAACGCACAGGGTCTTAAGGACTTTGTAGAGCTCCTCAGGAGCCCTATAATCAAAGTCTTGTTTGACCTTCCAGTTTAGAGTTTAGACTAAAACAGCAAAGTTCACTGGACTTTGTAAAGTATATTATTTAGTGTTCCCAAAATGGAATTAAATATTGGTTAACCGTGCAGTACTGAGGATCCAGGGCCTACAAACAGTCATGACAGATACTAGTCTATAATGATGTAGACAACAATGTCCAAGTTTGCTAAACTTAGGTGAGAAGTGTTTATAAATTTGCTACAAAGATTATGATTATTACTGTACACAGGTTGCAGCAAATTTCCATGTAAAGCTAGCCACACATATTGCAATCTGATTCCACAACTTCCTTTACATTTGGAAACAACTATATTGATGTACAAGGGAGGGCTTATCCAAACAATCCATTCAACTTATATCCAGTCAAACAAGTCCTTGCACTACATAGTTATAGTAGGGGGACATTTACACTAGCATACCACGGTTGTGAGTTTCACTGAATGAGTTCCAATCAGTGGGCAGCACTGCCCACTGAACACGAAGTAAGAAATAATTTTTGCCAAAGCAATGCAGCCACAGCATATGTATACTCCCATATGGCTGTCATTACAGCTTGGGAGGGGGGGACAGTAAATACGCAGCTCCATTTGCAGTTTTTACCACCCCCAAAACAATAGTGTGATTTAGGCCTAAATCAAAGGAGATTACACTACATTTGGATGATCCAAAATTGGATTAGATAGTGGGACGTGATGATGTCATGACTGCAAAGACCACCTTAAATCTGTTTAGCATAGGTTCAGTGCTGGTGCTGCAGAAAGGCAATGTGTTCAAACCCTACCTAAGCTATATGTGTAACTTATGTCTTAGAACTATATAGGAGGTTCTTTGTTTGGAATAAAGGGATCTGATGGATGTATAGTAGGCAGCTATGTTGTAACAAGGTGTGAGAAATAGTTCACTGAACCTGTAACATCACTATAAATACTTGCCTGGGAGCCAAAACCTATAGCTTTGGGATAAATATTTGTTTTTGCCTAGGGTGCCAGTAATAAGCTAATTTACAACATTATCTCTTGCTCTTGCAGGCTTTTCCATCCTGCAGTGGCAGCTATGACTTCATCACATGTAATGCAGGACCATCAGTCCTGCATTGTGAGAGTCCAGAGGGACTGTCTACATGCCAGTGCTTTGGAGAGAAAATGCTATTATAAAGTTTGTCCAGTTTAAAGAGACACTGAAATTTTGATTCTGGTATAATGCATTGCAAAGTTATTATTACATTAAATAAATATTTTTTTAAATTTTGCACTTTTTTTTAATGTAACAAACTGAAAATACTGAACCCCCCCATCAATTGCAGCCTCACTGTGCCCATCAAATGCAGCCACTGTGCCCATCAAACATAGCCACTGTGCCCATCAAATGCAGCGACTGTGCCCATAAAATTCAGCCACTGTGCCCATCATATGCAGCCACCTTGGACCATCATATGCAGCCACTTGCGCCAATCAAATTAAGCCACTTGTGCCCATCATATGCTGCCATTTGTGCCCATCATTTGCAGCCACTTGTGCCAATCAAATGCAGCCACTTGTGCCCATCAAATGCAGCCACTTGTGCCAATCAAATGCAGCCTCTTGTGCCAATCATATGCAACCACATGTACCAATCAAATGCAGCCACTTGTGCCCATCATATGCAGCCAATTCTGCCCAGTATATGCAGTCACAGGTGCCAATCAAATGCAACCACTTGTGCCCATCAAATGCAGCCACTTGTGCCAATCAAATGCAGCCACTTGTGCCCATCACATTCAGCCACTTGTGCCCAGTATATGCAAACCACTTATGCCCAGTAAATGCAGCCACTTGTGCCAATCATATGCAGCCACTTGTGCCCATCATATGCAGCTACTTTTTCCCATCATATGCAGCCACTTCTGCCCAGTATATGCAGCCACCTTTACCAATCAAATGCAGCCACTTGTGCCCATCAAATGCAGTCACTTGTGCCCATCATATGCAGCCACTTGTGCCCATCATATGCAGCTACTTTTGCCCATCATATGCAGCCACTTCTGCCCAGTATATGCAGCCACCTTTACCAATCAAATGCAGCCACTTGTGCCCATCATATGCAGCCACTTGTGCCTGTGAAATGCAGCCAATTGTGCCCATCAAATGCAGCCATCACTTCACTAACCCCCCCCCCCCCCCCGCGCGCGCGCGCAGCCAATCTGGCTCCTCTCTAGGAGTGGCGGGGCTCTTCTCCTCTGTGGGAAGCGGTGGCTCTCCTCTTCTGTGGCTCTCCTCCTCAGCGGCTTTCCTCCTCGGCGGGAAGCGGCGGCTGCGGGTCCTTTGTCCGCTCGACTCGTCTTCAGGCTTCCTCCGCCATGTCTCCTCTGATCCAATAAGATCGCTTAATGCTTTGGCCAATCGGGAGACAGGTTTCTCTGACCTGCCTGCTGATTGGCAGGGAGGAATGTTAGTGTGAAAATAGCGAAAATTCATTCGCTATGCCACAAAACAGGGTGGGATCGGGACACAGTGCTCTGCTCCCCGAGCCTACCCTATTTTGAAGCCAATCACGTGCTTCAAAATACACACCCCCCGCCTATCCTCGCCACAGTATTTCATGTGTCCGGCATCCTGAAAGGGGGGTGGCGCCCATGCGCCCACAATGCATAGGCTGCCACTGTATATAGTACATAGCAGCATTTTCCAACAGAGGGATGGAGACTTCCCGTCCCACTCCAGGAACAAAATTAAGTCAGGCTGAACGCCTCTTAGCCGATTACAGGAAGTTTTGTATATACTGAATGAATACAAGGCTTTGTCTGATTGGCTGAGGAGAGGTTAGCAGAAAAAAAAATCCAACAATTTGGTTGGTTGTCCCTAGTAAATTGACAAATTATTTTTTCATTTGCTTCTCTTTACATATTCCATATTAGTTACACTATTATTTCATTGACAATTCTAACATTTAATGGAAACCTTTCCTGAGAGAAATATAAGGGCTACTATTGTTGAACGCCATCTAAAAATGACAATTGCCTGGCTATTTTTATAACCCACAGGCATTAACACTTTGGGGTTAATTTACTAAAACTCATGCAGCTGTGTATTGTAGCCAATCAGCTTTTAACTTCAGCTTTTATTAAGCTTTCACAAAAAAAAAAAAACTGGAAGCTGACTTCTGTGCACAGCTGCACCAGATTTTGGACTCTCCAGTTTTAGTAAATCAACCCTATTGAGTCACTTACCTGGTACAAATGTGTAAATCAGAAAAGTCAGATGATGTAATTATCTGTAAACATGTTCCAGATCAATGATTCAATCTGTTGAAGCAAGAGGATCAGCATGACTGCCAGGCAACTTTAAGAATGATAATTCAACAATGGTAGCCCTAGGAAAGATTTAAATGTAGTGTGAATGGTAAATAGAGAATTTCTTTTCAAAGTACTGTTACTGTTACACTGCCTGCCAGAAGTTCTTTTAAACACGACTGGGACATGAAGCATAAAACGCAAAGATTCCTATGAACTGCTTGTCTCATCAGGCTTGCTGTTAGCAGAGCCTCCTTATTTCACTGTCTTCTAATTCCCCTGTTTACATTGGTCAGGTGACTTTGTGCTGAGCTGTTTCCATTGTACAGGAAGAACACAGGATAGAAATCTAATTGGGAGCAGGGGAGGGATGTTGCTGGCAATTATATCTGACTGCTAGAAAACAATATAAATGAAAGCTGCGCCTAGAAGGATAGGCTGCTGATGCAAGCAAATATGAATGTAAGAAATTAACTCTGAGCAGTCTGGTGAAAATATTACTAGACATAATATGGGCGTGGAGGATTGGGACACTAAACAACTGTGCTTAATAGATATATGCAGGCTCTGCATCTGCATTTATAGAATGACCAAAGACGCTGGTTCAGGCCTGAATTTAGGAAGAAGTCATTATTCGGGAAAATCCCGTTCCCAGCAGTTTATCATGCGGTGCCTGCAAAGGTTGCATATTGTGATATATGGTTGTTTCCTGATAGGAATTGGGCTATCTACTGAAGAGCATGGTGGCCATGTGCATTGGGATGTGGTGCTTTTGGTGGGGGACCCCTTTTTTGGGAGAACCCCCTTTGCAGCACCTCCCCAATGCTTAAAATCATGTGACCTTGTTTTGGCTTTGCCAGCCTGCATGCCTTGTGTGCCTGGCTGTTTTTTTTTTCTGGGGGTGAGGGGAGCCATGCTGTTTTTTTATTTATTTATTTTTTCTTTTTTAACCACTTTAATACCAGGCACTTAACCCCCCTGGCGGTATTCCCGAGTCTGGCTCGGGGTGGAATTTTCATACCAAAAGCGGTATCCCCGAGCCAGACTCGGGACCGCATCGCTGGATCCAGGAGGAGGTTTACTTACCTTCTCCCTCGGATCCAGCGTTGTCTCCCCGCTGTACGTGTCTCGCTCGATGCATCACATCGCCGATCTCCGTGCCCTGCGAGCGTTGCGACGCACAGGGACGGAGATCGGCGCCAAATTCAAAAAGTGAAACAAACAGTAAACATACAGTATAATGTAATCCTACAGATTACATTGCTGTATGTAAATATTTCACATCCCCTTTGTCCCTAGTGGTCTGCCCAGTGTCCTGCATGCAGTTTTATGTAATAAAAACTGTTCTTTATGCCTGGAAACTGGAGATTGTCCATAGCAACCAAAACTGTCACTATACATCAAAAATGGTTTTAGACCAGCTAGAAAACAGCGATAATAAATTGGAATCACTCGCAGAATTGAGCGATAATGATTTGTGGGGAGATCTGTCATCAAATACTGAAAAGTAATGACAGTGACAATTCTGCAACTGAGCAAATTTCAGTGTTTTTGATTTGATTACATTATTGAATAATTTTTATTATTGTTATATTATTATTTGGTACAATTATTTATAATTATTTATTATATTATAATTTATGATTTCATTTTTCAAACTTTATTATACCCGGGATGTCTGCTAGACTCTGGTTTGGACAGATTTAAGTGAGTTGTTCCTAAGAATTGCAGGACTACAATATAAAATGCCAAATTTTCATGCAAAATAATGGTACCGCTTTTAGCACCTAAAATCCGAAATAATCGTACCGCCAGGGAGGTTAAACACCTTCCTGCCCAGACCAATTTTGAGCTTTCAGCGCTGTCGCACTTTGAATGACAATTGCGCGGTCATGCTACACTGTACCCAAATGAAATTTTTATCATTTTTTTCCCACAAATAGAGCTTTCTTTTGGTGGTATTTGATCACCTCTACGGTTTTTATTTTTTGCGCTACAAATAAAAAAAGACCAAAAATTTTGAAAAAAAATTTTTTTTTTGTTTCAGTTTCAAAACTTTGTAAATAAGTACGTTTTCTCCTTCACTGATGGGCACTGATGGGGGCTACACTGATGGGCACTGATAAGGCGGCACTGATGGGCACCAATGATGTGGCACCAGTGAAGTGGCACTGATGAGGTGGCATTGATGGACACTGATAGGCGGCACTGACAGGCAGCACTGAAGGGCGACACGGATGGGCGACACGGATGGACACTGATAGGTGGCACAAATTTTCACTGATAGCTGACACAGATTGGCATGGATGGGCAGCACAGATGGGCATGGATAGGCGGCACAGATGGGCATGGATAGGCGGCACAGATGGGCATGGGTGGGCACTGATAAGTGGCACAGGTGGGCACTGATAGGCGGCACAGGTGGGCACTGATAGGCGGCACAGGTGGGCACTCATAGGCAGCATTGGTGTTATACTGTACTAATGGATGCCAATCAGTGCCAAACAATAATGCATGCCAATCAGTGATGCCCATTGTGGGCACTGATTGGCATCCATTATGGGCACTGATTGGCATCCATTGTGCTGACTGGCATCCCTGGTGGTCTAGGGGGGATTACCTTTTGCTTAGCATCCCTGGTGGTCTGGTGGCGTCCCTGGTGGTCCAGTGTGGGCATCCTCGGGGGGGCTGTGCTGATAATCGATCAGCACAGACCCCCCCTGTCAGAGGAGCAGCCGGCTCTACTCGCGTCTGACAGACGCGAGTGAGGAAAAGCCGATCACCGGCTCTTCCTATTTACACTGTGATCAGCCGTGATTGGACGCGGCTGATCACGTGGTAAAGAGTCTCCGTCGGAGACTCTTTACCGAGATCGTAGTTGCCGGGTGTCAGACTGACACCCCACAACAACGATCGCCGCGATGCGCGCCCCCGGGCTCATAATCCTGATCACGTCATATGACGTCCGATCAGGATTATGAAACTACTTTGCCACCGTCAATTTGTAATAGGGCGGGCGGCAAGTGGTTAAAGTGCAGGACATTAACTAAGGAATCTGAATCTGTATTAAAACACAAACACAAAAGCACTCTCCATAAGCTAAAAATCCACAGTGCCATAGCAAAGAAATAATTCCCAATAAACATTCCTCACTCCAAACCAGGGAACAGTTTGAATATTATGCAGCATGACAAATGAGTGAATGTCTGGTAAATTTCAGAATGAATACACGTTCACTGAATAATAAATAGTAGTGTAAAGATCTTTCCAATTGAATAACTGACGTTGGGTAAATCTTGTTTAATTAACCTCCCTGGTGGTAATCCCGAGTGTGGCTCGGGGGTTAAATTTCAGTACCATTAGCGGTAACCCCCGATTGCTTCTCAGGATCCTGGTCCAGGTTACTTACCTTGTCCCCAGGATCCTGAGATGTCACCC
Source organism: Lithobates pipiens (assembly GCF_037356315.1). NCBI lineage: Eukaryota > Metazoa > Chordata > Amphibia > Anura > Ranidae > Lithobates > Lithobates pipiens. The sequence continues at coordinate 377,828,026 of NW_027507748.1, read as the reverse complement.
CGCTATGTCTGCGGGCTGAATCCTCTGCCTAGAGACCCTGTGTGCTGGGCTCCATTCCTTGTGAGCGTTGCAACGCATGGGGGCAGAGTCTGGCAGCAAATTCAAAAAGTACAAAAAAATAACACATACAGTACACTGTAATCTTACAGATTACATTACTGTATCAAATCATTTCACTTCCCTTTTGTCCCTAATGCTTTGTCCAGTGCCCTGCATGCAATTTTATATTATATATGCTGGTCTTTCTGCCTGGAAACTTAAGATTGTCCATTGCAACCAAAAAGCTTCCTTTTACTTCTCAAGCAGTTTTAGATAAATAAATAATAAAGTAAAAAGTAAATTAGTACACTTGCAGAATTAAGCGATAGAAAATCGTGCGGAAATTCATTTTATTATTACCGTATATACTCGAGTATAGGCCGACCCGAATATAAGCCGAGGCCCCCAATTTACCCCCAAAAAAACTGGCAAACTTATTGACTCGTGTATAAGCCGAGGGTGAGACATGCCTGTCCATCCCTGTGTGTGTGTCCGTCCATCCCTGTGTGTCCGTCCATCCCTGTGTGTCCGTCCATCCCTGTGTGTCCGTCCATCCATCCCTGTGTGTGTGTGTGTCCATCCATCCATCCATCCCTGTGTGTGTGTGTGTCCATCCATCCATCCATCCCTGTGTGTGTGTGTCTCCATCCATCCATCCCTGTGTGTGTGTGTCTCCATCCATCCATCCATCCCTGTGTGTGTGTGTCCGTGTGTGTGTGTGTGTGTGTGTGTGTGTGTGTGTGTGTGTGTGTGTGTCCAGCCTACCTGTGTCCCGAGCCTCCGTGCCGTGCCTTGCCTCCTTGCCTCCGTCCCGTGCCGTGCCTTGCCTCCGTCCCGTCCCGTGCCTTGCCTTGCCTCCGTCCCGTGCCTTGCCAGGATCGCCGCTCTTCGTCGGCGCCTCGGCGGCCATTCTAAAATTCAAAAGCCGCGCCTCCGCCTTCGCCTGTGATAGGCGGAACACTGAATTTCCCAGCAGCCTGTGTTCCGCCTATCACGGACATCGTCTCATCCTCGTCCGTAGTACGAGGATGAGACGATGTCCGTGATAGGCGGAACACAGGCTGCTGGGAAATTCAGTGTTCCGCCTATCACAGGCGAAGGCGGAGGCGCGGCGTTTGAAGGGTAGAATGTCCGCTGTCTGTCTGCTCGACACGCTGATCGAGCAGGCAGACAGCGATGACTCGAGTATAAGCCGAGGGGGGCACTTTCAGCCTCAAAAAAGAGGCTGAAAATCTCGGCTTATACTCGAGTATATACGGTATTATAGTATTATTTTTTATAATCATTTATAGTTATTTATTATATTATAATTTATGATTTTGTGTTTCAAATTTTATCATACTAGACTCTTGTTTGGACAGATTTAAGTGTGCTATTGCTAAGAATTACAGACCTACAATATAAAACGCCAAATTTCTATGCAAAACAATGTACCACTTTAAGATTAAAAAATCTGACATAATCATACCACCAGGGAGGCTACATTTTCATATTGGCAAATCATGTTTGATACAGTTTTCTGCAGGCAAATCTTGTTTTAAATTTAAGAGAGTAAATGTACACTTTGATACGACTTTGATGTGATTTTTTGTACACTCTGTGGCATTGAAATTGTATCAAAGTCGGACCAAAGTAGTACAGGAACCTTTTCTAAAGTCAGACAGACTTGTGTAGTATCAGTTAAGACAGCTCTCATAGGGAAACATTGAATTTCACATGTCATCTGACTTGGGGTCTCACAAGTCTGTTTCTTTGTCACCTAAAGGTTCAAGAGCAACTTCACCCATGCCCATTTCTAATTACCACTTAACTTTGATGCCCTTTTATACAGGAAACACTTACAAGTACTACATATCCTGCATTGTCCTCTTCTAAACCTGCTGCTCTGCTTAATGCAGGCATTTTCATTGCATAGCCTTCAGAAGCTTCAGTCAATCCTGATGGCCCCCTGATAATGTGGTGGTAGGTCCTTCCTGCAGTCTCTGTAACGTTGGTGTCCCAGAAGGTTCCAGAAAGAGGCTTTATATCATTTATACCTAGGTGAGTTTGATGGCAGGGAGCAGGTTGACCATAAAAAGAAAAGGTAAATAACATGGATTTTTAAAAAATAATAATAATTGTGGTGGGGGAGGATTAGACTGCTGCTAAGTTTCATTTTTATGTTAAAGTCCGCTTTAAGGTTAGTTCTGGAGGCACACAGAACCCAGGGGAAAAAAGGATTGTTTGCATAGCAACACCCACTACCCAAACGAGAGAAATAAATCTCTTATTTTTTGCATTTGTGATGGAAGTGAGACTTGCAGATTACCTACTGTGCTTCAAACTAGTTTTTATATGAAAATAAAGTCTTATAAGGGATTGAAAGTTTAGGCGCATATAAAAAGTAGGATCATGCTGAAGACTTATCTAAATTCAAGACTGCAAAATTGGCAAATAAAACTATGAGCAACAAGATCAAAAACACTGACAGCAGAATTGACAAGTGGGATAAACCGCAGAGGAAATAAAGATAAGAAATGCCAACAACAGCTAAAAAAAAACAAATATAAAATGAAAATGTGTTTTAATTTTTTTTTTTATTTCTTTTACACATTAGAAAAAAAATCTGCTTTGTAAGTTACCATGGAAAATCATCACTGGGCCAACTCTTAACAAAGAACTCTTAGATATTTTCTTTTCAAGATTTCCCTGGACGTTCCGTGATTGAAACAGCACGACCGGTCCCGGCACCTGGATTCTGAAGGTACAAAGGCATCCTGCAGACAAGCTGTGAGACTCAACTTCTGAAAGGGCATTTGCAGCATAACTAGCAAGAGCCGACTCAGTGCTGCGATGTGCACTGTTTCCTCTAAAGTAATAATAAAAGAATTTGTGCTGCAATACAGCAATGATCACCCTCTGCAGGGATTTTTACCAGTGCTATGGACCCCTGAGGAAACCGACTCTTCTTATAGTCAAGTGCACTTAAAATTCAGTACAAATATATTAATATACACAAAGGTGACAATCGATATCTCCAGACTCAAAACACATTCTTAAAAGGAGTCGTATATTTTTCTCTCTTCAGAATAGTAAAAGGGAACATTAAAATGTATACCAGTTGTTTTCTAGTAAATGGATAGAATATATGTTGGATAATTACTTTTCTTAGGGTAAAGTCACACAAGCGATTTCACATACTGCGATTCTGTTAATTGGAATCCTATTGCACATCTTCTATTCTTGACAAAGCTGTTTACTATGCAGGTTACCTATTTCATCACACAAGAGTTTATTCTTACACTATATTTGAATAATTAAAACGGTCCTAAACTGCAAAGACATCCTGGTAGGTTAATTGTCTCCTGTCTAAATTGGTCCCAGTACGTACATGTATGAATGTGTGTTAGGGACCTTAGATTGTAAGCTCCTTGTGGGCAGGGATTGATGTGAATGTACAATATATATCTAAAGTGCTGCATAAATTGACGGCACTATACAAGTACCTGCAATAAATATATTTTTATTTAAAATATATATAAATACCTGAAATACTCATCATCTACAAAGTATTGTGTTGTTATTCAAACAATGCTTTTTCCCCTGGGCACTCTGCGCCTCCAAAACGAACTTGTGGACTTTCACACCAAAATAAAATGTTGTAGCAATCTAACCCTCCCCCACCACATTCCAAAAAAGTGCACTGTGTTTTTTTCTTGTAAATACATGTTATTTACTTTTTTTTCTCATGTTCGACCTGCTCCCTGCCTAGACATGAATGATGTAAAGATTTTTTCCTGGAGCCTCCTGGGATACTGACGTTACATTTTTGGAGAGACTCCAGGAATAGATTCAGCACTGGAGGAGGAAGGACCTGCCGCTGGATCATCAGGGGGCCATCAGTAGAGACAGCCGCCTTCGATAATGAAGACAACAAAGATGCCTGCATGGAATGGTATGTGCTGTAGAGGAACAGCGGGGAAGAAGTGAACAAGACAGGATTCACAAGGTTTGTATGTTTTTAATTGTATGATTCAATTACTAAAATATCACCAAGGACTTCTGCTCAAGAAACATTAACCTTATGCCTGTATTTCCCTTATAACCTTGTCATAAAAAATATACTGTAAAATTAACAAAGACTCCGGTGCCATAATGGTACAGAAAACTGGCAAGTATGGCTTACACCACACTCCATAAGGAAATAGACCTTTTTCAGGTCTATCTGTGCCATCCACTCCATCTACTGCACACAGATTACATTCCTCTCTGCTTGTGAGGTGATCACACTACATGAGCAAAGTATGCAGGCTTAAAAAGCCTCCTCACTCCTACGACAAATTTGGGGGGGGGGGGGTCAGAGCATGCATGCAGCTGAACTGCTGTCCGTACTGTCTCTGTCACAGACCATAAAACAGAAAGCAGATCGCTCCTAATTAACAAAGGTGCTTCAACCCTTTTGTTAGTTAGGAGCCCCATCTGCTCCAATTCTCAGCTTAGAAGCGTTGTGCAGACATAATGCCTGCACCACTCTTTGTACATCCCCCCCCATAGAATTCAAAGAACTGAACTCTGGAACATAGGCAAGCACAATGCAGAGGCTGTCAGCAGTGTTGCCTGTGGGCTCCCTGCACCTGATGTTTTCCACTTTGCTGACTTACCATACCTTGGTTGTCCCTGTGTCTTTGTGTAGAGGTGGTCATTTTGAGAGAGGAGCAAGGTTTTGATTTCTAATGTCAGACCTGCCCCCAATGACCTGGAGATCTTATGATTGGTGGGGGAATTATCAAGAAACAGCAGAAGACTAGGAAAAATAAGGGTTGATAACTAAAAACAAACATTGACTAAGAAATTAATTTAAAAAGAAACAGTATGTTCACATTGTAGCCAAAGCTAGAAGGAGAGCCAGCTCATGTTCTGTGACCTGTCCAAATCACATGCCTATCTCTCTTCTATCTCTGCTGCTTTAAGCAGAAAAAAACTCTATGGAGGTCTGCTGGCTACTTGTGCCCACCAAATTTTTATGAATGGCATGGCCCCTGGTGTAAAATATTGTTCTAAATTATTAATCAGAAACATGAAAGCTACTATTACTTAACCTCCTACACATAGAAACCAGAAAAACTCCTATGGCAATTTTGGCATTGGATGCAGAAAAAGCCTTTGATAGGGTCCACTGGAGATATCTCAAAGCATGCCTACAAAAATTCGGGCTCCAGGGCCCTATTCTCTCAGCGATCTCTGCATTATATACCAAAGCTTCAGCCAGGGTTTTCTCATCCAATACCATCTCCGAAAGATTATATATCACTAATGGAACCGGCCAGGGATGCCCTTTATCTCCCGTCATATTTAGGTTAATGATGGAACCCCTGGCGGTGGCAATTAGAAATGACAGCCATATTTCAGGGATCAATGTTGCAGGGTGTATTCATAAGATTGGCCCCTTCGCTGATGACGTAGTCTTGACAATCACAAAACCGGCTTCTTCCTTCACTAGAGTACAAGAGGTATTGCAAAGCTATGGTGCAATTTCATATTATTAATTGAATATTACTAAATCTTGTATATTACCTATTAATATCCCTAAAAAGCAAATATCCCAGCTTAAAGATCAATTCTCATTCCAATGGATGGCGAAAACAATTCCATATCTAGGCATTAAATTAGCCTAGCCTACTTCATCCACGTATGAAGCAAATTTCACTAACTTGTTGGAAACTATCAAAGTGATTAAAAAAACATATCTCATCCTATGAACTATCCTGGTTAGGAAGAATTGCAGCTCTAAAAATGCTCCTCCTACCTAAACTTATCTACTACTTTAAAACCATCCCCATTTGCCTGCCTGAATCCTCAGACAATTTATATAGAAGAGCAAAATGCCTAAGGTGATATACTCCACTATCCAAAGACATGACAGCAATATTTCAGGGATCAATGTCGCAGGGTATATTCATAAGATTGGCCCCTTCGCTGATGATGTAGTCTTGACAATCACAAAATCGGCTTCTTCTCTGAGTAGAGTACAAGAGATATTGCAAAACTATGGTGCAATTTCATATTATAAATTGAATATTACTAAATCTTGTATATTACATATTAATATCCCTAAAAAGCAAAAATCCCAGCTTAAAGATCAATTCTCATTCCAATGGATGTTGAAAACAATCCCAACCCTAGGCATTAAATTAGTCTCCCCTACTTACCTACTATCCACATATGAAGCGTCTTCAGAGGGAAGACGGAATGACGAAACACGTCAGTTCTTGACCACACGACTTACCTGTCAATCACAGCCAGCGTCATCCCGGGACTCATCACGGCAGGTGGTTCATTTGAACTCTGAGCGGTTGGTGAGCTTGATGCTAGGCTGCAGCAGACATGCTGATCTATTCTTTTATTCTTGTAAACATAATTTGTAAGCAGGAGGATTGTTGAGTCTTTTAAAAAGAAAATGTTTTACACTATGGACCATCCTTTTGTGTTTTTACATGGTGTGAGCTGACACATTGAACCATTCTTGCCAAGGATCGCTGTATGCTCAGAGAGGAGCCATTACTTCACACTGGGAGGAATTTACAGGCCTTAGAAATACTTACATTTGGTGAGTAGATCCCAATAGGGGTGTTCACAAGGTGGATCGGTGATGGTGTAGCAACGTGAATAGCATCACATTAGACTTATGGGGATTGGAACATAACACCATGTCTATACTTGCTTGCACTGACTTTTTTTTACCTGTCAGGTGTTGAGAGGCTTGACATGACTCTATAAACGTTAACTTCAGCACATGGACTGTTATAACATGTGTTTGTTTGTGCTACATTAGAATTCTAGTGAAACAAGTTTGTTTTATCAATGTACTTTGTCTTTTATTTATACTGTAATGCATGATATATCATAGCACAAATGATTTTTATATATTCAGATATAAGCGCTGTTAATGCTCCGATTTTTATTTGGGCATATTTTATAGCCTAAACTTCATGTTTAAAGTAATGGATAAAATCACCAAACAAACCATTCATGTTTCTAACTAGAAAAGTTTTGTTTATAGTAATTGCGGGTTACTGCACATCGAGGTTAAAGTATTGGTATCTGTTACCTATCGCCTGTTCCCAAGAAACCCGTATTCTGCATTGCAACAAATATTACTATATACTAAAATTGCTTTGCAAGGAGGCATGCAAGATCATTGCTTTTTCCCTTTTCAGAATTCTTGTTCATAGCTAAAATATATATTTTTTTATCACTGTCAGTGCTGGTACAGATGATGTACATATCTCTGTGTCCATCAGACTACAAGTAGTGATAGACAAGAGGCATACTGGGGTTTATTTACTAACGCTAGAGAGGGCAAAGTTAGTCACAATTCTGCATAGAAACCAATCAGCTTCCAGGTTGTATTGCTAAAACTTAATTGAACAAGCTGAGGTTAGAAGCTGATTATATGCAGAAATGTGACTAATTTTGCCCTCTCTAGCTTTAGTAAATAAACCCCACTGTGCCTGAACAGGTAATCTTCTGTACTACTCATGTTCCTAGGGACAGAAAGCAGCTGCTTGGGATTTAGTTGATTTTTTCATTACTAAGGTAGCAAAATGTTCATGGGAATAGCCATTATGATAGTTTCATGTGACATGGAAAAATAAGAGGAGAAATTCTAATTACTGCCTGAACAGAGGCAGATATATGTAGGAAACAGCGCAGAGGATGCATTTCTCTAATGGGAAAATAAAACTATGGTGGGCATACAATAATATACCCTATTTTTTAGACAGAACAGGACAGGTTAGAAATTAAAGATAAGTGAGAAAAAGAACATTTTATGGCATGGGATTTAAACAACATAAACTGAGTGCCTACTGTAACTTCCTGGTGCTTTGGAGGAAAAGTGCCTTTTTCCACTTAGAAAGTCAATATTTTCCTACACAGCTTTATGCACATTAATAAATAGTGTATAAAGTATCACAACTAACCCAAATATTCTCAGTCCAAAATATAAAACATGCCCTAAAGTACATTTCTACTCATGAGAAAGATTATTTTTATTACATTTTTACAAATTTTAATTTTAATATTGCTACATTTTTTAAATATTTTTACATTTTATTTATATTTTAAAAATGTATTATTCATGCTCATCATTTTTAGACATTTTAGTTTGGGTTTCGACTAAAGAGCTCACCAACAGCTCAATAGGTTGCAGTTACATTTTTGTATTTCCTGTTAGAATATGTATATTTTACAATATGTTGAAAAGTGTACTACAAATAACTTTTTTTTCCTGTCAAGCCATCACATTTTTTCTCTTTAACCACTTCAGCCCTGGAAGGATCTACACCCTTCCTGATCGGGCCATTTTTTGCGATATGGCACTGCGTTGCTTTAACTGACAATTCGGGACGACTGTAGGGGGAATGGGACTTACTAGGGAAGGAGACTGATTGGTGTTCCAATATACTAGAAACACTTGATCTGTCTTCTCTCCCCTGACAGGACGTGGATGTGTGTTTACTGCTCTGTCAGGAGCGATCGTGACTGTGCCGGCAGACATCGCAGCCGCCGGGCACGCCCACAGGCTCCTTAGTGACAAGGCAGGCACCCCCTAATGCCCTTAAAGCAGCCACCATACAGCTACGGCGATTCATGCAAGGGAGCCATTCTGCCACCATTAATCAACAGCAGCTGCTCTGGAAGCGGTTAACTCAAATTGAAAAAAAGAAAAAAAACTCATAAGCATATTCTACAAGGGTTACAATTCCCATGGTAGGGCCAGCAATTGGAAATAGCCCATGTAAAAGATATGTACATGGTAGACTTTAGGCTGATATGTTTCTGTGTATACCTGACCACACTATGATCTCTTTGAAGTGTGTAGAAGTGTAACACTGAAATGCAGCATGCATTTTGCTGGGCTGCATGGCCCACAGAACGGCAGGGTATAAATCAATTTTATTTTACATATGCTAGATATAATATCTATATATTGTACACAAAATATTAACATTATTTGACATCCTTAATCAATTATGGGCATTTTTTGTTTGCAAACATGCACAACTGCAAACCACTGAGCCCCTGTACACACGGTCGGAGATTCTGCCAACCAAATCCGTCGGATTTTGTCCGTCAGATTTAGTCTGACAGATTGTGTCCGAAACTGTTGCATACACACGGTCGGACTAAGTTGTCGAAAAATCCGATCTTTCAGAACGTAATGACGTAATTTTGTTACGATGGGACTAGATTCAGGCTAGTAGCCAATAGCTTTGTTGTAGGAATTTGATCTGAGCATGTGTGGCACTTGGTCCGGTCAAAATTCTCTACACATGATCAGATTAAGTCCGACCAGCCCAGTTGGTCGGGAAATATTTCCAACATGTTGGAAAATTGGGTCGGACGGAGATTCGGACCGAATCAGTCCGATGCATACCACACACAGTCGGATTATCTGATGACACAGTCCGATAAGACGCATTCCGACGGATTCTCCGACCGTGTGTACGCAGCTTAAGGCTGGCCATACTGTAGATTAGTCCGTTTTTTTCATTCAACCAGCAGATTGAATGAAAAAAACTGACCTGATTCCCCCATCCATACATTGGAGTTGGATGGGAAAATCCTGCCTGCTATCTTGTATTTTAAGAGCTGAGAGAGTTTCCCGCCTTCAGAATACACAGATCAGGGCTGTAGTCTATAGCCTGCTTCGCTGATTGAGCAGAAATCTTTCCACAGAGCCGTTGAATAGAAGTAGATCAGTAGATCAACTTCTGTTCAACTACAGTGGCCATAAATGGATTGAAATGTAGCTAGTCCTGACACAACCAGACGGATTTCTATTCATGTATGGCTATCTTAAGTAATGATTTTTATGTTATAGCTCTAATTATTTGTGAATACCAGCATCTAAGATCAAAGTAAGATGGGTATAATTTAATTTGCGCCTACTGTGCTGGGCAGACCTCTGTAAGTGAAAGGCTTACTGATTAAACCAGCCACCGATTTATCTGTCTGGTAGTATAATGAATACACCGACTAATACTTGGCAAATTTGCTAAGTAATTGCAGAATTCGATAACAACTCCAATCTGTGTTTGCAAATTACTGAATCCTTTATGATGTGTAGAAAAGTAAGAGCACTGTAATATATTTAAAATAATTGGGGAGCTTAAATTCTGTTACTGACACTGCTGTAATTTTAAATATTTATATCATACTTTTCGAGAAGGAGGCCAGCTGTTCTAGATATAGCATTTGTTTTCCATTTTTCGAGGTTGATATTTTTCTCCTTTTTGTATGTCATCTACTTTCTATTTTAGAATTTATTGTAAGTATAAGCAGACTTTAATTTGAAAAAAACAGCATGTGGTAACATGAGGTGGACCCAAGCTTTCCTCTTGTGTCTTACTGCCAATTAGAAAGTAGGACATTCTTTTGCAGACAGATGTCTACCAGAAGCTCATCAATCTAACTTATGCTACAGAGAGGTAGAAGAGCTACTTGCATAGAAAATACATTTCAAATCCTTAGGGGGTGGTATTTTATATCTAGACAGTTAAGTAAGGCAAGTCTAGGAATAGATAAAAGCCTGATGTATTTGAAACTCCACTTGCAGTTTTTCTTATAAAGATGTTCACAGTGTAAAGTTTATTATTATTTTTGGATGAATTAGCTATTTCTTACTTGTGTTTATCCCGCTAATGACAGCCATGGAATGTTGAATGATTGAATTGTAAAGTAAAAAAAAAAATATGCATAAAGAGATTCTATTACATTGATGTTTTCCTGCTTAACCCCCTTCCACTGCGTGCTCACATATACAGTATGTGGCCTCACAAAAGTGGGTCTTCTTTCACAATGGCATATATATGCCCACTTGTGCTTTTGCTGGTAGCAAGCTGCAAAGCGTGTTTCCGGCACAGGGACTGGGCTCTCACTGAGAGAACTGGGTTCCGTAACATCCTATGTAAAAATACATAAGTGCTCCATATAAGTGAACTCGATGTAGAGTTATTAAATTTCAGGTATTACAGAGGACAAGGCTGCACTCTTTATGCTTGGAGAAAAAGAGATTTAACCTTCAAATATGGTAATTCTTCATCAGGTAAAGAACTGTGAAAATGTGGAATAGACTCCCTCAAGAACTATTTCTGGCCAGCTCAGTAGATTGTTTTTCAAAAGATCTGGATGCATTCCTAAATTCACAAAATATAACTGGATAATAATTTTTAGAGGTCTTTCTCTTGATCATCTATGGGTATAGGGTAGTGTATATGGTGGTTTTCTGTGTGTGCGTTTTGTTTTTTTATTCGTTGAACTAGTGTATTTTTCAACCTAACTTTGTAACTATGTAACTAACAGTTGGGTCCTGGGAAGCCCAGTTCCCAAGCACCTGATTGCTGTGATGGCTTTTATTGGCTATCACAGTAATCAGTCACTGTACAGCCTGTCCCTGTGTTTTTTTGTCCTCTTGAATGGAGAAAAAGATACACTGTATCCTTTCCTCCTTGCTAGAAAACAAATGTGCATAAAGTAAAAATAGGTAGATCGGGGTTTGATAAAGGTCAGTATTAGGATCAAGGTCAGCGTCAAACATCAGGATCAAGAGTTATTATTATTTCAGGTACTTATATAGAGCCATCAATTTATGCAGCGCTTTACATATATATTATACATTTACATCAGTCCCTACCCTCAAGCAGCTTACAATGTAAGGTCTCTAACTCACATTCATACATACTATGGTCAATTTAGACAGGATCCAATTAACCTACCAACATGTCTTTGGGTTGGGGTCAAAGGTCAGGGCCAGTGTACTTTAGGTAAGATTAAAAAGAAAAGCATTTTTTTTTCATTCAGTGTCAGTTAGTCTTAGCCCTTGTACACACGGTCAGAGAGTCCGACAGAATGTGTCCTATCGGACCGTTTTGTCGGATAATCCGACTGTGTGTGGTCTCCATCTGACTGTTTCCATCGGAGTATCCGACGGACCAAGTTTTCCAACTTGTCCGTAAAATTTTCCGACAAAATGCTCCGATTGGACATACTCCGATCATGTGTAGCCTACTCCGACCGACAAAGTGCCACGCATTCTCAGATCAAATTGCTAGACCAAAGCTATTGGCTACTAGCCTGAACGTAGTCCCGTCGTAACAAAATAACGTCATCACGTTATGTACAATCGGATTTTCTGACAACTTTGTCCGACCGTGTGTATGCAACAGTTTCGGACAAAATCCGTCGGACAAAATCCAACGGATTTGGTTGTCAGAATGTCTGACCGTGTGTATAAGGGCTTAGAATGTTTTAGGCAAGATAAAAACAGCAAAATGTGAACTGTGGATTTTTGAGCCCTACTATGGATACAAACAACAAATAACATACACATATGTGTTATCGCTGTGATCATCAGGAACAGGAGAATCCATTTTGGGTTATTCTTTGATGGTACACTATAGTAATAGCAAAGAAATATACTAATATCTAAATTTAAGAAAATGACCGTATATTCTTTTGATTATTTTGTGCCAGTTTTCCTTTGATAATGAAAAAAAACCTCCAAAAAAACAGGAGATATTCATTACCATTTACCAGCAAATGAAAGCCGAATTTGTCCTGAAAAAAACAAGGTTTAATTCATCTGGATACAGTCTCTTCTGTAATAAAAAGCCTGCCTGCTCACAGATTCCTGGTTTTTACATTTATTTCCACTTTAAAGATATTCAGAAGATGTTTTGTTTGACTGAATAATACATTCCATAGGGAGTGGCCAAAACAAAGATTTTTGTCCTTTCTTTGTAGTAGTGTAAAGTACATTTGGTAGCATGTTACCAATACAGTTTATTCATGTCAGACCACTATTGGACAATTGGACATAAATCCAGCAGTAGAGCTAGAAAAGGGGACTGCATTTTTATTTTCAGGTATCACAATATCTTTTAGATATAGGTAACGTGTTAGTAGAAATATATGGAAGCTGGTATTGTTGATCTTTCCATCTCAATACTGACCTCTCCATCTCAAAATGCTAGCTGCCTGGCTGACATTCTGACCCTGCTTCTTGAATAATTTGAGTCGTTGACACTAAGCCTGGGTTCTCACTTGTGCGAATTTGTGAACCGATCTGGGGGTGTCATTAACATTGTATTGACACCCGCAGTTCGCAGAGAGCAGTGTGAACTGCCTGCGGGAGAGATGCGATGTGGGAACCAACCCTGGAATTGCGCTGATTCCCACATTACTACAGTGTGATTTTAGGCTAAACAAGCATGCAGATCTGATGATGTTGATCCCAAAATTTTAATGGCATTTTGATCAAGATGGATCTGAATTTCAGTTTATTTTCTGGCAGGCTTTATTTCCCACTAGCTCAGGTTGCTTATGCTTCACTGCCTGTACCAATAGGCCCCAGGCTTCCTAGTACCCCTGGTGCAACTATATTAAGCTTGAAGCTGCTGCTGCTGCTGCTATTTCAGATTTTTCCAGACTGTGTCCCAATTTTTCAATTTTTCAATTTCATCTTCTCATCAGGCAAGGTTTCCAGGGACTTCCCAAACTATTCTGCACAATTACAGTAATATCCAATTTTTGGAGCTTTTGAAAGGACTTTGAGAAATTCCAACTTTTGGAGGCTTGTCAGTACGATACATACTTATTACATACCATTGACTCGAAGTATTGAAGCTACTGAGTTAGAATACCAACCAGGAAACAAGCATTTTCAGAAATTTAGCAAATAGCAACCAACACATGTCTTTTATGACTGGACCAGTTTAATTAATGAACGTTAGTTCCTTAAACCAACATTGACACCAATTAATGTTTTGGCAGAGCAGGATAACAAAAAACACGTGCAGTTTTAGGACCATAGATTCGTAGGAGGTACTTACTCAACAGCTGCCCACACAACTTCTGCCAGCAAGCAAAGCTTACTAAAGTTTACTACTACTGAAAGAAGGGACAATATACAGCTTACACAGAGGAGAAAACTTTTTCAAAGTTACAAGATGTATAATATTCAAGGCTTACAGTGACAAAGTCCACAGATAATATACAATATCATGGCAAATGTGTGATATCTCATCATAACTGAATTCTTTCATAAGAATCATACCAATTAAGTTTGGAACCAGTTGTGAATACTCCTGTATGACGAATATAGCTTATTTCTGAATCTTGTATAGTCTAGGGTAATTGAAAAAAAAGGATGCTAATTGAATTATAAAGTAGGCTACTACATAAAAGATCTTCTCCGGTCAGCATTTAAAATCTGTTATCCAGTTGCTATCACCTTGAACAGCACAGGTTAACTGCTCATTTAGTTTAGGGGGTAGGAATAAGAAGACATACTTACCTTATCCCTCGCTCCCCCCAGTGCTTTTCTTTGGGGGTGGTTCCTCAACATACTTACACACAATTCAGAACCTCTGGTCCTTCATTGTATTTGATGTCAGATAGGCCCTGGCTGGATAAATGGAGAAGAGGAGTGACTTTATGGGACCAGTTACATGGCAGGGGGGAAGGCTACGAAAGTTTGAAATATGTTATGACTTTCTCAATATTCCCTATCTCCAGTCTAAATGAGCAGTTATCCCTGCTTTAGTTACCAAACACCTTTACCCAATTTCCTCACACTGGAAGAGTGTGATGAGTGACCGCATAAAACGTGTTTTCATTTGTCAGCTGTCAGTTAGAAGCTTAGGGACACTGTTAAAATCTGTTAAAATCAAAAGGCAATGGTTACCTTAGCTAATTAGACCCCTGATTCAACTCTACCCCTCAAAAAACACATTACGAGTATTATTTAAAATAAACATACCTTACATTTAGGCTTTTGCCCACAGTGCCAAGGCAAGGATGACATAACAGACATTCTAGTGAGATTCTGGAAATGCTGAGAATCTCAAATCTTAATAAAAGATGCTCCAGTGCTGTGTTGAAATGTTTTCTAGCAGGATGTGGGATTCTCAGCATTGCAAGGTAGACCAATGCTGAAAGGTCCACGATGTAATCCTTGGCTTCCCTTTAAGAGCTGAAGCCACGGTATAATTTTTTATTATTTTTTTCATACATTTTACACGGTGGTCTAACAGTGGAACTTGTATTTTTGAAGTCTGATTTAAAAAAATAAGAAGAAAGTGATGCAGGTTTTTCAGAAATAGCACTGCGGCTAGTTTATCTGGACATTTTACAAACTGTGTTGAATAAGCTCTTTTGTAAGGCTAGTTTACCATGTGGGCTCTATTCCTTGACTAGTAAGTTGTAACTGCATTTTTCAGACAATAAACCTGATGTAGTGTCAACAGAAACGTACTCTGCAGACATTTTCAGCCATTTTTCATTTTCATGGATTTCTCCATAAAGGTCATAGCCAGTTTTGCTTCCGTATTTACCTGCTGAAAGCATTTCATAGAAACAATCTTTAAATATCCCATAAAAATGAGTTTTTGATGGCTTTATCAGAGATGCAATCAATTTTATTGCAAACCAGAGAGCACAGTTATTTAACAAATACTGTATGCATGGCTGAAAATCATGTGTGCTATGAGATTTTCGTTATCTAATGTCACTAGCAGTATCAATTGTCTGACAAAGCAGAATTCCAACACATAGTTTTAATGATGTACAACCAACCAACAATATGGCTGTTTTGGAAGCTATGACTTCACGGATAATAAAGTGCTTTAAACAGAATGTGAATTCTCCAATATTGCTTAGTTATGCTGCATAGTCAAACACTGCAAAACAGCTATGCAATGAACTTTTCGGCTTAAAAGTATACAGTAAACCCCCGCTCTATCGCGGTTCAGTTTTTGCGGTCCCGTTATATCGTGCTATATTAATTAGGGCCTGTTATTGTGATATCGCGGTAATATTTTGCCATTTCGCGGTTATGTAGCAGTGAATCAGAGCGAGGCTGTGGTGGAACGCATGCCTCGCTCGTAGACCGCACCGAGCATGGTGACGTTAGAGGGGGCGGTAACATGCCTAGGGTGTATTTAAATAGGGTCTTTCAATTTTGCGGTTTTTCACTTTTCGCGGGTGGGTCCGGAAGATAACCCCAGCAATGGAGGGGGGTTTACTGTATATGCAACAGCTCTTTCATTTGCACTGTCATGTCTGCTACTCCATAATCTATTTTTACAAATACTGTTTTTATGGCATACTAGGTAGGTAGAACTGCAGTCAAACCATTAAAGTGTATCTATAGTCAAAAAAATAAAAAGTAATCTATTAATTGCCAGATTGAATTTCAGTTATTTCTATCCTACTTCTATTACTCTGAATGATCTTGAAATTTGTAAACTTACTTTGTGAAGATATCCACACATTTACTTGCTTGGACGTCCTCCCATGCATGAGCTGCCTGCGCATCCCTGTGGGTCTATGAGACTCGACTGATCACAGACTGGAGTAAGGGACCGATTGCGGCCTCTTACCACGTGATCAGCTGTCAGCAAATGACAGCTGATCACATGATGTATACAGAATATCGGTGATCTGTATTTTTTCCCCCTTGCGCGTCATTAGTGCCCACCAATGCCACCTATCAGTAGCCATCAGTGCCACCTACCAGTGCCTACAGTGCCACCTATCAATGCCCACCAGTACTGCCAATCATCATCAGTGCCAACGATAAGTGCTGCCTATCAGTGTCACCTACCAGTGCCCATCAGTGCCACCTTTCAGTGCCCCATCATCAGTGCCACCTATCAGTGCCCATTAATGCTGCCTTATCAGTGTCTATCAGTGCAGCCTATTAGTGCTTATCAGTGCAGTCTATCAGTGCCTATCAGTGCCCATCAGTTCCCATCAGTTTAGCCTATCAGTGCCCATTAGTGCCCATGAGTGCAGCCTCATTAGTGAACATAAATGAAGGAGAAACATTACCTGTTTTCAAAACTTTATAATAAACTATGAAACAGCTGTTTTGTTTTGTTTTTCAAAATTTTCAGTCTTTCCTGAAAAAAATTGCAAAAAAATAAAAAACCCAGCAGTGATTAAATACCACCAAAATAAAGCTCTATTTGTGTGAAAAAAACTGTAAAAATGTAATTTGGGTACAGTGGTGCATGACTGCACAATTTTCATTCAAAGTGTGATGTTGCTGAAAGTTGAAAATTGATTTGGGCAGGAAAGGGGTTTAAGTGCCCAGTAGGCAAGTGGTTAAAACAAACAGCAATGGAGAAGCTGCAAAGCATGCAGGTAATCCAGGACATTGTGGAAAGAGATGGCCAGCAGACAGGCAGCAATCACATTAAAGGAGATTTTTCAAGCAATTGTATACTTGACTTTTTCAAGAAAGTGTATGCTGTGACCACAGAACTTCATTAAATGTACAGTTCAAATACACAAACAATATACACTCACCGGCCACTTTATTAAATATACCTGTTCAATTGCTTGGTAACACAAATTGCTATCACATGGCAGAAACTCAATGCATTTAGGCATCTAGACGTGGTGAAGATGACGTGCCGAAGTTCAAACCGAGCATCAGAATAAGGAAGAATGGGGATTTAAGTGACTTTGAATGCACAACACATCGAACCTTGAAGCACATGGACTACAACAGGCGAAGACCACACCAGGTGCCACTCCTGTCAGCTACGAACTGGAAACTGAGGCTACAATTTGCACAGGCTCACTAAAATTGGACAATAAAATATTGGAAATATGTTGCCTGGTCTGATGAGTTTCGATTTCAGCTGTGACATTCAGTTGGTAGGGTCAGAATTTGGCTGAAACAATATGAAAGCATGGTTCCATCCTGCCGTGAATCAACGGTTCAGGCTGATAGTGGTGGTGTAATGTTGTGGGGGATATTTTCGTGGCATACTTTGGGCCCCTTAATGCCAATTGAGCATTGTTTAAATGCCTAACGCCTTTGTTGTTGTCAACCATGTCCATCTCTTTATGACTACAGGGTACTGTAGTGGCTGATGGCTACTTCCAGCAGGATAATGCACAAACCTCAAATGATCTCAAAATGATTTCTTGAACATGACAATGAGATCCCTGTACTCCAATGGCCTCCACAGTCACCAGATCTCAATCCAATAGAGAACCTTTGGAATGTGGTAGGAGATTTGCATTATGGACGTGCAACCGTCAAATCTGCAGCAACTGTGTGATGCTTTCATATCAATATGGACCAAAAACTCAGTTTCCGTATGTTGAATCTATGCCCTGAAGAATTAAGGCAGTTCTGAAGGCAAAAAGGGGTCCAACCCGGTACTATCAAGGTGTACTTAATAAAGTGGCTTTTGGTCATTCCAAAAAAAAAAAGTGTCTTTTGAGTGTATATTAGCTGGCTGAGCATTATGTTAAATGGTGAAATAGTAGCATAGCTGGAAATAAAGCTGTGGGTGCCAGCTGTCAGAATACAAAAGCCAGCAGGGAATTTTCATCAAGGCAGGCTGTTTAGCATGGATGGAGGAACCTGTTAACTTCTTTTTTTTTTTTTAGGCTGCAGACTGAGCAAAAGAAATCTAAGGGGTTTATTTACTAAATCTGGAGAGGTCAAAATCTGATACAGCTGTGTATGGTAGCCAATCAGCTTCAAACCAGTGTTAATTTTTACATCAAATTTCAATTTAGTTTTAGTCAAAGTCTTTTGACTAAAATGTCATTTTAGTTTTAGTTGTATTTTAGTCATCTGAATTGTTTAAGTTTTAATTGTATTTTAGTCGACTAAAATCTCCAGTACACTTTAGTCAACTAAACTCTAATAGGTTTAGTTAATTTGTAATGCATTATTTAGGCATTTCTCTATAATTGCTAAATTCATTATATACTCCTGGAGTAAAAATCTAATAACATGTTATTATTTATGGTATTAAGGTTTGAACAAACTCACAGATACAGATTTAGCCACGCTGGACAGTCTGAGGAGGCCTGTAATGCTGCAGTGCTCTAGACAGTGGACTGAGGAGGCCTGTAATGCTGCAAAGTGCTCTAGACGGTGGTCTGAGAAGGCCTGTAATGCTGCAGTGCTCTAGACAGTGGACTGAGGAGGCCTGTAATGCTGCAAAGTGCTCTAGACGGTGGTCTGAGAAGGGCTGTAATGCTGTACAGTGCTCTAGACGGTGGTCTGAGGAGGAATGTAATGCTGCACAGTGCTCTAGACGGTGGTCTGAGGAGGAATGTAATGCTGCACAATGCTCTAGACGGTGGTCTGAGGAGGACTGTAATGCTGCACAGTGCTCTAGACGGTGGTCTGAGGAGGACTGTAATGCTGCACAATGCTCTAGATGGTGGTCTGAGGAGGCCTGTAATGCTGCACAGTGCTCTAGACGGTGATCTCAGGAGGCCTGTAATGCTGCAAAGTGCTCTGGACGGTGGTCTGAAGAGGCTTGTAATGCTGCACAGTGCTCTGGACAGTGTTCTGAGGAGGCCTGTAATGCTGCACGGTGGTCTGAGGAGGCCTTTAATGCTGAACACAGTGCTGAATGATGGTCTAAGGTCTGAGAGATAGCCTGTAATGCTCTGGATGCCAGTGGACAGAGGTGGCCTGTAATGCTGCACAGTGCTGGATTTTGGTCTCAGGTATGAGGGATGGCCTGTAATGCACAGTGCTCTGAATGTTAGTAGTCACTGGTCAGATGAGGCCTGTAATTCTGCCAGTGCACAGTGCTAGCTGGTGGTCTCAGATCTGACTGGAATGGCCTGTAATGCACAGTGCTCTGGTTGCTGGTGGTCAAAGGAGGCCTGTATTGCTGCACAGTGATGGATGGTGGTCTCAGGTCTGAGATGGTTTGTAATGCATGGTGCACTGGATGCAGGTCAGAGGAAGCCTGTAGTGCACACAGTGCTCTGGACAGATGCTGGTCTGAGGGGAGGCCTTAGGCCTGTAATTGTAATGTACACACTCACAGTGGGTGCTATCTGCTCTGGACGGTCATCATCATGACTCGTGAGTGGGAAGCTCAAGGCTTGTAATGCACAGTGCTGCTCTGGTTGGTCATCTGAGGCCTGTAATGCTGGCCGCACAGTTGCCTGCTTGCTGGGAGTGGAAGCAGGTGGAGCTCCATGGAAACCGGAAGTTAGTTTGCGCTAAACGTCTCTGCCTTACATTTTCATTTAGTTTTCATTCGTTAACGAAAACAGAATTTATTTTTGTTATGGTTTTCATCAGTGGATGAAAATGTGGTGTACTTTTCATTTCGTTTTCTTCACTTCAAAAATGCAGCTGGTGAAAATTTTGACAAAAAAATTTTCGTTGAAGAGATTAACACTGAGTAACTAAAGACCAGAAGAGCTCAGAGAGCTGGGAAAGCTGGGTCTGTAGAATCCTGGTATTTTTGTTACTATTGTGATCAAACTCCCATTGCGTCATTAGTTATTTTTGTTACTTTTACTTTCATTTTGTTTAATAAAAGTGGGCTGGCAATGGCAAGCCTTAATTACAGTTCAGAATATCGTGAAACGCATCTACCATTACTGTTGGTACTAAACAACCCCTATATCACACTTGGCAAAAGTGCAGCAATACCAGACTGCTCATTTTAACAGTGGGGTTAATTTACTAAAACTGGAGAGTGCAAAATCTGGTGCAGCTCTGCATAGAAACCAATCAGCTTCCAGGATTTTGTCAAAGCTTAATTGAACAAGCTGAAGTTAGCAGCTCATTGGCTACCATGCACAACTGCACCAGCTATTCCGGTTTCAGTAAATCAACCCCAATGTATTTATGATTATTACTGTTTGTATGTGAATAATATTTATTTATTTTTAAGGCATTTTGTTTTTATCCAATTTATTACATATTTAGGAAATCTACGGGCCCCCATGAAAAGATATGGATCAGCACAAAAAATAGCCCAGTGTTTCAAAATTGTATCTTTTGTACCATTACTAGTATAGGTCATCTTATTGTTATCCTATTTAATTCTGTATGCTGCAAAGTTGTTAATTATATTCCAAAAATAATACGTATTTACAATGGTATCTCACCGTAAATCTTCTAGTAATTATTATATTATTTGTGTACATATTGTAAAAACAGCATAATCTTGCTCAAGGCCATACATCAATTTTCCTGCCCCTTAGTGTGTGAATGGTGTTTGACTACTTAATTTCTAGTACATTTCTTTCCAATTAACTCAACAGATAAGCATGCACATTGAAGATGTTTTTAAAAAAAAAGCCATAAAACACCATACACAAAGCCATTTCTATTCATTAAAACCAGACTGTCATTTTTCTTCTCTGCTTTCCTCCTGTTGTGTTATTTAACACTACACCGAGTGACAAAAAAATTCCCACACATAACTACTAGATGCAATACACTCAGTTGCTCTTTGACCTACAACCTTGTAGTTATCTGAACAATGCAATATATTGATTCTTCTAAACATCAACAAGCTGTGCTTCTTGCCAAATGCGCTATAAAGCATTTCCATTGCTCCAGGTCAAGGCTAACTCTCAGTCTACATTTCACTACCTTATGTAATCTACTCAACAAATCTTGGCAAAATATCTTTCCCAGATGTTCTTCACAATGGCATTCGCCGATTTATTTCTGATATCTATGTTGTTTTTTTTGTTTATTTTTTATGTGGTTTGCCCATGCAGGGAAAGCAAACAAGCAGCAAGGTCACCTTGAAGGTAGTTCAAATGGCAGTTTATAATCATACCCCCAACCAAGTTTACAGTTTAATGAGAATAATAATATTATAAATAAGGGTAGATCTAAATCCTTTGAAAGACTTGTGGTTATAAAATTGAAATGTTTTTTACCTTAACACATTAAGGTAAAAAACACTCCACTACCTGTTCTGGCGACTTACCTGGCCTCTCTCACCAATCAAGCGCTGTCCCTGGCTGCAGCACTGCTTCTCCATAGGCTCCTGCTGATATCAAACTCCTGCGAGAACAGAGTTGGGGGCATACACAGCCTGGCTCAGGAGTGCTCCTGCACAGGTGCCCTCTCAGCACCCTGCTTGCTGAGGGAGCACCTGCAAGAAAGAAAAAAGACAGCACCAGCGGGAGGGCTCCAGACAAGGAGATAAAGGACTGCACTGTGCAATATCATTGCACAAAGCAGGAAAGTACAAACTCTTTCTTATTTTAAACAAAAAAAGATGTTTAATAACACTTTCACTTAATATAGTAATGGAGAAAATTGCTTTTCCACTATTGTTTTTGTTCAATATTTAAAGTAATTTTGGTCCCTGCTGAAACCGCTGGTTCCTCCTTCTGACCCCTACAGTGTTACTGTGCCATGCAGTAAAGTGAGAGAACCCACTAATCACAGCAAAAGAACCAGTATATGTGTTGGTTTCTCAACAAACTTTAGATGACAAGTTCTCTTAAGCTGGCCACAGATGGAGCAATTTTCTTTCCTGCAACCCTTTCTTTCCTACAACCACGAGTTGCAGGGAAAAAAATGCTCAATTCCTCCATCCACACTGACTACATTGATAGAGGAATCCTTCCCGCAGAGCCATTGTGTTCTCCTGGTGGGGGGAACCGTCTCAGCTTGGAGAACACACTGTGACAACTGCTAGCGGCTATAGCCACTGGCAATAATTGCATGAAAAATCCAACAGGCTGGTTGTATCCAAGTTGATTGATCAATTTGGATATAATCATCCTGATAGTACATGGCTCAGATTTTGGCTGATCCCTGCTGAATTGGCCAAGATTCAAACCCTATATGCCTTGCTTTAAAATGAGCAGTGTTTGATGGTGAGAGCAGCAAGAGACATAAGTATTTACTATAGTCTTCACAGGGAGGACCTTTATTTGCTGCAGTCAGTGTACAATTAGAAGTCTTTTTTGTCAGAGCTTAACTTAACAAGCTGAAGTTAGAAGCTGATTGGCTACCATACACAGCTGAACCAGATGTTGTACTCTCCAGTTTTAGTACACCCCACAGTCTCATGTACCAAAAAAACTCTGTCCACCAGTGGCGGCTTGTGTTTTTTTGTTTGGGGGGGCAGCAAACAACCACCCCCCACAACACCTCAAAGCCCCCCACTCCCCCCCTTCGCTCACTGTCTGCCAGTCAGTCCACACTTATCCCATCTAGGTGGTGGGCATCAGGCAGCGGCGTTACATCACTAGAAGGTGCAGGGGGTGGTGGCCATAGATAGAGGGGGCGGAGCTCGGGCGCCCCTAGCGGACGGGCCACCACTGCTGTCCACTAGCGATAATTTTATTTATTCCTCTTTAAAGCTGAACTCCAGGCTTAAAAACTTTAATTCAAATATATTTATCAAAAACCACAAAAGATATGCATCCACTTTGTGTGCACCCAATGCCTTTGTATTACTGTACAAAAGTAGCAGTGGCATCATCATGCTGCATATAACTTGTGCAGAGAGCAGAATTGTGGGATGAAATCAGTAGGCCCATCCCACAACAATCTGCAGAAAACTACAGGAGAGGGCGGGGACAAGACCAGTCACCTTGCACAAAGAGAGAGAACAGCAGTGATTGGTCTTTATTACAGAAAGCTCCTGCACAGAGGCAAAATTTTACGTTCGACCACTGTGCACAGATCTGGAAGAAATACACAAAGCACGCCAAGATTCAAGTAGGAATACACATTGCTCTTGTATTGAGAATATCCCAGCATTCGGCTTTAAACCTATAAATATTTTATAAAACAAGCTCTACTATATGTACCAACAAATAAGACGCTCTTCTCCTGTTAGCAAAATAATCAGCATCTCAAAGCGAGAAATAACCGGACTTCACAGTGTGCATTGCTGTTTGGATTCAAAAGAACATATGCTCAGCTATGCCACAATGTACCTTGTATTTTCTCCAGCCACATCTTCAAAGAGCTATCAGTCTTTTTCTATCCTTTCATTCTGGTACATATAATAACATATTTATGATTTGGGGACCTGCAAAGAATCTCAGTAGAAATCTGAGCATACACTTGTAAGATAAAGACCACCTCCTAATACTCTACATCACTGAGAAATCAGAAAGAGAAAGGGTAGTTCTGTTCTTACAATAAAAAAATTGTTTGCCTTATCCTTTACAATGTGTATACTCATTTCTATGGTATAATATAACCAACTAATCATTCTAGACAAATAATCAGTAATTATGTTCAAGATGATGAAAAGGATGATTATGTATTATTGAAGGATTACACTTTATAAATGTGTTAATCAATAGAAATGAATGATATATTTTATCAGGAAGGAACCGAATGCATCACAGGTCCTAATCAAAGGTCCCGACTCTGCTTCATTCGAATGGACTACCCCTCCTTTGGAACTAAATCCTACTTCCCTCCTCAGTTTTCCCTTTATTGGACTGGTGTATAGACTGATATAGAAAAAATATATATTTGCTTAGCCAAATTGTTATACTGCACTTCATCCAACCTCAGATTTTTTTCCTGATGCCGCGTACACACGACCGGACTTTTTGACAGCAAAGGTCCGAGAAATCCATTCGTGTGTATGCTAGTCCGACGGACAAAAAAACGACGCTAGGGCAGCTATTGGCTACTGGCTATGAACTTCCTTATTCTAGTCCAGTCGTACGTCATCACGTTCGAATCCGTCGGACTTTGGTGTGATTGTGTGTGGCCAAGTCCGTTCATTCGGAAAGTCCGTCAGAACTCCACTTAAAGTCCGTCGGACCTAGTCCCTCGAAAAGTCCAGTCATGTGTACGTGGCATGAGTCCCTAGCCTACATACTTTGAGCTTTAGCCTAGGTTCACACTGAAGCGACTGGCATGCAATTTGACATGTGAAAATGCCATGCCAAATCGGTGACTATTGATGGCAATGGCACCGTTCAAATCTGTGCAGTGCTGATTTTTCAGCGCTTAATTTTTTTTAAAAGAATGAATTTAAATTATTATTTTTTGTTTTATATTTTATTATAACATTTTGCAAACAGGTAATTTTTCTCCTTCATTGATGTACACTGATGAGGCGGCACTGATGGGCACTGATAGGTGGCAGCGATGGGCATTGATGGGTGGCAGTGATGGGTACTGATGGGTGGTAATAATGGGCACTGATAGGTTACACTGATAGGCAGCACTGCTAGGTGCCACTTGTGGGCATTGATAGGTGGCACTCATGGGTGTTGATAGGTACCACTGGTGGGCACTGTCGGCACCGGCAGGTGGCACTGGCAGGGGGTACTGGTGGGCACAGATGAGGCATAATTACCTCTTCGGGACCGATGTCCCTTGCAGTTAAGCTGGTGATCGGCTTTTTTTTCTCCTCACGCCAAGCGCAAAAAAAAACACAACAGTAAAATCAGTCTATATATGAAGTAAAGCATGCTTGTTATACACACTGTGGAATCCTCCGCATTGTGTAAAAAAGCTGTTTGATCCTGCCTTCACTGATCCTCGCCTTCTTCCACTGTCCCCAATCCATCTCCTGATAGAACAGAGCTTTGGAGTCACTATGCACATGCTCAGTTTGATGTGTATTGCCGAAGAGTTATTTTTTTTCTTGGGAGGATGTATGTGATCAGCACAAGGCCAATCAGTATTGTCCAGACAGAGGGTCAGGGGTCCTGCACCTCATAGGATAGAAAAAACTAAAAGAGGGCGCACCAACCTTGCGCATTACCCAAGTAGTGTTTATTGGTATAAAAAGAAAAGAAAAATACTCACAAACAAGTTAGTGATGAAAGCATTTCAAGTCCACAAAGCAACCAAGTCACCAGGACTGATTGGCTCTGAGGAAGAGGGGATCTCCCCCTGGAATGCGCCAGCCGTCAAGAAGGTCCTCCAGCATGCTGGACACGGTCCCGGTGACCTGGCCGCTTTGTGTCCACTGTGGATTTGAAATGCTTTTATGGCTAATGTGTTTGTGAGTATATTTATTTTCTTTTTATACCAATAAACACCACTTGGGTAATGCACAAGGTTGGTGCCCTCTTTTAGTTTTTTCAACAGTGTTTCCATTGGGTGTCCCCCGTCCCCTTGAAGGGCAGCAAGGTCTGTACATTTGCCTGGAGCCATAGAGATCCTAGGAAATATATACCGCTGTCACATCACTTTCAAGTGCACAAGGTTTAGTTTGCTATTAGCCTTATAGGATAGTCAGAGTACCATGAAAACTCTCCCTACAAGCTTTAACCAGACACTGACAAAAATCGCAAGACTGCTATACACTGCTGATGAGAAAAGGTATTTGGCAGTTTATGTTTGCTAAAATAATTGCATTTCCATGTCCTGTATACTGTGGGAGACCAGATATAGTGAATGCAGGGTCCTGGGTTTAGTAACATTTTAAATGTATTTTTTAAGACTAGGTTCACACTGATGCAGTGCGATTTTCAAGTGCTGCTGCAGTGTGCGATTTGGACACAATCTGGATACAAATGCAATTTCTGGGCTGGCCAATGGATACTCATATCTAGTGACACAAATAAAGGAGTGATCTTTTTGTTGACATCCTGTTTTTTCTGTACTGAGTGGTGGTTAGATGTCATGTCCTCATTGCCCTTAATCATGGCAGCACTTGCTGCTACCACAGCCACAGTCTTGATTGAGGAGAAATAGAGCAGGAGGAGGAGAAGACGAATATACTGGGTCTATTCAGTGATTACAAATAGGGAGGACAGAGGCCAGTTCTGGGTTATGTATAATGACCTCAGTGTGCATGTGAAGAAAACGTCTTCAATTACACATGTATCTCATTGAATAGGTGAGTACATATGCATAACCTCATTCGACACTTTTCAAAACGTACATATGCAAAGTGATGCTGTGTGTTGTAGGTTTCGATCTCCATTTTTGTGCGTTTGCAGCCAGCACCAAGCCAAACAACTGTTTCTGTTCCAAAAAGGCACAGATAACTGTCACCACTGTGAGCCTGCACTTTCTTACAACTGCTATGCAAAGTATAGTTTCTCTCTCTCTCTCAATGCTGGAATCGTATGACAATAGGATGGACTTGCGATTTGAAAGCATACCCATTGAATTCTTATAACCACAAAGTTACACTGCATTGCACCAAAATAGCACAGGACCCTTTCCCAAGGTCAGAGAGCAGTCATGCTGCATAGATTTAAACAGGCTCCTTAGGAACCAATGTCATTTCCCTTGTCATGAGATTCAATGCAATCCAAGACGCATCTGAAATTACATTAGTATGAACTAGGGCTAAATGCAAGAATTTTAAGTGCTTGAATCTGACCTGGTATTACATCCTGCAGCAACGGTAAAAGAAGTTCAAGTGCTGACAAGAAGCATGCTGGTAGAAGAGAAAGCAGAGTGACAGTGACATGAGCTCCTCACTGTGCTGCTTCTACTTTCACTGTCCAGTCACAGGCTGGGGTGAGTTCAGCGTGACCTGGGCTCAGAGGTAGTGTGTTAACTAATGCTAGCCATCAGAGGCAGAAGCAATACTGCAGAGGAAATATCTGGATTGAGTGTGAATTTTGTATAAAAAAGTTGGTTTTGTTATTATTATTATTATATCTATTAATGGACTGGTAATTGTTATCTTTTTTATTCTGCTTCAAACAGAGAATGTTAGCGCAAATTTTAGAGACCTGAGCCTAACTACCCTTTTTACTCCTGTTGCTACCTACTATATCTGCTTACAGATAGGTCCACAATGACTAAACTCGTTTTTGCTTAGTACAATAAGGCCTACTTTACATCTGTGGTTAGGGGGTGGTAAAAAGAGATGGTTTAGCTGCATTATTACCGCCCCACAACCTGCAAGGGGGTATACACATACCACGGCCATGATACTGTGCATAACTACATAATCTTTCTGATGCGAAGAGGGTTGTGCCACAACTACTCACAGCCGCGTGAAATGCATGCGGTTGCAGGGCATTTTAGGAGTTAAAACAAGCAGTGAGAAGGTGGCACAATGCCTCCTCCCTGCCTGTCAAATGCCCTCTGAAATGTGAGATTGCTGACCTGCTAAGATGCTGACCTGGTAGGTAAAATGCAGGTGCTGGGCAAAGTAAACAAATCATCTAATAGTTGCAGTTATGGCACCTACAACTACCTTGGGATTACAATAATAATTCTGTATTATTTATTATATACAGTAAGGCCCCTTTCACACTTATACGACATGAAAGTTGCGCTAGTTTGACACGACTTCGAAGTGACTTGAAGCAATGCCTGTGTTCTATGGACCTCAAGTCGCATCAAAGTCAGACCAAAGTAGTGCAGGGACTACTTTGAAGTTGATGCAACTTGAAGTCGCAGAGATATGAATGGTACTGGCATTGGAAATCATGGGGTACGACTTGTTGTGCGGTTTTGCAGTCCCAAATCGCAGGACAGGTCGTACAAATGTGAAAGGGCCCTAAAGGAATTCTATAGTCACAGCATAAACTCGCATTTTATAACATCAGCATTGTAATAGCAATACACACAATAGTTCTATTTGACAATACAATACAAGCTTACTTAAAAAAATCTCCTTTCATTATGTAAGTGCTGCCTGTCTGCTCGCCATCTCTTTCCACAACTTTCTGGATTCGCTACATGCTTTATTCAGCTTCTCTTCTGCTGATTGTATTCAATTTCTAAGGACTACATATCCCATGGTACCTTGCTGCCTGCATGCAGTGATTCCTATACTGACTCCACCTCCTGAAACTCCTCCTATCAGCACCACTGTAGTTCAGAAGACAGGCTCTGTGACATATGTGACACAGCAGTGCCTACTCACAGGGCATAGTTAATACATGTCACAGAATTCAAGGAAGTAAATGTGTGGGAATCTTCACAAAGTATGTTTACAAATGTCAAGATCATTCAGGCTAGAAATAACTAAAATACAATGTGGAAATGAATATATGATTTTATATTTAGACCATAGAAACACTTAACATTCCTATTGATGGATTTACTGGATTAATGGAACACCAGCAGCTCAAGATAAATTATGATTTATCTATAATAGTGAACTAATCAATTACAGTTTTGATTGGCAACCTTAACCACTTCACGAAAAACGACGTACTCGTACGTCAGTATTTTGACGGTAATTACCGGGGTTATGGCCGTAGGTAGCGGCCATAACCCCGGTATTTTTGGGAACGCCGTGCGTTTCTCTTTAAGATAAAAGTGGTCTTCGTGGCAGATTTGCTTTTATCGCTTTTACCACTACGGGAGGTTTATGCTTTGCGCGTGGGTGTTAGCGGTACTGGCACTAACCTAGCGCTGCCTGGGGCGACGCAGACCCTGACCCTAAAACCTAATTGATATCATCCGCTGGGTGATCAGGGGGTTAAAGATTTAACTAGGGGCAAGCACGTACATGTACGTGCTTGTGCCTGTCGGTGCCATTTTGCCGACGTACATTGCCATGCGGCGGTCCTTAACCTCCCTGGCGGTACGATTATTTCGGATTTTAGGTGCTAAAAGCGGTACCATTATTTTGCATGAAAATTTGGCGTTTTATATTGTAGTCCTGTAATTCTTAGGAATAACTCTCTTAAATCTGTCCAAACCAGAGTCTAGCAGACATCCCGGGTATGATAAAGTTTGAAAAATTAAATCATAAATTATAATATAATAAATAATTATAAATAATTGTACCAAATAATAATATAACAATAATAAAAATTATTCAATAATGTAATCAAATCAAAAACACTGAAATTTGCTCAGTTGCAGAATTGTCACTGTCATTACTTTTCAGTATTTGATGACGGATCTCCCCACAAATCGCTATCGCTCAATTCTGCGAGTGATTCTAATTTATTATCGCTGTTTTCTAGCTGCTCTAAAATAATTTTTGATATAAAATGACAGTTTTGGTTGCTATGGGCAATCTCCAGTTTCCAGGCATAAAGAACAGTTTTTATTATATAAAACTGCATGCAGGACACTGGGCAGACCACTAGGGACAACGGGGATGTGAAATATTTACATACAGCAATGTAATCTGTAAGATTACATTATACTGTATGTTTACTGTTTGTTTCACTTTTTGAATTTGGCGCCGATCTCCGTGCCCGTGCGTCGCAACGCTCGCAGGGCACGGAGATCGGCGATGTAATGCATCGAGCGAGACACGGCTCGCTCGTACAGCGGGGAGACAACGCTGGATCCGAGGGAGAAGGTGAGTAATCCTCCTCCTGGATCCAGCGATGCAGTCCCGAGTCTGACTCGGGGATACCGCTCTTGGTATAAAAAATCCACCCCGAGTCAGACTCGGGAATACCGTCAGGGGGGTTAAGTGGTTAACGCCTCATGTTTTTGGACATTTTTACAGTTGCTATTTTTGGCTTCAGACATTTTTTCTAGTCAATAAACTCTCCAGCATTTTGTCCATGCACACAAAGGGGTTGATTTACTAAAGGCAAATGGACTGTGCACTTTGCAAAGTTGCCCTCTGCAAGTGCAGTTGCTCCAGAGCTTAGTAAATAAGGTAAGGCTTCACTTTGCAAAGAGCACCCAATCACATTCAAGGAAAATAAAAAATAAACAGAATTTTTGCTTGCACGTGATTGGATGATGGAAATCAGCAGCGCTTCTGCTCATTTACTAAGCTTTGAAGCAACTGCATTTGAACAATGCAACTGCACTTTGCAAAGTGCAGAGTCTTTTTGCCTTTAGTAAATCAACCCCATAGGCTGTTAACTGTTTTTGGCTGGGGCGTTTTTTGGCTATAAAAAACCCAAATACTTGTGTGTTCTGAGAGAAATTTTTCAGCTGTAAAAACACTCTAATGTCAAAAAATGCCAAAAAAAGACAGGTAAATGGTGAAAAACTTGGCTCACCAGAGTTTTTTATAGTTTTTAATCCCACTAAAAAAAAAAACGCTTTTGCTAAAAAAAAAAGCTGAAAAACGCTATTAAAAAAACTCACTGCAAAGGTACTGGCGTTCATCTAGTGTGCATGAGGCATTAAAATGAACCTGCGGGGATAGATATATGGAGGCTACAATTATTTGCCTCTCTCCAAAAAATGCTAGTTACATGCCAGACATACTTATTAACTCAGGTTGGTAGACTAAGGCCTCATGCACACAGGACGTTTTAAAGACACCAGCGCTACAGCAGAGCTAAAAACGATTGTTTTCGCACTAAACGCGGTTTGGCGCGTTTAGCAGCGTTTTTTGCTGCTTTACGATTTTACAGCTCGTTTTTACTGCTCCTGGAAGCACAGGCTGTCATTTTTTTCTACTGCCCCTAAACGTTTATGCCTCCAAATGCCCCTGACAGTTTATGTGTGCATGGACACATAGGCTAACATTTTAGAGGCAGTTAGAAAAAACATCAAAAGCCTCTAACAGCAGCTGTAAAAATGTCCTGTGTGCATGAGCCCTAAAAGAGCAAAGTGAATGTTAGTAAACAATATGCCTGGGTTAATTATGAATAAAAAATCATGTAAGAGGGAAATAAAATTAAAAAAATTGATTTTTGCTAGCACATGACTGGTCTATTGCAGTGAATACAGATTCCACTATACTTTACTAGATTAACAGTCCCTGCATCTTTAAAAAAGAACATCATTTGCTTCCATCATTTCCAAGCCAGTGGTCTGGAACAAGTATGCAGATCAGGAGTTCTGACTTCACTGCTTGCATGTTTACTCAAAGGCAGTGGCTCAGAAAATAGTGAAACTAGAGACAGCTAGGAGGTTAACAATCGCAATCTCCATACCTGTTCCAACACAGATTTTCTTTAACAGACTATTTTAGCTTAGTTCTGAATGTAAACTGTATATGCTAATACCCAGTGGTGGGCAGTTGTAACTTTGCAGTGGGGGGGGGGGGCAGAAAACAGTGGACCCCCGTCGGATCGGGCCAGCCACTGCACTTACCCCATCCATGGTGGGTAAACACAGGTGGCTTCCCTGGCTCTCCTCCATGGGCATCATAAGCAGCTTCCCCTTCCCCTGCTTGGTGGCTTCTGTCTCCTCCCTCCTCCTTGGCGGCCAATCAGGACGCTTCTCATTTTGGCCAATCGGGAAACGGGTCTCAGATCTGCGCTTCCTGATTAGCAGAGAGGCGATTCAATGTAAGAAAAGGAAATATTAATTTGCTATTCTCACACACCTGGGTGGGCTCCTAGCACATTCTCAGCACTCCGAGCCCACGCTATTTTGAATCCTATTAGAGTCTCTGGCTCGAATCGGTGCTTCAAAAAACCACCCACCCCGCATTGGAATCCATACTCCAGCGTCCTGAAAGGGTTCAGATGCATGGATGGGGGGGTGGCAGTGAAGATTAGGGGAGGCGGTGCCCGTGCGCCCTTAATGAACGGGCCACCTCTGCTATTACCTAACCAACCACTGCCATATTGAAAATCAAATGGCTATCATAGAAGATAAAAGTGTAGCAGAACCCAGAAATGAAAATATAATATTTTGCAGTAGTCCTTAGATATGGTGGCAGTATTTGTTTTCTTTTTTCAGGAATTGTTCCTTTATTTTAAAATGGTAATCCTGTAAATAACACACTTCCTCTCCCTGGGTCGCTACACTCATTGCACAACTGTATCTATGAAGGGAGCCATGGCTAAGCCTGGGCTACAAACATATCTGCCAAGGTTCATCTACATTACGTGGTGGATAGGGTGATTAGTAGTTTAGAGAAGAACGATGACATTTTCTTTCCTTTTTGTTCAGCTTAAAAGATGGACACTAAAATTCTGGCAACAGATATCTTCCATACTTGCTGAAACAATTCTTGAAAAATGAAGACAAATGAAGCCAATGCATCTAAGGGCAATATATCTAAACTGCAATATAACACATTTTTTGTTCTTGGGTCAAGTTATCCTTTCATTTTATATATTTTCATATGTTTTCAATTCAGGCTCAAAAATGAAAGGAAGTATATGATTGGTTGTTATGCATAAGGCCTCATGCACACGAGACGCAGATGAAACCTCTGTCAAAAAAAAGCTGAAACGCGCGTTTAGAAACGCGCGTTTTGCCGCGTTTGCATGTCGCGTTTAGACGCGTTTAGACGCGTTTAGACGCGTTTGCGTTTAGACGCGTTTATAAAGATAACATCATGTAGACCCTCCCCAAGCTCTCAAAGCATTTTTTTTAACTATTTCTGCTATTTTGATCAGAGTGAGCAGCAGCAGCATAGAGAGCAGTTGTACACTTGCATTTGCCGTGTCACTTGCCACGGCACCTGCCACAAGTTGTGGATTGTCCACTTGCCACGTCACCTGCCACGTCACCTGCCACAAGTTGTGGATTGTCCACTTGCCACGTCACTTGCCACAAGCTGTGGATTGTCCACTTGCCACATCACTTGCCACGTCACCTGCCACGTCACTTGCCACGTCACCTGCCACGTCACCTGCCACAAGTTTTGGATTGTCCACTTGCCACGTCAGCTGCCACGTCACTTGCCACATCACCTGCCACGTCACCTGCCACAAGTTGTGGATTGTCCACTTGCCACATCACCTGCCACGTCACTTGCCACGAGATGTGGATTGTCCACTTGCCATGTCACTTGCCACGTCACCTGCCACGTCACTTGCCACGTCAGCTGCCACGTCACTTGCCACAAGATGTGGATTGTCCACTTGTCACATCACCTGCCACATCACTTGCCACATCACCTGCCACAAGTTGTGGATTGTCCACTTGCCACGTCACTTGCCACAAGATGTGGATTGTCCACTTTCCACGTCACCTGCCATGCCATCTGCCACAAGTTGTGGATTGTCCACTTACCACGTCACCAGCCACATCACCTGCCACAAGTTGTGGATTGTCCACTTGCCACACCACTTTCCACGTCACCTGCCACGTCACCTGACACAAGATGTGGATTGTCCACTTGCCACGTCACCAGCCACATCACCTGCCACAAGTTGTGGATCGTCCACTTGCCACGTCCCTTGCCACGTCCCCTGCCACGTCACCTGCCACAAGTGGATTGTCCACTTGCCACGTCACCTGACACAAGTTGTGGATTGTCCACTCGCCACGTCACTTGCCACATCCCCTGCCACAAGTGGATTGTCCACTTGCCACATCACTTGCCCCATCACCTGCCACAAGTTGTGGATTGTCCACTTGCCACGTCACCTGACACAAGTTGTGGATTGTCCACTCGCCACGTCACTTGCCACATCACCTGCCACAAGTGGATTGTCCACTTGCCACGTCACTTGCCACGTCCCCTGCCACAAGTGGATTGTCCACTTGCCACGTCACTTGCCACGTCACCTGCCACAAGTTATGGATTGTCCACTTGCCACGTCACATGCCAGTCACCTGCCACAAGTTGTTGATTTTCCACTTGCCACGTCACCTGCCAAGTCACTTGCCGCGTCACCTGCCAGGTCACTTGCCACGTCACCTGCCACAAGTTGTCTATTGTCCACTTGCCACGTCACATGCCAGTCACCTGCCACAAGTTGTTGATTTTCCACTTGCCACGTCACCTGCCAAGTCACTTGCCGCGTCACCTGCCAGGTCACTTGCCACGTCACCTGCCACAAGTTGTCTATTGTCCACTTTCCACGTCACTTGCCACTTCACCTGCCACGTCACTTGCCACAAGTTGTGGATTGTCCACTTGCCACATCACTTGCCACCTGCCATGTCACTTGCCACAAGTTGTGGATTGTCCACTTGCCACGTCACTTGCCACAAGTTGTGGATTGTCCACTTGCAATTGCAATTGTTTAAAATATTTTTCTAATGGTTTTTCATCATTTGCAATCATTTTTGAGATTTTTAATGTAAAAAAAAAGGTCACCTTTAAAAACGCATATAAACGCAAACGCGGCTAAACGCGGTTGCCGCGTTCAGCCGCGTTTAGCCGCGTTTAGCCCCGTTTTGCGTCTGAAACGCAGAAATTTTTGTCTCTGAACGCATTTTTTTGCTTCTGGAAAAACGTGATTAAACGCAACTGCATATAAACGCAAAAAAACGAGACTGTGTGCATGGACACATAGGATAACATTGAATGAGTTCAGGTGCAGTTGAAAAAACTGTCCAACTGCATCTGAACGCGCGTTTAACTGCGTCTCGTGTGCATGAGGCCTTAAACTTATCTTTTACCTACGCTGCACACACTTGCACTATTTAGGAGCTATTCAGAATGCATGCTGTCGGTAACATCACTGGCACATGCGCTCTGAAGGTTTAGCACCATTGTGCCAGACCTTCAGAGCCTGTGCCATAAACTGCAGCTCCCTGCGCATTTGCGGAAGTGAAGTCATTACGCCCCCGGTCACTCATGTAGCCGGAGGCCTCAAACCTGGAAGGAAGACCAGGTAAAGATGGAA
This sequence comes from Lithobates pipiens, assembly GCF_037356315.1. Classification (NCBI taxonomy): domain Eukaryota; kingdom Metazoa; phylum Chordata; class Amphibia; order Anura; family Ranidae; genus Lithobates; species Lithobates pipiens. The sequence continues at coordinate 377,792,815 of NW_027507748.1, read as the reverse complement.
TCCCTCTCAGCGGTGACAGCACGACACTGGAAGGCTTCGTTTTAAGGTACTAGCACATTATGACATTCCCTTGCAGGGGATTTTTTTCTTCTCTTTAACTGCGGTTTACTACCGCTTTAAACATTTTGCAATAACATGCAACTTTACAGAGTACCTTGTTTGAGACTGCAGGTCACTTTGTACTTAGTGATAGCATTGTGTTCAGTGCTGCAATGGAGAGTGTATTCAAAGCGAGGGAAAACGAATTAAAAGGCAGCAATAGTTTTTAGTACTGCAGCAGAATAAACATATGTCTACATAGATATGCAGAAGAGCTGTTCTCGCATTGCCTTTTCTGCAGAATCATTAACCCCATCATTTTCTAATTTCTTCAAAGAACTATACACTTATGGGTAATGTACCACAGTCTGCAATGTCTTGATGGACATAGTTAAAATGGTATTAAATCCAAAAACAAAAACATACTATACTGCAGCTTACTAATCCTTAACCTCCCTGGCGGTATGATTAGTTCTGATTTTAGGTGCTGAAAGCGGTACAATTATTTTGCATGGAAATTTGGCGTTTTATATTGTAGGCCTGTAATTCTTAGGAATAACTCTCTTAAATCTGTTCAAACCAGAGTCTAGCAGACATTCCGGGTATGATAACGTTTATAATATAATAACTATAAATAATGATAACAAATAATAATAAAAATTATTCAATAATTTAATCAAATCCAAAAACACTGAAATTTGCTCATTTGCAGAATTGTCGCTGTCATTAGATTTAGTGTTTGAGCTCAATTCTGCAAGTGATTCTAATTTATTATCGCTGTTTGCTATGGACAATCTCCAAATTCCAGGCAGGAAAAAACAGTATTTATAATATAAAAGTGCATGCAGGGCACTGGACAGAATACTAGGGACAAAGGGGATGTGTATTTTTTTATACAGTACTAAAATCTGTAAGATTACAGTACTGTATGTGTATTGTGTGTTTTTACTTTTTTGAATTTGGCGCCGATCTCCGCTCCCGTGCATCGTAACTTTGCAGGGAATGCAGTTCAGCGGCGGCACTCGGGCACTGTGAATCGAGCGGAGGATGGCTCGCACACACAGCAGGGAGGACATCGCAGGATCCAGGGGACAAGGTAAGTAAGTCTCCCTGTATCCTGCAATGCGATCCCGAGTCTGGCTCGGGGTTACCACTCGTGGTATTGAAATTCCACCCCGAGCCAGATTCGGGAATACCGCCAGGGAGGTTAAAAGCAGTGGCTGTATAGGTATCTTTTTTAGGCTTTTTTTTCTCTGTTTTCATCTGATGGTCCAGCCAGAAACACACTTCTTGTCTTAGGTTGTCCCCACTTTGGAGGAGCAATGGAGACAACTTTGGACAGCAGCATTGTCAATCTGGGATGAGGGTAGTGGTAGATGCACTCACAGATTTAAATGAACTTGACTTACAAATTAAAACCAAACTCCAGCTAACAGTTTTTAAGCAGTTAAAGTAAGTTTTTTCTCCTTTTGAAAGGTTGTAGATAAATCAAAAAAGCTGACCATTGTAAGCAACTATATCGGTGTTGAATGGTTTGTCTCAGCCCTCTAACTGCCACTTGTGTTGGAACGTTTAAAACGTTTTTAAAACAACACTGGGATGATAGGCTTTTTAAACGCATTGGGGTTGATTTACTAAAGGCAAAAAGAATGTGCACTTTGCAAAGTGCAGTTGCTCCAGAGAGCATTGGATCGATGCTGCATCCAGTATGATTCTACAAAAAAAATGATTCCCATACTTCTCATTTAAGCTGCAACATATTACATTTTTATTTCTGGGTTTATTATTATAAAGTAAAACTCCAGTTTTAGTAAAAGAGAAAATTTCTACTACATATGATTCAAATATTTCAGAAGACTTCATTGCAGATTACTTTGTGGCAAATGGAAAGTTTGTAAAAAGGATGAGGCATTCATAAGAGTTCTGTGCCACAATACTGATATAACTTGATACACTTTTTAAAGGAGAAATGCAAGAAACAAAAAAACATACACACTCATCGATATGGTGTGATGCTGCAACTGTTCCCCACCAGCTCAAAGCCCAAAAACTTATCGATCACATGACTGCTGATGACTCCATTCTCAGGTCCAATCTGAGCACAGAGCAGTGCCGGTCAGTCACTGCTCTTTGGTCTGCCCCTCCAGCACTCACTGGAATGCTGGGCAGGAGAGGGGAAAGGTGCAGATGGATCAGACTCTTAGTGGCACGCTGAGAGGCTAAGCCAGCTACCAATCAGGCATCTGTATGGATCCCGACATTATTGTCAAGATACATCCAGAGACTGGAGCGGCTCAGGGACATCAGCCAACAGCAGGCTTTAGCCCTGTCAGATGATTCTGGGTCACAGGAGAACACAAGTAATTGCACTCCTGTGACCCACAAGTACAGCCAAAAGAGCTTTGGCCATACTTCCCTTTTAATCTTAATGAACCTCCAGTATAAATTTGCATGCAGTAAATTAACAGGAATGTGGTATTATCTCTTTTGCCCTTTCAAAACAAAAAGAACATTTTGGCAGAGCAGGAAAGTGATCTGTGTCACATTTTTACTACTGTACACAAGGACACAGATTCTCTGCCTTCCCCACTCTGTCTAACACTAAGGGGGTTATTTACGAAAGGCAAATCCACTTTGCACTGCAAGTGCACTTTCAAGTGCAGTCGCTATAAATCTGAGGGGTGGATCTGAAATGAGTGGAAGCTCTGCTGATTTTATCATCCAATCATGTGCAAGGTAAAATGCTGTTTTTTATTTTCCTTGCATGTCCCCCTTGGATCTACAGCGACTGCAATTCCAAGTTCACTTGTAGTGCAAAGTGCATTTTCCTTTAGTAAATAACCCCCTAAGACTGCTTTCACACTGAAAGCTCTGGCCGCTCATTTTACCAGCACTTTAGCAATGTTTAAGCGGCACTTCTGCGTTTTTGAAAGCGCTGCCTATTCATTCCAAAGGGCAGGGTGTTTTGGGAGTGCTAAATACAGCGCTCCCAACCCGTTCCAAAGATGCTGCTTGCACGACTTTTCATAACGTCCCGCAAGCGAGTTGGTTAAAGAGTTGGTTAAAGTAGCTTGCAATACTAGAAAAACAAATATGGGAAAATGTTGTATATAGGTAGCACCACACCAATATGCCTGTAGGTAATAAAAAAAAATACCAAAAATAAATTTTCTGCTGCATTTTGTAGGTGTCAAGTGACTGCAATCTCTTCCTTTCACTCGGCCTATAGCACTGGCTGTGGGATGAAGTAAGGTTGAAATGTGCACTAATCTAGTCCAGGACTAAAATTCCCAGCCCCCGCCTCCGTACCCCTTTGCTGACATGTTGCAGGTGTAGCCAGGTGCTTCCTCCACACTGACACTCTGGTGCGCTTACACCTCACTTTATCCTGGGAGGATGTGAAGGAGAAAAGGGTGCAATGCTGTAGTAAGTGACATCTTGCAGCAATGTCAGTACTAGAGACAAAGTGACACACATGCAAGAATACTGGCAGGATCAACAGGTAAGGTAAGCATGAAATAAAGAGATCTGGGATTTGTTTTTGTCAGAGAGTGAGCTACTGAGGGTTAAAGTGTTACTAAACCCACAACAGTAAAATCTTTAGATGCAGTAAAGCATGCTTGTTATACTCAATGTGGAACCTAAGGGACTAATTGTTTAAAAAAGGCAGTTTGAGCCTGTCTTTTCTGATCCTCCCCTTCTTCCACTGTCCTCAATTCATTTGCTGGTAGAACAGTTCAATCAATTTGGTGTGTATTGCTAGAGAAATTTTTTTTTTTTCTTGGGAGGATGCATGTGATCATCACAGGGCCTATCAGCACTGTCCAGACAGAGTGTCAGGGGTCCTGCAGCATCATAAGACAACCTCCTACAAGCTTTAACCAGTGCTCAGCCAGACACTGACAGAAGCCACAGGACTGCTTTATTTTGCTAATGAGAAAAGGTATTTAGCAGCTTATATTTGCAAAAAAAATTGCAATTCCAAGTTCTGTGTATAGATATAGTGAATGCAGGGTCCTGGGTTTAGTAACACTTCAACCACTTCCCTAGCAAATTTTTGATGTTGCACAATAACTAATATAGCATCCCTAATAATAACTAATCTGTCTAGCAAAGGGAAATATTTTCTGTAAGTCGTGGAGTGTGACACACATTTCCTACTTTTTCAGGACTGTTAACAACTAAATATTTGGCTACATAGTCATATACAAACTATCATTCTGAGTATGCTTTTACCCAGGATAGTATTTTGATAGTAATCATGCAAAGCACTCCACATCAAAACATTAAAAAGAGTCATAAAATGATTTTGCTATTGTAGTGTTATGAAAGTATTTTGCAGCGTCCTTTGTCTGGCGCGCATGCCACATCGGTATAACATTGTCAAACAGTTCTATGAAGTGTCTGATTTACTCTTTGAAGGTGCATAGAGATTGCAAGCATGAAACTCTGTCAACAAAGTGAAGTGGCCAAGACAAGTAACGTTTCTTTTATATGATTTCCCTTCACAGATAAGAAGGAATATTACAGCCCCAAGGATTTCTTTTTTTTGCTGTGACTTTTCTCTCGAGATCGACTTTGAAAAAGTAAGATGGAATCTCTTGAAAACATGGCAGAACTCTTTGACCTTTGTACCTGTCTCTGAAGGTTATTTACTAACAAGGTGAAGATGTCCATGAGCTCACAGCAGCCAGAAGTATTGATTTAATAACATACGTTGTCAATTAACTTCCATAAAATACCGCTTTTCTATTAGTCTATTTAAAAAATGTGTTTACCCTTCATGCGTTTTCCGTTAAAATCAATGGAAATGCATCAAAACGCATGCCATCATGCATTGACACATATTAAGATGCATTGTCACGCATTATTACCAAGTGTTGCAATGCACTTTGTATTGAATGTCAGCACACCATAACGCACATTATGATGGGCTGACCTGTATCATGATGCGGAGACATGGCACAGGTTGTTGACTTGTGTCTTAACACATGAGCTAACATGCATTTGAATGCGTTTCCATTGATTTCAATGCAAATTCCATCAAGCAAAAAAACAATGGTGTGATCTAGCCTTCATTTTTTTTTTATGATTACAGACTCCCAATGGATTGCCCAATATGTCCCTCGTGCCTGCTTCTCCAGACCGCTAAAATCATCATCATGGCCATTTCTATTAGGTACCAGTATGACTGCAAAAGATGGCAAACGTTTTTTTTTGTTTGTTTATATTAGAAACAGAGAAGCTGAGCATGTTAGGGATTTTTATCATAGTTACATATACACTAGGTTACGAAAACTATCGGGACACCTGCCTTTACACACACGTGATCTTTAATGGTATCCCAGTCTTAGTCCGTAGGGTTCAATACTGAGTTGGCCCACCCTTTGCAGCAATAACAGCTTCAACTCTTCTGAAAAGGCTAATCAAAGAGGAAAAAAAGGAAGAAAAAAAACGGTACCAGGATGTCTCAAATGTAAAACATATACAATGTTACTAGATTCATCCATTAAGAGGAATTAATAATAATTATTATCATGATTAAGACCTATGTAAGATAGGTATCGATTCCTTTTAATGGATGGATCTATTAAAGACATATATGTTTTATCCTTGCGACATTGTGGTGCCGGATTTTTTCTCTTTGATTGAACGTTTTAATGCCTTAGTACTGGGGCTATCCAAGCACAAATCTCTATCTCATCCTGTTTATTATTAAGGGTTATTTTGGGTAGCAGCAGGATTTCTGGAGACATCTGGGAAGACTGTCCACAAGATTTAGGAGTGTGTCTATGGGAATGTTTGACTATTCTACCAGAAGCACATTTGTGAGGTTGAGATGGCCTGACTTGCAGTCTCTGCTCTAATTCATCACAAAGGTGTTCTATCAGGTTGAGGTCAGGACAAGTTCCTCCACCCCAGGCTCGCTCATCCATATCTTTATGGACCTTGCTTTGTTCACTGGTGTGCAGTCATGTTGGAATAGGAAGGGGCCATCCCCAAACCGTTCTCACAAACCTGCCCTACACCTTGTGTACCACCTTCCCAGAAGAGTTAAAGCTGTTATAGCTGCAAAGGGTGGGCCAACTCAATATTGAACCCTATGGACTAAGACTGGGATGCCATTAAAGTTCATGTGAGTGTAAAGGCCGGCATCCCAATACTTTTGGTAACCTAGTGTATATGTAAATTGCATATTACAAATACACAAACTAGCTAACAATATTGCCTGCATGTCATCTTTCTTGCTTTGATTTCAGGATCGGTAATGCAGAGAATACTGTTTCTATTATTATGCAGCCCAGATCCAGACCTATACCCCTCATTTAGTTCCTATACCCTCATGGGGTAATAATACTTCAGTTAAAAAGTTAAGCACCATAGCAGGAAACATTCCGTTGAGAATGATCTATTTGTATTCACGCATTTTTTATGGGTTTGCAATTGCTGAAAGTTGCTAATTAGAAGCAAACACAAAATACCAAAAACGTACAAGTCCATTTTTGTTTTCTTCAACACGTAAACCACAGAGTTACAGGCATACCCCAGTTTTAAGTACACAATGGGGGTTATTTACTAAAGCTGGAAAGTGCAAAATCAGGCTCAATTCTGCATAGAAAGCAATGAGCCTCCAGGTTTTATTACCAGAGCTTAATTGAACAAGCTGGGGTTAGAAGCGCATTGGTTTCTATGCAGAATTGAGCCTGATTTTGCACTTTCCAGCTTTAGTAAATAAACCCCAATGTGTACTTAAAAGTGGGGTATGCCTGTACTGCCTAAACCTGGCAAACACGAAATATACTACTGGCATTTAAAGTGGTTGTAAATCTCAGACATGATATAGCATATCCCTCTATAGTGTGTACTTGTCTCAATTAAGAGCACCAATAGTAATTTCTCTCTGCGGCCTCATTTCTCTGTTATCAGCATTAGTCACTTCTGACAAGTTTTCCTGACACCAAGAGAAAGAAAAAGATATCAGAGGAGGGATCTCCAGCTGATTGACAGCCTCAGCTATTTTCCTGTGTGCTGTGTGAAGAGAGGTGTGTCCCTTCCCTCCAATCAGCTCTCAGAGCCCTCTGCCCCCTTTTTGACAGCTCAGACAAGCTTTATAAATTCTGCACTTTGAACAGAAGTAGAGAAGACTGCAGATAAACAGGTGCAACTTATGTAGGAGGATTTGTTTCATCTCTTTGTAGCACCTGAGGCTAGTCACTTCACTAGGCATATGTAAGAGTTTACAGCCACTTTAATAAATACGATATGAAGATTTTATTGTTGATCAGTCTATAAGAAATTATTTATTTAAGATTTTCTACTTTATGAACACTGAACGCAACAAAAATCTCACTATACTAAAGACATACAACAACAATTAACACATTAGTTTGAAGCATAATGTTCAGAGGCAGCTTTAACCCATGTAATAATGAATGAATTAATGAACACATGTCTCCTGCAAACAAATACTGTCAACCACACATCTATTTTTAGGCTAAACTACACAAGAGATTAGAATCTCAAACTACCAAGATGTTTAACCCCTTGCGACAATTATACTATTTTCAACACATTAAAATCAATAGGTTGCAAATATGTTTATTTGCAACAAGTTTAAATCATTCAATGGCATGATATGAAACATTTATATTAAGCTTTCAGATCTTTTTTTTTTTTTTTAAACATTTGTTTAGAATTGAGCATTAATTAATTAATCATAATTAATTTACCTTCTTATTAATGCCATGTAGATATTTAATGTTATAACAATCAAAAAAAAATGTGTTGCGTTGTGAATATACTCAAACATGTATTCAAATAATCAAAATCATGTAGTTCTCATACACTAATGAGAATAAAGTGCTATAAGTACAAAAACGAAAATGCATCCATACAGTGCCTTGCGAAAGTATTCGGCCCCCTTGAACTTTTCAACCTTTTGCCACATTTCAGGCTTCAAACATAAAGATATAAAATTAGTATTTTTTGTGAAGAATCACCAACAAGTGGGACACAATTGTGAAGTGGAACGAAATCTATTGGATTTTTGAAACTTTTTTAACTAATAAAAAAATGAAAAGTGGGGCGTGCAAAATTATTCGCCCCCCTTGCGTTAATACTTTGTAGAGCCACCTTTTGCTGCGATTACAGCTGCAAGTCGCTTGGGGTATGTCTCTATCAGTTTTTCACATCAAGAGACTGAAATTCTTGCCCATTCTTCCTTGCAAAACAGCTCGAGCTCAGTGAGGTTGGATGGAGAGCATTTGTGAACAGCAGTTTTCAGCTCTTTCCACAGATTCTCGATTGGATTCAGGTCTGGACTTTGACTTGGCCATTCTAACACCTGGATACGTTTATTTGTGAACCATTCCTTTGTAGATTTTGCTGTATGTTTGGGATCATTGTCTTGTTGGAAGATAAATCTCCATCCCAGTTTCAGGTCTTTTGCAGACTCCAACAGGTTTTCATCCAGAATGGTCCTGTATTTGGCTGCATCCATCTTCCCCTCAATTTTAACCATCTTCCCTGTCCCTGCTGAAGAAAAGCAGGCCCAAACCATGATGCTGCCACCACCATGTTTGACAGTGGGGATGGTGTGTTGAGGGTGATGAGCTGTGTTGCTTTTACGCCAAACATATCGTTTTGCATTGTGGGCAAAAAGTTCGATTTTGGTTTCTTCTGACCAGAGCACCTTCTTCCACATGTTTGGTGTGTCTCCCAGGTGGCTTGTGGCAAACTTTAGACGAGACTTTTTATGGATATCTTTGAGAAATGGCTTTCTTCTTGCCACTCTTCCATAAAGGCCAGATTTATGCAGTGTATGACTGATTGTTGTCCTATGGACAGACTCTCCCACCTCAGCTGTAGTTCTCTGCAGTTCATCCAGAGTGATCATGGGCCTCTTGGCTGCATCTCTGATCAGTCTTCTCCTTGTCTGAGCTGAAAGTTTAGAGGGACGGCCAGGTCTTGGTAGATTTGCAGTGGTCTGATACTCCTTCCATTTCAAAATGATGGCTTGCACAGTGCTCCTTGGGATGTTTAACCTCCCTGGCGGTACGATTATTTCGGATTTTAGGTGCTAAAAGCAGTACCATTATTTTGCATGAAAATTTGGCGTTTTATATTGTAGTCCTGTAATTCTTAGGAATAACTCTCTTAAATCTGTCCAAACCAGAGTCTAGCAGACATCCCAGGTATGATAAAGTTGGAAAAATGAAATCATAAATTATAATATAATAAATAACTATAAATAATTGTACCAAATAATAATATAACAATAATAAAAATTATTCAATAATGTAATCAAATCAAAAACACAGAAATTTGCTCAGTTGCAGAATTGTCACTGTCATTACTTTTCAGTATTTGATGACGGATCTCCCCACAAATCGCTATCGCTCAATTCTGCAAGTGATTACAATTTATTTTTGTTGTTTTCTAGCTGGTCTAAAACCATTTTTGATGTAAAATGACAGTTTGGTTGCTATGGACAATCTCCAGTTTGCAGGCATAAAGAACAGTTTTTATTATATAAAACTGCATGCAGAGCACTGGACAGACCACTAGGGACAAAGGGGATGTGAAATATTTACATACAGCAATGTAATCTGTAAGATTACATTATACTGTATGTATATTGTGTGTTTCACTTTTTGAATTTGGCGCCGATCTCCGTCCCCGTGCGTCGCAGCGCTCGCAGGGAACAGAGATCGGCAATGTGATAGATCAAGCGAGACACGGCTCGCTCGTACAGCGGGGAGACAACGCTGGATCCAAGGGAGAAGGTAAGTAAACATCCTCCTGGATCCAGCGATGCAGTCCCGAGTCTGGCTCGGGGTTACCGCTCTTGGTATAAAAATTCCACCCCGAGCCAGACTCGGGAATACCGTCAGGGGGGTTAAAGCTTGGGAAAAAAAGCTTTTTGTATCCAAATCCAGCTTTAAACTTCTCCACAACAGTATTACGGATCTGCCTGGTGTGTTCCTTGGTCTTCATGATGCTCTCTGCGCTTTCAACAGAACACTGAGACTATCACAGTGCAGGTGCATTTATACAGAGACTTGATTACACACAGGTGGATTCTATTTATCACCATCAGTCATTTAGGACAACATTGGATCATTCAGAGATCCTCGCTGAACTTCTGGAGTGAGTTTGCTGCACTGAAAGTAAAGGGGCCGAATAATTTTGCACGCACCACTTTTCAGTTTTTTATTTGCTAAGAAAGTGTAAAATATCCAATAGATTTCGTTCCACTTCACAAATGTGTCCCACTTGTTGGTGATTCTTCACAAAAAATTAAAATTTTATATCTTTATGTTTGAAGCCTGAAATGTGGCAAAAGGTTGAAAAGTTCAAGGGGGCCGAATACTTTCGCAAGGAACTGTATATACATGTAAAGCTGTAAACATGTGCATTCATAAATTATGTTATTCCATAGCGGCAAGTGGCAAGTAAGATATACAGATTTCTAAAAAGAAGGAAAATCTTGCGCTTATCCTCCCTCCTAGGTGGGACAAGGTGAATAAATAAAAAATGTGACTACTTAATGACTAAAAAAATGTGGAAAAGCTGCAACCAGAAAAAAAAACTGGAAGACCCTTTAAAAAAGGGATTAAGATACACCCGGTGAATAAATACTTCAGTGTCCTTCAAATATACAAGACCATAAATCGTGAATATCCCATCACCACACATATGCGCCTCTTACCGGAGTGAATGGATCTCAGATTAAAGAGATCTCAAACGCTTGATGACTATCCTGACAGGCTCTGGCAGGTTTGGCCGTAACAGCGGATCCAATTTTCCAGCAATTACAGGAACCTCCATATTAATAGATATACGGACATTCCAGGGTGGACCCATTGTTTTTCAAAATTGGCACTCTTTTTTTTTGTTTATAGCGCAAAAAATAAAAACCGCAGAGGCAATCAAATACCACCAAAAGAAAGCTCTATTTGTGGGAAAAAAGGGACATCAATTTTGTTTGGGTACAGCGTCGCACGGCCATGTAATTGTCAGTTAAAGTGACGCAGTCCCGAATGCAAAAAGTGCTCTGGTCAGGAAAGGGGTAAAATCCTCCAGGGCTGATGTGGTTAAACACTCTTCCTTACCTAAAATTACCAGTCATAGTTATCTAGCAATGTACCATGCAGCCAATGCTTCTTCTGAAACTGGTGTTGCTATACAGCTAGCTAAATCCTTGAAATTTCAGGTCCTTGAACATTTGTCAGATCCTGAGGGATGCTTTATTTTTCTTAAAGGCAGTCTAGAGAATAGACTGATTACACTAACATACTGTATATCAGGGCTAGAGGTCGACCGATATATCGGCCGGCCGATATATCGGCCGATATTTGCCGTTTTTTTAATAATCGGCATCGGCCGATTCTGCTGATAAAAAGCCAATTCTACAGCGGGACTTTGAAATGACTTCTGTATAGAAGTCAGTGTGAGTTGCCTGAGTCGTCATAGAAACACTTTCCTCCTCTCTGGGCAGACTGCCAAGAAAAGAACTAAATGATACAATGTTTACACTTCTGAATTAATGAAGTCATCTCTGTGTAGAAGTTCTCAGTTTAACCATTTAAAGACTAAATCTTTTCTGACACTTGTTGCTTACAAGTAAAAATCCTGTATTTTCTGCCAGAAAATCACTTAGACCCCCCAAAAATTATATATATATTTTTAGCAGAGATCCTAGGGAATAAAATAGCGGTTGTTGCAATATTTTATGTCACACGGCATTTGCACAGAGGTCTTTCAAATGCATTTTTTTGGGAAAAAAATACACCATTTAAAAAATAAAAATAAAATAAAAACAGTAAAGTTAGCCCATTTTTTTTTTTTTGTCCAAAAGTTTTGACTACCCGTTTTTATTTAATATATAGGTTTTTTTTTGTTTTTTTTTAATCTAGATCATACATACAAGTAAACTGATTGGAGGTTTGTTTTGTTTAATAAATGTTTAAAGCGGGAGTCCACCGGGACTCCGCGTTTTTTTTTTTTTAAAAAGCCAGCAGCTACAAATACTGCAGCTGCTGACTTTTAAAATAGTGACACTTACCTGTCCAGCGCACCCGCGATGTCGGCACCCGAAGCCGATCTCTAGATCGACACTCGAGTGCTGCCGCCGCCATCTTGGGTATGGGAATCAGGAAATGGAGCCTTTCGGCTTCATTTCCCGGTTCCCTACTGCGCATGCGTGAGCCGCGCTGCGCAATGAGGACGGTCCCCGCTGCCTCTGGGATCTGTGTGTTTCCCAGCAGGCAGCGGGGCACTTGCGGAAGGGGGCGGGCACTTGCGGAAAGGGGCGTAATGTACGCCCCTTTCCGCAGAGAGCTAGCCCGGAAGTGGGTGCAGTTACCTGGATTATCCAGGTAACTGCACCCCCCTCCCCCCTGAAAGGTGCCAATTGTGGCGTTGGAGGGGGGGAGGAATCCGATGAGCAGAAGGTCCATTTTAGGGTGGACCTCCGCTTTAAGTGTAAGAAATTTTCTGTATCACTTATGAAGGCTGCTTTCACACTGGAGCGGGCAGACGTTGATGGTAAAACGCAAGTTTTAGCAGCTCTTTACCATCATTTTAGCGGTGCTATTTGGCTGCTAGTGGGGCACATATAACCCAGCTAGCGGCCAAGGAAGAGGTTAAATGCGCCCATGAAGCACCGCTGCCAAATCGCATTGCATGCGCTTCGGCAGTGGTGCCCATTCATATCAATGGGCAGGAGTGGTGGAGGAGCGGTATACACCACTCCAAACGTGCTGCTTGCAGGACTTTTTTTTTAAGATCCTGCCAGCGCATCGCCTCAGTGTGAAAGCACTCTGTCTTTCACACAGACTGCAGGGGAGCCATTTTGCAGGCACTTTACAGGCGCTATTTTTAGCCCAAATGCGCCTTAAAAAACGCCCCAGTGGGAAAGGTGTGTTAGATCAAGGGGGATTAAAAATAAATAAATAAAATAAAATCGGCCTAACATATCGGCCCAAAAAAATCGGCATCATATATCGGCTATCGGCCGCCATGATTTCTAAATATCGGCATCGGCATCGGCCAGAGAAAAACCCATATCGGTCGACCTCTAATCAGGGCCCGACAAAACCCGGGCGCCAGGTCGCATTGGCGACTAGAAATAGCGACCTCGCGCCTGGGGCAGCACAGCTGGGGGTATCCTGTCTCTGTGGACCCCCCCAGCGTGATCGCGTCGGGCCGTTCCGCCGGCGGCCGAAAATTTAGGCCGCGGCTTTGAGGCCTTCTGCGGTCCTATGATTCCTTATGGAATCTGGCGCCCTCTTGTGGTCGCCGTTGGTATGACAAACCAGCAATGCTAATGAAGCTTCCTCTGAGTGTTTTATATTACCTGCCTCTTCTTCCCTTTATTTAGAACCCCCTAAACATTATATATATTTTTTATTCTAACACCCTAGAGAATAAAATGGTGGTTGTTGCAATACTGTCTGTCACACCGTATTTGTGCAGCGGACTTACAAGCGCACTTTTGTTGGGAAAAATAATTTAGTTAAAAAAAAATAAGACAACAGTAAAGTTAGCCCAATTATTTTTTATATTGTGAAAGATAATGTTACGCCGAGTAAATTGATACCCAACATGTCACGCTTCAAAATTGCACCCGCTCATGGAATGGCGACAAACTTTTACCCTTTAAAATCTCCATAGGCGACGTTTAAAAAAATTCTACAGGTTGCACGTTTTGAGTTACAGAGGAGGTCTGGGGCTAGAATTATTGCTCTCGCTCTACCGATCACGGCGCTACCTCCTATGTGTGGTTCGAACACCGATTTTATATGCGGGCCGGACAGGGCGCGTTTAAAAATTATTATTTTTTCTTGTTATTTAAACTTTTTTTTTTTTCCACTGTTCTTTTAAAAAAAATGTTGTGTCACTTTTATTCTTATTACAAGGAATGTAAAAATCCCTTGTAATAGAAAAAGCATGACAGGTCCTCTTAAATATGAGATCTGGGGTCAGAGAGACCTCACATCTCATATTTACACTAAAATGCAATTGAAAAAAAAATTGTCATTTGAAAAAAATAAATAAAATGTCCCTCTAAGAGCTATGGGCAATGACTTGGAGACGGGGGGGGGGGGGGGACGCGGCGACGGCGCTGCTATCTTCCCCTCACTCGTCTCCATGTCAGGCCAGGGACAGGTCCGGATCGCCGTCACGGACCTGGCTCCTAACTTTTTAAGCTGGCTCCTAGATTCCAAGCAAATTTGTCAACCCCTGCTGTATATTGTCCCAATATAAAAAAAAAAAAAATGCTACATTTTTTTGCAAGATGTGTGACCTACTGATAAGAATTCAGAGCAGGTTTGCTTATTTTAGGGGGTGACATGAAAATCCCTCTCAATCCTCCACTGGACTCCTCAACAGGACAATCCTTTAGCCCTTATCAGGCATTATGACAAATCAAATTACAACTAGCCACAATGTTTCTCCACGATGCTTTACACTATTATGAAAGATTTCACATATTTCTCCTAATCACAGCAAAAATATTCTCAACTACATTATTTTTTCAAACTCAACCAGACTTATCCTATTTTCAGAAATGTACGCTCAAACCCATGTACATTTCAGACCACAACCCAATCACTATGATTCACTTGTTACCGGACAAAGAACACTATGGTGACATAACCCCTCTTTACTGGGTGATTGACAGAAGCTTCAGGCAAGACTACATGAATATTTCAATATCAATGTCACTCCAGAAACCTGAGCATTAACCCAATGGGAAGAAATGCATTCTCAGAGGGGAGTGAGGTAATTGTATCACTCTTTCCACACAATTGAAGAAGGCACACCAGGCACACATAGCGGCACTGACAGTTCAGATCCAAAAGAGGCAGTACATAGGCAATCGTTCACCAGCAGCACCCACGCTTCCCTAGCATAGACAAGGCAGGCTTTTTTAGCTGAATTGGGTAAACTGTTTCATTGAAAATTTGCTCTTAGCCATACATTTTTCTATGCCAACAAAACTCTTGGCTAGAATGCTTCAAGCCAAAAGGGCAGAACTGATGGCCCACTCAATTCATAACAGACAGGGTACTACCCTGCCCTAAAACAATTTGCAAACTATTATGAGAAGCTAAATAACTTACACTTCCCTCCAGTGAACAGTCCCCCAGGTTCAGTTCACCAGCAGCTGATTAGGGACTGCATATGGTATGCCCCCTATCTCCCCACAGGATGCTACTGAGGTTAAAAAAAATAATAAATTCAGCTTAACTATTGCAGGTTATCAAACAACTGAAGCAAAAGCACTGGCCAAGATTGGCTACCTACCCTATACTATAAAAGCTTCACCAATATTCAAATACCACACTTTGCCAGGCATTTAGTTCTATGCATGATGGCACACAAACACCAACCCAATTTCTAGAGGTACACATAAGTGAAATACATAAGAACGATAAAGATCCCATCCTGGTAACTAATTATAGACCCATTTCTATGTTGACCTCAAATTGTGTGCAAAGATTATAGCAAACTGATTACTCCCCAGCATGTTGGATTGCATTGGCTCGCTAAGAATATTAGGTAAGCCATTTTTCTATCTATGGATGCAGAAAAAGAATTTGACAGGGTGGCCTGTGACTATATGGCAGAAGTACTAGCTCATTGTGGTCTATGGGGGAAAAAATGCATGCTAGAATACTAGCTTTATACACCACACTGAGACTAGAGGGAAAATCAATGGCCACCTGTCAGAGGCCTTCACATTTAGTAATGGGAGGAGTGTTCCCTGTCTCCAAACCTTTTTGTCTTAACACTAGAGCCCTTCCTTAGTTACATCAACTACACAACAACTACAACAACTACTTTGCACCAACACTGACATCAAAGGGATCACAAATGTGCCAAAAGAGAATAAAATTGCAGCTTATGCTGATGATATGCTTCCTTTCTGAACCTCATATCTGCCTTCCCAATCTGCAATGTATATAAAATATCCCGAAACAAACACAACCTATTTTTATTATACTAATACCTCCTTTGAACCCTGTGTTTGCCTATTTTCTCTGTGCCAGCTGGTCTTTGATTGAGGAGCTGTTGGTGGTTAGTGAAGCATTGTATGGACTTTTATCATCTATATGCATGGGGTACACTTCTCCATTATTTACTGACATTTATGAACTTTTTGTGACATTTTAATTTGCTCACTTTTATAATGCTGTAGTTTTTCCACACAAGTTGCACTACAAATATATATATTTTTTGGCTGATATAACACTTGGTATTTGTTAGCCATGTTTTTGAGAGCTCTCTGACACCAGGGCCAGAGAAAACAGTTTACACTAAGCTAAGCTATAGAAATATAGAAATACAGGTTTACACATCCACCCGGGTTCCTTTGTGGTTTTGTACATTTTGACTTGTCTTTCCAGTGGGAAACCTTATAGCAAACGTATCTAACAGCAGAACAGTTTCTAGAGTGGCAAGAAGACACCTTAGCATTTATGTTCACACCCTAATCCAATCCAAGAGCAGGATGGGAGGTGAAGGTTGTGGTAATGGGAGGATGGGAGATGAAATTTGTGGTGCCATCCTGTCCTGGTTACATAACCCTATTGTTGGTATCAGTAAGCCTGCATAAGTGTTAGTTTTCCATTTACTTGACTAAAGGTGTGAATTGATATCAAAGTGCTGCAGTAGAGATGGTAAAACTGCATTATATGTGGAAGAAAGATGTTGACAAAGGCCTCCACCTCTGATCAGGGAAGGTTGTTCAATTTTGAAGTAGATGACCTCTTTCACAAAGCAGTTGTTAGCTTGGTCCAAAACGTGCACTTCACTGTCCTTAAAAGACTATACCTTTTCTTGAAGGTACTGTATAGTAAGACTGCTGAGTCTTAGCATGTAGAATTTGCTATCCTATACTGAGCCATTTGTTTGTTGAGATGTTGTTTTGTCTCCCCAGTGTACAGTTCTCTGGACTTCCCACTATACTGCACTGCATATACCAAGTCACTTTACCTGTGTTTGAGTGTTGAGTCTTCAGGATGTACAAGCTTCAGTCTCAGTGAATTTCTGGTTAACAACACATGGGTGCAATGTTTGTTAAAGGTCTCCCTGACACTCTAGGAACTAAAGAATTAACTTGGTAAGCTACAAAACATCTTCAACATTACAGAACATGTCCAGTCGAATGCAGGTAACCGTGACTAACTACCACTAGATATACCTTTACCTGGATAAATGAAAACCTTCACAGACAAACCAATAAATGTAAATATTGCACAGTGACATACTTGCAATCCCATTGTTAATCATTTACTTTAAAAAGAAAAGTTTAATTATAAAGATATTTAGATTAAAAGTCTTTGGTATAATCTTGTGCTCTTACTTGAACCTTCTTAAAAATGCATCTCTGCTTCTTTAACAGAAAGAACGGCAGAGGCTTAACATTCACCATCTGTTCCTTCACCAATTACTGCTGCAGGAACAACACAGATCTAAGACATGCATAAGCAGTAGACAGGAAAAAATGAGAGGGACGCTTTGTAAAATAAAAAGGGAAGGAAAATGCGCTCTGCTTTGGATCATAAAGTCCTTTATCAAAAATGTAATTTCACAGATCTGTCGTAAAGCTTGAGAAATATCGCTTAGCTACATTATGAACTCCCAGTTATTTGTCACGTTTCATATGTGACCAATGCATTGTTGCAGGTAAAGTCACTTCTCTGGCTGCCTCTTCCTGCTTACTATGCTCTTTCTGAAAGTTCTATCATACAATTAGAAATACAGCTTTCTCACTTAAAATTTACAAAGGGAAAAAAAAATCAAATAAAGGTTATACTGTCAGCTATTAGACCCAGCTGAGTTAATTGAGATATAGTTTACTTGCAAACTACATCTGCACATTAAATGTCATTATAAATAAGCTCCTATTTATAAGAGAAGAAAAGATAACAAAAATAGGTAGCTACAATTTAACAGCGAGGCATTTCCTTTGTAGGTGTTTCTCATTTCTTTATTTTCTGGATTATTTCAACAATATTTAAAGCTGTATGACAAAGAGCCAACTCAGAATAGTTATTTTTAATGCTTTTAGTTGTGAGTAAAAAGTTCAGACACTGCAATGTACTAATAACAGCATAAGGCTACATTCAAATGGAAATTCTCCAACTGATAACACTATATGGCCGGCCAAATGCCCTTTAATATCCATTTTGATGTACTCGTTACATATGATTTGATGTGATTTATGAAGTACAGCAAGCATGATTATTCTAGTTTGGGAGAGTTGCCATAACAATAGAGATGTGGAATACAGTGGGGTTGATTTACTAAAGGCAAATTGACTCTAGAAATGCAGTTGCTCCAGAGCTTAGTAAATGAGCAGCAACTCTGCTGACCTCCATCATCCAATCATATGCAAGCAAAAATGCTTTTTTTTCATTTTCCTTGTATATGATTATGTGTTCTTTGCAAAGTGAACCGTCATCTCATTTACTAAAGTTTGCAAGGTACACAGTCTATTTGCCTTTAGTAAATCAACCCCAGTGTCTTTAACCTCCCTGGCGGTATGATTCAGTCTGGAATAAGGTGCTGAAAGCGGTACAATTATTTTGCATGGAAATCTGGCTTTTATTTTGTAGTCCTGTAATTCTTAGGAATAACGCTCTGAAATCTCTTCAAACCAGAGTCTAGCGGACATCCCGGGTATGATAAAGTTTATAATATAATAAAGAATAATAAAAATGATTCAATAATGTAATCAAATCCAAAAAAAACTGAAAAAGGGACACTTTCTGGTTGCTATGGACAATCTCCAAATTCCAGGCAGAAAAAACAGTATTTATAATATAAAAGTGCACGCAGGGCACTGCACAGACCACTAGGGACAAAGGGGGTGTGTATTTTTTAATACAGCACTGTAATCTGTAAGATTACAGTGTTGTGTGTGTTTTTACTTTTTTGAATTTGCCGCCGTTCTCCGCTCCCGTGCGTCGTAACGCCGCAGGGAACGGAGCTCGGCGGCATTCGGCACTGTAAATCGAGCGGAGGACAGCTCGATCACACAGCGCGGAGGACATCGCTGGATCCAGGGGACAAGGTGAGTAACTCTCCCTGTGTCCTCCCCTGCATCGAGCGATGCGATCCCGAGTCTGGTTCGGGGTTAGCGCTTATGTAATTAAAATCCCAACCCGAGCCAGACTCGGGATTACTGCTAGGAAGGTTAACTTAGGCTTTTAGCAGTGATAGTTGTTAAAAGAAAAAAAAGAAATGAAAAACCTCAGCCACCACTGAAACTTTAACTTCAGCTGGTAGTGTGTGAGAAAAAATACTCATTATGCTTTAAATTACCCAGGCCACTCATGCTCTGTCCAACCAATACCTGTCTGAGCCACTGGATCTTCATCCGCAATTACCAAAGAACACTGGAGCGACAAATACACACCTAATACATAAACCCCATATAACCATTACTGGAAATGTTACTGTTTTAAGTAGAGGTACACCCTTATTGGATAATATTTAATTTGCTAAAAGTGCCTTTCAATATAAAAAAAAAAAATGCCACCTAAAAAACTTTATTCACCTTTTTTTTCATCCTTTTGTGCATCTCGGGACTGCTGATCTCTTCTAGCCCCTTAAAGCAACTGCCTGTGCATTCCAGCAGTTGCACATCATTTCTTAGGGAAGAATTCTTGACAATGAAAATGTTGGAGCATGTTTACACAATGCGTGTCAGCAAGGCCACTTGTAATTTCCCATACTAATGTAAAATGAGTACAAATAATCTAAGCCAGGGGTTCCTAAAGTTTTAAATTGAAAGACCCAAATAAATGTACTGTTACCATGTTGGTAATAAGTGAATTTTTACCATGTTACCAGTGCACTGTTACAAGGTTACCAAGAAGTTTACCAAGATGTCAGAAAAACCATACAAAGACAAATAACAATGGACGTTGTGGGCTCTCTGTTTTATATTGCTGCATATTATAGTAAAGCCAAGAAAAATAAAACATGTACTGTATTTACTTTTAGCAGTAGACTTTTCTAACTAGCATTGCTCATTTCAACTCACAATCGTGTCTGTGTAACTGCCTCCTCCCCTACCATGCACAGACTCAGCAATGATCTGCTGGTTTCACGCTTGAACACAAAGTCAAGTGGGGACCCATCTCACTACTCTAAGCTTGTTAATGCAATGCTGATTTTCAAACAGCAAATTGATCTTCAGGTACTCTTTCCTGCTGTAGCCAATAAAATGGAGCCTCAATCTCCCCACTGATTTTTTTTATTAATCATAAGCTCTACAAAAAACTAGACGAATATGTCCCATTATGAAAGTAGGCCTCAAACTATTTTACGGGGCCCAGAATTGGAAACTACTCTTGCCACTGGGTCCTTTGTAGAGATAAGAAACTAGTGGCCACTGTATCCCATATGCTGACATAGCTAAAATCGCGTACATTTTCAGTAGAATGCTCCTTCATACCACAAAATCTTTTTTGTTTGGGAGGGTTCCTGACAATCTTTGTTTAAGTTCCTACACTATGGTATTATTTCAAATGTATTTATCCACACATAGATTTGTATTATTGCATTTTTTTATATTTCTAAAGTAAAACAGAAAATAAAGTTGCAGAACATTATTCACAACTTCCTAATCCCAAAAGCTGCTGCACAATCACCGACATATAACGTTTTGCTGCATTCAATGTATTAGGTTAATAATTAGGAGTCAAGTTCAAAGAAGAGATGTTTCAGAGGTAAAGTGTATGAAAAGCCAAAACTTTGTTTTTGCTGCCAATAAATATTGGCCCATTGGAAGATATACTCTTCCTTTTCCTTTTATAGAGACAACTCAAAAATCCTTAATTTCTTATCACTTTCTGTATTAGAGACAATAGTCACCAGAAACAAGAGCTGGTGAATGTACCAAACAAGGGCACAGACAGCAATAAAAACCTGACAGAGGTTTGTATTGTTTACCACTCTATACAAAAATACAATGAAAATATTTTGGCTTCACATATACTTTAACCAAGAGATTACATCATAATTTGGAGAATGTATCTGGGCATAATAGGTTATGATACATAATGTTACATAGTGAAAAGGCTTATTCAGTAAGTAATAACCACTTTATTTTATTTGGCGGATTGAAAGATTTCCACATCTGCATATTTATTAGTTAGTACTCTTCCTTCTACTTGCCAATGTAATAATCTATGGGTTCCAGAAGTACTGGAACTGGCAAATTTACAATCTCCGACATTCAACACACATCAACTCCAATGTCACAAGACGTCAAAAAAAAACAGACATACTCCATTTCTGTTGACTTTACAGTTGGCACCCTGGGGAATATTCATTAGAGGCATACTCTAATTAAAGGAGACCATCTTTTTCTTTTGTATTTGATCCATGTTGTTTTAATTGGCTTTAGCAAATAAACTGGAACCGTGTAAACAAGCAGTGGAAAATTTAAGGACTTTTGTTAATTTTCATATATATATATATATATATATATATATATGTATATATATATATATATATATATATATATATATATATATATATATATATATATATATATATATATATATATATATATATATATATATATATATATATATATATATATATATATATATATATATATATATATATTAGGGCTGTTACTGATTAAACTTTACGCGTTCGATTAATCGTTTTTTTTTTTTAATCGATTGATCAACTCATTTTGATTAATTATAACGCACATACAGATCCAACTACTTTTACCTGATCTTCTTGCAACTCTGCATTAGTCAGTGGTAAATGTGGTATACACTATATACAATCACCCGACACTAGTTTGTTTCCACAATCCATGACTTAACTTCACAGTTCACACAAATACGTTTTTAATTCAAACTGTAGCACTGACGTAAGTTATCTTTTTTCCACAGTAGCGTGACAATACCTCCACCTCCGGTCTAACTAATCACTCTCACCTTATGGCATGGACCCCTGTGCAAACAGGTGGTCATGCAAGCGGGTATCAAAAGGGTTAACACGGACCATAAATTTCTCTCATGTCTCCTTAGATCTCAGCAAGGACGCCAGGTCATGGGTAGACAGAAAAGATATAAGTGCTCACCGCTTAAGTATAAGATTTAATTTTTGTGTTCAAACACAAACTACTCACATAAAGATGATAAAAACACAGCATGTAAAGCTGACAATCGTGCTCGTTCCGTAGGGCAGCAGCAAGTGACATAATGCATAGCTCCTCCCCCTGTACGCGTTACCTTTAATCAGAACTTCGATGTCACTGGACTCCTCCCCCCTTCCCTTTGTTACCAGACGGAGGCACCTGAGGAATGGGGGAGGAGATGTCGATGTCTGTGACGTCATCGGATCTCTGACGGAACTCCGTGAAGACCCGGAAGCCGATGGAGAGGTGAGTACCGATCAAAAGAATTTTGATTGATCAAAAAAATTAATCGATTAATCAAGCAATTAATCTTTAATTTCCACAGCCCTAATATATAATAATATATATATATATATATATATATATATATATATATACATACATATATGTATATTGCAAGCAGATGTCAAAATAGTAATACAATGAATTCACTGCAATCCACAGTATTCTTGTTTTATTAAGTTAATAAAAGGTCAGCACATTCATGCACGATCAAAACAGCCCACTCTAAGATTGCATATCACATTTAATACTGTGCTATACAAAGTGAAGGTCTTGTGTTCTATCCATTTGCAGTCATACTTGTAAGCCAACTCTAAATAAGTCTTATATTTAATTAGTAACGTATACCCTGTTCACTAGCAATGGCAAGCTGAAACAGAAAAGGACATTTACAAGTTTAATGAGAAGGAGAAATTAATCTTTGTTATATCACATTATGCAAAGCTTTCACTTCATAAAGAGGTAAAATGACAATGCACAATATCTAGTACATGTTGTATCTTTAGTGCTGAGCCTGTTCTCCAGTTCTGCCGGGTCAGCACTATTATATCAATATAACTGTGGCAACTCTGATAATAAGGAATTAAGTATGTCCAAGACATATTCACCTAAAACAAAATCCAAATATCTTACTTCAAGTGGTCTAGCCATATTGCTAAAGGTAAAACAAATCCGTATCATGAGGCAGGACTGTGGTATTGTGGAGCAAAGTAAAAAAAATAATAATTTGGAAATTCGGCAACTGTTAAGTAATCAACAGTATGAAATCTATTCTTTCACTCTATATTAAAGTGATTGTAAACCCTTTCAAGCCACTTTGACCTACAGGTAAGCCTAGATTAAGGCTTACCTGTAGGTCCAAGAAATATCTCCCAAACCTATATGGTTTAGGAGATATTTACCCGAAGACAGCCACCGCTGTAGACAGCGGCGCGCAGGTGCACTGGGCAGCCCGCAGATCGCGGCGATATGCCGCGAGTGTCGTCTCCCGTGCGAATGCGCGGGAGTGACGTCATCGTGGCTCCGGCAAATCACAGCGCTGGAGCCGCAAAACCCGGAAGTCGCTCCGGGATCCATGGCATCGGCGAAGAGGAAGACGGAGGACCGCTTTGGGGGCTTCGTTCTCAGGTAAGTTATTCATAATGACCTAGTATGCTATGCATACTAGCTCATTATGCCTTTGCTTTGCAGGGTGTGTTTTTTATTAATTTATTTTTTTTCCCTTTACTTCCTCTTTAAACCTCTGACATATGCATAAAGCTGCAAACTTGGGAGCTGCCATAACTTACACACTGGAGAGAATTATTCAAAATGTTTTCCAAATTGGAAGATTTAACCTCCTCTCTAAAACATTGGATTTCTGATCACTTTCTGTCTCAATAACAATGGTCACTAGGACAAATAGAGATGGGGAATCTACTGAATGGGGACACAGACAGAAATACAAACTTGACGGGCGTGCTAAGCTTTCCCTACTCTATTGAAAACTAAGAAGAAAAATCATTTTTCCTCTGCATACACATTTGATAAAATAAATACCAGTAAATGTTTAGGGAACAGTATATTTAAAGCTTAACTCTAGCATATACAGTTTTTTTTTCTGTTTTTAAAAAAAGCTCTCACTGTAATACCCATCCTATATAAAGCACTGTACTCACAGATTTTGCAATACAGCACTGGTGAACTTCCAGTTGAATGACATCAAGCATCATAACGTCAAAGACCTGTCCCCTGGGGACATGTCATCAGGCCCCCGGATGCAAAAGAGAATGCTGCAGTGAGCAGTACCACATCATCACATAGCACCGCTCTCTGTAGCACACAGGACCTTTGCACCATGGAAGTAGAGAACATCACGTGACTGGACCAAAGACCCATGGAAAAATAGTATGTATGCAAATTAAAAAATGCTGAAGAGCTAGAACCTTTGCCTGGTTTTTAGTGCCTGTCTGTGCACCAGTTTGGGAGACCCCCCTTGACTTCCTATAATTTCCTCTTTTTCTTATCTGAAACTTGACACCTGTACAAGCAATGAGGAGAAATCCCATAATAGAGTGAGAGGCAGCAATAAAGACACATTTTATGGTAGTTTCAGATGTAACACAAAGGGAGAAATTGTTAAAAGGTGCCTGAGACACAATGCCTGAAGGTGAGGCATTTTTGGTTACGGATTTATCATTTCATTAACTCCCTCACCCTTGCAAAAATCCCCACAACATGCGTTGCTGGGCAGCCCAGTGGAGGAGGCCCCCGAAACATCTGAGACACTTAATCACCTTCATCTTTGTGGCAGACATAATTTCCATAGCTTGGTCCTGGAGGATGCTAATGATACCATTTGATATAGTTAAAGCCAAATTGTCCTGGATCATAATCAATGAGTTTATTTCTGCGATGTTGAACCATCAAGTCAAACGCTTTGAAAAGACCTGGGACTCTTGGATAAAATACTTGACATGAGATTCCTGGGAACTTTTCTGTTGTGCAGCATTCCTGGATCGTCTGGTCGGTCACTATGGGGTTGATTTACTAAAACTGGAGAGTACAAAATCTGGTGCAACTGTTCAAGGTAGCCAATCAGCTTCTAACTTCAGCTTCCTAGTTTTAGTAAATCAACCCCTATGTTCTTTCACCTTTCATTCTACCCTTTCTTTTTTTCCTCATTCATACTCGAGTCACAGGCCCTTATTGTACATATCTGCTAGTGGCGGGGATCTTCCAGGTACAGTGAGTAAACCTGCTGTGCTTGGCAGACTTCCCTGTCACTGGTTATGGATGTAGCTACTATATTGTTAATCACTAGGACAACAATAATCAAGCTCTTGCACTCCTCAACTCTTAGCTAGTTGTGATATCACAGTTAATTGGATGGCCAAGTTGACTTACTCTGTAGCTGTATTTTATTTTACATGCGTAACTGGTCACATACTTGAAAGCATACAGTGTGAGTGTATCCTGCTCCTTTTTTCTATTGTATGTACCTACTGGTTGTGGGGGAAAAGCATTGCATCTACTGTGCTGCCATTTGGCAAATTTTCTCTGTACTCTTTCTTTGAAAATTTAAAGAAAAAGAAAAGTGTCTGGGACAAATTTTGTCTCGACTGAAGACCAGCCAATCAGCTTTTAAATTTGAATTTTCTAAGCTATGTGGAAAAAAATGAAAGATAGAAGCTAATTGATTGCTACAGGCAACAGCACCAGTTGAGATAGAACTTGTGTCAGACACGTTTTATTAATTCCTCTCAAAGAGCAACCTCCTTAATGGAAATACAGACAGCATTTAAAATCTGACAGAAAAATCTACCCAGCGGAGACACAGACAACATTTAAAATCAGATTTTAAACTCTATATTAAAAATGTAAATCATATATAAATAAAGCTCTAAATATGTAATGATGCTACATTCTGCCTGTATGCATGTGCATAAATAACACACAGAAGACCTTAAAACTAGCTTACCTGACAGCTTTCCACCCTCCACCTTCCATTAACTGTGCATACATACATGCAGGGCTGGACTTACCATTGGGCTTGACTGGGCTCAAGCCCATGGGCCCTGCCCAATAGGGGGCCCCGTGGGCCCTGCCGGGATACATAGCCAAGTGCACTCAACTGGGCTCACAGTCACGCCCAGTCCCGCCCAATGATGGACATAACACAGGGACAGGGCATGACTGTGAGCTGAGCCGAGCACACTCGTCTACTCTTGGCTCAGCTCGGGACTGCGAGAGGACCCGAGAGGACCTGACAGCTGCCAAGAGGACCCGAGAGCCGCCGAGAGGACCAGATAGCCGCTGAGATACACAGGACTCTGTATCTCGGCTGCGCCATTTTGAAACTTCAAGACTGCAATGGCAAGGCTGCAACTGACAAGGCTGCAATGACACTGGACAAGGCTGCAGATGGACAATGATAAGGCTGCATTG
Organism: Lithobates pipiens; assembly: GCF_037356315.1. Lineage (NCBI taxonomy): Eukaryota > Metazoa > Chordata > Amphibia > Anura > Ranidae > Lithobates > Lithobates pipiens. Next base: position 377,766,381 of record NW_027507748.1, on the reverse strand, counting down.
ATGGGTATTTAAATGTAAGTTTTTTCCTTAAACTTCTCTCCTAAAAGTTTTTTTCCTTAAAATTCCCTCCTAAACTTGCCATCACATCCATCAAGTTACAGTGATGCCCAGCCACCAAGAGAAAGCTTCTGCAGGTCACTCTACGTCACATTCTATTGATATAGGCATGGCTCACAGAACTTTATGTCCTAAAAGCCCTCAACCTATACACAAAGTGTGTAGGTGGACACCTGAGAATGTAGGTAGAGTGGTGGAGCTGTCATCTGACATCATCTGACCAGATCTTCATGCTCCAGGTGAAGTGGGGTTGGACGAACAGGTTGTGGGCACTAGTAGCTCAGTATGTCGGAGATCTTGCTAGGCAGCTTAGTATGTCAGAGATCGCTCACTGAGCAATGGCCACTATTCCCCAATCATGTATGTGTACAGCTGATGCTGAAGTAAGTATGATCTTTGTAGCACATGAAAGTGAACATTGCTCTACCACACTGCTAAAAATATAAAAAGCCTAAGTTTCTTTGATAGTGCCATATATGCCATATATCTATTCTCTTCATGGCAGATTCACAATCAGAAAACTGCATATGAATGTGTTGAAATATAAGTAAGCCCAATTGCTAAACAAATGTTTACCTAATTTCAAAAGTAATTTTGATATTTTTCAATCTGCAGCTTTCTTTAAAATAATACCTGGTGATCCTACCATGTTCTTGTTCAGGCAGTTCCTGTTATAGGGTGACAACATCCTGTCCCTCTATCCCAGCTGAGTTCTAGCATTGCCACCCTGTCATATGGGCCTTTGATGGAGATAAGTCGCTACAAATGGCTGTTTTAACACACATTATGCACATTATGGCACCATCAGGAATACCCCCTAAGAAACTGCTGGAGCTTTTTCATGTACTCAGGAAATGGCTGTAAATGGGCTGTGGGAAATTAGCACCACTGAGATTAAACAAAGACTAAAAAAAATGTAAACAAGTATTTTATTTTAAAAAATAAACAAAAGGGAAACACAGACTCTACCACAGTTAATCCTTTAATTGTTGCTAGCTAAAAGAAAGTGAAATCATCAACCTCATGTTTGGTAGTACCATTTTTCCCCGAAACTAAGACCTCCCCCGAAAAATAAGACCTAGCAGTATTTTCCAGGAGGGCTACAACATAAGCCCTGCCCCGAAAATAAGCCCTAGTTTAAAATGCTTGTAAAATCCTATAATCCACTCTATTACAGTAGTATATAATGTACAATGTGTGTGTTTCTGTAATATAATCACGGGGAAGAGAGTTCCGACGGGTCACAGAGCGGCGCTATAAACAAAGGTATTTGGCACAATTATATTAGAGAAACAAACACATTGTACATTATACAGGTATACCCCACTTTTAAGTACACAATGGGGTTTATTTACTAAAGCTGGAAAGTGCAAAATCAGGCTCACTTCTGCATAGAAACCAATGAGCTTCTAACCCCAGCTTGTTCAATTAAGCTTTGGTAATAAAACCTGGAAACTCATTGGTTTCTATGCAGAAGTGAGCCTGATTTTGCACTTTCCAGCTTTAGCAAATAAACCCTATTGTGTACTTAAAAGTGGGGTATGCCTGTATACTACTGTAATACAGTGGATTATAGGATTTTACAAGCATTTTAACTCAGTTCACACTGGGGATGCCTGTTAGGCAGGGGTAGAGAGGGGGAGAGAAAATGGAACATTACATAGTAAGACCTACCCTGAAAATAAGCCCTACTGTGTCTTTTGTTGCCAAAATTAATATAAGATCTGGGTTTATTTTCGGGGAAACACAGTAATTAAACATCAATAATGGATACAGTCCAGTGAATGGAGTAGTCCTCTGTGTGTAGATTGGCATCCCAAGCGTATAAGGCAGCTGGAAGATGTACCAAAGCCGGCACGCTTGCGCCTGTCAACATGGCCCCAGTGCAAGCAAAGCAGAGTAGGCATGAGCGACCCAAGTAGTAATAAAAAATCATTGGTTCCAGTCTTACTTGGGATACACAGTCCTTCAGCGATTGTCATTTAGTTAGGGTTTACAACTACGTTAAAAAACAAAACGGCATGTGTTTATATTTTTAGCAAAAATGTATTACCGTAGATCTGTTGCCATGCCAAAATTCAGACTCTGCCTGGATATATTTAGATTCAGTAGTCTTTAGAAGCATGGTTTATTTCTTTTAGCCCTGGATACAACCAATAGCTAATGTTATGGTAGCATTAGATCAACTGAGATTGGATTATTCATCAAAATGTAGGTATTCTATACAGACCAGCAATTGTTTATATCAATGAAAAACATTTCTAATACAAGATTGGAAACTACTATTAATTTAAAAATAGCTCTTTTGTATTTCAGTGCTACAAAAATACACACTAAGGCCCCTTCCACACAGGCAGACTTGATTGCACCCTCCAGTCTCTTTTATGGAGCAGTGCCATCCGATCCTGCCCACCAAAAACAGACGGATGGTGGAACTATTCCCCATTCGTCTGGCGGATTGGACAGGCGGTCCATTTCCATTATATTGCCCCATAGACGAGAGCGGACTGAGTCCGTGTCTGCTCTGCATAGCGGAGCGGTTACGGACCTGTCATCTGCCTGCTCAGCTGGGATCAGCAGAAAGATCCCCCGCTGAGCAAGCGGATCCCGCTTCATGGAGGCGCCTGTGTGTAAGGGGCCTATCCGTTTCCAGCCTGATCTACTAAGAAATTTATCTCAGTGCCAACCACAAATCTCCCACATATTTTAGTTGCCATTTGTTTTGTGGTTTGAGTGATTTTTTGTGATTTTAATTGTTTCAGATGTCAAATCAGGCAGACATAAGAGAGTATATTTAGTAAAGGAGTAAAGAATGTTTACTTAGCAAAATGTAGTCATGTTCAATTCACTAACATACAAATCCTTAAAGGAATATTCCCTTTGCCAAGTTTATGTTTTCTGCTCATTAGGCACAACAAAATGTGATCTCAGGGCACAACTCAACAGGACAATGGCCTACCAGCATAGGGGGAATGTTTCAGACCACAGACCACTCTCCACAGTGCTGCTATTTAAATCTTAAGTATGTTGTGTATTTGTATGACAGGGAAAAGGAAAAAAGGTTTTCCCTGCCTGACTATTTCCTGATAAGCAAAGGCTGTCCAATGAAAAAGTAAGCTTTGATGGCTTTCATTACAGACATATTTATACTATGTCCTCTCTGTATTTATTCATACCTTTGCACAGCGTAACGTAAGTGTGCCCACATGGCTAAACTAATAATAAACTGAATTTATTTTCAGCATATCAAAATAAATAAGCTATACATAATCTGTCTTCAAATATTGATGACACACATTTTTATTATTAATCAATCTGCTGCCCACAGCCAAGAGTTGACGGCTATTGCCCTTTACAGACACTTCTGGAATTGACACAGTCAAACGGTTCTAAGCTGTTTAACCCTCCTGGTGGTATTACCAAGTGTGGTTTGGGGTTAAATTTCAGTACTATTAGCGGTAATCTCAAGCCACACTCCGGATTGCATTGCAGAATTCTGGTATAGCATACTTACCTTGTCACCAGGATCCTGCGATGTCCCCCCACTGTGTCCTCCGCCAGATCATCCACCCGATACTCTGTTCCAGGCTCCGTTCCCTGCGAACATCGCGACACATCGGGGCGGAGCCCGGCGGAAAATTCAAAAAGTACAAAAAACATAACACATACAGTACACTGTAGTCTTACAGATTACATTGCTGTATGAAATCATTTAACCTCCCTTTTGTCCCTAATGCTTTGTCCAGTGCACTGCATGCACTTTAATATTATATATACTGTTCTTTCTGCCTGGAAACTTGAGATTGCCCATAGCAACTAAAAAGTGTCCCTTTACATCAAAAGTGATTTTAGACCAGCTAGAAAACAGCGATAGTAAATAAGAACACTTGTAGAATTTGAGGGATGCATCAGTTTTATTTTTTAAGCCTTTTTCCCACTGTTTTCACCTTGCCAGTAACACACATCCTGTATTAGGGTGATTGCACTCTGAAAGAAGGAGCACAGGGGCATCTTTGGACAGCGGCATTGTCAGTTTGGGGGGAGGGGAGTGTTAGATGTACCAGAAGCCAGTGGTGGCTGGTGCTCCATTTTTATTGGGTTGGTGGGGTGGCAAACAGGTCCTGGGCAGCTTTGGCGGCTTCTCCTCCCAGCCAATCTGGTCGCTTCTTCTCTCAGCCAATCCGTTTTAAGGACCTGCTTCCTATCCTGATTGGCTGGGAGGAGAAGTAGGAAAACAATAGCGAATGTTGATTCGCTATTGTCACAAGTTATTTTGCTATTGTCACAAGCCTGCCTTTCTTGAAGCAAACTAGAGCCACTGGCTCTAATCATATACCCCGTAGAACTCTATGCATCTGGCACCCTGCATGGAATTAGGGGCTGGGTCCCTCATGGACGGGCTGCTGCTGCCAGAAGCGTTAGATACACAAATTGAAGCCAAACTCTAGCTAACACTTTTAAGCAGTTACAGCAGCAGTTGTGTCCTTTTGTGATAGGTGTTTCACATAATGAAACTGACCATTGTAGGCAGCCCTTTCAGTGTTAAATGGTTTGTCCAAACCCTCTAACTGCTACATCTGCAGGACCGCACGTTAAAAAAACAACAGACTTGCTGGCTAGATCACCAGGTAAAAAAAAAAAAAGTAAATGAATACAGCGATCACTTTGAAGAATTGGCAAGCTGCAATATAATAAATGCTTGCTTTTGGGCTTAAGAAGAACTATATTTTTCCACACACTATAAATAGTTTGTTTGGGCTAACTATGTCCCTCAGTAACCTGTGAGGCACTGGATGTGCTGTATAAACTGTATGTAGCTGTGGCTGCATACAGCATACTGCACTGTGTTGCAGGTGCAAACCAACACTTCCAGTCTCATACCCAGAACACAGAAGAGTCGACGGCAGCGGCACTCATTTAATAATTTCTTCCTATTATTGGCTGAGTCAGAGAGGTGGGCTGATGATGTCACAATCAGAAGAAGCTTTGTATTCATTGATAGAATACATTGCTAGCTCTGAGCGGCTAAGCCCCGCTTCTGTAGACACTTCTGTGTGCTAGGTATGAGACAGGAAGACCTCGGCTCACACCTGGAACAAAATGTGGTATGCTGTATGTAGCCTCAGCTACATACAGTTTATAATGCACATCCAGCGGCCTCACAGGTTAGTAAGGGAAATAGTTTGTTTGGGCCAGCTAAAGTGTATTGAAAAATAGAGTTCTTTTTTAATATTGCTTTAATGTAAAACACCTTCCTATCAGCAGACAACACACAATATGTGATTGTTACCTTTATTAGCCAGAAATACCTCTTCTGTGGACCTCTCTGATATAGTTTCACCATTTATTGGGACCTGACGTCATGGCTAAACCCTGCCATCTGCTATCCCTCCGTCCAATAAGTATGCCCTAACTGGCCACTAAAAACTTCTTGTTGGTCCATTTGACTAAGAAATAGCATTTGGGGGTCAGCCATAGTTAGACCCCAGCACCATCTTTTTTGCTAACTTGTTTTAATACTTCACACTTGTATAAAATAAGGGATAATTGGTTGATCTGGACAGCAAACCAAATTTAAATATGTACATAAGCATGGTGACATCATTCTCTAATTCTAGGCACACAAAGGTGGTTGTAAATATATGTGCAGTACACATAGATGTTTGTCCATATAACATTTTGGTAACTCACCAAGCAAAATATAGTGTGCCAGTCAATGACTTTATCACTTTATTTCATAGATGAAGGTTAACCTGACAGAATATTAAAACACAAAATTATATAAACATAGGCCTTTGTGTTGTTTGCAGGAAAGTATAAAGGACAAACAACGAGGGTGAAAATAGAAATACCTGTCATTTATTATTTAAAGGATCATTAAAAATGCATAATCCTCATTCGTTATGACAAAAGGAAGCAGCAGTGCTGAGAATCACAAAGGCAGACAGTGGGATAGAGGTGAGAAGGATGGACAGATAAGTGGAATGATAGGTGGAAGACATTCTCCTAAGGCTGTCTTAATAGTTATAGTCATAGAAAACAACGAGATTTAAAAACCTGTTAACCAACACAATGTGTCCCATGCAATAAGCAACTATTTCTAGCAATGCTCAGTTTTGTCGAATCGCTTGCAAATGTTGCTTATTTACTAAAGCATGAAGTAGTATATCGCAGCCACTGCCCTGGCTACAGAAAATTGTAAGCTGATGTGTTTCTATGTCTTTCTGTACTTGGAATATCATCATTGCCCTTTGCAGGTTCTCTTGAATTGACCTAATGGTATATGGCCAACCTGAGTTGGCCAATTATAATAGTAATACGCATGATTTGAAAGAATCGTCACCTTATGGTGACCATTTACTACTACTGCTGCTAAATGTGTTCCAATAAATGAAAAGCTCTGTAGGAATGTGCACATCTGTTTATTGACTACAAGCCTTTAGTTACTATGGGGATGATTTACTAAAACTGGAGAATGCAAAATCTGGTGCAGCTCTGCATGGTAGCCAATTTGTTTCTAACGTCAGCTTGTTCAATTAAGCTTTGACAAAAAATAAACTGGCAGCTGATTGTTTTTTGTGCACAATTGCACAAGATTTTGCACGCTCCAGTTTTAGTAAATCAACCCCTGTATGTCCACATTAGCCATAAAAAATTGCGAAAAGTAATTTTTCCAACTCATCCAGATACAGAAAAACAAAGTCTGTAACAATAAACATTTACGGGGGTAATGAAAATAACATTTATTTTTTTCTGTTTACTAGACAGGAAACAGAGCCACAGTCTCATAAAATTTAGTCACTGCAAAAAAAGGGTATAATCAAAAATTCAAACAAAGCAATATACTGTGAAATACACTCTTTATAGATGAAGTTAGATGTTGGTAATATAAATGGTCACCCTAAAGTACAAGAAAATAAACATGAGTGTGCATATAGTCTAAAATTGAATGATCAAATGCATAAATGTATATTTTTTGTTGGGTCTTAACTGGTATCAGCTATGGCATTGCCGTCTGGAGCCAATGCAGAATAATTACATAGGGCATCATGACTGAATCAGCAGAAACCTGGGTACCCTCCTGATGTAGAGCAGAGGCGATGGAGCTAAAAGCCCTACCCTGTACCTCCTCATCTTGGGAATATGTATAAGTATCAGAGATTGTGCTGTGACTTAGATCACAAACAAAACCTTTAAGACCCCTTTCACACTACAGAGTTTTTCAAGCACTTTGGCATTAAAAAAGGCACATGAAAGGCTCACAAAAAATGCTTCCCATTAAAATCAATGAATGCTTTACACTGGGGCAGTGGGCTGGCAGTACAGTGAAACAAATACAGAATGCAGCATCTATGGCGCATGTTTGGAGAGCTAAACAAAAGTACCTCAAAAACGCTCCTCTCCATTGAAATGAATGAATGAGAGGTGCCTGAAAAGTGCCTGAAAAAAAGCCTGAAAATGCACTTCAAAATGTTTTTTGGAACACTTTTTGAGTCACGTGTCCATTAAAAAGCACACCACAAATGCCTCTAAAGCACCTGAAAAGCTGTGGAAAAGCGCTGCAAAAGTGCTCAGCATTTTATGGCTAGTTTATAAGTGCCTCAGTGTGAAAGGGCTCTAAGAGAAAGTTGCTAAGACAACTTAAAATTGAAAAAAATTAAATCTTGGTGTGGAATTAGCAACAATATTCTGTTTCCCAGTAGCTTTCTAACAGGAGAGTCTATATATATATACAGTGTGGTATGTATATAAGCTGGTCAGGACAGCAGTCAATTGGCACGTATCACAATCCTTCAGGTGCTAAGCAGATAAGGAGATCCCCCAATTGCTAATATATAGAACCAACGATGGTGGTCCAATCTTCAGCACGTTGTATATTTATTGGGAGAGTTACAAATTCATCAAAAAGACAGTTTCAGACCCATCAAGATCAAGCATGACATACCTGTCTTGTCATACCTAATAAAGGGTCTTGATGGGTCCAAAAATTGTAATTCTGATGAATTTGTAACTCTCCTAGTAAATATACAAGGTGCTGCAGATTGGTCTACCATTGTATGTATATATATATATATATATATATATATATAATAGAGTGCATAGCTCTTGGTTTCCCTTTTTAGAATGGACTCTGTTTTCCTTCCAAAACCCTATATATAACAGTAGAATGCCAGGATTCTGGCTATGCTTGTCCTAAAGTTATGAAGTTATGGGACAATATTATTGTGGAAAGCACACAGGATTGTAAAATCTGTCCCAACAAACTAAAGTAAATGTGATACTGTCAGTGCTATAAATAAATTAGAAAGAAAAACATTCACCAATTTAAATACACACATTGGGGTTAATGTACTAAATATGGGAAGTGCAAAATCTGGTGCAGCTCTGCATAGAAACCAATCAGCTTCCAGGGTCTATTGTCAAAGCTTAATTACACAAGCTGAAGTTAGAAGCTGATTGGCTACCAGGCACAGCTGCACTAGATTTTGCCCTCTCCAGTTTTAGTAAATCAATCCCATTATCTACTATTCAGTATATTCAGGCATGCATATTCATCAAAGCCTACATATCATTATATGCATATATGTAATGTTACATATTACATATAAATAATGGGGTCGATTTACTACAACTGGAGAGTGCCAAATGTGGTGCAGCTCTACATAGAAACCAATCAGCTTTTAATTTTTTTTTTTTTTTGTCAAAGCCAAAGTAAATAAGCTGACATTAGAAGCTAATTGACTGCTATACACAGCTGCCCCAGATTTTGCACTCGCCAGTTTTAGTAAATCAAGTCTTAATATGTTATATTTATATGTAAATGTTACACATATAAAGTTTACATACATATAAAGCATTACTTTGCACAGTATTACTGTTGTGACTGCAGTGTGCCTGGCATGACCAAGCATGGTATACAATACGTTTCTGTGAACAAAACCATGTGTTTGTAATAAAGAGGCACAATTTCAAAAGTATTTTAACTTTTCTGTTTGACCAATTCACAGATTCAGACCCAGGATAAAGCATACTAGAATCTCATACATGTGAAGTGAAGAGTATACAATTTGATCACAAATATATATATATATATATATATATATATATATATATATATATATATACATATATCTATAGATATAGATATATCTTATCTATAGGTATATATATACATATATATATATATATATATATATATATATATATATATATATATATATATATATATCTATATATATAGATAATATAGATATATGTATATTACACTTTGAGCAACAAGTACAAAGTACAAGTACAAAATGAAAAGTGTCTGAATAATTGAATTGTTCTATCAAATACAAACCATGTTTTATATCAGACAGTAATTCATAACTATAAAATGGCATGTGCAGTAAACAATACTGGACTGCCACCTTTGCCTGGGGCAATAGGTTATCAGCATGATCTAAAGCTAATTATGTCCACATCATCCCATTCTATTTATAGATAACAGATGGTTAATAAAAGCTCATACCTATGGTAACTTTAAATCCTGAAAGCCTAGCATTCAATGGAATGCTACTATAGCTTGTAAAGACGGAACCTTAACATCTGTTAAGTAATTTACTGTAAAAAAAAAAAAAAAGATTGCACTGTATATCAGAACCGAGAGTAGCATTTCTGTACATAGAACCGTGACTTTGAAAGCCTTTCATTAAATAAACATCTTTCTGGCATCATTAAAGCAAATTTCTAGTATAGCCAGCAGCTCCTTAAGACTAGTGACCTGTTTAAGTTGTGACGAAAGCTGGAATTACAAAGCCTACCAAGCAAACAGAAAAGTATCAGTCAACAACAGATCGCTTGCTTCTGTACATTTATTTCACGGAGAGGCACAATTCAACTTTTCCTCTATCCTAAATGAAGCCTTAATTATTTCATTGTTTACAACTCCCAGTATTTATTGTTTGTGTCCACACAGGTAAAAAAAAAAAAGAAAGATTGTTTAAATTATTTAGGCTGATATATGACCCCCCTCCTCCCCTCCCTGGAGCCATCTGTTCTTTCAGTGCATCCATAAGGTCATAGAATCTACTCCCCCTGGAAGTGATTAAAGATCAGTGAGTCTCCTCCACTGTATGTAGTCAGAGATATGTGAGTAGGGGGCACCTGTGCCTAGATGCCCCCAGGAGGTGAACTGATCAGCCAGAAGAAAACCTGCTTCTCTCTATTTGTCAATGAACAGACCTGATGTGTCACCCTGCCCCAAACAGCCCAGCCCCCACAAAGTATTACGCTAACCTCTGAATATTATGGTTCGCCTAGTATAGGACCAACGGGGAGGGGGGGGGGGGGGCGCTTTGACGCAGCTGGCCAACACTGCGTGGAATGAAGAATCCCTGCTTTAATACAGAGTTAAGCAGGGCTTAAGTGTGTCCAGAAGGGGATCATCACCCAGCCCAGCTCTCTCCATACACAAAGCTAACACACCAGAATAGGGATCCTTCTTTTACACACAAAATAAAATAAAAAGTGTCAGTTATTTTCAGCTGAGCCCAATGAGATGTAAAAATGACAGTCACATGGCTAAAATAAAGCTCCTTGTTGCTGATGAGCCCTACATCTCTGGGCATCCTTTTGTGTTCAAACTGCAGCAGGAGCCTGGCTACACAATAGAGAATGCAGCATGCCTTCCACATGAAAGCATTGTGTAAACACACATCCCCTCCTCCTCCTCCTCCTCCCTATGTCACTGTGTTGGCTTACCTTCAGGCAGGCTCCTGGCTCCTTGCTGCACCCTGAAGATGCTCGGCTCAGCAGTGTTATTGTTGTCACAGCTTCTTCCTGTGTGTGTGTGTGTGTGTGTGTTGCTCGGGATGAGGCTGTCAGGTGCACGGCTCAGCTCGCCAAGCTGTCAATGCATGCAGGTCTACGTGCATCTGTCAGGACCGCTCTCCTCCAAAGCTCTAGAAAAGCCCTTGTCGCTGCTGAAGTGCTGGACAGCTCCTTGCCATAGACACACTCAAGCAGAACTGAACGCCTCGAGCGTTTCCTGCCGCTCACAGCGCCACCTAGAAGCGAGGAGTGTGCACGCCGCGAAATGCAGTCTCATACTAATCTCGTGTATCCCTCGGAGAGAGAATTATCCCTTCTCTGCCAATCACATGAGCAGCAGCGGGGATGTCAGAGAGAGCTGAGGATCAATGGAATAGTTCTCTGTCTCTGCAGGTTCTGCTATACAAATGGATCAACACACAAAGTATTTATTTTCTTTCTTTGTTTCAGATAGAGTAGGTAAGGGTTACAGAAGAATTCCATGTATGACCAGACATGCCAACCCGCAGAAACTAATTTCAGGGAGGTGGCGCTTTGCGCCCGCAAACGCCCCACCCCCCGCGGCAAAGTATTATTTAAATCACTTTTTCAATATTTTTTCGCAGTGCTTTTGGGAAGGGGGTGGGTGGTATGTGGACGGTGTCAGTAGTTTATTTATTTATTTTTTTAATAATTGTTTTTCTTTTTCAATTTAATTTGTTTGTTTTTTGTTTTTTTCGCAATGATTGGGGGGGGGGGGGGGGGGGGGGGTTGGGGCAGTGGACAGTGTTGGTAGGGCAAGAGAGAGTGGTGTCAGCAGTTTTTTTATTTATTTTTTTTACACTTTTTCATTTTTTTTAGATTTTGTTTACAATTTTTTTTTTGTATTTTTTGTAGGGCTTTGGTGAGATGTCAGGGGTCTAAACAGACCCCTGACATCTCCCCTTTGAGTCAGACAAAGGGACTGAGGAAATTTACTCTGCTCATTTATCACAGGACACAGGAGCAATCTTGTTCACTGTATCCATTAACTAGTTCCCCTTGCAGCCAGCGAGAGAGAAGGGGACCCAGCTGCGGGGGCCTGGGGGGCTGGAGGAGAACAGGGGGGAGGCAGAGAAGGACACGGAGGGGCCGGAGTAGAACGAAGGTGGAGAAGGACATGGAGGGGGCCGGAGGAGAACGGGGGTGGAGAAGGACATAGAGGGGGCCAGAGGAGAACGGGGGTGGAGAAGGACATGGAGGGGGGGAGGAGAACAGAGGTGGAGAAGGACATAGAGGGGGCCGGAGGAGAACAGGGGTGGAGAAGGACATGGAGGGGGCCGGAGGAGAACGGGGTGGAGAAGGACATGGAGGGGGCCAGAGGAGAACGGGGGTGGAGAAGGACATAGAGGGGACCAGAGCAGAACAGGGGTGGAGAAGGACATGGAGGGGGCCGGAGGTGAACGGGAGACTCCCCGCCCACCTCTACACTCCCCTTATCAACATGCATTTTCTCCTGTGTATTTCTTACACTGAACTTCTGCTATGATCACTAACATCCAGTCAAAACCCAGAAAAGTCCCCACATGACTTCAGCATGCCAGATAATGCTTAGGTGTAGATCAACCAATCCTTGCAGAGCTACTGAAGAAAGGTGTGGGGGTGGGAATTAAAAAATAATGCATGTCTTAGGCTAGTGCACAAGATATGTAAATCACCTGTCAATCACAGCAAGGGGGAAGAACGGCAAAGATTTCACAGTTTGTCTGTTTTATTTCACTGAAAAAAGATATGAGGATTGCTCAGAGCTGGATTAACTCTTTGTGGCAGGACTGGGCACAGCTGATCTAAAATCCCATACTCTATATTGTGCCAGACAGAAACATTTTTTTTTAACGGGTTTACATCCACTTTAAGGGTAGCCACGCCCCCACACGTCCTGCGCATGTGTGATCGCAATTTAAAACCACATATAGGTTTTTTTTATCTGCTAGCAGTTTTATTTTTCATTTTCAGTGCTGTTTATATTTTAAATGTTATCTGTACATTGGAGACTCGGTGGAGTCCTTTTTACAGCATCTGACTTTATGCAATAAAGAAAAAAAATGTTGGTGTTAAAACATATTACACGATTCGAAGCACTTTTTATTTTGCATGAGCCTTCACGCTGGCACACATTGGGGAAGTTTGCGGTGACTGATCACCTGAGCTGCGGAGTCTGCAGATAGGAGACACCCGTTTTTTCACAACTGGTTGTCTGGAGCCGGAATTTGTGACATTATACACGCTGACTGACCTCCCTTAAATGGGGTCGCTGATGATCTGGTAAGCTCCCACCTCATTAGTGGTGATTAAAGGTGACGGGTCCCACGTGGTCAAGTATATTATTTTTATTTAATCAAGTCACACTATCTGTTGGATTTTTTTGATATTTCTGTGGACATTTATTTATGATTTATGGACTCACATATGAATTAATTTTTATTATTTTTTTATTGCACATTTATATGTTAATATTGATTTTGTTTGAATGCCACTTTATTTTGGTTTTGGATTGTCACCAATTTTGCATGTTTCACTTGTGCGATTATGTAATCATTATCTATTGAACAAGCGCTGCACTTTCTTTTTTTCTTTTTCTATACTCTATATTGTGCCAGACAAAAAAAATAAAACATGTTGGGGTTTACATCCACTTTAATGCCAGCCCTTTCCCTGTCAGCAGGGGCACACTAGGTAGTTCCTAATCATATAGGAAGGGAGCCACCTCTTTTTCTTAGTTATGGGAAGCACTGAGGATCAAACTACAACAGGATGTGAGCTTTATGGATCTACCTTTTAACTCGCTCTTATGGGGGATGCATGCAAGGAGAGTATATTCTGGACTATGTACATCCCTGGCTAGGGATGCAGGACTCTGGGAAACCACTGTAAGGTACAGGCTACTCTTTGACACACTCTCTCTTTCTCTCTATGAACTGTTTTTTATAGTCAAAGATGTGAGTCATCTCCTGGGATCAGGATAACTGAAGTTTTTACTAGCAGACTGCTTCAGTAAAGATTTGAAAAAAAAGCTTTCTGGTTCAGACATCTTTCTTCTCCTAACCTATTGCGATCGTCTCCTGGTAACAAAACTTCAAGTGCAGGGCAAGCTGCCATAGGGACATATTACAGTAAGGCCTGTCGTGGGAATGTGGAAACACAGCTGGAGAATGCAACACAGGTCAGGCCTGGTATCTCTGAGGGGGAAAGCCTATGCAATAAGCCAAGCCACAGGAGCGAATAAGGCCCCAAATACCCCCAGAAGTCCCAGAACAAAGGGACCACTTCCTTGTCCAGACAACGATGAGTTGATGAAAGCACCTGCTGATCACACAGTCCAGCACCAGACAGAATACCATTACAAAACAAATCACTGAAGTGCTTGCAATTTTAGGCCTTGACATGTTGGGTATCTATTTACTCCACTCAATCTCATTTTTTTATTTTTTACCAAAAAGATGGGTAATACTTTGTGTTTGCATGCACTAAAATTTACGCTATATATTTTTTTATTTACTTAAAATATGTATTTGAAAAATCATTACGCTAATATCGTGCCATATGAAAATTGCAACTATGGGGGGGGGGGGGGTGGCCTGGCGCGCAGCGGAGATGGCAGCCTACAACTTGATACCCTGCTCAGATGGAGTCTGAAATGGGCAAACAACTGCACCAGACACCGCACTCAAAATCCCACCGTGGCAAAGCAATCACCTCGGCTAGGAATATCTCAGACATTTTCAGAGTGCAATCTGTGAAAAGGAGCAGTGTGGCCGGGAACAAGATGTTGCAGGCTCAGGGAGACGATGAAGATTTCAGTGAGGACTCCCAGTCCATGGCTGAGGATGCAGGCAGTGCTGGGACAAGGTAATTTAGCTCCCAGGGCGAAGACACCAAACTGCGCGGGGGGGATCCCCTCCACACACACACAAGATGTATGAGCATCATGTGTTAGCAAAAATCCCCCCCTCCAAAAAAAATAAAACATTGAGCACTAATCGGCATACTTAGCCCTAAGCACAAATAATACCCCCTATCATCCTTACTAGCATAAATCCCCCCATCCCCATTTCTAACAGCCCCAATATTTGCTCTCCTAGCACAAATACCCCCATCACTTCTTCTAGCACAGCCCCCCATCCCCCTCCTAGAACAAATCCTCTTCCCCTCCATCTCCATGGCACAAATTCTCTTTCCCCCACCCCACCCCCACAGAACAAATCCCCCTCCTGGGAAAAATTCTTATCCCCCCAGCACATATCTTACCCCTGTCACCCTCCAAAATCCCTCTCCTAGCACAACTCCTCCCCCCAAATTTCCCCTCTAGAACAAATACTCCAAATCATCCCTACTAGCATAAATCCCCCCCCCCCATCCCCATTTCTAATAGCCCCAATATTTTCTCTCCTAGCACAAATCCCCCCATCACCTCTTCTAGCACAGCCCCCCCCCCCACCCTCAAATACCCCTAATTTCTAATAGCCCCAATATTTTCTCTCCTAGCACAAATCCCCTCATCACCTCTTCTAGCACATCCCCCCCCCAAATACCCCTACTAGAAAAAAATCTTATCCTGGCACAGCTCAAATTCCCCATCCCAGCAGAACACTCCCAGAATTCCCATTCTAGCACAACAGCACAAATACACCCCCCCCCCCCACATCAATCCCACCTAGAAGAAATAATTTTCTCCCTACAAATACTCTCATTCCTCTGCTTGTGTCCTCAGTGCAGCTCTCTCTTCCCTCAGCTTAGCATTGCTCTGTGATGCCCATCTTCCCACGTTCCTCCTCATGTTGTCAGAGCTGAGGATTTCTAAACTTGCCTGTGCGGCAGCTAGCTGTAGAGATACCACTGCTGAAGGGGACTGGGATCATGGCTCAGAGATGCCCGCCTCCCACCCACACTGCTTTCCACTTCCAGCTAGAGCCAGGCTCCTCGGCTCCTCTAGGTTGCAGCGCAGTCACAGTTCGGCACTCCTCTGAGTCCTCCCACCCTGCCTCCTCACGCTGCTGGCCAGGACTACGAGGCTCCTCCGCGGGGGGTGTGAACAGTGAATCTGGCAGGGAAGGGAGGTGAAGCCAGGGCTTGTTGTGCCAGATGCAGGTACGCATTCGGCACACTTACAGAGAATTTTTCGGGTACAGCAGCACTGGCTAGTGTGTATAATGACACAGGTTTGAAGCACATTGCCGGGACTTCACTCGCGCCCCCCCTCCTATAGAAAATCGTACCGCCCAGGACATCTGCCCCTTCCATCCCTGCCTTGTACCGGCCCTGAATGCAGGTAGGGGTTACTCACACTCCACAAAGCCCCTTACCTATGCAAACATGTCTGGCTTTGTGGCAGGCAAAAAGTCTACCGTCTCTGCAGCTATTACTAACCTCAAGTCAAACTTACTGGCTCTCACAGAGAAGCTGACAGCGGTAGAGATGACAGGAAAACATAGAGACAGAGCGATTCATAAGCTGGAGAAAGTTGCCGTAGCACACTCATTTCACTTCATAGAAATTAACAGATATTAAGAAGATTTGGATTATAGGGGGAGGCGAAACAACATCAAAGTGAGAGGGATCCCTGAATCTGTGGATGCAGAACAAAACATCCCAGCACTACAGAGAGTTTTTAATAGTCTGCTGGAAAGGCAGGACAGGAATAGACTTTGTACGTGCACACAGAGCTCTCAGGGCTAGAGGCCTGGACACAGCTCCCCCTAGAGACATAATCTGTTGCCTCCAAAGCTTCCCTCTTAAGGCATAAGGCCAGAAGGAATCATTTTCAATGGGGAATCTATCATGCTTTTCCGGGACCTATCACAAATTACCCTGAGAAATCGCACAGCCTTGCACCCCCTACTGGAATTGCTAAGAGAAAAAGAATTGAGATACAAGTGGCGCTTCCCTTTTGCACTGGTTGTCACACATGGGGGCAAGTAACATATACTGCACACACTAACGGATCTCCCAGATTTCTGAAAAGCACTGCACTTAGATGTGGTTGCACTCCCAGAATGGTATCAAGAATTTGCTTTGCCATTGGGAGAAAGGAGCCCGCCGAGATCCCCACTTTCTTCACGTGACAGGAAGATCGGAGGCCTTCTGCTGTCCACGGATGCGGAGAAGGCCTTTGATCGGGTGGTATGGGACCATGTGGGGATATTAATCAGAACCCTACAGCTAGACTAAAAATCAATGGATCCTTATCGGAGAAAGTGGTTATAACCAATGGTAACAGACAAGGATGCCCCCATCTCCCCTTCTATTAATTTTGACATTAGAGCCGTTCATTAGATTGATTAATAAGGACAGAACTATCAGCGGATTTAAGCTATCGGACAGGGAGTACAAAGTCGCAGCTTATGCAGACGACCTACTGTTTTTCTTTACTGACCCACATATCACTGTACCCAAATTACTTAAAGCGTTCACAAATTTTGGATATGTGTCAAATCTTAAAATAAATTATGCCAAGTCAGAGGCGATGAATATCAATCTGATTAGGGATGAATACTTAAGAACCAGAGGGAACTGCCTATTTAAATGGGAAACGGTAGCACTCAAATATCTAGGAGTCTGGCTGACACCCACATTGTCTGAAAATTTCGATTGCAATTTTCCCCCATTGCTACAGACCATAGAAAGGGATCTTAAATCCTGGCAGTCTGGCTATTTCTCATGGTTCGGCCGTGCAGCAATTCTGAAGATGTCCATACTACCCAAACTACTATACATATACTGGACGCTACCTGTCCCTATCCACAAATCCTTTTTCAACAAACTACAATCTATAATTTTGAAATTCCTTTGGAATAGCAAAAAGGCAAGAATTAGATTTTATCTTCTGTCTAAACCAAAGGAACTTGGGGGAATAGCATCCTACCTGACAAGGGTGATTGATTGGCATTGTCATGGTGACTCCAAAGATTGGGTAATATTAGAAGCTGAGCTGAGCCCTATTCCGTTGTGCTTTTATCCATGGATCCCATGGAGTAGTTACAGAAGAAAGTTGGAACAAAATCCACTGATGGAGACAACTCTGACCGCCTTCCACACAATAGCTAGACGCTTCAAATTAACTTCATTCAGTCCCCTGACACCTCTGAGAGACAACCCTGATTTTACCCTGGGTGTGGGAAACATGTTTCTCCAAAATAAAAATTCAAACACCCCACTTCTAGCAGGCCAATGCTTCCTTAATGGACAAATTAAAGACCTTTCCTCCTTTAAAGGTGAATGCGGACTCTCACACCTCCCGCTATGGTCCTATTTCCAAATCATAAGTTACATTAATAATACAACACACAAAAAAGACTTTATCAGGCAACTAACGGACCTAGAATCAGTTTGCGTGTCTGGCGAACGTATTGAAAGGGCTACCCTCAGTTTCCTAAAAATGGCTACAAAATTCAGAACACGCTAAGGAAAATGGTTTCAGGAGGAGTTGGTCACGTGTTTCAGATGAACATAACGGAGATCCAATGGAGGAATGCATGCATACTGTCTCGTAAGTGCTCACTTAGTACAAAAATGCAGGAAACTGCTTACAAACTGTTAAACAAAATGGTGTCCTACACCTGCTAGGTTACATAAGTGGAGACTGCAGACATCCGACACCTGCTGGCGGTGGCGGGGAGACGTGGGCACCCTTATGCATATATGGTGGAGTAGCCCACTATTGACCTCATTTTGGAATGAGGTAAAGGCATTAATTGTACAAATGACAGACTCCAGTCTCAAGCTCAATGCAGCTTGCTGCCTGTTGCATATTTCCAATTTCCCACTCAACTGATGCAAGAACTCATTGATCAAACATTTACTTAACGCTGCCAAAGCACTGATACCTATTTATTGGCGATCCTCCCAAACTCCAACTGTGGGTGAGTGGCTAGACAGAGTTTCCGAAATGTATGCAATGGAGGAGACGCTAGCCCCATCTTCTGACAGAATTGATAAGTTACACAAAACATGGTCCCCATGGATTGTATTCCGCTACTCCAAAACATCTGAGGAGCTGAAGAATCTCTAGACCATCACATAAAAGGGATATGGCACTACTTCTCCCCAGAATACCTTTTTCTCTATTCTTTTCTTTGAAACTTGCTATTTGAATTCATTGAAGATATGTTCGATAACAAAAGTGTTAATATTGTCGCCAGATGTGGGCTTATACTTCTGATGACATAGACCCATTAGAAAGTTCTCATGATGACACAAAAGTCCCGATGCTTAAAGTGGTTGTATACACTCCCCTACAACTTTGTCCTATGTAAATCAGCATAAAAAACTCGAATGAAAACTGCTTGTAGATATCTCCTTACTTGCTTAGTATTGTTGTAATCCTTTTTGTTCTTTAGAAAAACATCACTGAGCATGCCCACATGCTCAGTGATGCGACCATGTGACATGACAAACAGTGTAAACCAGGGAATGGGACAGCAGTACTGCAGTCTTATCAGCTGAAGCTGATAGGACTCACACAGGCAAACACTAGGTAATCAGCACAAGTAAATACTATGAAATAAAACAAGTCAGCTATGAACAGGGAAGCAGGGTTGCCATAGAAATGTTGGATTGAGAAGGAGGCTTGGTTAACAGTACAGGAAGTGCTCAATGTAAGGGCGGAAATACACTCCACTGATGGTTAAGATGGTGCTGCCTAACCCCTGGAAACAAGTTTTTTAAAGTTTAACAGTAAGTAATATGCAATTTGGGCTGGATTACAGTGGCTATACTTTGATAATTACTTATTATAATGGGCTAAATGAAAAGAAGCATCAGAGTGGGAGAGTTTACTTCCTCTTTAATTGTTTTCCTATGAATCATAATGCCATGGACTTTGTAAACGTATTGTCCTAATTTTCTCTGGAAACCCTACATTACACTTTTGTATCCATGTATCCAACTTGAGCTTATTCTATAAACTGTACATATGATTTCTAACCTTTTGATGTTTAAAAAAAAAATTGCAACTATGACAATTTTATTTTCCAATTTCAATTTTTGCTTTCAGAAAATATATAAGACTTGAGGTGTTTAAGTAACATTCAGGCATAAAATATGTATTTTAACATGTGTAAAAAAAATTAAAAACTTTCTCTGGCGGTGCCGTTTTTTTTTTTTTTGTATACATGTAAAGAAAAAAAGCCCAAAAATTTTTAGGCCCAAAGATTAAATAAAAACCCCAAACATATATTTTTTCTGAAAGCAGACAAACTAGAAAATAAAATAATAGTAGTTCCAATTTTTTATGGCACACAATATTGGCACAACGGTTTAGGAAATGCTAAATTTTACATTCAAATATACACACGAAACATAACAAAATTTACAAAAGTTAGTTTTAGGGCACACAAACAAAATAAACTACTCAATATGTTAGTAAAATATAAAAGATGAGGTTTTGTCAAGTGAATAGATACCCAGTATGTCAAACCTTAAAATTGCGTGCACCCATGAAGCAGCAACAAACTTTTGTACCCTAAATTATTTATAGGCAATTCTCTAAAAGCCCCTACAGGACATCTGTTTAGAGTTACCCATAAATAATGCACCTAGACATATTGCTCTCACTAAGGCATGGATGGCAATATGTAATATGTGTAGGGCAATCAGTGTTTTCCTGCGTAGGTTCCCCCAATGCACGTATTTACACTAGCATGAAGAGATGGGGTGGGGGCGGGGTTCAAAACTCTTTGGGATGATTTTCAGTGCTTGGGTGAAACTTTATATTTTTTTTCGTAAAGATTTTATTGGTTAATTCAAGCGACATTACAGAAATATCAACAGGAACAAGTATGAACAATGATAACAATAGGTTTGCAACACCCCGCGAGTAACAAACTCCCATCACTCCATCACAGTAAGGCACCTTGAGTCTTCTTACATGTAAAACAAGCCTCTTTTCCGTGCTATAAAGATTCCTATGGCAATTGTCCAGGTGCTTTTACAGGATAATGTTATTGTGGATGGCATAAGTTCCCTATAATACCGTCCAAGGAGATAGAAGGTCGTAGGAGCTTTCAGGGTTCCTATTCTACTCCTGCCCAGCATCATGGTGAGTGGAGAATGGGTGGAGGCCACCACATAGCAAGCCCTCTCCCCCCAGATTCTCCCCTCAGTCAGGTTTGGATTATCACAGAAAAGAAAAGATAAGCAGAGAGAGAAAAGAGGGGAAAAAGGGGGATGGAGGGGTAGAGATTGGGTGGGGAAGAGCGGAGATCGGGGGAAGGAGAGGCTCACATATTCGAGAGTAGATGTTAGGAAAGGGGGTGGGCAGACCACCAGCTACCCTCTCCATCTACATCCAGCCTTTAGCCTGAGATAGCCCCTAAGTCGTAGCGTTTCCCGTTTATGTCCATATCGGGGACTGCCATCGGACCCCATTTAACCATTGTCCTGCATTAGGTCTTGGTATCCTGGGGAGTTCCGATATTCATGGCAAGTTTCCCATGTATTAGAATAGGTGGATGCCCTGTCTTGTGCAATATGGATCAGCTCCTCTATTGCTGCAATGCGATTGATGCGTGTCACCCATTCTTTCAGTAAAGGCGGAGATGTCGATCTCCAATGAACTTGCACACATAGCCTTGCGGCATTGATCATGTGCATTGCCGCCGACTTATAGTATCTTTTTTTAGGAATTTTGGACAGGTGTAGAAGATACTGTGCTGGTGAGTACTCTAGAGAGATCGCAGTTGTCACAGCATGCACCCTACGCCAGTATGGCTGAATCAGCAGACACTCCCACCAAATGTGAAGAAAGGTGCCTCTGTCCTGTTCACACCTCCAGCAACGATCTGTCACAGTCGGGTAGAACTTGTGGAGCAGGTCCGGTGTTCTATACCACCGCGTTTTAATTTTGTACCCATTTTCCTGGGTGTTCACATTCAATGATCCTTTGTGTATAAACCAATGGACCCGTGCCCAGCTCTTTTTCTCGATTGCCCTGCTAGGCTGAGCTTCCCAAAAGGCATGCTCTACGTGCTTAAAATCGTGGGGTTCCTTGACCATTGAGGCATAGAGTACTGAGATGACGTGCCTCTGGGGAGATGCGCTAGAGCCAAAGGCTGTAGGAGTTTTTGTGAAGTTTTCCCATTTGGTCGGGTTGTCTAGGAAGGGCTTCAGCTGAAAGTAGGCCAGGAAATGAAATGATTTGTTTCTTGAAAAGGCAGCAAGTTCACTTTGGTAGAGAAATCTGCCTCTAGAGAAGAAATGTTTGGCTTGCATTTCTGTGTAGGGCCACTCTGCCTCCAGGTAAGATCTTTCCATCCCCGGTGGGAACTCTGGATTTCCCCTAATGGGAGTGATGGAGCTTTGTTTGAGATTGCATGGGCCCCATGAGCCCTATCGAATGCCAGGAGCGCAGCACCCACAAAAGGATGTGACTAGACTGCGGATGGTACATGTTTCCTAGGATGCCAGGGGATGGAGTTAAGCTCAACGCCTGTAATCAAATGTTCCAGATGCACCCACCCCTTGCAATGCCCATGTATCCGCCAATCTACCACCCGTGCTAGATGGACCGCCTAATACTACCTTTGCAGGTCCGGGAGACCTATGCCCCCATCAGTTTTTGGTAGCACTAATTTCCCCATAAGAATGACCTACACATTTTCTTATATGCTGCAAAAAAAGAAAGTGGCAATTTGATCGGGATCATTTGTAGCTTATATAGGATGCGGGGAAGAACCATCATTTTTTTAGGATTGTCAATTGTCTAAACCAGGAGATTGTGGGTATATCCCATTTAAGGAGGTCCTGTTGTATATTTTTCAACTCGGCTGTAAAATTTCTGTCATATAGCACCTTTAGCTTTCTAGGTAGTTGTATACCTAGGTAAGTAATCGCATCCGTCTTCCAACGGAAGGGGAAATTCTCTTGGCATGAATGCACTACTCTGGAGGGCAATGACACATTAAGCACAAATGATTTTGAGTAGTTTATTTTGGTTTAGGTTTGAGATGAGTTTGAACTGGCCAAGCAACTGCATCAGATTGGGCAGTGACGTCAAGGGGGATGAAAAAAAAAAAAAACATTGTCTGCAAATGCTGCAAGTTTGTATTCCCTCTGGTTCATCCCGATACCTTTTATGTTTGGATTGGCTCGTATACAACATAAAATCAGTTCCAAAGTGAGAACGTATAGTAGGGGGGAAAGGGGGCAACCTTGTCTGGTACCTTTATGGATGGGGAAGGCTTCTGACAAGTGCCCATTAATTCGGACTCTGGCAGTAGGGTTTGTGTACAAAGTGCCAACGAATGCACACATACATTTTCCCAGACCAATGGCTTCCAGAACTGCGTCCATGTAGTCCCAGGCCACCCGATCGAAAGCCTTCTCTGCATCCATTGCCAGAAAAAAACCTTGGCGTTGAGAGACAGTGAGCCAATGGTGTAGGTTAAGGGCCTGAATGGTATTGTCCCTGGCTTCCCTGCCAGGAACAAACCCCACCTGGTCCAACCCCACCCAGGCCGGTACGTGGTAAGAGAGACAGTTCACGAGAATTTTTGAGAAATATTTCACGTCTACATTAAGAAGTGAGATCAGTCGGTAGTTTGCTACTGCCATAGTGTCCTTATTTTCTTTAGGTATTACTGATATGTATGCCTCCAGTAGGCTTCTGGTGGAGTTATGGGGTCCTGAGAGAGAATTGAGGGCTTTGAGAAAGCCTGGCGCCAGAATCTGTGAACGACTTATAATATTGTGCCATGAAACTGTCTGGCCCGGACTTTTGCCAGATTTTGTGGCCTTTATTGCAGCTTCCCATTCTTCTGACGACAGCGGGGCCTCCAATGCCTGCCAATTCTCTCCTGATAACGCCTGGGGACTATACTTGCGGAGAAAGTCTTTTATTAGGTCTGCTCGAGTGTTTGCTGTGATGGGACTATGTTCGTTTGATGTAATGTCTTAAAGCTTGCTATAGAAGGAGCAAAACTGTCGGACTATCTCCTCATTCTTGGAGTAAGTCACTCCATGTTTATCCACTACATGGTGGACCGTCGAGGCGAGGGTGTGTTTGTGCGTGAATTTTGCCAGGAGTTTCCCTGATTTATTACCTTGCTCGTAGAATAATTTGTGTGTCAGCATTTGCCTCTTTCTAGACCTTTTGTAGAGCTCCTCCCGTAGAAGCTTCCGTGCGTCCGCCAGTTCAACGGCTGCTGTCTTTGCTAGTGAACTTTTGTGCTGCGTTTCTAATTTAGAGATCTTCTCTACCAGGGTCTGGATCAGGGCCTGATGCTCTTTTTTTTTTCCTGGCAGCGATGGCCAACATATGGCCACGTACGACACATTTATGTGCCTCCCATGGGTCATGGGAGACACATCTGGCTAAGTCTCCAAGGTCAGTAAGAAGGGAAGCATCCATTCTCCAGATCTTGGTTAACTCCTTTCTCTGGGGGAATCGTAAGGTTGGTGTAATCGGGTGGTGGTCTGATAGTACCATATTTTCTATTGTCGCATGGTGGAGGTAAGTCAAATCTTTCTGAGAAATAAAGAGCTAATCAAGCCTTGAATACTGGTTGTGCAGGGGCAAGAAAAACATATAGTCTTTTGCCTGGGGATTTAGGGTGCGCCAGGTATCATGTAGGGCGAGCTAGGCTAATTCCAACTTTGCTTGTTTTAAGGACACAAAGGGGAGCGAAGAGGTCCCTGTGGATGTGTCTAGGATTGGGTCCAGGACCATGTTAAGGTCCCCACCCAGAATTAAGAGGCCTGTTCTGAACGATGTGAGTTTCAGGAGGGTATCTTTTAAGAATGATACTTGTTTAGAATTGGGGAAGTATATGTTTGCCAAGGTCATTGGCCTGTCTTTCCAAAGCCCTTTGAGGAAAATTAATCTGACCTCCGGGTCGCCACCTGATCTGTAAGGCAGAATGCAAGCGACTTTGTGATCAATATTGCTACCCCTTTTGTCTTGGACTCAGCACAGGTTGCATGATATACTTCTGGGAATCGCTTAGTGGCTAAGCGCTGGGTCGTGTTTGTTTTGAAATGAGTTTCTTGCAGAAAGATAAAATGGGCTTTGTGTCTGTGCGCTTCAGCCAGTACACTGCTACGCTTTTCAGGAACATTTAAGTCTTTGGCATTTAGAGAGTAAAGCTTGAGAGAAAGCGGAGCTAAGCCTTGCAGGGCAGAAGGCATATTTAATGTGTGTGTTGGGGTATTACCTAGTCCCCAAGTTGTAGATGGAGAGGGTACGTGGGTGTAGGGAAGGAGGCAACGGAGGAGGGGTACTTTATATTTTTTTACAATTTTTTATTTATTTTTGTTCTACTAAATGTTTTTTTTTTGATCACATAGGGGACAAAAAGTCCCCTATGTAATAATTTTTATGGTGAAAGGTTCTCTTTATTGAGACAAAAGGGAAAAGACATTTGATGTCTCACCTGTCCTCCAATAAAGCTGATGAACTACAGATCATGTTCCATCAGCTTCTTTCCCAGCATATTGGCTGGGGAAAGGGACACAGGAACCCAGAAGTCCCATTTTGCATGTTGCTTCCGGGTCAGTAAGAGGAAAGGCAGGAAAGTGAATGAAAGTTCTGTGGGCTGCCTCCCCTCTACCCAGTGGCACCCTCTATGCCAGTCCCGGGCGAACCTGGGATACATGGTGGAGGGAAAACCTAGTAACGGCTATGTATGGATAAAATCCATTGGCTGCACAGTTGTTGGATTGCATCATCCAACAGGCAGCAGTTAGCTTGATAAATATACAGCCGTTGGGAGCTTTTGTAACCCCCCCCCCCAGCAGCCTCCTCCATACGACATAAGGGTTAAAGTCTTATGGGTAGGTCAAGCAAGATGATTTTGCGCTGCTTGTTTTATTTTTCATATAATCACCACTATAAACAGATACATTTTCCTTCATTATAACATTGTGTTCCAAAAACAATGGGGACATATTCTGACCCTGACTTACTGATGTACTTTCCCCCAAAAATGCTACATGAAATATGCCATTAAAGAGAAAATTTTAGAGAAAATAGATACAGTATCAAATAGTGCTCACATAAGTGCTACGTTTTCAGGCATGGGGATGCAGGCTGTAGCTACTGTGATATTTGGTATTCATCCTTTAGTATCTGACATTCTGCTATGATTAATGTCTTGTGATATATGGCACCCCTATAATGTCATGCATAGAATCAATAAAAACTGGCACTGATTTTTAATGTCTGAGATTCCTCAATGATATGTCATATACCCTTAAATATCTGTCATCCCTCAATGCTTTATGATTTATTTATTTTTTATGATTTATCATAGTCTCATGGTATATGCTAAAATATCTTACTAAAAATGATTCAGTTTTGCAATAAAAAAAAAAAAAATTAATCGTCATTCAGGCCAGCTTAAATCAAACCTAAAAATTACGTGAATCAGAAAAGTCCCAATTTAGAAAAGTTTTGTATGTATTAGTAAAAATTCAGAAGTCCAGAATCACATGTTACAATAATCTTCTGTGATTTCCACCTTGTGAAAAACACATCACCACCACTAGCAGCTCACCCTATCTCTTGATTGAGCCTCTCCCTTTAAGCACAATGTTATCCTTGGGCAAAAAAAAAAATCTCCCACTGATTTTTATTGGACTATGTTAACATTCACCAGATTCTAAAGATAATACTTGAAAATTAACAAAACAAAATACACTCACATAGTAATGTGCACTTTAACTGGTGCACTACAGATGTACGACATGCAGTATTCCTCAAATTCACCACTGGAGGCATTATGGATGGAAGCTGCAATTTCTAGTAGGCATCAGCATCCATAAATCCAATTAGACAGTCCCGTTTAAAATTGGAGTATGCTCTTTCTTATGCTGCGTACACAAGACCGGACTTTCCAGCAGACTAGGTCCGACGAGATCAGTCCGTCGGGACAATCCGATCATGTGTGGGCTAATCCGATCATTTTTCGTTATAAACATCCAACGGACTTAGAAATAGAACACGTTTCAAACATGTCAGACGGACCCAATTCCTATCGGGGAAAACTGTTCGTCTGTATGTTGGTTCGACGGACCAAATACGACGCAAGGGAAGCTATTGGCTACTGGCTATTGAACTTCCTTTTTTAGTCCTGTCTTATGTCATCACGTTCAAAATGAACGGACTTTCGAATGGAACTCTGCTGAAAAGTCAGTTGGGAAGACTGTCGGACCTAGTCTGCAGGAAAGTCCGGTTGTGTGTACGTGGCATTACTGTCAGTATTCAGCAGTGTAGAATACTACATACTCATTTTTACCTTCCAGCACAGCTACATCATTTGCTCTCCACTGTCATCTTCTACCCAGGCTTTCAGCCTCTTGATTGGCCGGCTGAGGATAATAAAATCATGTGCATGGCAGTCAGTCATTTACACACAGCCAAAGTTTGCTGCAAATGGACACTGAGCTGCACATGAACATTTAATATTCATATTTTGTCAAAGGAATAGAAAAGCACGGTCTCTGCAATATAGCATACACAAAAGAAATGTATTATTTAGACAGGCAAGTTATCAAATTGCTGTTGACAAATTGAGAGACCTGATCATAGACCGGGTGCAGGATTAAAAGCAAAATAATATAGCAACAGGAAACAGGATTTAGAAGGTGTATAATGAAACCTGATCTATCGAATCCAATGTGAAACAGCAGAAAAAGAAGAGGACCTGGTGCAGATGGCACGGTCTAACCCCTTAGGACTTTAATAGACAGACCAAGTGAGTAGGAATGGCCTTAGCCCCTCTGGCACACCTGGCATTGTGATAAATAAAATACCATAGTAATGACACACTGACACAGTTTTTGTATTAATGTTTTCTTATAATTTACTTAGGCAGCAAGAAACTCAAAATAGTATTGGTCAGCCAGATCCTGGGCAAACAACCAGGATTTGGTTAGATGATTTTTATAGTGCCCAAACAAATTGAATAGACATGCAAATGGGCAGCATCAATACAGTCAGTGACAGGTAATCCGTAATTCCCTTCTTCAACAACTATTGAGTACTTGTAGAGATTACCATTACTAGAGGGGAACCCCAGGCCAAACTATTACTCGTTACTCTAATGAGAGATCTGACTTAAAGGTAAAGGTATAAGGGCCCTATAACAATAAAGACAGTAATGTTCCCGTTACAGATCTTACATATTTAGTAAGGTTGAATAAAGACACTGGTCCATCCAGTTCAACCTGAGTGAGTGTCTACAATTGTCCCTATCCCTGTACATTGCACACTCACATTGGTCCCTACCCTCAAGGAGCCCAGAATCCAAGGTCCCCATTCATATACCAGGGCAGGTAGTGTCATGGTTGGGATACGAACCAGCGACCCTTTTAACTGCTAGGTGAAAGTGCTAACCACTACACCACTGTGCTGCCCAGATCTGATGTCCTTCTGGCACGTAGCAGTTCATTAACTGTAATCCAGTAAGGTGTAGTAGCAAGAAATAGGTGTCTTATGAGGAAGATTAAAGGTGTCTATGCACAGTGTTCAAAGAAGATTCAGTACAGGATTCCTAAGGTGTAGATGTCTGTGCAAAGTGTCTCAGGAAAATCTGTAAAGACTGGGCGATTTCCCTCTCACCAATGACCAGGCCGATTTGATGCCTTCTGAACAGTAACTCATGTAGCGACACTCGTACAGTGGATCCGCCATATTGATCTCCCGATGTGCAGCTTGAAACACACACACAGACTGGCAGGTGACTGGAGTGGTGCTGGATGGATGTCAGACCAACAGCAAACAGAGCCAGACCCAGCTCATCCAGGTTGGAATGTGGTATTCTCTGTGGTAGGTCACAATCCCCCTCTCACGGGGGTATGATGGCATCCACATGAGAGGATCCAGGAGGCGAAGAGCCCTAGGCCTTGTCCACCCTGTACTTTTATAATCTCACAATTCTCCCACTCTCTGCAGTGCAGCCAGGGATCCGCAGTCCTGTCACCTCAAAAGTCAATCAGGCTGCTCTGTGCTGGGACTTCATATCCCACAGTTCTTTGCTGCTGCTGCTCCCTGGTGATTGGCTCTCCTCCTGTGCCGATAGGGAGGCAGGGGAAAGAGCAGAGTGCCTGTGTGTGAGTTTTGCTCTGCACACAGAGAAACAAGAGGGTGAGAGAGAAAGCCTGCACAGGGGCTGACAGGCGCATCAGTTGCTGTGTCAGTCTCTGCTTGGCAGCCATCAACTGGAATAACAGGAGGTGCAGGAGCTGCAGAGCAAACCCCCCACTACACACTCCCCCCACCGAAGAACCTTTGTCTCTTCAAAGGAGGTAGAAAGTCTGTGACCTGTTACATTCTTTTTATATATAAGCGGAAAGAAGCAGTTTAGTGTGCACAGGAAATCAGACAGTTTGCATCTGTATAAAACCTTGGCAGAGGACATTCCCACCAATTAGCATAGGAGGGGAAGTTGCCCTGCCTATAAACCACCTTAATGGTATGGCCCAACTAGATGTGCCAGGGGGTGAGTTTGGGTTGTCCTCCACCAAATCTGTGGTAGAAGAGCCAGGCACCTCAAGAGTCCTTTTTGAAGTTAAAATAGCTTCCTCAGAGCTTTCATCCAGGGTATTATAGGTCAGTCTTTTAGGTGGGTGAATATCTCTTTGCTCTCTCTTCTATTTAGGCTCTGAAGTTACAGGCACACTGGTCTCTGCTGCATCCACAGCTTTTTCTTCTTCCTGCATATCAGCCTCAGCTCCTCTTCAGTGAAGCATGGGAAGTTTTCTGAGTCTGCTGTCAGCATAGAAGACTGAAGGTCCTCCAACTCTTCAAAATATGTCTCTGAGGCACAGACTCAAGGGCTTTTGGCCTGAGTTTCCATCGCTGGTATTTGGGTTGGCGACAGCCAATCCATTCCTATTGCTCCAGTGCTGCTTTTGTTTGGAATTCAAAGTCGCAAGCATATCCAGGAGTGTTTTGTTGAACCTCTCTGGGTGAGGATCCTCTTGAGGATGGTACGGGGTGGCTCATGACTTCAAATGCCTAACAGGTCTAAAAGTCTCTTCATGAAGCTGCTCTCGAAGTCTCTTCCTTGATCAAAGTGGATACATTGTGGGAGGCCATAGTGTACAAAGAACTTTTCCACCGAGGATGCCTGTTGATCCTTTGTGGGAAATGTCTGGGCATACAGAGTGAAGTGGTCAGTCTCTACCAGGATATTTCCCTGTCCATGGGTCCCTGACTCTGAAAATGACCCATCAGGGAAGCTTGGTGAGGCAAATTTTTTCTTTGGATACATCTGATGCAGGAGTATTAATAGCCCTCGACTTCAGGCCACATGCAGTAGAATTGGTCCCTCACCAGGTGGAAAGTCCTCTTAGGCCCTAGGTGGCCATGGTTGTCATGTAGGGCAGTTAATACTGTCTCCCTATGTTTTTCCGGTAGAAGTAACTGCCATTTTTCTTCAAGATAGTCAGAGGGACCCCTTCGGTAGACCATCCCCTGGTGCAGTTGCAATAGATCCCAGAGAGGGCTTCGCAACTGGTCCTGTTGCAACTCCTTCTTTGAGAGCTTGGGGAGACCTTTATCCCCGAATTGGAAGATGTTGCAATAACATCTGGGGACACCAGCAGCTGATACTGCAATGTCTTTGGCCCTGGATCCTCCTCTGGCTTGGTGTTCTTCTCCTTGACATAAGGCCTTCAGGTTTTAGCTGGGCCCATTCTTCTGGAGAGTCACTGAAGCAATGGGGCCTTCTTGACAGAGCATCTGCATCTTTGTTCCCGACCTCTGGTCAATACTTCAGGCTGAAAGTAAACTCCAATAGGGCAGCCAACCATCTGTGATCTGTGGCACACAACTTGGCAGTGGTGAGGATTTAGCTGAGAGGATTATTGTCTTAATTAGGAACTCTGTTGCATATAGATAATCCTTCAGTTTATCAACTACTGCCCATTTCAATGCCAGATATCGAGTTTGTGTGTGGGGTATTTCTTCTTGGCAGGGGCCAAACTCCAACTCACATAGGCAACAGGCTGTAGGTGACCGATCTGCATAGGCCAGGACTGGAGGTTAGGCTCCATTTCAGCTGCCTAAAGGCCTTTTCACTGTAGTCCACTGTCCCTGAATGGACTCTCTGGATTTTCTGGGCCCTCCAGCTGATCTGACAGGCTTCGTTGTCTCTGGGTCATCGTCCTCTTCACTTTTCAGTAGCACATTGAGTGGGTGAGCTTTTTTTAGCGAATCCCTCAATGAATCTTCTGTAATATTAACAGAATCCCAGAAATGACCTGAGCTCAGTCACATTAGTAGGGCTCGGCCAGGAGGTGATGGCTTTCAGCTTCTGGTAGTCAGTGGCCACTCCGTCGAGAGACACAATGTGACCAAGGTAGTTGACTGAGGGTTGCTAAAACTGGAACTTCTCCAGAGACAACTTCAACCCCTCGTCATGTAGTCTCTTGAGGACCTTTCCCAGATGCTCTTCGTGCTCCTCTAAAGTCTTCCTGCAGACAATGATGTTGTCTAGATACACCAACACTTCTTTCAGGTTCATGTCACCCGCTGTCTTCTCCATGAGCCTTTGGAAAGTGTCTGGGGCGTCAGACAAGCCCTGAGGCATACATATAAATTCAAAGAACCCCACCGAGGTAATGAAGGCGGTCTTCTCCCGATCCTTAGGATGCATGGGGATTTTATAGTACCCGCACTTCAGGTCCAGCATGCTGAGCCATTTTGCCCCTGACAGGCTCTGCAAGGCATCTTCTATCCCTGGGGTGGTGTACTGGTTGGGAATGGTCCTTCTGTTCAGCATTCTGTAGTCGATACACAGCCTCAGTGATCCATTTTTCTTCCGAACCACCACTATCAGAGAAGTGTATGGACTTCGGGATTCTCGGATGATACCTGCTCTCTTCAATTCTGCCAATTGTTCGCGCAGGTCTTCCAAGTCTCCTAAAGGAATCCGCCAGACTCTTTATCTGAACTGTTTATTCTCCTGAAGACGGATCTGGTATTTGGCACTCTTTGCACATCCCACATCAAATTCACTCTTTGAGAATGCAGCCTGCCATCTCAGGAGCTGAGTCTTGGCTCTTTCTTTCCATTCGGGTGAGAGAGGAGTGTTCTTCATATAGACAGGTATCCAGTCCTTTTCTCCCCCCACCAAATCAGACGGTGAGACTGGAGTAGCCGGATTTACTTGTCCCAGCAACATCCTAGCCAGCATCTTCACTGGGGAGGCCGTTATGTTGCGGACACTGACCGAGATCCTACCGTGACTTCTTTGCAAGACTTTAGTTGGAACCACTTCGGGAATCATTTCCACTCCCATGTCTTCTCTCTGTCTGTCCGCTTCAAGGAGGATGACAGGGCCTGGTTGTTTCCAATTTAGTTTGACAGATGCCCATAAACAGGCCACTTCACAAGGCTGTAACACCTTCTCACTCCGGTCCAAGCCCCACATTTTTCCCACTCTTTCAGCTGGGGCCTTCTGTTCTTGTACCAGACGCTGATAGGCTTGTCTCAACATAGGGTGCACACTTGTAGTTGAAGTGTTTGACTCTTGGACAAGAGGTGTCAACAGTCTTCTGACAAGATCAGTATTAGTCCCGATGATGAGAGAACTTTTGCTGGCCCCTGGTGGGCGAGGACAGACCACTGCCAAAGTGTCAAAGGTCTTAGCTTTCCCAGTTACAGAGGGATCTGAGTCCCTATGCTCCATATCTCTAGCTCTTACAACTTCTGCAATGGCAGGTGTTTGAGGTGCCTGTCATAGAATCTACACCAAGGCTCCAGGAGAGCCTCGGTGTAGAGGAGAAGGACCCTCTAGCTTGGCAGGGAATTTGTGGGAATTGGTAACCTTGGTGTGTTTGGGTGGCTTTTATCTGCACTCCTTTCTTGCAGAAGTTCTGATCTGGCTTGAGTCTCCATTGAGCTCCCGAAGTCTGGTGTGCATTTACTCTCCGATGCCAGGTAGCATGAGTCAAAGGGAGTGGGACACTGGGTCGCTCTGAGGCAACAATGAGAGCACTCTTTAAGGGTTTGGACTTCCGCTGCAGTCTCTTTGCATTGTTGTTTTTTTCGAGCTAGCTAATGTAGATGGGCACCTGGTTGACTCCTTCACCGGGGCCCTCTGGAGTTTCCTGCTTGCTTTTGGCGCTGTGCTTCAGGCTTCACTGGGCTTGGGCATACTTGTCAATAAAATCCAACTCCTCCACAGTTGAAACTGACTTCATTAGTCATCGGCCTCTGGCCAGAGGCAGTAGATGGAGTTGGAGGCACTATTGTCTCTGTGACACCCTCGTCAGTTGTCTTGGCAATTTTCGCTGCAAACAAGGTCATCATCTCCATTATCTGCCTTACATTCCACACTTGTCTCCTGTACATACTGCTCAGCCAAGAACAGGACAGGAGAGGGAGAAGGGAGATGGAATCAGGCTGCAGAGCAGGGATGCAAGGTAACAGGAAGGACAGGATCAGGATCAGATGCACAGGGTAACAGGATCACAAGTTACAGAGTCAGGTTCACAGGTTGCAGGAATGGATCAGGGCACAAGGAAGATACCAGGGCAAAATGTGAATGCTTGCCAGGTATTTATATGTACCCCTGAAATTAGCCTCAGGTGACACCTGATCGCAGGAGATGCTGTCTGCTCCACACTGCCAGAATCCATCTGCTGGTGGAGGCCAATCCTGCAGCCCAAAGATGACATAACACCAGCAGTGAAAAGCTCTCCTGACAGTTCCAAACTGTCAGGAGACACCTGCTGATGGACCTCAGTACTGCACGCCAAATAATAGATATTACCAGCGGATGGAACCTTTCCTGACACTCCTCTCCTGTACATACTGCCCACTGTCATACCCTTCACACTCCTCTCCTGTACATATTGCCCACTTTCATAAACTATTCTACTGTAAATAGTGTCGGCTGTCATACCCTCCACACTCCTCTCCTGTGCATACTGCCCACTGTGATATCCTCCACACTCCTCTCCTGTACATACTGCCCCATCATACCCTCCCCACTCCTCTCCTGTACATACTGCCAACTGTCATACCCTCCACACTCCTCTCCTGTACATACTGCCAACCGTCTTTCTCTCCACACTCCTCTCCTGTGCATACTGCCCCTATCATACTCTCCACACTCCTCTTCTGTACATACTTCTCCCATCATATCCTCCACGCTCCTGTCCTGTACATACTGCCCACTGGCATACCCTCCACACTCCTCTCATGTACATACTGCCCATGGTCATACCCTCTACACTCCTCTCCTGTACGTACTGCCCACTGGCATACCCTCCAAACCCTTCTCGTGTACATAGTGCCCAGTCTCAACCCTCCACACTCCTCTGCTGTGCATACCACTCACTGTCATAACCGCCACACTGTTCTCCTGTGCATAGTGCCCACTGTTATACCCTCCACATTCCTGTCCTGTACATACTGCCCGCTGGCATACCCTAAACACTCCTCTCATGTACATACGGCCCACTGTCATACCCTCCACACTTCTCTCCTGTACATACTGTCCACAGTCATACCCTCCACACTCCTCTCCTGTACATATTTCCCACTGGCATACCATCCACATTCCTCTCATGTACATAGTGCCCACTGTCAACCCTCCACATCCCTCTGCTGTGCATACTGCCCAATGTCATACCCTCCACACTCCTCTCCTCTACATAGTGCCCACTGTTATACCCTCCACATTCCTCTTCCTCACCTGCACATACTTCCCACTGTTATACCATCCATACTCCTCCCCTATGCCTCTTACCCACAAAAACAGTTCTTTAAAATAATATTGAATATCCTCAATGTTACCAGCTCTAGAATGGGAACACTATTGTTAGTTCAACTAAAGGAAATCTTCTCAATCCTCATATTTGTTCTGCCTATTATTAGTACTCATTTAATTTTGTTATTACTACTGTGATGTATAGAGGAACTACTCTAAATATACCACTGGTAGAAAAAGTGTCCCTGAAAATATTTTTGAAATCTTGGCAACTATGCAACTATGCAAGGGACACCGGGTCAGTAGGGGGCCCTATTAGAGGCTCCTGGGATCCTGTGATATTATAGCGGTAGTAAACTTTGTTAACATTACTACTTTTTAGATGCCCTGAGGTAGGTTATGCCATAATGTACTCATATGCACAGCATATTAGCACATTAGGGTACACTTACCTGTCAGATTGAGCCCTCCAGCGCTACACTGTGATCAATCCGGCAGGTCTGGGCACTTCCATTTTTACCCAGTCTTCCTTCTGAGTTCTATGCCTTTGGTCACTTGCCTTGGCCGGGCTGCGTTGATGTCACTCCCATGCATGCTCATGCACAGCCTCTCTCTCATCTCCCCTCACTCTCTTATCCTCCCTCCCTTACCCCTCACCCCTCTCTCATCCCCTCTCTCTCGCTCTCATCCTCCCTCTCTCTATTTAATTTAATTTGTTATAACAAAAAATGTTTGCATTTTTTTGTTGTAAAAAGCCCCACCAAAATCCTCAGCACCAGGTCCATGATGTTCTTAATCCGGCCCTGGCCTTAGACTGGCCAGCAATCGAGTAGGTGGTGTGTGTGAAAGGCACCGTCTTTTCATGTAGATCTGTATGTCAAAGAGCAAAGGAGGTATAAATTAAAATTGTCCATAGTTATAAAGTTCCTTACAGTAAGTATATGTGTCTATAAGTGCCAGCATCACCCCAACACAATCAATGATTTGTGGGTGACGCTGAAGAAAACAAGTATAGAACTATGGAGACAAAAACCTCCAAACATACCTTGCATCTGTGTAGGGTATGTGTCCTCCAGGCAATCCCGCGGCTTCACAAATGAGGCCTGGGATGCTGGTTTAAATACCTGTGTTGGGCCTTAATTGCTCCAATTGCTTCACAGCACAATTGGGGTCAGCTAGTGAGGACATTGGTGCTGAATGAGGGCGCTAGATGTCCATCATGGGATCCTTCGGTGTGGTGAGGCGTGGCACGAGCCCACCCACAAGGCGGAGTTACGGCCCTAGCCACTGAGCCACCTGCGGGCCTGCAGCCATCAGTTTGCACTCCAGTTTGGAATAATATAGCAAAGCCCAAAATCAAGAAGGAGCTGAATCAAAATTACAGCACATAGAAGAAGGGAGTGTTTTATTAATCTCCATTTTCTATTGCTGTAAGGTAAGCACCCCAGCTTGGACCTTAGTTATCAGTTTCTTGACAGTGAACAATACCTTATGTAAAAAGGTGCACAGATAATTGTCTTATTGTAATGACTCAGGAGGACCCGGCAGGCATAGCTGAGGGTCTAGTTGTACAAGAGAACCCATGATGTCATGCAAAAAAGCTTCCGCATTTCTTTCAGTAAGGCAGGACCAGAGCAAGTAGAAAAGGGAGCTAGGGTGCTTTTGACTCTTTATATATAGGTTTATATATTGCTAACTTGTGTCAGATAGGTATGATGAAGTATAAATAGATAGGTAAGCTTATCAGAAGATTTCAGGGAGACTAATTGGTGGCCGGTTAGAACCTTTTCCAAGGTCTCATCATCAATAGAACCCAAAGCAGCCTCTCATAAAATCTTTCCATTAAAGCCTGAAGCCTCATACACACTATCAGATTTTCTGCTGATTTTTGTCTTTAGATTTACCAAAACCATATAGTGCAAGCACCTGCCTAATTGCATACACATTGAAACTCCTAAGGTTCGACCTCCTATTATATAGTTTTGGTAACCCTGAAGGAAAAAATCAGCAAAAAATCTGATAGTGTGTATGGGGCTTAAGCTTGTGCCTTTGGGGTCCTGGAAGGCTGCATAAAATTCCAAAAAAATTTGTTTGGGAGAACCTCGAATCATAGTGGCAGCCAAATAATTATTGTCAAGTACAGCTAATATGGGCCAAAATTGCCTAGTGTGTAAGCCAACGGCATCAAAAAGCATAGAATTTACTAATTTACATTCCCTTTTAAGATCTGAAAATGATTTGAGCTGCCCACTGGTTAAGATCTAAGCTAAACGAGTGGTACCATGTCTACACCAGAGTTTGGGATGTGGAAACATACAAAGTTCAGGCCAAGATTGATTCTGCCAAAGTGGCGGAAGACTATTGAACCCCAAAATACCTAATTTGGACATAACTATGTCCTATAGCTCATGATTATGAAAATGTTATCCAAATGAAGTATTTCTGTTAGAAAAACTGAAGATCAGTAAAAGTTAAAAAGTATATTTCAAGCTAATCAGTTTTGAATGCGTAGGTAAGGGTTAGAACTTTCATAGGGTTTTTGCTTGAGTGTGTCCCAGTGAGATTTTCCCTCAGTTTCTCTCTGCTAAAACTTTTTTCAGATAATAAAGCAAAAACTCTCTAACCATACCAAAGATAGCAATAAAAAAAAGACAGGGGTTCAAATTGTTCCCCACTTTGAAATCGAAAATAAACAAAAAAGATTTTAGTTTGACATACATGTTAAGTAAATAAATGTCAAGCTAATGAATATTTTATAGCGGCAGCAAAGTTAAAAAGAATGTGTAATTAGCATTTAAAATTATAATAATGGCATTTAAAGTGATATTAAAGACACTGTTTAATTTACATTGCCCTTCTATTTCTGTATGTGGACAATGACACTGTAATATTTTCATTAAAAAAAAACACCCACAGTGAAAAAGTATTTTGTGGAAGGGAAGTGATAAATGGTTTTCAAAATTGTTTGTGTAGCAGGGGGTCTGCTCTGCCACTAGTGGCCGCTGCACCTCCTGTTAATCCCACTGACAGCTGCCGGGCAGGGACTAACACAGGCATTGACACTCCTGTCAGCCCCTATGCAGGCTTTCTCCCTTCTCTCTCTCTTGTTTTCTCTGTGTGCAGAGCGGCACTCACATACAGGTATCTTCCCAATCTCTACTCTTTCCCCTGCTTCCCTATTGGCAGAGACTGAGAGCCAACCATCAGGGAGCAGCAGCAGAGAACTGCGGGATATGAAGTCCCAGATCAAAGCAGCCTGACTGACTTTTAAGGTGATAGGACTGCAAATCTCAGGCTGCATGGCAGAGAGTCAAGAGGATTGTGGGAGAGACTATAAAAGTACAGGACGGACTAGTCCCAGCTCTCTTTGCTTCCTGGATTCCCTCATGTGGATACCATCCCATCGATGTGAGAGGGGGATTGTGGCCTACCACGCAGAATACCACATTCCAACCTGGATGAGAGGGGCCTAGCTCTGCTTGCTGTTCATCTGACATCCATCCAGCACCACTCCGGTAGCCTGCTAACCTGTGTACTGAACTTCACATCGGGAGATTGACACGGCGGATCTGCTGCACAAGTGTCGCTACATGAGCTACTGTCCGGAGGCATCGAATCGAGCTGGTCGTTGGGGAAAGGGCAGTTGCCCACCTTTACAAATCCTTTCTCACGGTTTCACTGGGACACTTTGCACAGACATCTATACCTTATGATTACCTTACTGAACCTACTTTGAACACTGTGCATAGACACCTTTAGCTCTCCTCATTCCAAGAAACCTATTGCTTGCTACTACACCTTATTGGATAAAAGTTAATGAGCTCCTACATGCTGGTGAAGACCATCAGATCTGCAATGGGGACATTATTGTCATTGCTGATATAAGGGCCCTTATACCATTACCTTTAAATCAGACCTCTCATTAGAGTTAATGGTTAATAGTTTGGCCTGGGGTTCCCCTTAAATATTGGTAATATCTACAAGTACCCAATAGTTTTGAAGAAAGTATTTGCTGATTATTTGTTATTGTATATACAGTATTGATGCTGTCTATTTGCATATCTTATAAATTTGTTTGCGCACTATAAGAATCACTTCAACTAAATCCTGGTTGTTTGTCCGGGATCTGGTTGACCAATACCATTTTGAGTTTCTTGCTGCCTAAGTAAGTTGAAGAAACATTAATAATTTAACTGCCCCTAATTGGGCTTCATGTAATGATTGGCTGTTTGATATATATATATATATATATCAAATATATATATCATTAGTGCCGCTATGTCGAAGCCCGGACTAACCAAAAATGGCCACGGTCACATGGCCACCAACCAGGATACACCTCATACTATATAAATTGGATGGTGTAGCAAGGTGAGGCCACTCCAGATGATGTCCCAGTGATGAAACACGTAGGGAGGAGTTACCAGCATCTTTTCATTACTTCCAGTTTCGAGACGTCCCGGCTTCCTGTTTTTTTCAAAGCTCTGTATTAATAGGCTGATTGTGAGAACGTCTTCGCTTTTATTAATAAATTATCAATTTTAAATGGTAATACCATGTCTCTTTTCTGCATGTGGGAGCAATAAAGGGCAAGCTAAAAGGAGATTATTGTATGCCTTACACCGCAAACACAGAAGCCACTGGCTGAAGCAGGACCAGGGTTTTCTCTGTGTGCTACACAGTGGCAAATACTGTGAAGGCAAAATACCTCAGTGTGGGGTAAATGGTTCCAGTGAGTGTATTTCTTATGGGGCACCTCTAAGGCCGCGTACACACGCGCGGACTGTTTGCCCAACCTTGTTCGGCAAACAGTTTGTCAAACAGTCCGCTCAAAATTTGCATGAGCGGACTTGCCCACACACGAGCGGACTGTTTGACGAACAAGGTTGGGCAAACAGTTCGCTCAACTTTTGAAATGAACGGACTCGCCCACGTAAGGAGGAGGCAAATCCGCCCATTTCGAGCGCGTGTACAGGTAGGCGGGGCCCGCGAAGGAGACGTCGCGGGCTCCGCCGCCTGGAATAGGCTTAAAGGGGAACCCCAACGCCGAAAAAAATCGGCGTGGGGGTTCCCCCCAAGTCCACACCAGACCCTTGTCCGAGCACGCTACCCGGCCGGCCAGGAAAGGGGGGCGAGCGAGCGCGCCCCCCCTCCTGAGCCGTACCAGGCCGCGTGCCCTCAACATGGGGGGGTGCCTTGGGGAAGGGGGGGGCCGCGCGGCCCCCCCACCCCAAAGCACCTTGTCCCCATGTTGATGAGGACAAGGGCCTCTTCCCGACAACCCTGGCCGTTGGTTGTCGGGGTCTGCGGGCGGGGGGCTTATCGGAATCCGGGAGCCCCCTTTAAGAAGGGGGCCCCCGGATACCGGCCCCCCACCCTATGTGAATGAGTATGGGGTACAATGTACCCCTACCCATTCACCTGTGAAATAAAGTACAAATAAAAACACAACACAGGGGGAAAAAATATTTTATTGCACAGCCGGGGGTCTTCCGTCTTCGGGGGTCTTCTCGCCGGACTCCTCCGCTATGTGTGTGTAGCTCTTTTGCCAGCGGAGGAGTCCGGCTTTCTTCCTCCCCGCCGCCGGCCTCTTCTCCCGACTTCGGGGGTCTTGTCCCCCTCTTCGGTTCTTCTGCCGGGCCACCGCGCCTGGTCCGGTGGCCCGGTCTTCTGTCGCCGTCTTCCGTTCTTCTGTCGCCGCCTTCGGTTCTTCTGCCGGGCCACCGCGCCTTCTTGTAGCTCTTTTACAGGCGGTGGCCCGGTCTTCTGTCGCCGTCGCCGCCTTCCGTTCGTGTTCTTCTTCTTGTTCTTCTTGTTCTTCTCCAAGCGATGTTGACACGTCGCTCCCTCCGGCCGGAATGCCAGAGCCGCCCTGCGCTGTGACTTATATAGTGACAATGGGGCGGGGTCACATGGTATATGTCACATGGGTTGATGTCACATGGTGACCCCGCCCCCTTACGATGTCATAGTCCCCATGTGACATCAACCCATGTGACCAACCCATGTGACATATACCATGTGACCCCGCCCCATTGTCACTATATAAGTGACCGCACAGCGCGTCCCCGGCATTCCGGCCGGAGAGCTCGTCGAGTCAACATCTCCAGGAGAAGAACAAGAAGAACAAGAAGAAGAACGGAAGGCGGCGACGGCGACAGAAGACCGGGCCACCGCCTGTAAAAGAGCTACAAGAAGGCGCGGTGGCCCGGCAGAAGAACCGAAGGCGGCGACAGAAGAACGGAAGACGGCGACAGAAGACCGGGCCACCGGACCAGGCGCGGTGGCCCGGCAGAAGAACCGAAGAGGGGGACAAGACCCCCGAAGTCGGGAGAAGAGGCCGGCGGCGGGGAGGAAGAAAGCCGGACTCCTCCGCTGGCAAAAGAGCTACACACACATAGCGGAGGAGTCCGGCGAGAAGACCCCCGAAGACGGAAGACCCCCGGCTGTGCAATAAAATATTTTTTCCCCCTGTGTTGTGTTTTTATTTGTACTTTATTTCACAGGTGAATGGGTAGGGGTACATTGTACCCCATACTCATTCACATAGGGTGGGGGGCCGGTATCCGGGGGCCCCCTTCTTAAAGGGGGCTCCCGGATTCCGATAAGCCCCCCGCCCGCAGACCCCGACAACCAACGGCCAGGGTTGTCGGGAAGAGGCCCTTGTCCTCATCAACATGGGGACAAGGTGCTTTGGGGTGGGGGGGCCGCGCGGCCCCCCCCTTCCCCAAGGCACCCCCCCATGTTGAGGGCACGCGGCCTGGTACGGCTCAGGAGGGGGGGCGCGCTCGCTCGCCCCCCTTTCCTGGCCGGCCGGGTAGCGTGCTCGGACAAGGGTCTGGTGTGGACTTGGGGGGAACCCCCACGCCGATTTTTTTCGGCGTTGGGGTTCCCCTTTAAGCCCATTCCAGGCGGCGGAGCCCGCGACGTCTCCTTCGCGGGCCCCGCCTACCTGTACACGCGCTCGAAATGGGCGGACTTTCCGAGCGGGAACAGTCCGCTCATTTCGAAAGTACAGCGGACAAGCCCACACACGGGCGGACTGTTCGCTCAAACACAGTTTCAGCGGACAGTTTTTCGGAATTTCCGAAAGACTTTGTCCGTCCAACTGTCCGCTGAAACTGTCCGCTGAAAGCCCACACACGAGCGGACTGTCCGCCCAAACACTGTTCAGCGGACAAGGTTGGGCGAACAGTCCGCCCGTGTGTACGCGGCCTAAGAAACACAGAATACAGTTTTTGAAGAGCACCTGTCACTTTCATTATTTTTATAATTTCATGATATATGGAACTTTAGTTTTTAGTGCACTAGCACTTTCTCTAGTATTCACTAGAGGGTATCACAGAGGTATCAGTTTTTCTTTGTGTGTTTGTTTTATATGATGACACTGTTGTTTCTATATATCCTTTAATCACACCGGATTGTTGCATTGGAACTGAGATTTTTTTGCATATTAAATTTGCACAAATTATTGGTCTGGCTTTTTGCGCATTTACACCTCAGCAGTGTTGCATTCGATTGTTTCAATAAGAATCCAGATCATTTGTATATTTAGTATTGCACATTTATTGGTTTGGTTTTGAATCAACTGCACAGTTATCACTTTAGGACTTGAGATCCACTCAATAGGTTATTTCACGTTTTAGGGACTCTTCACTTGCCAGGGGTGTGAGACTTTTCACCCTAGAACAGCGGCATTTCTACCCTTTCATTTTTTATTCATCCTATATTTACAATTAGGTGGACATAGTGGTAGAGGCAGCAGTTCTTCTCCATTTTTTTCTTTCCATAAGTGCGGGATTCTATATATTTCTATTTTTTTTTTTTCATTGAACTGTGTCAGTGTGTCATTACTGTGGTATTCTTTTAATCACATTGCCAGGTGTGCCAGTAGAGGCTGAGGCCATTCTTGGGGTTGAAGGGCAGAGTAATGGGAAGAACAAACTTATCCAGTGGCTTCTGCGGGGTGTATCACTACATTTACAAATAAATATGTGAAAAGTGTGGCATGCATTTGTATTCAGCATACCTTGTAGAACTACCTTTCACTGCAATTACAGCTGCTAGTCTTTTTTGGTATGTCTCTATCAGCTTTGCACTTCCAGAGAGTGACATTTTTGTCCATTCTTCTTTGCAAAATAGCTCAAGCTCTGTGAGATTGGTTAGAGAGCATCTGTGATCAGCAATTTTAAAGTCTTGCCGGAGATTTTCAATGGAATTTAGGTCTGGAATTTGACTGGGCCATCCCAACACATGAATATGCTTTGATCTAAACAAAGCATTCCATTGTAGCTCTAGATGTATGTTTAGGGTTGTTGTCCTGCTGGAAGATGAACCTCTGCCCCAGTCTCAAGTCTTTTGCAGACTCTAACAAGTTTTATTCTAAGATTGCCCTGTATTTGGCTTCATCCATCTTCCCATCAACTCTAACCTGCTTCCCTGTTCCTGCTGAAGAAAAACATCCCCACAACATAATTCTGCCACCACCATGTTTCACGGTGAGGATGGTGTGTTCAGGGTGATGTGCAGTATTCGTTTTCTGCCACACATAGCATTTTGCTTTTAGGCCAGAAAGTTTGATTTTGGTCACATCTGACCCGAGCACCTTCTTCCACATGTTTGCTGTGTCCCCCACATGGCTTCTTGCAAACTGCAAACGGGACGTCTTATGGCTTTCTTTCAAAAATGGCTCTCTTCTAACCTCTCTTTCATTTTTGGTTGTAACATGACCAAAAGTGGAAAATTTCAAAGGTTATCAATACGTTTTCAAGGAACTGTAAGTACCTTTTTTATAATCGATATACAGTTGTCACGTGACCCAGCTCTTTCCCAGCCTGTCTGCATGAAAACATAAGCAGGAGGAGCTTCTAGTCCTCGGCTGTGGGTCACATGTTCAAAAAGACTGAGTAAAAATAAATAATTATTATCAATAAACTGTTTTGAATTGTCATACAAATAGATATTTGAAATCAAATCGTTATTATTTTTGCCAATAACATGGTGTGGGCAGATTTCTGCCAGTTACAGGCTGTGTCACACCCCTCCATCCTGTGTATTACAATAAGAGGGGGTGAAGCCTCTATCAATCTACATGTAATATCCTGCCCCAAGTGAGCATGGAAGAGGAGGGAGAGAGTAGGTTGCCATTTACCACTGGGTGTGTATATACCCACATGTGACTCTATAGTCACATGGGCTGCTCAAATGTGATAGGGAAAAAATGAGCAACATTGAGACTCGCTGAAAATTGAGCATTTGCAGAGCTGCCAACACTGCTCTGCAAAATCTCTAGGTGCATTGGGGACTTGGACAGAAGGGGGGAGACCTGGATCAACCAGATTTTGGCAGAATATAGAAAACAAATCTCATAGTGACTGAGTGAGTATGAACGGTATGTAATACAGCATTTATTTATATTTTTTATGATGTGAGTTTAGTGACACTTTAAGGATATTTGTGTCATTGTAAAGCGACATACCGCTGGGGATACCCTTTGTCAATCACTTTCCGCAAGGAATCTGGAAGCTTTACCCTACAGACTGTCGCCGACCTACCGGCACCTTTTTCGATTCCTGGGCACGGAACCCATCCCGGTACCAAACTGGCTACAGCTGCTTCCGCGGCAGCTGGGCAGATCGGGCGCTTCAGTCAACCAAGGCCCCCTGCCCTCCGCCAGCAACGGGGGCCGACGGCGACACCGGTCAGCGCCAGGAGGCGCTCCACGTGAGTAGGCCACAGGCCACCCTCTCCAGACACTCATTCCTCATCCACATAGCAGGAAAAGCACTGGCATAGACAGTAGGAGTACCCTGCACCATCCTTGCTTGTGCCCTTGACCCCTTCACTAACAAGCTCCCACATAGGAAACCTCTTGCCCCCTTGCCGGGAGACCACCCCATTAATTGTATTGAGTCCCCCCCAGAGACGCACCATGGCT
Organism: Lithobates pipiens; assembly: GCF_037356315.1. Lineage (NCBI taxonomy): Eukaryota > Metazoa > Chordata > Amphibia > Anura > Ranidae > Lithobates > Lithobates pipiens. The sequence goes on along the minus strand of NW_027507748.1, from coordinate 377,721,897 downwards.
ATTCTGGTTTGGGCCGGTTATATGGGCACGTTGCCACATTTCAGGACAGAACTCATTTGTTTTCTAAGATCCGGCATCCCGGCCAGAACGAACTGACCCGTAGTGTTATGGGTTCACCATGTCAGGGTGTCACCGTTGTCACCCACTTTGTCCTGGGCAGGGATGATTTTCAATGACCCTGCAGCCCTACTTTATCTTGAGCCACGGTGTGGAGGAGAACATTGGCGGCCCTGGCTGTATACCTGCTGGGGGGGGGGGGGGATTTGGATAGGACCTCCTTACTTGGGACAGGAAACCTTTGGACAGACAGCAGGTCAACTACCTGAATGTACATTTTGCACCCCAGTACAGGGGGTGCCGCTGGGATTCCCTCCCCTGGGGACATGTCAAACGACACATATCAAACATATCACATAGGGGGGAGGGGCCCAGGGGTTGCATTACCCTGCTACCATATTGCAACGGGGGAGGTGGGGGAAACCACATGATCACCAGAGGGACGTTGAAGGCCTTTACGCCTGCTTGAGAACTTGGTCTGACTGTAATGGGGAGGGGGTTTTAATTTAAAATAATCTATGCCTCCACACCAGGATATGCGTTTTTGAAAACATGAGATTGCCCAGCGGAACTGGCGGCCGAATCGGGGACGCGAACCCCACTATTTCTACAGCTCGGTGACGGGCAATAACATCCCTCGGTGGCTCCCGCTTACGCATGGCAATCCTACATGGTCCGTGGGGCCTCTTGCCCTTGGTTGCCTTACACACTGTTAAACTTGTGGGCGCAGAGGTTAACGCACATAAATGCTAAACTGTTGTCCTAACTTTTTGTTTTTCTTGATATACCGGTTTATATATATGTCTTTTTTCTTTCCTTTGTATAGTTGTAAATTGCCAGGTGGGGGTACCGGGAAGTGCCGGGAGCTCACCTCTAAAACTCGGTTTACCCCAACTCCCACTTAGGTCTACGCTCAGTAATCAGAGATATCTCTGGAGAGTGTTGCAGCAGAATAGGCTAACCTAGTTTCCCTTTTAACCGCACAGTTTAGTGGTGGCCCCTATCCAACACACCTATTACTTACTTCCTTCCCCCTCCCTTCCGCTTCCCATTTACTACAATCCCCCCCCTTTTTTTTTCTTTTCTCCCTCTCCCCTTCCCCTCCCCTGACTCAACATACTGCTTCTTATAGCAATGGACTCCCTCCATATAGTATCCATCAATGCAAAGGGTCTTAATATACCTGAAAAACGTAGGATCCTTATCCATGATATGCGACGCGCCAAAGCGGATGTTGTGTATTTACAGGAAACTCACTTCAAGGAAAGTAGTCTGCCCTTACTTAAAAATCGACACTACCCGCTAGCATACCACTCCAAATATACTGAAGCCAAATCTAGGGGGTGACGATCCTCATTTCGGCAAGGGTGCCGTGGACACTAATAGAATCTCAGACAGATAAAGAGGGACGCTTCCTATACCTAAAAGGTCTGATTGGGGGAAGGAAGGTAACGTTAGCAAACCTTTATGCCCCGAACGACCGTCAAGACGTATTCCTTAAAAAGCGACTGGAACACCTTCTACGTTTTGCTGACGGTCAGCTAATAGTGGGAGGTGACCTGAATATCCCCCTCAGCCCCATGGAAGACACTTCTTCAGGTACATCTACTATCACGCGAGACATACAAAAACGTATAGGCCTCTCCTTACATTCGGCACAACTCATAGACGCCTGGCGACTCTCCCATCCGGGGGAACGCGACTACACATTCTTCTCAAAGCCACACCAGAATTACTCACGTCTGGACTATTTTTTTATACCACACGGACAACTGCACGCAGTTGCGCAGACTTCCATCGGGTCGATTACGTGGTCTGACCATGCCCCGATCAGCATGCAGCATAATTTGTCAGACACACACGTGCCCTCAAACGCAATGGTGCCTTAATGAGAGTCTGCTCCAGGACCCCGCAGTCCTGGCAGACGTGATCAAGAAAATAGGCCATTACTTTGACACCAACAACACCCGGACAGCGACATGGGGGTGGTGTGGGAGGCCCATAAGGCGGTAAACAGGGGAGTCCTCATAAAACACGGGGCCAGACTGAAAAGACTGAGGACTGAAAAACTAGACTCCCTCCTCTCCAAGCTCCATTCCGTGGAACAGACACATAAAACAGCCCCAACTCGAGCCCTTGGCGTTGAACTAGACATTGTTCGCTCACAAATAAATGACCTGGGTGGCACAGTGGTGTAGTGGTTAGCACTCTCACCTAGCAGTAACAAGGGTCACTGGTTCAAATCCCAACCACGACACCACCTGCCTGGAGTTTGCATGTTCTCCCTGTGCCTGCATGAGTTTCCTCCGGGTACTCCAGTTTCCTCCAACACTCCAAAGGCATGCAGGTAGGTTAATTGACTTCTGTCCAAAATTGGCCCTAGTATACAAATGGGGAAATTGGATTGTGGGCTCCTTGAGGGTAGGGACCAATGTGAGTGCACAATGTACAGGGCTAGGGACAATAGTAGACACTCACTCAGGATGGACTGGTGTCTTCATTCAACCTTACTAACTATGTAACTATGACCTCCTACAGTATAGAGCTAAAGCAGCTTTACAGAAATGTTGGCGGACGGTGTACGAATCGGGCAACAAAGGCCCTGAAAACACAACGTATAGTGTCCTATGTAATGACACAGTCGGGACAGAAACCATCGCTACCCCTACAGATCTCACAAGAGTTCAAAAACTAATACAGCTCTCTGTACAACTTGGCTGGGCCATCGCCATCCCCCAACGCTATCTCACAATATCTCATAGAATCCAAAATGCCATCCCTAACATTAACGGAAGTAAAAATAGCCTTGAAGAGTGCAAAGCGCCAGGCCCAGATGGCTTGACACTTGCCTACTATAAGACCCTGCTTCCGTCTTTGGCCCACCCCCTGTTAAATCTCTTTAATGGTCTTGGGACAAGGACCGGACTACACAACACCACTCTGCAGGTGCATATATCGGTCATCCCCAAAGAGGGTAAGGATTTGTCCCAATGCGGGAGTTATCGCCCGATCTCCCTCCTAAACTCGGACCTGAAACTTTTCACCAAAATACTGCCACGAGATTACAGCAGCATCTCCCTCAGCTGATCCACCTGGACCAAGTAGGTTTTGTTCCTTCTAGAGAGGCAAGGGACAACACCACGAAAGTCCTCAACCTACTCCACATAGTCTCCAGTACCAAGATTTAATTGTACTTCTGTCTCGGTCTGATTTATGGTTTCTGACAGCTTGTTTGTAAAGTCTGATGATTTTCTGTACACACGATTGGACTTTGCTCCATCGGACTTATGTTGTCGAAACGTTTGTCTGTTCACACAGCCAACATTTGTCCAATGAAAACCGGAAAAGTTTATCCGATGGAGCGTACACACGGTCGGATGTTGCCTTAAAATAGCTAATTCACATGTTTGTTGTCAAAAAGTCTGATCGTGTGTACGGGCCTTAACACTTTATAAGCAGTTACAGCAGGAGTTTTTTTTTCCTTTTGGGATAAAGGTTTTACATAATGAATATAAAGAGCTGCTTTTATGACTCACATGCTACTAGTTTTACATTTACTTTTAATAAAAGTAGTTTATGGATTCACACTATGTTTCCATATCTATTTTGATTTTATGGAGGAATCCTGCATTACCACTGTTGCTATATATATCTAATATACCATCAGTGGATCTGAGATACCATGAGAATCTGATCAAATTCCCTGGGTCTTAGCATCGGATGCTAGAGTACTGCTTGCAGGCCATTCTGATTCTGAGTCCATAGATTGTGGTAAAAGTCCATTCAGTTGCTAGTTATGGCCCACGTGGTGAACATAGAGGTTCTTTGACACTTTCCATTGCACTGTAGTGTACGCATTTTCTGATTGGGACCGCTGTTCTCATTCTCCATATTCAAAGTGGACTTACATTATTTTTGTCACTTATATATTTTTTTGCACTTTATTGGTGTTTTATATTATTAGCGCAGCAGAATTTTTTTCTTTTAATTGACTCCTTATTGTTCGGAATGTTTTGGGTTGAAAGAAGGTACACAGTCTAGTTTTGACCTAGGCTGATTTGGTGTTTTTTAACAATTACATTTAGCATTTTATTGTATGACATGTTGTGACACCACTGCCCTGATTTGAAAGAACTATACAATACTATAACATGTAAGCCCTTGTACACACGATCGGATTTTCCGACAACTTAGTCCGACCGTGTGTATGCAACAGTTTCGGACAAAATCCGATGGATTTGGTTGTCGGAATGTCCGACCGTGTGTACGGGGGCTGATAAGGGAGTGTACAGCCAGGCGCTATAGAAGTGGGATCACTGTAGAGGGCAGGTAGTATGTGAGGGGAACAAAAGGCCTCCTACCATTTTGCTTGTGCCATAAGTGAACTGGTGAATGTTACTTTTGGCCCACTTTTGCCCATCCCTACTCAAAATGTTCTTCAGAACTTACTGTGCATTGCTCAACTGTTGTATTATTCCATGTATTCTGGAAAACATTGCATTTTTTACTTGTGATTCTTTTGACCTACCAACATCAAAGTGACTGTGTGTTTAGATTTCTCGCAAACGCACCTTAGTTTCACAAAATTTTATATTAAGTAGTGGTCTCTCTCCTCCCTATTACATCAAGCAGGGAATGCAGATCTGTAGGTACCATCAATCATTAAATGGTTGGTCTGTTTTCTGTCTCTCCCATTGGGTAAATATCATGTCATCTTGTTGATAGAAAGATGTAGTAATAGGGCGATCAGTATGACAATGTTGTTCATAGAGCACCTATTGGAAAACAAGTTATCCTTCTTTCATTCAGAGGCATTTCAGGTTGTTTAGGTTTTGGTTTGTATCTATGTCAGAAACTTTGTGAATGTAAATATTGACAGGGAAAAGGGGAAGTAAGGAAGAAAAATAAAAAAAGGAATAAAAGAACCTTCACATAAAAGACCTCAGAAGAAAAAATGTGGGTTCAGTTGGACTTTTTAGGCATAAAGAAAGTTGTGAACACCACCAGTATATTCAAAAAGAATTATTTATATTTATTTTTAAAAAAAGAAAGACAATTTTTTAAAAAAACAGGGAAAAGTTCAATTTCCTTTTTACACAAGAAAAGGGAAATGTTTCCTCCTTAAAACTACACATTTAAGACCTAATTGACATCCTATCAAACATAGTAAAATCCATTTCAAATTTCCAAAAGGGAAAGAGAAAAACAAAATATATATCTATACAAATATAGGATCAAGGATATCAATCATACAGTCAACGATTACATATATTTTTGGTGCTCTACATGTTTCGCGTCTACGATGACGCTTCTTCAGGAGCTGATAATAATGTTCTAAATTATTCCTTCGTAAAGTGTGTCCCAAATAGGGAGATCACCGTTTCCAAAGGAGGAAGTTGGTACGATTGATTACACAAAACTTTTCTCATAAAGTTTAAATCTTCAGTGTTTTAGTAAAAATTCTTGAGGCGTAAGTGAACACAAGTAAATCCGTGATGGATACTATTTAGTATCCCCTGAGCTCAGGTTGCAAAAAACGAATCAAATTCCCAATGGGTAAAGAAGGAAAGTAAAGGGGGAATCAGAGAGGCAGACTATTCGGCCCATTCACCCCTATTATATTGTTTTTTATTCCCATTGGGAATTTGATTCGTTTTTTGCAACCTGAGCTCAGGGGATACTAAATAGTATCCATCACGGATTTACTTGTGTTCACTTACGCCTCAAGAATTTTTACTAAAACACTGAAGATTTAAACTTTATGAGAAAAGTTTTGTGTAATCAATCGTACCAACTTCCTCCTTTGGAAACGGTGATCTCCCTATTTGGGACACACTTTACGAAGGAATAATTTAGAACATTATTATCAGCTCCTGAAGAAGCGTCATCGTAGACGCGAAACATGTAGAGCACCAAAAATATATGTAATCGTTGACTGTATGATTGATATCCTTGATCCTATATTTGTATAGATATATATTTTGTTTTTCTCTTTCCCTTTTGGAAATTTGAAATGGATTTTACTATGTTTGATAGGATGTCAATTAGGTCTTAAATGTGTAGTTTTAAGGAGGAAACATTTCCCTTTTCTTGTGTAAAAAGGAAATTGAACTTTTCCCTGTTTTTTTAAAAAATTGTCTTTCTTTTTTTAAAAATAAATAGAAATAATTCTTTTTGAATATACTGGTTGTGTTCACAACTTTCTTTATGCCTAAAAAGTCCAACTGAACCCACATTTTTTCTTCTGAGGTCTTTTATGTGAAGGTTCTTTTATTCCTTTTTTTATTTTTCTTCCTTACTTCCCCTTTTCCCTGTCAATATTTACATTCACAAAGTGAAAACTAGGACGCGGCATTTTGTTTATCAGTGTATCCACAGACACCACCCTGTGATAGATACACACTTGTTCAATTTTTTAAAAACCTATGTCAGAAACTTTTCAAAATTAGCTACACGTGGCTAGATTTTCTCTTGTTCAGCCCACAGGCTGAATGAGAGATAATCAATGAATTCTTCTATCCACACTGGCTACTGTAGTCAGGCAGCTGCAGCACCTACGTTTGTCTGAATACCAAAACAATAACTGCATGTGATAGCATGTAGTCATTGTTCAGCAAATATTTTTCTACCCACTCAGTTGTTTATTAAAATTACTTTTTTCCATTTGGTGCATGCGGGGCTACCCATGGCTTGAATTTCGGCCACTTAAGAAGAAATTGGACAGAATTCAATCTGTCTATAGCCAGCAAAATGCTGTGCATGACAGCATACAATGTAACATTAAAATGAAAGAATGGCCTTTCTTCAGACATAACTGTTCATGCTGATTCCAGCAGCAGTTCATAACATAAACCACCTAACTGCCTGCTTCTCTTCAATTTTCTGCAATAGATCAGCAGTTGCCAGTACCCTTTAGTAATATTTCTAGGTTCCCATTTGCAAATGTCTTATTATATTAGAATTGCTCTCTTTTTCAATTTTCCAGTTGACTGCTCTTCTGATCCACATCACTACAACCAAAGGATTGACAGCACTGGGCCTGGCAACTGCCCTCTCAAGTCCTGAATGCCACATTGTAGGATGCTCTACTATAACTGGAATTACTGTGTTTTTAAGTGGCGGTAGATATAAAACATTAGGGGGAGCAGCACAAAGGGAAAGTATTAGGACTGCAAGGTGCCTAGTATAGTAACCTTTAGAACAGCTTTGTGTTAAAATGATCCGGTCATTTTGAAAAAAACTGCCAAAAGGTTCCTGCAATCTTACAGGTACTGATCCCCTATCAATCAGCAAGTTTTCTGGCTCCCAGGTGTCTTCTACACAGGTAATGAGCTGAGATTAGAAGCACCCTCTTAAAGGGAGTGCTCCTAATCTCAGCTTGTTACCTGTATAAATCACGTCAGTCCACAGAAGCAGTCAATCAATCAATCAATCAACCAGATTCCAGTCTCTCCACCATGGCCAAGAGCTGTCTAAGGATGTCAGGGACAAGATTTTAGACCTACACAAGGCTGGAATGGGCTACAAGACCATCGTCAAACAGCTTGGTAAGAGGGTGACAACAGTTGGTGTGATTATTTGCAAAAAGAAGAAACACAAAATAACTGTCAATCCCCCTCAGTCTGTGGCTCCATGCAAGATCTCACCTTGTGGAGTTTCAGTGATCATGAGAACAGTGAGTAATTAGCCCAGAACTACACAGGAGAATCTCTTGTGGTTAAATACAAATCTGTATTTACATTTTCTTCATGGTCGACCAACTTCTTTGGTCGACCATGGCAAGGCCTGTTCTGAGTGGAATCTGTCCTGTTAAACCGCTGTATGGTCTTGGACACCATGCTGCAGCTCAGTTTTAGGGTCTTGGCAATTTTCGTATAGCCTAGGTCATCTTTATATAGAGCAACAATTATTTTTTTCAGATCCTTGTAACACTAACAAGTCACATGTCACGGGGGAGGGAAAATGGCTAAATGGGCACAATTTGGACATTTTCACTTAGGGGGTGTACTCGCTTTTGTTGCCAGTTGTTTAGGCATTAAGACCAAGTTTTAAGTGTCCTTGTCCCTGTCAGGAGCCTAACGCCCCGGGGGATTCAGGACAAGGTCCTCTGATTTTAGAGGACTTGTGTACCCGTCTGCACTTTTTTGTGTCACTCTTTATGTGTGTGCACATTTTTTATGCACCGGGTGAAGTTTTTTGGAGTGTGTTTTGCACGCCACAGGCTTTCGAAAAAATAAATAAAAAATGAATGGCTTTGTGTTGAGTTATTTTGAAGGGACAGCAAATTTACACTGTTTTACAAGCTGTACACTCACTACTTTACATTGTAACAAAGTGCAATTTCTTCAGTGTTGTCACATGAAAAGATATAATAAAATATTTTACACACACACACACACACACACACATAAACACACATACATACAGATAGTCTTTTTAAAAAATGGCAGTCCTTTACCTTATCTCTTCCTGCCCAGTACTGCACTGTAGGGGGAGGCAGTGAGCACAGTACACACTGTGCTTTCACTTTCTTAGGTCTAATCAGTGTGACCAGCTCTCGCAGTGCCAATTTACAATTGAGGCACATGGTCTCAGCTGCCCTTGCTGTTCCTCCTATCTAGGCATACAGGGGGCCTGCATGGGCCCCCTGCAGCACTGGCCCCGGTCGCGATGGCAACTCATGCGACCCCTGTATATCTGCCCCTGGCTCCCAACATATGCTGCTTTTTGCCTGAATGGTACACTTTACATTTCTCTGCTACTTTCCCCTGGTCTGGAAGTTTGTAGAAACTTCCAGAGCTGGAGGGTGGGAGTAAGGAGGGGCTGCCATGCATATTTATGAGGCCTTGACTAATCCCCAGAAATGGGCTGACAGGCGACAGAGCCTACCTCATAAATAGACATGGGCCATGCTAGCAAGGGGAGTTGGGTGGAAGATGGAAATGGAGTGCTGAGGAGTGGGGGGCACCCTCAGGCCTGGAGCTTGGGTGCTGGAAGATTCCCCCTAAAACACACAGAGGAAACCCTTCCTGGAGGCATGGGAGCAAGGAGAGAGCAGGAGCAGGTCAGCACATCTGGGAGATCTCCTGAAAGTCAGCCGGGTGGGCTGGTGAGTGGCAGTCTGGAGGACTGTGGGGAGAAGATAGCCTGGAGGGCTAGAGAAAGGGGCAGCTGCAGCCAGTGGGGTGGCAGTGACTGAAGAGTTGATGCTGGGATCAGTAGTCTGGAGGACTGTGGGGAGAAGATAGCCTGGAGGGCTAGAGAAAGGGGCAGCTGCAGCCAGTGGGATGGCAGTGACTGAAGAGTTGATGCTGGGATCAGTAGCCACAGCAGTAATGATAGCTGGACACTGAAACTCTGCTACACAACTTAGGTGTGTTGGATTCCTGCCTGTAATGGACCATTGCTTCATCTGTTAAGTGACTGTTAGATGCTCTCAGTGTTCCAGTTAAGTTCTGCAAGCAAGTGTGTGCTGGAGGAAGAAGAGGAGCTGTGCATATAGACCGTATATTATATAGGAAGAGTTGTCCCTAAAGTATTCTTGAAGTCAAATGGGCATCCCATAACCTCTCATCCCAATCCAAGTAATTACCCTCAATAAAACAAAGTCACGGACTGTTCTTTGACTCAAGTGTGCCTGTGAAGATTCAGTGTGCCTGGCTGTGCAGAGTGGGAGGATCCCAGTTACTTGCAGCTCCTTAGGGGGTGCGCTAGAGTACGACAGTGGATGGTGTCAGTAGAGCAGAGATCAGTGGCAGTAGGGACAGTGTCTGTAGTTTTTTATTTCAATTATTTTTTAGGAGCCCTGTTGAAGAGCTTTGGTGAAATATCAGGGGTAGGGCAGCCATCAGAAATGTTGGCACCCCTTACGCAGCTTTAGGCCCGGGCCTGACAACCAACATTCCCCAGGGCCCGACCACTGGCCGTCATACCCAATACGCCCACTAGCAATCCCACCTTAATGCAGAGGGATCAGGATGATATGGAAAATATGACAGGATAATGCAGGGAAATTAGGATGACAAGTAAAGAAAGGAGGAGGATAATACAGTAGGATTAGTATGACATGAAAGGTAATGATGTGAGAGGATCGGGATGACATGGAAGGTATAAGGAAAATTATGTAGGGGGAATCAGGATGACATGGAAGCTATTGTAGGATGATACAGGAGGATCAGAATGACATGGAAGGTGATGGGGGATGATGCAGGTGGATCCTTTTATACACTATCCCCCTTCCTGTACACACTGCCCCCTGTAATAAATGCCTCTCTTAGTAGCCTGTATATATGTATATCTGTACACAGTACACAGGGACAGGAGGGCACGGTACAGGGGGGCAAGAGGGCACAGTACAAGGAGGAGGAAGGCACAGTACAGAGGGACAGGCGGACACAGTATAGGGGGGGGGGGGCAGGAGAGCATGGTCCAAGGGGGAAGGGGGCACAGTACAGGGAGGCAGGAGAGCACAGTAAAGAAGGGGTAAGAGGGCACAGTAAAAGGGGGTCAAGAGGGCACAATACAGAGGGAGAAGAAAGGCAAAGTACAAAGGGGAGGAGGACACAGTACACAGGGGAGGAGGGCACAGTTCAGGGGGGAGGCAACAGTACAATGTGGGAAGGGGGGTACAGTACAGGGCAGGGAGGAGGGCACAGTATGGGGAGGGCACTATAGGGGAGTAGGAGGGAAAAGTATGGGGGGGCGTAAGAGGGCACAGGATGGGGGGGAGGTCACAGTATGGGGGAGGGAGGAGGGCACAGTAGGGAAGGAGGAGCGCACAGTAGGGGGGAGGAGGACACAGTACTGGGGGTCAGGAAGGCACAGTAAAGGGAGGAGGAGTGCACAATACAGGGGGGACAGGAAGGAGCAGTAAAGGGGGGGGACGGCACAGTACAGGGGGGAATGAAGGAGCAGTACAGGGGGGCATATGACAGCTCCTCTGACAGGATCCCTCATGGTGGCCTCCCGGCGGCTCACCGATACCTCTCTATGGAGCACCGCAGCAGACCTGCCATCCTGGCGGCTTCAGCCTGGATTGGATTCCCCGCTGGTGATCTCTTTGGAGCTTGTTACATGCCTGCTTCACACTGACGTTTATGAGTGCACCTTTTATATGGATATTTATTTTGTGATACAATAAACATGCTAAATTGGTGGCTCTCTTTCCCCCTTCCTTCTTCTATTGCCATGTCCAGGTTCCCAGCCCGCTCCAAGATACATCCTTGCTCTTTCCAGCAGTGTTAGCTACATACTGTGATTTACACGCAGATTTACCTTCATTGTTAACTAGTTTATATGCATTCTATACATACAAACCTAGAGTTTACCGATCAGCTACTTTTTATTTTATTCTACCCCTCATACACCATTTAATTTTAATTTCATATAATTACTCTTGGTTGATAGCAAGTGCAGCACTGAGCGTTAAGTCTTTCTTTGGTTTATTGTCAAAAAATGGTTTCAGGAAGGGTAATTGTCTCACCTTCAGGACTTTGAAGATGTAAAGTAGCAGTGCACAGGCAGTTGACATTTCCTTCCCCTTTTTATATAGAAAAGTTTAAAATTTCCCTCCTATTTCCCTCTTTTTGTTATAGAAAGTACTTACTTTGGTCAGAAGTACTTATTGTATCCCCTAAAGAACTCTGTACAGGCAAATGCACCCCTGATCATCATGTATGGCATTCGAATCTGGCTGGGATCTCATAGCTGTGATAATATTTTTAATTCCTCACAAACGTGTATGAGGTAACATTACATGTAATTATTGAGTGAGTAATCCATTATACTAATGGTATAATACAACTAGTCCTGAAAGGAATAAAAAGAACTTACTGTATTTTTAAATTATTCTTTAAGAGTAGGGAGACTTTGATAAATGGACTCTAATAAGTACCTGACATTCTTCTCGCTTCTACTCCCTCAGTTCTTGCGAAATGTGTGAGTCTGTCATGACATTAATATAATGATTAATAATGGCAGTATATTCACATAACTGGTGTACGCAGAAGTGAATTAAGGACAATGTAGAGGTACGAGGAGAACCTAGCTTCACAAAAACAGTAATTCTATGTGATTGACTAGCCTGATAATAAAAGAATCTTTAAAGGTTTAAAATGCTCTTTTGACCACCATATATTGTATAGCTAAACAATGAGAAAATAATTAAATTCAAACTGCATGATTTAAATTGTATCAAGAAAGTCCTGTAGCTGTTACCACTAGACTTCGAAATGTGTCTTATTCTCATTTATTGCAGGGTTTGTTTCTGCCTTGAGGTAAGTTGAGAATAAAGCCTCATCCCTGTAGAAACAGTACACTTACTGTTGAGATAAAAATGTATAGCCAGCAGCTCGTCATCTGAATATTGTAATCTTTAATGATACAAGTGGAGTACAGAAAAATACAGAGGCTTACGCATTTTGACTCACGGCTTTAATCATAGCTGTGGGCCCAAATGCATAAGCCTCTGTTTTTTTCTGTACTCCACCTCTATCCATAAAGACTACTATATTCGTATGACGAGCTGCTGGCTATACATCTTTATCTAATATTGTGGTTGGGTGAAAGGAAGACACTGTCAACCAGTGCACTATGAACTCACCTCCTCCAGGGGATTGAATTAAGTGTTGTCTGTTTATAACATGCTTAGTGCACTTACTATTCCCTTGAATAGAGCAGATATATGGCCAAAAGGTAGGCAGATGAAGCAGCAAAGGTCCTGGATCAGCAACCTATGTTGCTGATCTTGTTCACACTTCAGAGTTGGAAGCAGACTATCCACCCTTTTCAGGATGAAGTGGCCTGCTAATCTCAAACAGGGCTCACAATTGGAAAGTTCTCTTGCATTTAATCTTTTTTTAAGTTAATTTCTTTTAACATCAATAGCTGTAAGCTGAATTTGAAGTCAGCATATGGTGATTGTATCCTCTCCTCTGTACTTGTTACTGCCTTTGCTAAGTTCAGTCTCTGCTACCCTACCATTAGCTAGACCCATGACCCTATTATGGGATTTGGATAGAATATCTTAACAGTGGTTATTTAAAAAGGACTGATGGAAAGGAAAAGAACCCCCAAAAATTGTGTATTCTGGAACCTAGACAAAATGGTGGTGGTGGTAGTGAACGGTGATCTACTTTGGCATTGGATGCTAAAGGAAATTGTTCCAGCACTAGGATAAATTAATCAGCTAGGTGTCCCTGTATAAAAAAAAACAAAGCAATGGGTTCCTACAATAGGTGCTGCATCTACTTTCTTCTCTGCTTAAGAATACCAACCAGTGAAACTTGCTTTTGCCCCAAGAATAATAGCCATGGAAAGGAAGAGGATGCTGGAAATTTCTCAAAGAGACAAAGATTCTTAGTAATATCTTGCAGTCTTAAATAATGTTTTTTTTTGTTTGTTTGTTTTTTTATACAAAAAAGTCTTAGCCAACAATTCATATAACCTAACTAGTAATGATTTATATCAGGCAAAGCACAATGGGCTTCCCAGTTGGCGTGTCAAACTCAATTTCATTGTGGGCCGTATCAGCATTATGATTGTCCTAAAAAAGGGCCGGTTGTATCTGTAAGATTAGATGTCCAGCGCATCCCCTCCCCTTACATTAGATGTCAAGAGCCACCCCACCATGAGAAGTTGAGTCCCCTACTCTCCCCAAACATCACAGTGCACCCCCTTTCCTTATGCTGTTGCTGGGAAGAAGCTGGATGCATTGCTTGAAAGCAGAAAGTAGGGGTCAGGAGGAGGACCAGAGGAGGGCTGGAGCTCTCCTGAAGCTGCAGGAGAGGTGCGAGGGCCACATGAAATGGCCCGGAGGGCCGGATTCGGCCCGCGGGCCTTGTGTTTGACACCTGTGCTCTAGAGCATTACAGTAAAATTCAAGTTAATTACAAACACATTACATTTATTATGTGGTATTATTAGAGACTGCTTATCTCCAATACAAAGCAAAGCTGAATTTCAGGAGGAACAAGACACGTGGGAGCTCGCCTTATGTGGAAAAGCCACCAGGCATATTTAGATTATCTGTACCGCTGTGCTGCTGGCTGTGACAGAGCAGCTGTGTTTGAAATCCCTATTGCTCCTGCCCCACCCTCCTTCTTGGCAGCAGTAGCTTGAGCCAATCAGTGATAATGGGACTAGAAAAACTACAAAGCCCAGTAATCCTTGTACACAGAGAAGGAGAACAGTTTCCCAAACTCTGAGAAGAAAATTAGGCTTTTTTTTTAAATGAAGGGAAGCAGAGAGTGCAGACCTGTCGCTCAGGTATCTGACCTTATGCCTGGGACCCGGATGGACTGGACCACTGAAAGGTCATTTGCTGTGATTGTTTTTTTTTTAGTTTAATGCCAGTAGAGACTACTAGAGATGACTAGTATTGGTACTAAAGTAAGTTTCATTGTGTGAAAATACTACCATAAAAATCAAATGATGATGTGTAACATAATAAATGCATCAAATAATGTCCTTTAAGTGATACTCCAAAATGATTGGTGCAAATAATGTCCTTATAAATGGTTCTCCAAAGTGACTCCAAAGTGACTTGTGTAGGATTCCAAAAGTGACTTGCGCATAAAATCACATCTGTGCAAAATAGTGAATAACACTCGTGCTCCCCACTCGGTTCCACACTCACCAGACAGTTGCACCCCTGCACGGGTGCATGTAATCAGATCTATCCTTAATCCTGATGTCCACAGGAATGATCTCCTCTGCAATGTATCAGATTGTGGGATATCCGCATGTGGATGGATGGAAAAAAAAACACTCATAGTGTAATCTGCATGGGGAATTTATTGTATCAAAATATAAAAAAGCACTACAAACATGCTGGGAACAAATAAGAACAGCAAATCCGTAGGTCGTGATTGCGCATCAAGCTCCGACTTACATGTTTCATCAATAGATCCTCAATGGGTGTCAATGCAATCTTAGCAACACCCAAAACGCAGATCTCAAATGCTGTGCGTCAAAATGAATGGGCTCAAATCGCACGGCACTGAATCGTATGTGAGTTGTTCAGGAATGTAGTGCACTTCCTGTGTGATTATTATGTGATTCATAGTGTGAACCTAGGTTTAGATGTATCAAAACAGTTCTATCTAGGAATACATGTGTTGTGGGTCTTGGCTTTAGAATATTTGACCATGCCCATTTCATTTGGCCCATTTCATTTGGAGGCTATAATCTGGCTCCCTGCCCCTTTTGCAGGTTTTTTG
Source organism: Lithobates pipiens (assembly GCF_037356315.1). Taxonomy (NCBI): domain Eukaryota; kingdom Metazoa; phylum Chordata; class Amphibia; order Anura; family Ranidae; genus Lithobates; species Lithobates pipiens. Next base: position 377,706,622 of record NW_027507748.1, on the reverse strand, counting down.
GCAGTGACACTGACTATTTATTCCTGGTAGGACAGAGCATGGTTACAATGATGTCTTGATTTACAGATAGTTTGAATTTGTATTATAAAGTGGAAATTTTATGTCATTAGTTTTATTTTATATTATAGTACTTACCTGTATATCTATACTATCCTGAAGTCAATTGTCCAAAAAACGTGTTGAGTGGGATTGCCCATTTTCTACTGCTTAAATGAAAATGATGGAATCTGCTGGCTATGTAAACCACTTTTATAATATGTCCATATAGGGGGTGATGGGGCAAAAAGTCTGTATATACAGATTTTGTTTGTCTTTTTTATTGATTTACAGTATGTAGTTTGATTTTACAAAATATCTGTATCAAATAAAATTGATGATTATTTTTCAATTAAGTTAGCGTTAAAGTTAATGGGTGCCTGAAAAGTCCCCGCCATTTCCATTTTTTCCTATACACAAGAGCTAGGCAGACGGTCATTTCAGAAGAAAGTCCTCAATGGCCGTTGCCGTATTTCTCTCAGTTCAGATTTTCAGTACAGTACAGTGAATATTTGGTGATGGGTGGCACCCGAGATACAACACAGCTTGATCAAAAGCTGCATATTTATCTCAAGAATTATTTTGCTGCTGACAACAGCTGTCAAAATAAAATAATGTTTCTTTCTCACCCCAACCCCCCATGAGCAGCTTAAAAAACTGCAGGCAAACCAGAAAACCCAATAATAAATATGTAAAGTGAAAATCTATTCACCTGAGTCTTGCTGTTTTGTTTTGGAATGCAGTTTGGAAGGAAAAATAATGTTCCATAAAGCTTTCGGAAATGAAGCCTGTCTCAGATAATGTTCTGATGCTGTGGGTTCCTGACAGCATTCAAGCCATTAAATACAGAGCAGATCTGTCTAAACACTGAGGGGCCCATTTGCGTATCTTACAATGTATGTTTTTTGCTGCAAGCAGAGACAGTTAAGTGAACTGGAGAATGGGTGGGCTGTTCAGATCGCAGTGCTATGTTGCAGTAGTGTAAAAGTAAAAAAAGTAAAAAATAAAGTGGAACTTTATGCTAGATGCTAGGAATGAAAATTGGTGGACAGGCAGGCTTTTTAATGCAGAAGAGACATGCTTTGTAGCTACTTACCTGCCTATCTGCCATTGCATACTAAGCTGCGCATTGCACAAATATGACAATGCTAAATCTGACTGCATGCATGGAAGTGACGTCATCTCGGCCTGGCCAATGACAGCTGCTGATGATCGAGACTCGGAAGCCAGCTGGCCAAAGAGGGGAATTCCAGGGATGGTGCATCGCTGGATTTAAAGTGAGTATAGACTTTTCTTTGCCTAAGCAGGGCAACACAATGGGTTCACTTTAAACATCCAGCTGGTCCTTGCAATAGAAAATATTTCAATACTTACCTGTGTATTTCCTCCTTCACCAAAACCCAGTTCCCATAAAACTCTACAAAAAGTCAGTTATTAGTTACTTAGGCGGTGTTCACACATATGTGAATTGGATGCAGGTTTCCATGTATCCAATTAACATGACATGCGAGTGTGACTAGTTTTCAATACAGCCAGTTCACATATATCCAGGGAGGCCACCGTCTAGGATTGAAAAAAGGTCCTGTGCTTGTTTGGGTCCAGTTCAGTTTCGAATTCAGAAAAAAATGTAGACCTTAATCACACCTGAACTGGTGAAAAGACACGCACCGGACCCCAGGCACGAACCCGTGCCCATACATATGTGAACCCGCCTTAGTGAATGCATCACGCTCCTGTATACCAGTGAACTGGAAGTCATGTTCTCCTTCAACAATATCACATTAGACTGGTGGGAGACCTGACCAGTTCAATCAAGGACTTAAATGATAAATATAGAACTACTCATGTGCAGATTAATAAAAGGAGTTGATTTCAGTATGAGTACATTCTAACAAGTACATATTCCACCTGTTATGAGAAGAACTTAGATTTTTACATGATTATGTGTTTTCTGGCCTTGGCAATTTCCCTGGAGGCAGAGTATGAGTTTTCTGATCCCCCTCCCCCAGTCCTTCCTGTTCCTTGTCTCTTATTCTCCCTCTTTTTCCGTAAGGGGGATAAGCTCCACCCTAAATACACGTTAAATACAGCCTATTGTGACAAATTTTCCTTTTTATTAATGGAGTTGGACTTACCCATATCCCTACTGCTGTTTTAAAATTAAAACGTGAATATCAGATATTCTGTTTACATAAATTACCACTACTCACAAGAATGATATTGTTACCGATATATGCAACCTGTTGTTTTATGCACTATACCTACTTCTGCTTCATGTATATTATCTGCTTAGGATATATGTACACCGCATCCATATCTCTATATCTAGATTCTCTAAACTGTAATTTGTTTTGATCACTACCACTCGTGTTATACACCACCCGCTTTCTTAAAAAAACAAGAAATGCATAAAAAAAAGTTGAAAACGTATCTCTCCAGCATGTGACAAGTTATATCTTCCCTTTCTATATCAGCTCTGTTATACAAAACTTCTAAATGTGTCAGGTAACAGAGGAAAGTAGGAACCACAGAGCTCAGTGGGGGGCATGCTATCCAAGGAGCTGGAGTTAAAGGAGACAGCAAAACTTTCACTTGCTGCTCGCTAGATGAGTACGTTTTCAGATATTGTTTTGCAGGGAGCAGCTAGATGGATATCCTTAGAGGAGTGACAGGGCGACATGGTCACTTTAATGCCATTCCCAGCAAACACACTTCGCTTCATTCCCTGATAGTGCATGCACTACTTTTGGAAATGAACTGCAACCGGCTTGCATGTTACTTTTGTACCATGCAATCTGGTGCAAGCAAACACACTCCATTTGTGACCTGGGTTTGGGGTGTCGTTAAGTTATTATTGATGGACATTGCATATCGCAACTGTCTCAGATTATGAACGAGTTGCGGGAAATGCACCGTATTCTAGTGTGGACCTAGCCACTGATGCCCTGCTTGTCCCCTCGACCCGAAGAGAGGAAGTTCTGTATGCAATCTTCTTTAACATATTTTAGCACAATGCAAAGATGTGAATCCTGATGTAAATTGAGTAAAATATGGCAGTGGTGCTGATGTGAGCTTTATGTATAATATTGGAGACCCTTCAACTTGACACATTTTTACCTTAGCCATATAATTTGCCTACACTGTACTCACCTTTCTCCAGTAGTAACAGCTGTCTCTTGCTCTGCCAAAATCACTCTTCCCCTTCCATTAAACAGATGCTTGCACACAAAAGTTACATCATTCCCAGCTCCGGGCTGCATTGCTAGCATCCTACAGAGCCGTGTGCACCCTTTTAAAATTGCTCAAAGAGAGAGGAAAGGATTCTTTAGCAAAGGCATGCAATGTCTGTTCTGAAAATAAAAATAAAACTATGTCCAAAAAATTACTACTATATTCTTGATAGTTGTCAGAAACCATGAAATCAAGCTGAGACAAAAGTACATTTAAATCACACTTGTTTAATGATAAAAGTAAAAAGAATAAACATAGTCAAAACATAGCCAAATTTCATCCAAGCCAGAAGTCAGGGATCAATGTAGTTTAACAGCAAGCAGGATCTGGAGCCAGATGGTATGTCAGCAAAGCAAGTCTTGAACAGAATCACAGGCGATAGTTTCTGTGATGTTGACCAAGGCAAGGGCAGCGCTCTTCTGGACTGGACGGCTTAAGTAGGCAGGACTGACGAGCAGGATATCATCAACAGATGAGTAACTGTGGAGAGATAGGAGCTGGCAATTAGCCGACAGCTGAGCGGCCAGCTCAGTGAAGGAAAGACTGAGCTCAGCCCAGCCCTGACAGTACCCCCTCCTCAATGACCCCTCCCCCTCGGAGGACCACCAGGCTTGAGGAGAAAAAGTCTATGGAGATCACGGAGGAGGACTGTGGCATGTACGTCTGATGATGAGACCCAAGAGCGTTCCTCCCGACCGTACCCTTTCCAATCCACCAGGTATTGTATGCGCCCGCACAGAACCTACGGGAGTCAACAACGGACTGTACTTCATACTCCTCATGGTTCTCAACCTGTACAGGGTGAGGATGTGGCACCAAGGTGGTAAAGCAGTTGAACACCAAAGGTTTTAATAAGGAGACATGAAATACATTTGAAATACGCAGATTAGAAGGAAGGTCTAATGCGTAAGCCACTGGGTTAATCCTGCAAAGAATATGGAAAGGCCCAGTAAGCCGAAATACGAACTTCTGTGAGGAAACACGAAGTCGGAGGTTGCAAGATGACAGTCAGACCCTGTCCCCAACCTGATAGGAAGGCACAGGCAGGCGTCTGCGGTCAGCATGGAGTCTGTACCTATCACTAGCATGTCGCAAAGCCTCTTGGACTTGTGCTCAAGTGGAATGAAGACCACGCAGATGCTCCTCTAATGCAGAGACATTCGGCGGAACAAAAAAGTCAGGCAACATGACAGGTTGGAAACCATAATTCGCCATAAACGGGGACAATCGGGAAGCAGAATTCAAAGCACTGTTGTGAGCAAACTCTGCCCATGGTAATTGGTCTGACCAGTTGTTATGATGGTCAGAAATATAGCAACATAGAAATTGCTCCAAGGACTGATTGGCTCGTTTTGCGGCCCTATTAGACTGCGGGTGATACGCAGAGAAGAAAGCAAGCTAAATTCCCAACTGTGCACAAAAGGCTCACCAGAACAGGCACACAAACTGACTACCCCTGTCTGAGACAATCACCTTGGGTACCCCATGTAAGCGAAAGATCTCCCAAGCAAAAATGGAAGCCAGTTCCTTAGAAATGGGCAACTTCTTAAGTGGAATATAATGACAAATCTTTGAGAACCGGTCAACCACCAGAAGGATAACTGTGTTGCCCTGGGAATTGGGTAACTCCACAATGAAATCCATAGACAGGCTACATAGTTACATAGTTAGTAAGGTTCAGGGCTTTCAGGGCTAAAATGATTGCCAACAGCTCTCTGTCACCAATCTCATAATTGCACTTCGCAGGTGACAATTTCTTGAAAAAGTAGCCAGAAAGATGCATAGCGCTCTCAGAGGTAGGACGTTGAGACAGAAGGGTGCCAACACCAATCTCAGATGCATGAACATCAAGGATAAAAGGTAACGTAGAATCAGAATGTGCCAACACAGTAGCAGAAACAAAAGCAGCCTTAAGACTCTCAAAGGCCTTAATGGACTCTGGAGACCAACTCTGTGGGTTACCGTCCTTTCTGATTATATCAGTCAGGGGCTTGATCAGAGACGAAAAGTTATGAATAAATTTCCGATAATAGTTGGCAAAGCCCAAGAAACGCTGCAGAGGAGAACTGCCAAAAGTTTCTTTGGGTCCATCGAAAAACCAGCAGTGGAAATTACATAACCAAGAAAGATTGTTCTCTCTCTTAGTTTCTGAAGCACATGACAGACATCTGTGTGGTGGCTCTCCAGGGACTTGGAAAATATGCAGATATCATCGAGACAGTGGCGGCCCGTGCACAGTGGGCACACAGGCGCTGCCCCCCCTCCATGCGCCCGACCCCTTTCAGAACGCCAGACACATGGATTCCCATGGTGAGGGTGGGATGGAGGGGTACATTTTGAAGCACCTGATTAGAGCCAGAGACTCTAATAGGCTTCAAAAATGGGTGGCTTTGGGGCGCAGAGATCCCACCCAATTGTGTGACCATAGCGAATAAATTTTCGCTATTTTCACACTTACCTTCCTCCCCGCCAATTAGGAGGCAGGATGTCAGACCTGCTTCCTGATTGGCCAAAATGCCCGGCCACCCTATTGGATGCCTGGCACCTTGGAAGAGGAGCGAGGTGACACATGCTGGAGCCGCTGCTCTTAGAGGACAGTGCTGCGGTAAGTCCCCTCAGCTCTGTCAGAGCCACGGGGGGTACTGGAGCCACGATCGGCAGGCAGGGGGGTTGTCAGAGCCACGATTCGCATGCTAGAGTGTCAGTGGGCACAGGTGGCTGCATTTGATGGGCAAGTGGCTGCATATGATGGGCACATTGGCTGAATTTGATAAGCACATGTGGCTGCGTTTGATGGGCACAGGTGGCTGCATTTGATGGGCAAGTGGCTGCGTTTGATGGGCACAAGTGGCTGCATTTGATGGGCACGATGGCTGCATTTGATGGGCACAGGTGGCTGAATTTTATGGACACAAGTGGCTGCATTTGATGGGCACAATGGCTGCATTTGATGGGCACAAGTGGCTGCGTTTGATGGGCACAAGTGGCTGCCTTTGATGGGCACAATGGCTGGATTTGATGGGCAAGTGGCTGCATATGATGGGTACAGGTGACTGCATTTGATGGACACGGGTGGCTGCATTTGATGGGGACAAGTGGTTGCATTTGATGGGCACAAGTGGCTGCATTTGATTGGCACAAGTGGCTGCATAAGATGGGCACAAGTGGCAGCATTTGATGGGCACACGTGGCATTATTTGATTGGTACAAGTGGGCACACGTGGCAGCATTTAATGGGCACAAGTGGCTGCATTTGATGGGCACAATTAGCTGTGTTTGATGGGCACAAGTGGCTGTGTTTGATGGGCACAATGGCTGCATATGATGGGCAAGTTCAAGTCAGACAGGAATAGAAGTTGCTGCGATCTCTCTCCTTCAATACTGCTGAGACAGTCCCTCTTTTACATCCTTACAATTGGGAGGAAGTGCTCTCAAGTACAGTCCTTGTAATTTTCAGGGGCCCTAGATGGTTCCAAAATAAAGGGGAGCATCCCCACTGAAGCAGAGCTATTTCACAGAACCAGGAAACAAGAAAAGCCAGTGGCTAAGTGGCCTCCCACCAAAGTAGGCAACTCCAGGAATTTCTACATAGATTTGCAACTCCAGGAATGTCTACATAAGTTTACCCAGCCGTGGGTCAGGGGTTTGTTGAGGGTCACAGTCACATGCAATGTTTAACAAGTGAAACACTGCTCCCTAGTGCGGGCTCTCAGGATCCAGGTCCCCTCACATGTAGCATTGCACACAGTATGATTGCAGAAGCAATCTCTGATCAGCACCCTTCTCATTGTCAGTACAGCATCAAATAGCTCCAGCTAACTCTGCGCACACACCGCTGTACCTCCTTCACCGCAACCTCCTGGTGCTCTCTCAGCTGCAGACTCCCTCTCCTTTGTTGCATCAGCCAATCATTGGCATAATTGAATCAGACTTAGCCAAGATGGCTTTCCTCTGCATTGGAGGTATTCTATAGATGAGCATTGCAACATGGTCTCTTTAAAGATGGCTGCTACACTTTTAAAGCAGCAACAGGAAGAAGTTACACAGCAGTTATCAACCAAAGTAGAGGTTACACACTTTATAGTGGTATTAAACCCAAAAGCAAATATTTATTATATTGCAGCTTACCAATTCTTAGATGTGGTGGTTGCATTCATTTTCTTTTTAGGCTCTTCCTTTCTTTCTTTTTTTTCCTTTTCAAACCAGTGTTGTTTTTCAACAGCACAAGAAGCTGCAGATGTAGTAGTTGGAGGGTTGAGACAAACCATTGATCACTGATAGGGTTGCTTACAATGGTCAGGATTTATTTTTTTATCTTTTAAAACTCACAAATGACCTACTAACTGCAAAAACCAACGGACACTATTCTGTACTCCTACTTCTGGACCTTTCAGCTGCCTTTGACATGGTTGACCACCCCGTCCTCCTCAAAAAACTTTACTCCATTGGTCTCCGTGACTGTGCTCTGCAGTGACTCTTATCCTACCTATCCCAATGCACCTTCAGTGTCACTTACAATTCTACTTCCTCCACTCCTCTTCCCTTCTCCGTCGGGGTCCCCCAAGGTTCTGTTCTTGGACCTCTTTTCTTTTCAATCTACACCTCTTCCCTGGGTCATTTGATTGGCTCTCACAGCTTTCAATATAATTTCTATGCTGATGACACACAAATCTATCTCTCTCCCCCTCAACTCACTCCATCAGTCTCCTCATGCATCACTAAGTTACTAACAGACATATCTGTATGGATGTCACAACACTTCCTCAAACTCAACTTGTCCAAAACCGAACATATAATATTTCTTCCCCCACGTGCCTCTTCCCCTGACTTATCTGTCAACAGTAATGGCACAACCATCCACCCATCCCCACATCAGCGTGCTAGGTATTATCCTGGACTCTGAACTCTACTTTCGGCCCCACATCCAATCACTTTTCAAAGATTGCCACCTCAACCTCCGCAACATCTCTCAACTATGTCTCTTTCTAACCAATGAAACCACAAAGCTCCTGATTCACTCCCTGGTTAACTCTTGCCTTGACTACTGCAACTCCCTACTCATTGGCTTACCTTTAAATAGACTAACCCCACTTCAGTCCATCATGAATGCTGCTGCCAGATTCATCTACCTTACAAACTGCACAGTGTCTGCTACCCCTCTCTGCCAATCCCTCCATTGGCTGCCACTTATGAATTAAATTCAAAATAATAACAATAAGTTACAAAGCCACACATAACTGTGCCCCCAGCTACATCACTAGCCTAGTCTCAAAATACCAACCAAATCACCCTCTTCGTTCCTCCCAAGACCTCCTGCTCTCTAGCTCCCTCATCACCTCCTCCCATATCCGCCTCCAGGACTTCTCCCGTGCCTCTCCCATCCTCTGGAATTCGCTACCCCAATCTGTCAAACTGTCTCCAAATTTATCCACTTTTAGACGATCCCTGAAAACGTTCCTCTTCAGAGAAGCCTATCCTGCCTCCATCTAACAACTTCACTATTTTCTCCATTAGCTCATCCCCCACAGCTATTACCCTTTTGTATAACTTGACCCTCCCTCCTAGATTGTAAGCTCTAACGAGCAGGGCTCTCTGATTCCCCCCTGTATTGAATTGTATTGTAATTGTACTGTCTGCCCTAATGTTGTAAAGCACTGCGTAAACTGTCAGCGCTATATAAATCCTGTATAATAAATAATAATAATTTATTTATCCAAAAAACAAAACTGCTGCTGTAACAGCTTAAAAAGTGCTGGAGTTTGGCATCAATTTGCTAGTGTAATCAAATCTGCTAGTGTATCAAACATTACCCTTCCCTCAGACTGACAATGCAGCTGTTCAAATGTGCCCCTGTGCTCATTCAAACAGAGTGGAGGCATTCTAATACAGGAGGTGGGTTACTTGCAAGATCACTAGAGGGGAAAAAAGCCTACAAAAAGGAAAACAAATGCAGCCACCACATCTAATGATTAGTATGCTGCAATATAATACATTTTTGGTTTTGGGTTTAATATCGCTTTAAGTCAGATGTGGTACTGAGATATTACAATTATATGTAGCCCAAGGAGAGCATCTACTTCTAATGGGGTAAGTACCGTTATCAATATTAAGAACTCAAAGAAAATACACAAACTGGGACTGGAAGAGAATTAAATTCTAGCCACCATGCTACTGGTATCCATCACTTTGAAAGGATGTGATAAAAACAAATAACAACTGCTGCATGTGTATTGGTAATAAAATACTTTGCAAACATCACCAGGTTTGTGCTGTAGATCTGTAATACAAATAGGAAATTATCATGCAGTAAGTTAATGAATATTCCTGTGTTTACTAACATGAATAATTCCACACTTTTAATAGCTTATTAATGAATAATGAATTTGTGCTCAACAAAAGATATAAATGTTTGCTAGGAGTCTGAGAAGTGCAAGAAAATATGAGTGAGCAATTGTAATCAACTGGTCCTATCCCCTGTCGCGAGTAATCACAAAGCACACAGCTTTCTTCTTGTCCCCTGCTGAAGGAATATGTATCCTGCTGCTTTCAAATATGTGGATGTGTGCTGTTTTCTCCCAGCAGCTGTCCTGCCATGTAAACATTAAAAACAATAATACTAATGACAACAAATACAAGAGGCCCAATGGCTCCCGGCAGAAATTTTGAGGTATGCTATTGAACAAAATACTGCAATTTTTTGCTGTTGACATTTTTAATATGCCTTTTCCTGAATGTCAAAGTAGAAATCTTCTGATAGATGGTTTTACAGCAAGGAATACAGACTAATGTCTTAAAGTGATATTATTTACCTCAGGTACTGGGCATTTTTACCCCCTTCCTGCCCAGGCCAATTTTCAGCTTTCAGTTCACTTTGAATGACAATTGCTCGGTCATGCAACACTGTACCCAAATCACATTTTTATAATTTTTTTGTCACACAAATAGAGCTTTCTTTTGGTGGCATTTAATCACCACTGGGTTTTTTATTTTATTTTTGCTAAATAAAGAAAAAAAAACATTTTTTCTTAGTTTCTGTTGAAAACATTTTTCTTCTTCACTGATGTGTGCTGATGAGGCTGCACTGATGGGATTGGGCACTGATAGGCGGTGCGGATGGGCACTGATATCACTGATGAGGAGGCGCTAATAGATAGTCCTGGTGGGCACTGATAGGCATCACTGACAGGCACCAATTGGCTGCACTGATGGGAACTGATAAGCTGCACTGATGGGCGCTCTCTGGCTGTACTTATTGGCACTGATGGGGCTTCAATGATTATCAAGGCATGATGTGCTGATAGGCTTGCCAGTTAATGGCTCTCCTTTTCTCCCACAGACACAGTGTGGGGGGGAAAGGACTTGTTTGTTGCAAGTCTGTTTACATGTGATCAGCTGTGATTGGACACAGCTGATCACATGGTAAAGGGCCACTGTGATTGGCGCTTTACCCCAATATGTGTTCAGCTGTGTATGAAGGACACAGCAGCCAATGCATGCCGAAAGGGGCGAGGTTCTGGGAGAAAGTCTATTGACACCCTCCCAGAACTGGATGACCGTACTATAGCTGTATTTTGGCTTTAATGCAGTCAGCAAGTAGTTAAAGGCAATGTTTTTTTTTTTTTTAAATACCAAACATGTTGTATGTGTTTGGTCCCCCGCACTACCAGGAAAATTGGATAGTGTGACAAAATGTAATGTAGATTGCTGCAGATCTATAGTGTTCCCAATAAACGTAATAACAATAAAAGTAGATAGTGATCTGCGCAATTCCTCAGTGGTCACAGTGTAGTAAATATATAAACCATGATAAAAGTGCAAAAACAAATGTCCAAATATCTGTGAATGATAAGGTGCAATATAAGCTCAATAAGTTAGACCCCTTTCACACTGAGGCGCTTTACAGGCACTACAGCACTAAAAACAGTGCCTGCATAGCGCCTGTAAAGAGCCTCTCCTGTCTCTCCAGTGTGAAAGCCCGAGGGCTTTCACACAGGAGTGGTGCGCTTGCAGGATGGTAAAAAAAAGTCCTGCAAGCCGCATCTTTGTAGCACTGTAGGAGCGGTGTATACACTGAATCCTAAAGCGACCGTGACCATTGAAAACTTTGGGGCAGAGCCGCCAAACCACCAGCAAACTGCCACTGCAGCGGTGCTTTGCGGGCAGTTTTAACCCTTTTTTGGGTGCTAATGGGGGTTCAAAACTGCCCCGTTATTGGCCTAATAGCACCACTAAAACGACGGTAACACACTGCTAAAAATAGCGTTGCTTTACCGCTGATGTTCGGGCGCTTTCAGTGTGAAAGGGCTCTTAAATCCAAAACAATAGCTCATCTTGAGCTCATCAAGGCAGATCCTCCCATTCAGGAATCAGTCTGGAATAGAAGGACAGCACATTGGGCTTTAATAAATCTGGAGATCAGATATTGAGATTCCCTGTATGTGACCTGGAGGCTAATCCTTCATGGTTTATAATCTGGAGTCTGGAGCTTGGAAGGTGGATACCGTCACCATTTTGGAAGTTAAAGGCTTATTATTCACAACATAGAGGTGAGAATTCTGGGAGCATTGAGCAGTAGCGTGAAGGCACGGAATGCATTGGTGGATGGAAGTCTAATCAATAAGAATTTTGTTCATTCACCTACACTTGGACTATTGTTTTGGATTTAACTCATTGAGCTTATATTGCACCTTATCATTCACAGATATTTGGACATTTGTTTTTGCATTTTTATCATTGTTTATATATTTACTACATTGTGATCACTGAGGAATTACGCAGATCACTATCTACTTTCCCCAAACATGTTATACTTATTTGCTCTGTGAAGTGGTTTTGCACAGAGCAGTCCCGATCTTCCTCTTCTTGGGTACCCTGCCGGCATTCCTGGCCCCCCTTTTGCAGAGTCCCCCCAGAGCAAGCAGCTTTCTCCGGGGGCACCCAAGCAGGCTCACTCACAAGCCGCTGTTCTTCAAGTCCATTCACACTCAGAGCCATGGCTCGGACCCCCTGTCTCTCTTTCCACATTGGCTCACTGTCTGTGATTGTCCCAGCCAATGAGGAAGGTGAGTCCCTGGAGAGCTGAAGCTCTCGTGCATATCACTGGATTGTGATGGGGCACAGATAAGTGTTCGGGGGACTGCTGCACACAGAAGGTTTTTTACTTTAATGCATAGAATGCATTAGGTTAAAATATCCTTCTGCCTTTAGAAGCAATTTAAACTGGCTATGCACTGACAGGACAGGGAGAGAATTCTGAACTTGTGGCCTGATTCATAGGGGGTTATTTACTAAAGGAAAATACACTTTGCACTGCAAGTGCACTTGGAAGTAAAGTTGCTGTAGATCCGAGGGGGACATGCAAGAAAAAAAAACAGCATTTTAGCTTACACATGATTGGATAATAAAATCAGCAGAGCTTCCACTTATTTCAGATCTACCCCTTAGATTTAGAGTGACTGCACTTCCAAGTGCACTTGCAGTGCAACGTGGATTTGCCTGTCGTAAATAACTCCCTTAGTGTTCATTTTAGAATTTTTCACCTGAATACCTCTATTATCAACCAGTCCTCCTAATTTTTCCTCTTCAAAGCCACATCCTTGCTGTAAAAAATATATATATAATTTCCAAGTATGGCAATTTTTACATAGTTTAATTCATCCAGCTTGAACCAATGTAAATATATGTAGTGCACCCCTTAAGGAGCTGCAAGTGTAAAGGGATCCCCCACCCAAGATGGTTGCTGAATGAATAACAGTGTCCAATGAGACAGCTGCTCTCCCAGACATACCTACACAGTCTGCAAAGGAACATTGTTCCTCTGTTCCATCTGTATAGTGGCATAGTGCAACCTACTGGATAAAAGACAGACTACATTTGCCTACACTGTGTAGTTCCTTTGGATGTGGATGGGAGCTCTGGCGAGCACTAAGAGACCACAAGATGGCCATCTTGGCAATCCATATCCATAGGCTTTAGAGACAGCTGAACCCCTGTTTGGCTCCCTTGCATCTGAATGCTTAATGGACGATTGGACCTATGTGAGGCATTAGAAAAATTTTATAAAGCTCCTAACCCTTTACTTCTGTGAATTGCTATTTACATAGCTTGCGTTTCATTTACCGATTGTTACACTTAGTCTTCTTCTTCAGAAACATATTCATTTTTCAAACTTAAGGTCCAAAAGAAGCCGGCTGTTGAAGGGGCATGACAGAAAAAAGTCTGCCGATCAGCACTCTCAGCCAAAGGCTGAGAGTACTGGCCGGTGTGTTCTGGTGGGGAGGGGGGCAGCCCCCCCGTCAGAACACAATAACTCTGTGGGGGAGAACATCAGATAGTTAGTACAGTGGTTTCTCCTGAGCTCTTCAATTTTTTTTTCAACCCACTGAACAAAAAATAACTGTAATGCCCCATACACACGGTCGGAAATTCAGACGGAAAAATTTGGATCAGATTATGTTGTCGGAAGATCCGATCGTGTTTGGGCTCTATTGGACTTTTTCTGTCGGAATTTCCAACGGAAAAAGTTTGAGAGCTGGAACTAAAATTTTCCGACAACAAAATCTGATGTGTAGAGAATTCCGATGCACAAAGTGCCATGCATGCTCAGAAAAAATTTGGAGACGAAAGCTATTGGCTACTGGCCTCTACGTAGTCCCTTCGTACGTTACGAACGTCACCTAGTTCCGAATGATTGGATTTTCCCCTGCTTTCACCAACTCTTGGCATTGTTGACACCCTATATTAAGAAGCAGGACTCATGCATGAGGCTTATATTTTTGGATGCATAGAATGCACCTTTTGGTTAAGTTCTATTGGCAGATAGCATGTCTAATTTTATTTGTTTTATTTTTTTAAAGCACAATAAAAAAAATAGTGGAGAATAATACTTGGCTATGTGTTTTACTTCAAATGACAGTTTGGGAGTAAGTAGTTACATTTAAAAATGTAAAATTGACAAGGGACACCAACATAGTTGTATCTTTGATCTTAAAAATGACGGGATAATGGTGTTGTGGTAACTTTCCCAAATAAAAAAAAAGCATAATAATATTATTCCTGATATCTAGACTAGAAAAAATGTTGAGATTTCATAATTAGCCATGTCGAGAATGTTAATTCTTCATTACGAACGCTAGCTTACAAGACCGACCAATTCTGGCTCGTAAATCCAACAACAGACAACAACAAATCCAACAACAATGTTCCGATGGAGCATACAAACGTTTGGATTTTCCGCCAACAGCCTGTCATCACACAATTTCTGTTGGAAAATCCGATCGTGTGTACTAGGCTTAACTCTTGTTAGGACTGGAGAATTGCATATGAAAATAATGTTTACAGCATAATATGATTGCCTAAATGGTACTGAAATATACGGTATATTTTTTAAAGATAATCTGAACTCCCATGGCTTTTTTACCAAAAATGATAGTAAATACCAAAATTAGCGAGAGTATTTTTTGGGAGTAAAAATGAGAATTGTTGCCCAATCCAAATTTCAGCCATTGATTCTAATGCCGCGTACACACGTAGCGGACTATCTGACGGACTTAGTCTGGCGGACTTCCCGCCAGACTGTCCGTCCGACTTTCCGAACGGGCTACTTGCCCACACACTGCACTTTTTCAGCGGACTAATACGGCGTACTAAGTCCGCCGTACTATCCGCCCTACTTTTGAAATGGACGGACTCTCCCACACACGCGGAGGAAAGACCGCTCATTTCGAGCGTGTCCCCAGGTAGGCGGGGCCCGCGAAGGAGACTTCGCTGTCCCCGCCACCTGGTATGGACTTAAAGGGGAACCCCAACACCGGAAAAATCGGCGTGGGGTTCCCCGCAGGTCCACATCAGACCCTTGTCCGAGCACGCTACCCGGCCGGCCAGGAAAGGGGGGACGAGCGAGTGGCCCCCCTCCTGAGCCGTACCAGGCCGCGTGCCCTCAACATGGGGGGTGCCTTGGGGAAGGGGGGGCCGCGCGGCCCCCCCACCCCAAGGCACCTTGTCCCCATGTTGATGAGGACAAGGGCCTCTTCCCGACAACCCTGGCCGTTGGTAGTCGGGGTCTGCGGGCGGGGGGGCTTATCGGAATCCAGGAGCCCTCTTTAATAAGGGGGCCCCTGGATACCGGCCCCCCACCCTATGTGAATGAGTATGGGGTACAATGTACCCCATACCCATTCACCTGTGAAAAAAAGTACAAAAAAAAAACACAACACAGGGTAAAAATAGTTTATTGCACAGCTCCGGGGGTCTTCCGTCTTCGGGGGTCTTCTCGCCGGACTCCTCCGCTATCTTCTGCTAGCTCTTTTGCTAGCGGAGGAGCCCGGCTTTCTTCCTCGCCGCCGCCCTTCTTCCGACTTCGGGGGTCTTATCCCCCTCTTCTGGGGTCTTGTCCCCCTCTCCGGTTCTTCTGCCCGGCCACCGTGCCTTCTTATAGCTCTTTTACAGGCGGTGGCCCGGTCTTCTGTTGCCGCTGTCGTCGCCGCCTTCTGGCCTTCTGTTCTTCTCTTCTTCTCTTCGGATGTTGACTCGTCACATGCTTCGCTCACAATGGCTCCGACGCGATGCGCGGCGACTTATATAGGGACATCACCGGATGATGTCCCCGCCCATTATGGTGTCACAGCCCCAGAGGATGCTGGGACTGTGACATCATAATAGGCGGGGACATCATCCGGTAATGTCCCTATATAAGTCGCCGCGCGCCTGGTTCCCGTCATTGTGAGCGAAGGGAACGACGAGTCAACATCTGAAGAGAAGAACAGAAGAACAGAAGAACGGAAGGCGGCGTCGACGACAGCGGCGACAGAAGACCGGGCCACCGCCTGTAAAAGAGCTATAAGAAGGCGCGGTGGCCCAGCAGAAGAACCGGAGAGGGGGACAAGACCCCCGAATTCGGAAGAAGGGCGGTGGCGAGGAAGAAAGCCGGGCTCCTCCGCTAGCAAAAGAGCTAGCAGAAGATAGCGGAGGAGTCCGGCGAGAAGACCCCCGAAGACGGAAGACCCCCGGAGCTGTGCAATAAACTATTTTTACCCTGTGTTGTGTTTTTTTTTGTACTTTTTTTCACAGGTGAATGGGTAGGGGTACATTGTACCCCATACTCATTCACATAGGGTGGGGGGCCGGTATCCGGGGGCCCCCTTGTTAAAGGGGGCTCCCGGATTCCGATAAGCCCCCCTCCCGCAGACCCCGACAACCAACGGCCAGGGTTGTCGGGAAGAGGCCCCTGTCCTCATCAACATGGGGACAAGGTGCCTTGGGGAGGGGGGCCTGGTACGGCTCAGAAGGGGGGGGGCGCTCGCTCGTCCCCCCCTTTCCTGGTCGGCCGGGTAGCGTGCTCGGACAAGGGTCTGATGTGGACCTGGGGGGAACCCCCACGCCGATTTTTTCGGCATTGGGGTTCCCCTTTAAGTCCATACCAGGTGGCGGGGCCAGCGATGTCTCCCTCGCGGGCCTCGCCTACCTGGAGACCCGCTTGAAGTGAGCGGACTTTTCTCCGGGCGGGAAAAGTCCGTTCATTTCAAAAGTACGGCGGACTGGCATACGCACGGCCGGACTGTCCGCCGAAATGAGTCCGGCGGGAAGATTGGAGTGCGAAACTACTTTCTAAGTCCGCTGTACTTTCGGGTCAAAAAAGTATGCCGGAGTCTACACACAGGGGGATTGTCCGGTGGACTTGAGTTTGCCGGACTTTTCCACCCGATTGTTTGATCGTGTGTACGCGGCATAATAGTACAATTGTAACTTCCCCAAATAAATTATTTTATGTTGAGATGAAATGTATCTCTTTCTCAAAGAAATTGTCCTTGCAACAATGTTGCTTCTTCATCATTTATTTTGTTTTTAAAGGGGTTTTAAAGGTAAATGTTTTACTTACCTCACCCCTCGAAAATCCCGTGCTCGTCCCCCGACGTCCTTTCCACCGTTCAACCTGGCCGCTGATTGGCTGGAGTGGATGGATGGAAAGCAGCGCAGCCATTGGCTCGCGCTGCTGTCAATCACATCCACTGACACGGAGCGCCGGGGGGCGGGGCCGTGTGATACAGCGAGCGGCTATAGCCGCCGGCTGTGTCACGGGAGCGCGCCCGCAAATGCTTCTCACTATGCGAGGGAGCTCGCAAGAACGTGAGAAGCACCTGCGGGAGGAAGCCGAGACAGCCGCCAAGGGACCCCAGAAGAGCAGGTTCGGGGCCAAAACAAGCTGCACAGTGGAGGTAAGTATAGCATGTTTGTTAATTATTTTTTTTTATTCACTTTACAATCCCTTTAAAAATGCTAGAATGTGGAATGTTTTCATGTTTTGGTAAAATATTTTTTTCTCTGTCACTTTCACTTGTTACTGTCCATCTAAAAAAAATCTTTACCCAAACTCACACAGGTGTCTCTACAAACCACAAACAATACCATTGCTGATACAAATTTAAAATGAGTCACAATTTTGTGTATTTTTTATTATTTCCAAATTATCGTAATTTCGGCCCAAAAAATGTTATATATCAGAAATAAAAATGTAATTCTCAAAAATCAGAGGGTAACATTCTACACTCACACACCAAGATCCACCAAATATTACAGAATAAATCAAGAAGAAAATCTTGGTGTAATTCCACCACCTATATGTCCAAAGAAATACAGTATATGTGTATTCATGTGTAGGAGTACTCCACACATGGCAGCTCAGTGACTAATGGGTTAGCACTTCTTTTTAACAGCCCTGAGGTTAGGAGTTTGAATCCCAAACATGCCTCTTTATGTAGAGAAGTTGTTTGATTTCCATATGTTGTTTAACTCCTGACTCAGGTCCTTACATAAATTATGTCTAAATGTAGTATTTATGTGTAGGAGGGTTCCACCATCATTGCAAATTGTGTCAAGTGTAGGGATGAGCCCGGTGTTCGATTCTAACCCATGTTCGAATCGAACATCGGCCGTTCGTCCGTTCGTCAAAACCAGAACTTTGTGGGCCGTTCGCATCAAATTTGTGTGATACGAATGGCCCACAATGCACTGCGCCAGTCACAATGCATTGCTGGCTGATGATTGGCCAAGCATGCACTGTGACTCCGCATGCTTGGCCAATCCCAGCACCGGCAGCGAGGAGAGCCATAATTGGCCACAGGTTGGATGTCTGTGGCCAATTATAGCTCGGGGGTTTAGTACACGCCCCACACTATATAAGGCCGCCAGCGCGGCAGCCTTGTGTAGTGTGTTGCGCCGTTCATAGAGAGAAGGATAGGCAGGGACAATGCCAGCTGTGCTTTACATCTTTTGATAGCGCTGTTACAGTGAGTGTAGTGTTCAGGGAGAGAGCAGAATAGGCAGGGGCAGTGTCAGCTTTGCTTTGCTTCCTAACCTAGCACTGTTACAGTGGGTGTAGTGTGCCTCCTGCACAGCATACACCTGAATCTACCCCCCCCCCCCCCATTGCTGGTGTTGTGTAGTTGATTTGTGCAACACAGGCATCTGCCTAATACTCAGTCAGTGTGGTGTACCTCCTGCACAGCATACACCTGAATCTACCCCCTCGTTGCTGGTGTTGTGCAGTTCATTTGTGTGTGCAACACAGGCATCTGCCTAACATTAACATAACATATTTTGGGTGCGGGGTTCCCCTTAATATCTATACAAGACCCAAAGGGGCTGGTAATGGGCTGGAGTAGGGGGGGTGAGGGGGTAGCCATGCCATTTTTCTCAAAGATTTTCATCCATATTGCCAGGACAAGACATTACATTAAAGCCGCAAGCAGTTTTAAATGGCTTTTTTTCCTTTACAAATGTTATTTTGTACAGAGACTGTTCTAAACATGGGAAACACATGCCACTTCACAGGCATACTTTAGACACCCCCAGGTACGATATTTAAAGGAATATTTCACCTTTTTTCACTTTATGTATCATTAAAATGACTGCTCCAGAAAAAACGTCAGTTTTTAGAACTTCTTTTTGCATTGATACATGTCCCCTGGGGCAAGACCTGGGTCCCCAAACCCGTTTTAGGACAATAACATGCATATTGGCCGTTATAATTAGCACTTTAGATTTCGAACGTTCTCGTCCATTGTAATTGATAGGGTTCTAACGTTCCTGCAAACTTTCGGTCTGTTCGCAGGTTCTGGTGTGAACCGAACAGGGGGGTGCTCGGCTCATCCCTAGTCATGTGTTTTTCATGGGCAAGAACTTTAATCAGTTTTAACATTTCCCCACCAGCACTAATTGCAGCCTCTTTCCAAGCCAAAACCCACAAAATGACATCTGTTTGGCTCTCAGCATGCTGACAGTAATCAGTAATAACCAGCCTTTAACCACTTCATTACCGGGCTATAGTCATATGACGTCTGCAGATGGGATCTCCCTTCCTGGGTGAGTGTCATATGACATCCTCTGCTTTTTGCCACTCCTGTGGGCCCCTGGGGGCCCGCAGTGCGGCGATCAGGGATGAGCTGTGTCCCTTGGACACAGCCCATCCCAGATCTGTGTAAAGAGCCAATAAAAAATGTCTCTGTACCACGTGACCGGCTGTGTCCAATCACAGCCGGTCACATGTATTGCCCATGGGCACGGTGCTTGGGCGCACACAGAGCAGTGATCGGTGATGAGGCTTGTCACCCTGACACAGCCCAACCCCGATCGCAGTAAAGAGCCAATGAAATTTACTTTTTACCATGTGACCGGCTTTGTCCAATCACAGCCGGTCACAGACTGTCAACAAACCACAGTAACGAGATGTTACCGGGTTCTCCTCCTCACACACTGATCGTGTGTGAGAAGGAAATTGCAGTAACATCACGTTACTGCTTACAGTACACACCAACCACGCTGACTGCCCCCCCAATAAAGAGGACCTGTCATCATCCATCAGATGTACCTGTCACCAGCCATCAAAATACCTGTCTCACCCATCAAAGTACCTGTCACAGCCCATCTGAGTATCTGAGTACCTGTCACAGCCCATCTGAGTACCCGAGTACCTGTCACAGTCCATCTGAGTACCCGAGTAACTGAGTACATGTCACAGTATATCTGAGTACTGAGTACCTGTCACAGTATATCTGAGTACCTGAGTACCTGACACAGCCCATCTGAGCACACGAGTACCTGAGTACCTGTCACAGTATATCTGAGTACCCGAGTACCTGAGTATCTGTCACAACCAATCTGAGTACCCGAGTACCTGTCACAGCCCATCTGAGTACCAGTCACAGTATATCTGAGTACCCGAGTACCTGTCACAGTTCATCTGAGTACCCGAGTACCAGTCAACAGCTCATCAGAGTACCTGAGTACCTATCTGTAGCCGATCAGAGTACCCGAGTACCTGTCACCAGGCCATCAGAGTACCTGACTGAGTACCTGTCACCAGGCCATCAAAGTACCCGAGTACCTGTCACCAGGCCATCAGAGTACCCGAGCATCTATCTCCAGCCCATCAGAGTACCCAAGGACTCTATATACAGTATCTCACAAAAGCGAGTATACCCCTCACATATTTGTAAATATTTTATTATATCTTTTCATGTGACAACATTGAAGTAATGACACTTTGCTACAATTTAAAGTAGTGAGTGTACAGCTTGTATAACAGAGTCAATTTGCTGCCCCCTCAAAATAACTCAACACACAGCCATTAATGTCTAAACTGCTGGCAACAACATTTCACCTAGCCATTTATGTCTAAACTGCTGGCAACAAAATTTCACCCCTAAATGAGAATGTCCAAATTTTCACTTTGAATGACAATTGCGCGGTAATACAACACTGTACCCAAATGACATTGCTATCATTTTTTTCCCACAAATAGAGCTTTCTTTTGGTGGTATTTGATCACCTCTGCGGTTTTTATTTTTTGTTAAAACAAATTGAAAACTTAACAATTTTTTTACATTTTTTAATTTTTTTTAAATATTTTGTTATAACATTTTGTAAACAGGTAATTTTTCTCCTTCATTGATGTATGCTGATGAGGCAGCAGTGATGGGCATTGATAGGTGGCAGTGATGGGCACTGATGGGTGGCAGTGATGGGCACTGATTGCTTACACCGATAGGCAGCACTGCTAGGTGGCACTGATTGGCACCACTGGTGGGCATTGATAGGTGGCACTCATGGACATTTATAGGTGGCACTGGTGGGCACTGTGGGCACTGACAGGTGACAATGACAGGTGGCACTGGCAGGGGGTAATGAATGGCACAGAGGAGGCATCTTTGCCTCCTCCTCTTCGGCACCGATGTCCCTTTAACATAAGCCAGTGATCTGTCAGCGTGAGGAGAAAAAAAAACGGTCACCGAACTTTTGTTTACATCATGTGATCAGCTGTCATTGGCTGACAGCTGATCACATGGTAATTGGCCGGGATTGGCCCCTTACTAGGATCGGTGATCAACTGAGTCTCTGTGACTCAGTGATCACAGCGCGCTCCCCGGAGGGCATGCACAGGGGAGGACGTCCTATGACGGTCTCCCGGAAATTGAGGTCCGCGCTGTAGCCGTCATTCTGCTATGGACCGGACCTCAACTGGTTAAGAGCTGAAGTGGGCTTAGTTGCTGCTGCAGACAAGCCAACTAGAGCAGTGGTTCTCAACCTCAGTCCTCAAGTACCCCCAACAGTCCATGTTTTGGGAATTTCTCTTAGATAAAATAGCTGGCCAAAATACCAAGCCATTGACTCTGATTTAAAGATAAAGGAAAATCTGAAAACATGGCCTGTTGGGGGTACTTGAGGACTGAGTTTGAGAATCACCGAACCAGAGGACTAAAGACCTACATTAAAGTTCACATTTAGAGCCAAGTTCTTTAATCTCAGTGTTGTATTCAAATGACACAATAATTTATTTCTATTTATACATTGATTTGTTTGCTGTTATAATACTAAAAAGCATCTAAAGTCATCTTTGGTACAGTATGCCACAGACTATACTTTGCAGCATGTTGACTGTTTCCTTAATTCCAAGCACATCCTTGTCTCCTACATCTTATTTAGTTGAGGTACTGATAAACATCTTAGATTGTCAGAGCACTTTGCAAAGTAATTTTGCACAGATAGGTGTCAACCTGGTTAAAAAAAAAAAAAAATGTTATTTGTACTGCAATCTCCTCACAAACTTTGTTCAAGGGTAAGGTGGACAAATTAAATCAATCACAATAATCTTATTGGAACAAGTCGATCGGGATGGTGCTCCCAGACAAAGCAATTTGTCATTCTGATTAGGGACGTATTTTGTGAGCATTTTTGTGACTTTTATCTGACTTTAAAATAAACTTGCATTAGGTTTAAAGTAGCCATGTTGTACACCAGATACCATAATGTGTCTGCATTGGCCTTGTCAGTGCTGCCTGCTGCCCAATTCACTTGTTTAAAAAAAAAATCTAAATGTCGAGCCACATATGCATACTCCCTCCAGCCTCTCACAATGAAGTTGATGTCTGAGCAACCTCAAAGGGGACAACTTCCTTTTTCTGAACAAAAATATCCTGAACTGCTTCCTTTCTTTTCCTCATACAGTCTTTAGTGGATTTAATAGCAAGAGTTCATTACAGACTAGGAGCTATCAGCCCCTCTTGGAAATAGCACCAAAATTGAGGCAAATTGCATGCAGGAGTACATCCTCTCCTTGTGTAGAACTGCTCCAAGCTAAACTGCTTGCAGGCACTACCAGACCTCCTGGCTGCTCTGAAGATCTCCCAGGGCAGGAAGAAAAGGGTTAGGCACAATGCTGTCCTTTAAGAAAGCTTGTTACATGTGGCAGTCCCTCCCCTTGAAAATTCCTGGGTGTGCTGATGTACTCACTCTGTTCTCCTTGCTCCCACTGCTTCTAGGTAAGATTCCAAGTCAAACCGCTCTGCTGAATGCATGCTCCTGAGCCAGCCTGAGCCCAGCCGGGAGCTGGAGTCTCCCCTAGGCCTAGGAGACCCCTCCTAGGCCACCAACAGCCTCCTCAGCACTCCATCTTTCACCCCTCTCCTGCTAGCATGACTCATCCATATTTGAGAACATATAAACAGGCAAAAAATGTGTGCGAGCATGTGAACCCTATTAAAGTCTATGGGACACGAACATGAAAAATCAAAAGTGCTAATTTTAAACGCTTATATGCAAGTTATTGCCATAAAAAGTGTATGGAGACCCGGGTACTGCCCCAGGAGACATGCATCAAACAAAAAAGAAAAAAAATTGATTTAAATTTGCTTGCGGCTGTAATGTATTGCTGGCTCCCAGCAATATAGATGAAAAATCAAGGAAAAAATCGGTGATCCCCCCCCAGTCCCTTCGGGTCTGGTATGAATTTTAAGGGGAACGCCGCGTCAATTTTTTTTTAAAAAAACTGCGTGGGGTCCCCCCCAAAATCCATACCAGGCCCTTTGGGTCTGGCATAGATTTTAAGGGGAACTCCACGCCAACATTTTTTTAAAAATTGGCATGGGGTCCCCCGCAAAATCCAAAGAGACCCTTATCCGAGCAAGCCGCCTGGCGGGCCAGGAAAGGGGGGACAAGCGTGTGCCCCCTGCCTGAACCATGCCAGGCCTCTTGCCCTCAACATGGGGAGGGTGCTTTGAGGTCCCCCCAAAGCACTTTGTCCCCATTTTGATGGGGACAAGAGACTCGTCCCCACAACCCTGGCTCAGTGGTTGTGGGGGTCCGCGGGTGGGGGGCTTATCTGAATCTGGAAGCACCTTTTAACAAGGGTGGCCTCATATCCTGCCCCCCCCCCCCCCGCCATGTGAATCCATTCACCCAAAAAAGTGTCAAAAAGTAAAAAACACAATAGACAGTGTTTGACAATTAAAAAAAAAAAAAAAAGTTTTCTGCAATGTCCATCCATCTTCAATCATGCCACCCGACGGACCCGAAAAATAGAAAAAAAAACCCTGAAAAAAACACCACCTCAATGGGAGGCCTCCCAGTGACGTAACTAGATGACCCCACCCCTTCTGACATCACATGACGTTAGAAGGGGCAGGTCACTCAGTTACATCACTGGGTGGCCCCGTCCCTTGTCTATATAACAGCTGTCAGTGTGAGGCCTCCCATCATAGTTATATAGTAGGCAAGGTTGAAAAAAGTCCATCAAGTCCAACCTATGTGTGTGATTTTATGCCCACCATCGAGGCAGAGTTTATGTTTTTCTATTTTTTGGGTCCATCAGGTGGCGTGATTGAAGATGGATGGACATCATGGGACATTTTTTTTTTTTAATAAGGGAATTGTCGAAAACTGTCACTTTTTTGTGAATGGGTAGGGGTACTAGATTCCGATAAGCCCCCCACCCACATACTCCCACAACCACCAGGCCAGGGTTGTGGGGACAAGGCCCATGGGGACAAGGTGCTTTTGGGGGGACAGGAGGAGGGGGCGCTTGCTTGCTACAGAAAATTAAACCTGTTTCTCATATTAGGCAACAACCTTCCGATGTCCCAGTGCATAAACCTGCAATCCATCCATGTAATTATATGTGCATCCTTGAGTAAGAGGGTTTTAGCTCAGATCCTAATGTGCACTCACTTATAGGGTTTCAGATCCTTTTTATGGACAGCTTATTCTACAGTCAAGTTGCCAGTTGTAACATTCACAAATTTGTGCATGAGTCTCTGCTGGCTGTTTTCAGATTGATCTTGTAGGTAACTATATTTATCATAACCTTGCTTTAACTCTACCTGGCTGTGCATGCTGGGATCTTTGACATTGACTATAACCCACATTTTGATGCATGTTACCCCTGAAAAGGACAGCTAGTACCACCCTTAACTTCAAGTCTGTGGCATTCTTTGGCATCATCTATTCTAGGTGGATTTTGAACATTACTTGTTGTTATATAATATCTCAGGGTTAATCTCTGGCATAGTTCTGTTTGACCACCCTCAATCGCTTGCTTGTCCCTTGACCGGTGATGGCAAACCTGTCCATCAGAGTCCATAATCCATAAAATCAAGCCATATGCAAAAAGGTGGCTGCTAAGGGGGGAGAAAAATAGAGCCATTGTTATAGAGCCTGGACTAGTGTCTACAGCTTACAAAATTAGAAATGTTATAGTGCTTTTCAAAATCTCTGCTCCTCTGCCTTAGTGTGTCATACCTCTCTATTAAATTCCCCATCCCTCAGGCCTTGTATAAATGAGAGAAAAAGTTAACACTATAAATCTCTTCCCTGACAGACTCCATGGCAGCATACGTGTGTGTTAACCCTGCCTCCGCTCCTCCCCTATAGGAGCCCTCTCCCATAAATCTTTGCTCCAACCCAGCGGCCCTGTTCCTTTTTTGTCCTCCTCCTAAGGACCGGTTTGGTTATTTAACGGTTTTTCTCTCTGCAATCAAGACCAGATGGCGATGAGCACTGGGAAGACAGGTCATGATACTCCAATAAACCCTGGCTATTAGCAGGGTATGGAGCAAGCTAAACGGAAGATACTCCGATAAGCCTTGGTTGTTAGCAGGGTATGGAGTGGGCAAACGAAGGAGGTGCTGGAAGAGCTAAAACCTGGCCATTGGCAGGCAAGCGGACACGATCCTTGCTGCGATCGAGCAGAATAGGACTTCGCTGCTGGTACGCATTGACCATCTTGCTGAGGAGTGCAACTTAATAGAGAACGACCTCGACAAAATAAGAGGGAGAATGCCCGAAACTGAAACCAGAGTGTCAGCCACCGAAGATCTTACAGCTACCCATGCCGCCTCCATCTCTGAGTTGCAGCACACAGTACAGTCCCTTGTTGCAAAATGTGACGATGCTGAAAATAGATTGAGGCGCAACACTATCAGAGTCCTGGGTCTACCTGAGAGAAAAGAGGGGGATCGCCCTGCTGAGTTTGCGGAGAAGTTCTTTAAAACTCTCCTGGGCCTTACGGATGTCCCACCAACTTATGTGTTTGAAAGGGCTCACCGAGTGCTCGCGGGCTGTGTCATCCCAGGGAATCCTAACTGCCTGTTTCTGGTTCGCTTCCTCAATTATAGGGACAGGGACAGGATCCTTTCTAAAGCCCGGAAACATCCCACTCTCAGATATGGCAACTCCTCGGTTCTTCTTTTCCCTGACTTTTTGGCTGACTTGTAGAGAAAGAGGAAAACCTTTCTCTGCATGATGTTCACAGACTAATCAGAGATAAGAACATTAAATAAAGCATGCTTTACCCCAGCCGCCTGCGGGTCCAACACGACGGGGAAATCCATTTTTTGACAACCCTGCAGAAGCAGACGACTGGTTGACCACCCTACAATAAAGGATTCTTCTTATAATTCTACCTGAGGCATGGATCATACATATGCTTGTTCGCTCCATCCTACATAACCTTCGGCAAATACCGGAGCAATCCCAAATTTACTTCTACACGTGATTCACACTTGACCCTCAGGGTTTGTTTGTTTTCTGAGAAGTGATAGACCTGGTGCTCTCCATTTTGTTGGAGGTACTCCAACAGCTGGAGGAACTACGCCACTGTTCCAGACTGCCCAGCCCTTCTTGCTGTGATGAGATACATATCCCCCACCCTTGCCTACTGTTATAAGTTGAACACGAGCTGGGGTCATCCTAGGAATTTAGTGAAGTTATTGACCTGCTATTCTCCACTCACCTGGCGGGACTTTAAAATAGTCATAGTTTAAGTTGAATTCAGGGTATAAAACTGACTGGACATTTTTGTTGGGATTCCAGCCAGTAGGAGGTTCTGAATAAGTTCTAGGGTAAACTGACCTAGTTTTTAGTTGGGTACTCCATGGTCAGTAGGGACTTACTTTTTTTGGTTTTCAGTTTTGTATGCTCTGTATCCACTGCACGATTGGTTATTTTCCTATGCTAGAATGGCACTCATTTGCCTCAGATCTGCCCTAATTTGCTTTCCCTCTCAGACCTCAAAGGGGATGAAGCCCCTCATCTACATGCCATCTGGTAATTTTATAATATGTTCAAAATGGCTACAGAACTAAAACTGATATCTTGGAATATCCAGGGTTTAAATGATAAGATTAAGAGAGCTTTGATGTTCAAATACATAAATCATCTACAGGAGATGCATCTCCTGAGCAACAAAATTCTTGCCCTCCGTAGGCTCTGGGTGCAGCAGTCATTTCATGCAACATACCCTAGTTATGCGAGGGGAGTGGCTATACTACTGGCCAAGTCCCTTGCAAATAAGGTTATTCAATTGATCACTGACAAGGAGGGTCGATATATTATTCTCTTGCTGGAAATGAAGGCGATGGTATATGATTTGATCAATATATATGTTCCCCCTCCTTTCAACCAGTGGGTCTTGTACAAAGTATATGAAAAATTGTCCACACTGCAATTCTCCAGACTCTATATAGCAGATTAATTCCACTTTAGACCCATCTTTAGACTTGTCTAATCCTATTAGAGTTTACACACCTGATTTACTCCACTGGGCACAGGCCTTTAACTACACTGAAATTTGGAGATGGAAACACCAAAATAACAGGGCCTACTCATTTCACTCCACTTCCTACAAATCAGGTTCCAGGATCGACCTGGTCTTTGGTAACATCTGTGCTTTGGCAGTGGTGGGGGAGGTTTCGTACCTGCCTGTGGGCCTCTCTGACCCTGCCCCTTTGGAAATTAAGCTGGTGCTATCGGAGAACAGGGGGGAGAGATGCTGGCGTCTGGTTGCTAAGTGGTTGCAGGACCCTAAGGTTGAGGAGATGGTGTCCGTCTCAGCTCATGTGGTCTGGGAGGCTTTTAAGGCCAACACTAGGGGCGAGTACATCTCAAATATAAAGTCAGTCAGATCTGAAATGTCCTCTCAATTGCAGCAGCTTAAGTCCAGAAAAACGGAGGCTACCCAGGCTTTCTCTGACCCCCCACTCCTGATCACTTCAGCCGAGACGAGAAGAGTCTTGTCTCTTCATCTTACTTTGGCCACACATCTAAACCTCTCGGGAGTCGAAGAGTCCGGAGACAAGAATAGTAGGCTTTTGGCAATTCTGGTTGCGGAATCTAAAATGCAAACAGTAGTGTCCGAGATTTGTTGTCCAGATGGCAGAGTCATCTCTGATTCCGATCAATCCTGAATGAATTGAATTTTTTTTAATGAAAATCTATATACAGCACCCCCTAATTGGCCAGCTGAGCAAATTATGGACTATCTACGGTCCTTACATTTACCCACTCTGTCACAGGAAGTCTGTGCATCTCTGGATAGGGAGTTCACTGCCGAGGAAGTAGAATCAGCGATTCGCTCATTCCCAGGCAACAGAACTCCGGGACCAGAAGGCCTTCCTGTCGATTGGTACAAAACATATGCTGCATTAAATGCACCTAAACTGTTACCGGTATTCGCTGAGTGTAAAAAGCAGATGTCCCTGCCCTCTTCTATGTACCAAGCCCATATTGTCTTACTTCCTAAACTGGGTAAGGTCAAGTCCCAGTGTGCCTCATACAGACTGATCTCTTTACTGAATTCTGACTTAAAGATATTAACCAAAATGTTGGCAACTCGATTACAGATGATTCTCCCATCTCTGGTCAACATAGATCAAACTGGGCTTATACCAGGGAATTCGGCAGACATCTACTTGCACAGAGTCTTCACTGACTTGCAATTAACACCATCTGAAAACTCCACTAGGGTGACATTGGATATAGAGAAGGCATTTGACTCAGTGGCTTGGTCATATATGTCTTCGGTTCTGGAGGTCATGGGATTTGGGATGGAACTCTGCAAGTGGATTTAGATTCTATATAGGTGCCCGACAGCATGGTGAAGTTAGCTTAGGTGCCCGACAGCACGGGTGAAGTTAGGTGGTGCCCTTTCACCCCCTTCATAATAGGCAGAGGTTTGAGGCAGGGTTGCCCCTTAGCACTCTTTACCCTGGTGATGGAGCCACTCGCCTCAGTCCTTAGACAAGTAAACATGGTCAGGGGCATAAAGGTTGGCTCCATACATGAAAAACTAGCCATGTATGCAGACAATCTAAATTTATTCCTAAATGACCTGGGTCCTCCCTTCAAGTGGCTCTAGGCATCGTCTCCAGTTTCACTGACTGCTCAGGACTCAAAGTCAACTGGGACAAACCACAAATATTGCCTATTGACTGTGGCAAAATCTTTACAACATGTACTGTGACATACTGAAGCAGAGCATAATCCCCTCCCTTCGGAGACTGGGACACAGGGCAGTATTCTAACATGATAACCACCCCAAACACACCTCCAAGGCGATCACTGCCTTGCTAAAGAAGCTGGGGGTAAAGGTGACTGATTGGCCAAGTATCAATAAACCCTATTGAAAATCTGTGCAGCATCCTCAAATGAAAGGTGGAAGAGCGCAAGGTCTCTAACATCCACCAGCTCCATGATGTTGTCATGGAGGAGTGAAAGAAGACACCAGTGTCAACCTGTGAAGCTCTGGTGAACTCCATGCCCAAGAGGGTTAAAGCAGTGCTGGAAAATAATGGTGGCTACACAAAATATTGACACTTTGGGCCCAATTTGGACATTTCCACTTTTACACTTAGGGGTGTACTCACTTTTGTTGCCAGCAGTTTAGACATTAATGGATGTGTGTTGAGTTATTTTGAGGCGACGGCAAATTTACACTGTTATACAAACTGTACACTCACTACTTTACATTATAGCAAAGTGTAATTTCTTCAGTGTTGTCACATGGAAAGATATAATAAAATATTTACAAAAATGTGAGGGGTGTACTCACTTTTGTGAGATACTGTGTAAAATATATATGTTTATTGACAAAACATGATACCGTATATAGATACATAAAATGGTGAATATACAGATAAGATATTACAGGCCATATTCATAGAAGTATCATAGCATCATGACACATAGCATTGTATGACATAGAACCCTGTCTGGATATATTTGCATCCTTTACATTCTCAATGTTTTAAGATAGTGATTTCCATATCAGTTGTCTTTTAATACTAATGTCTTTTAAAATGGATGTTTCTCCATAATTTCTACAATTGCCACTGATATGTGTGTTTTAATACTGCCCTTTAAGTATGCATTTGGTCCGCTGGCGCTTGTAGTCCTATAGCCAGATCGGACTGGATTTAAACTGCTTTTACTACACTGACAGGCCAGTAGAAGGAGCTGTATGCTCCGAATGAGTTGTCTCGTTTCTCTCCCGTCCTCCTCACATCGAGGTCCGCCCACCCAGTGAGGTAATTCCGCCCGTGGGGTCCACGCCAGGCAGCTGGGATCTCCTCCACTTCCTGCTCTGGAAACAGCATCCTGTGCATGTGAAAACACCTCTGATCGCTGGGGAAAACCTGATTACTGGCACCCCTCAAGGAGGACCCTACACATGACACATATACCTATGTTTTCTTCATTCTTGCAAGTGCATTTATGTTTGCGCTATTAAAATACCCTTTTAATATTGCACTTAGGTGCGCCTCCCTCCTTCTCTCTTTATCATTACTGGCAACTCTTCTTGATCCACGTTACAAGTGTAAGGTTGCAGAACTCCTCCTGTCTTCGCGGAGGGAGCAGCGGACAAAACATCTTTAGGAGGCCTTGAAGAAAGGTTTGTGCAATGCATTTTCGGACCCTGGGAGGTTACAATTTCCTGGTGCTGGTCAACGTGTTGCTGAGGCTTCGCTCAGTCAGAGAAAGAGTGGTGGAGAAGGTGGCCAGCTGAGCGATGCCTTTAAACAATTTTTCAGTCCTCAGTGCCAAGGTCTGATTGGTTCAAGCAACCATCACCAGCGTCTGCATTACATGGTACAGGAATATCTAGGGACAAGAGCAGACTTGGAGTCCTTTCCAACAGAGCATCACCTGGGTTACTGGGTCTTGAGGGTGGACCACTGGCCAGAACTTGCTCAATATGCAATTGAGCTACTAGCCTGTCCTCCATCCAGTGTGCTTTCTGAATGCACATTCAGTGCTGCTGGAGGGTTTGTAAAGGATCAAAGACGCCTCTCCACAGACTCCGTTGATAGGCTCACATTCATAAAAATGAATCAGTCTTGGATCAGCAGCTATCAAGCACCTGATGCTGATGCAACTGATTGAATTTGCTATGGATGTGGGATCCCTTGAAGACTGCCTATGCTGACTATCCTATTCCTCTTCAATCTTCCAACAATATTTTTAGTTTAGGGTACCACCACCACCAACCAAGGCCCAATTTGTCTACTCCTGTTTAACAGGGGCGTGTAATTACAATTTTTGAGCTAATCTTTAACAGAAGGGCCTGTTCCTGCGTCCAACAAGAGTATCTGTGAGGGGTTTCATTGTTGTGGCACCACCACCACCATCACCCAAGGCCCAGTTTTTCTGCCTCTGTTTAACAGGGGCATGTAATTACAATTTTTGATATAATATTTCAACACAGGGCCCGTTCCTGCACCTAACAAGAGTATCTGTGAGAGGTTACAGTGTTGTGGCACCACCACCATCAAAGGCCCAATTTTTATGCCCCTGTTTAACAGGATCAAGTAATTACAGTTCTTGATATAATATTTCACAGCAGGGCCAGTTCCTGTGCTCACGAAGAGTGAATGTGAGGGCTTACAGTGTGCTGGTACCACCACCACCAAAGGCCCAATTTTTCTGCCCCTGTTTAACAGGGGCATGTAATTACATTTCTGATATAATATTTCACAGCAGACTTTTTATGGATATCTTTGAGAAATGGCTTTCTTCTTGCCACTCTTCCATAAAGGCCAGATTTGTGCAGTGTACGACTGATTGTTGTCCTATGGACAGACTCTCCCACCTCAGCTGTAGTTCTCTGCAGTTCATCCAGAGTGATCATGGGCCTCTTGGCTGCATCTCTGATCAGTCTTCTCCTTGTCTGAGCTGAAAGTTTAGAGGGACGGCCAGGTCTTGGTAGATTTGCAGTGGTCTGATACTCCTTCCATTTCAAAATGATCGCTTAGACAGTGCTCCTTGGGATGTTTAAAGCTTGGGAAATCTTTTTGTATCCAAATCCGGCTTTAAACTTCTCCACAAAAGTATTACGGACCTGCCTGGTGTGTTCCTTGGTCTTCATGATGCTCTCTGCGCTTTCAACAGAACCCTGAGACTATCACAGAGCAGGTGCATTTATACAGAGACTTGATTACACACAGGTGGATTCTATTTATCACCATCAGTCATTTAGGACAACATTGGATCATTCAGAGATCCTCGCTGAACTTCTGGAGTGAGTTTGCTGCACTGAAAGTAAAGGGGCCGAATAATTTTGCACGCACCACTTTTCAGTTTTTTATTTGCTAAAAAAGTTTAAAATATCCAATAGATTTCGTTCCACTTCACAATTGTGTCCCACTTGTTGGTGATTCTTCACAAAAAATTAAAATTTTATATCTTTATGTTTGAAGCCTGAAATGTGGCAAAAGGTTGAAAAGTTCAAGGGGACTGAATACTTTCGCAAGGCACTATATATATATATATATATATATATATATATATATCAACAACACTACACACGGCCGTCGTTGGAAGCAGCCTTATATAGTGTGGGGTGTGGACTTGTCCCCCTGAGCTGTGATTGGCCAAAGCATGCAGATCAGGTGCATGCTTTGGACAATCATCAGACGTCAATGAATGTCTCGCAGTGCATTATGGGGCGTTCCTTGGTGCTCTAATTTCCCGTGAATGCCCCATAATGTTCGCAATTCGACTTGAACATTGGGCACGTCCCTATTCAATACATGTCTGCTGCTGACAGATCATGTGGTGATCTAGAAGTTTTAGATATTCTAGGCCTCCTCCAGTCAGATTTAGTCCTGGCTCTATTGGTCAGCTCCCTCAGAGTTCAAGTTTTAGCTTTATCGGCCTTCACAGGTGTTTTCCGGTCTAGACATCTTTCCCGTCCAACAATTCTTCAAGAAAGCAGCTAGGCTCAGACCTCAGAGTAAGCAGAGTAAGCAGAGGTTTTCCAATGGAGTCTCCCTCTTGTTCTCAACTGCCCCTTGGGAAAAAAAAGTGAAAAGTGTTCTAGGGTTGTCTCCGTTAGAGGCCTCTTTGTCAAATTCGCTTATTACCAATTATCACGTTGGTATAAAAAGCCTTAGAGATTGGTTCACTGGTCATGCTGAACTTTTTTACGCTCTTTCCAGTCAAGCGACGCCATTACCTATGCTTGACTCAATTCCCAAGGGTGCATCAGTCTTCGTGGGAGCTAAGAAATTGTTCTGCCAACCTTAGCCCTTGTACACACGGTCGGAGATTCCGTCGGAATGTGTCCGATCGGACCGTTTTTTCTGATATTCCGACTGTGTGTGGTCTGCATCGGACTGTTTCCGTCGGAATATCCGTCGGATCAACTTTTCCAACTTGCCGGAAATTTTTTCAGACAAAATGGTCCGAGAATTGTTTAGAGAATTACGATCAGACAAAGTGCCACGCATGCTCAGATCAAATTCCTACACCAAAGCTATTGGCTACTAGCGTGAACATAGTCCCGTCATAACGAAATAACGTCATCACGTTGGATTTTCGACAACTTTGTCCGACCGTGTGTATACAACAGTTTCGGATAAAATCTGACAGACAAAATCCAACGGATTTGGTTGTCGGAATCTCCAAACGTGTGTACAAGGGCTAAGAGTTCTAACTTGCATGAGAGAAAGCCTGCTGTGGCTTAGTTGGTTAAACTGCATGTCTAGTAAACAGGGATTCCTAATTTGACTTCCAGCAGTGCCTTCCTTCAATTTTGGGAATCCCTCAGATATTGTAAAGTCATATCTACAAGCTACAGTTTCCTTCAGGCTTCAGAGCGCCTTTTCATTCATTTGCCAGAAAGGACAGAGAAATGTGCCTCATCTAGGGCAATTGTGGTACGGATTGTCATGGATGTTATGTTTCTTTAAATGCAACTCTATGGTGTATCTCTGTTATACTCACTTCCTGTGTGGGGTTTCCTGTTCCTGCTGGTTATTATTCAATGAACATGGCTTCTCTACAGTAATGGCTTGTGCTGTCTTTACTTACATCACATCAAACACAGATTGCCAAGGGCTTGGCTCCTTTGAAGGTAGTGTCTGCTCACCCGACCTGGAGTGGGTCTACATATTGGGCAGCTTTGCATCATGTAGCTCCCAAAGTAATTTGCAGGGTGGCTTCCTGGTTGTCAATGAACATGTCTGTGTCCCACTACTGTGTTGAACCAGCTGCCCTATCTTCAGTTGATTTTGGTTTACAAGTACTGTCAGGTTGACGGTGTTAAACTTTCTTTGCTCAACATTTTGCCCACCTTTGTGTATATGGCGAGTTATTTCCCACACGTATGCTGCCATGGAGTCTGTCAGGAAAACAGAAAATATCCTATCAAATAATTACCGCAATTTTCCTTTCCTTGATAGACTCCATGGCAGCAGGAGTTCCCTACCAAATTAAAAGTAAAAAGGAGCTGCGCTGATAATGAATAAATAAAGATACTTGTGATCTAATAAACAGGTATTAATCAATCAAATAGACACATAAATTGGCACATAAAATCCATATAGTCCAGTGAAGTGACAAACACACATGGCTTATTGGGTAAGCAAAAGCAATCAATTCAACAAATGAATGGGTAACATAAATTATAAAAAATAATGAGTGAACCAATAAAAAAGACATTTTGAAATGTAAACGTGTAGATTTAAAAATAAATAATACAAGCAATAAATAAATAGAAAACTCTCTTCCATAAACCTTCCCAACAAGGAGAGAAAGTTGAAAGTTGAAAACACCCTGTGAGAGATCTTCTACAGTATATTCAAAGGACACTGTGAATACACCACCACATAGATTGAAGGCTTACCAGCTATACAAGCTGTCAGAGCTTGTGGCTAATACCCAGCCAGGGCCTTTGAGCCCTCCCGACTCCACCAATGGCTAACAAGCCCAGCGTTCCTTCGGGCTTAGTAGATACCAGCACTCAAAAGAGCAGCCACGAACGTAACGTCAATGGGTGAGTTTAGGCATGTAAAAAGAGACAAAAACGTTTGCCATCGGTAAAACCAGGTGGCGTTTATTTGTAAAAAGGTCTGTGTAAACAAATAGACTATAAAAAAGTTCCATAAAACAAGTTTTCGCCGGTCGCCGGTCGGCAAATAGTACAAACATGCCCGTGCAAACGGAGCGTGAGAACAGCGCGGTGACGTCAGAACATTGCTCCTCCCTAAATGTCTTGAGTAGGCTAGTTACAGAACACAGCCGCTGGCTTGGAGCAAAGATTTATGGGAGAGGGGTCCTATAAGGGGAGGAGTGGAGGCGGGGTTAACTCACACATATGCTGTCATGGAGTCTATCTGGAAAGGAAAATTACTGTAAGTATTTGATAGAACATTTTTAGTTTTCTATGTACTGTAATTGCAAACATTCTTTTACCAATATTAAGCAGTTATCCATGATCTTTTGCTCCTTTCTTTTTGTCTTACATGCAGAAACACCACTGGAGGGTGCCTGTGACCTGTGGGAAAAAAAGTTAAATATGAACTCTGCAATAATATGTACCACACATGTAGTGCTTACCTCTGAAGGAGCAGCTTGGTATGAAGGGTTCTCTATTTTTTGCCACGACTCTGAGAGCTGCTTTGTCCCTCTGACACACCTGGTTAGGTAAAAGGATGCTGAAAACACCTATATAAGCTCAAGTATTAGAATGCAACTTATATTAATATTAACATATAGAAAATAGGCACCAGTCAAGATCATTTTGTGAAATAAAAAATCATTAAAATTGTTAAAATCTATGTATTTTAAATGTGTATTGGGCTCCTAATGGAATCTAGCTTTGGGTGGCTGTTTGTATTTCAGCTCTGGTCCAATATTTATGAATATGCTTGAGTAAGCCAGTCTAAATTCACTGTGTCACAAATTAAGCGGGGTATACACGTTCCAAAATTTGTCTGGTTCAGTAGGAACTAGCTGAATTTCTGTATACTGTGCACCCCTATCTGTTCAACAGAAGCTGGTCATTAGACCGGCTTCTGTCAAGTGGTCCAACTGGAAAACCAACATTTGATCAGTGCTTGCCTCCAATAGCTGCAGCAGTGATTAGCGTACTCTGAGAGCGGGGGAGTCCTTGCTGTCAGAATACAATAGCGCAGCAAGGGAGATCACTGCATCCACATTGCTTGTGTGAATGCGCAGATCTGCCATTTTTGCCATTGTTCAACCCACTGGTTGAATGAAAAAAAAATGTCATGTCTGGTTAATCTAAAGCAGGTTCTATATGGATTTTATGAACAGATTATAACTCTAAACCCAACAGCATATATATAGCTTGATAGCCTATTCATTTTTAACGGCTTGCCGAAAGCCGCCGTCATTATACTGTGACAGGTCAGCATGTTCCCGCGAGTCGTCATAGCTGTACGTCGGCCCTTTAAGCAGGAATTGCAGGCAATGTGGGGGGAACCGATGCGCATAGCCGGCGGTTGCGATGACCACCAGCCGCACGCGATCGTGGGCACGAGAGCCAGAACAGGGACATGTGTGTGTAAACATACAAATCCCTGTTCTGTGAGAAGAGGAGAGACAGATTGTCTGTTCCTACTAGCTAGGAACAATGATCTGTCATCTCCTCTAGTCAGTTCCTTCCCCCTGCAATTAGAACTAACACAAGGGAACACAGTTAACCCCTTGATCGCCCCTTAGTGTTCACCCCTTCCCTGCCAGTGACATTTACACAGTAATCAGTGCGATTTTATGGCACTGATCACTGTATAAATGTCAATGGTCCCAAAAATGTGTCAAAAGTGTTCGATCTGTCTGCCATAATGTCGCAGATCACAGCCATTACTAGTAAAAAAAAATAATAATAATAAAAATTCCATTAAAATGGCATAAATCTTTCCTATAGTTTGTAGACGATATAACTTTTGCGTAAACCAATCAATACAGGCTTATTGTGCTTTTTTATTACCAAAAATATGTAGAAGAATACATATCAGCCTAAACTGAGGAAAAAATAGCTTTTTTTAAAAAAAATTGGGTATTTTTATTATAGCAAAAAGTACAACATATTGTGTTTTTGTCAAAATTGTCTCTCTCTTTTTGTTTATAGCGCAAAAAATTTAAACGCAGAGGTGATCAAATACTACCAAAAGAAAGCTCTGTTTGTGGGAAGAAAAGGACATCAATTTTGTTTGGGTACAGCATTGCGCGACTGCGCAATTGTCAGTTAAAGTGAGGCAGTGCAAAAAATGGCCTGGTCATTAAGCAAGCAAATCTTCAGGGGCTGAAGTGGTTAAAGGCAAAGACACAGCAAAAGCAGTACAATTCTATGTTTGGGGCTTTCAAAAAGTGATCCAAACTAATCCGGTGCAATTATTTCAGACAGGCACTATTTTTTTTTTACAAAAGCTAAAATGTATTTTGTAGTGGGTGGTTTTCTGTAAGCCAACCAGATGTATTAACTGTTTTGGAAGAAAAAGTTAGATTACAGAAAAAGCTGTAAAATTCAAATCAGCCTGCCAAGAGGATCCCTATGTTACAATCAAATATTGATGGATACAGTTCTCAACGTACAACAGAAAATTATTTAGTAAATCTAAATGCTATAGTGGTTTAAAGCTTCTGTTTCCAAAGGCTGAACAGGCTGGAACCATGGTAATAATTTGAGATGAGTACAGCAAGAAATTTCAGAAGACAGCACGATTCTTTTCTCACCTACATATTTTATGTTATGCACGTATTCACACAAAAAATATATTTATACTGATTCTCTTTTTTGGGTAAAAATGTGCTGCATCGTAATTGACCTAAGAAACTTTAAGTTCACATTAAAAATTTTAGATTTTATAGCTTCAGAATTCACTATCAATATCCACCGTTGGAATACAACAGGCCAGTGCAAAACAAATACAGCAAAGAGCCCTGAAGACAACTCAATCTTGTTTTTAAAATATACATTCCTTGAATGTTGGTTCTCAGCCTATTAAAACGTTTTACAGGTTTACTTTTGGGTTGAAATTAATTGTGATACTTTCTTTCATGGTCAAGCCATAGATATCCACCATATTTTTCCACTCTTCTGAATTTCCATTCTTCCTTCTAATGCCGTGTACACACGACCGGACGTTTCGACAGCAAAGTTCCGATGGAACTAATCCATCGGTCAATTTTGATCGGGTGTGGGCTTCATCGGATCTTTTCTGTCGAAAAATCTGACGGACTTTAGAAATTGAACATGTTTCAAATCTTTCCGACGGAACCAGTTCCTATCGAGAAAACCGCTGGTCTGTATGCAGGTCTGACGGACCAACAACGACGCAAGGGCAGCTATTGGCTACTGGCTACCGAACGTCCTTTTTCTAGTTCTGTCATACGTCATCACGTCAAACGATCGGATCACAGAGGTGTAGAACGAATGGCACTCCTGCGATTCATAGGAGAAGTCTGCCCAAAATAGCTTTGGCCTTACTTCTCTTTTAAACTACTGAGGCCCCTTGTTTGCATGATTCCGTCTGATCATAGGAATTGATTCCGTCAGAAAGATTTAAAAAATGTTCTATTTCTAGGTCCGTCAAAATTTTCGAAAGTAAAAGTCAGATGGAGCCCACACAAGATCGGAATAGCCAATGAAATGATTCCGTCTCAGAGCGGTTCTGCCAGAAAGTCCGACCGTGTGTACACGGCATAAGAATAACTGTCTAGTTCTAATAAAAAAGCTCAGTAATGCAAGCCACATACACAAGAGTGACTTCAAACTTTTGACGCGTTAGTACAGATCTGTACATAAACTACAAAACCTTACAGACAAATCAAACTGCTGTTGGTATTATCCACTAATTAAACCATTTTAGTGCTTTGCAACTCACATTCATGACAAAATTACTGTGTCCCCACTTAAATGTGCCCAAGAACTGGCTCTAATCTCTGCTTTTCCTTGCTCTGTTACTACAATTAAAATTTCTTTCTCCTGTTTTACTTTGTGCAGCTAGAGTCAGTATTCCCAGATGCTGAAACATCATCACCACTCCACCCATTACTAACTAGATGGTGGAAATATGCTGCCACATAATTAGAATGGAACAGTAGCCTAATATCAGAATACTTATGCCCCCGGGAGCGCACATCGCAGTGATCGTTGTTGTAATGTGTCAGTCTGACACACTGCAATTCCGATCTTGGTAAAGAGTCCCTGACAGAGACTCTTTACTATGTGATCAGCCTTGTCCAATCACGGCTGATCATGATGTAAACAGGAAGAGCCATTGATCGTCTTTTCCTCACTTGCGTCTGAGAGATGCGAGTAGATGAGAGCTGATTGGCTGCTCTCCTGATGAGGGGGTCTGTGCTGATTGTTTATCAGCGCAGCCCCCCCTCGGATGCCTGCCAAGGACCACCAAGATGCCGCCAGGACCACCAGGGATGACCACCACACTGGACCACCAGGTATACCACCCTAGACCACCAGGGAAATGCCAATCAGTGCCCAGGCAGCTGCCAATCAGTGCCCAAGCAGCTGCCAATTAGTGCCAATGAAACTGCAGGCCAGTGCCAGTGATGCCCATCAGTGAAACCAGTGCCAGCAATCAGTGCCCTTCAATGCCCATCAGTACTGCCTTTCAGTGCCACCTATCAGTGCCCATCAGTGCCCAGTAGTGCCATCTATCAGTGCCACCCATAAGTACCCATCAGTGCAGCCTTTCAGTGCCCATCAGTGTCGCCTATCAGTACCCATCAGTGCCACCTATGAGTACCCATCAGTGCTGCCTAGCAGTGCCCATTGTCAGTGCCCATCAGTGCCACCTCATCGGTGCCGCCTTATCAGTGCCCATCATTGCAGCTTATCAGTGCCCATCAGTGAAGGAGAAAACATACTTATTTACTAAATTTTTGACAAAGAAAAACTTTTTTTTGCCCCAAATTTTTGGTCTTTTTTTATTTGCTTAGCAAAAATAAAAACCGCAAAGGTGATGAAATACCACCAAAAGAAAGCTCTATTTGTGGGAACAAAATGAGAAAAATGTAGTTTGGGTACAGTGTAGCATGGCCGCGCAATTGTCAGTTAAAAAGCAAAAGCACTGAAACCTGAAAATTGGCCTGGGCAGGAAGGTGCGAAAGTGCCCTGTATTAAAGTGGTTAAGCAGCTCTAAAACGTTAATAACATGCGGAAAACAATTAATTAATAGTAGTGTGAATCCATATAAGGAGTGTTAGTCCAGAGTGTTTGTGTGACAGTCCATATGGAAAACATCAATTGTTTGAAGGCTCAACCATCACCACACCAAGTGATTCCTCTCCCTAAGGCTTGATTCACACGAATGCGTTTTTTGATGCATTTTGCAGAAATGCAGGGAAATTTTTTAACATGGGTTCCTATTGAAAATGTTCACATCAATGCATTTTTGTGCCTCTGTGTTTTTGGAAAGGGTCGGGGACTTTTTTTCATGCAAAATGCAGCGTTTTGCATGTAATAGAAGTCAATGGACCCGCATCCAAAATGCAAGTACCGCGTTTTACCGTGATTTTGCCCGAATTTGCGTTTTTTTCCTTTTGTTTTCTTTTTCATTTTTTTACACTGTATATAGCTGGTTGCTAAGCAACCACACTGTAAAAAATAAAATAAAAATAAACGCAAAACGCTGCAAAAATGCGGAAAAAACGTGTGTCCAAAAACGCAGCAAGCACCGCAAAAAGCACTGCAGAAACGCTCAAAAGCAACATGCATAGATGTGAATCGAGCTTTAGGAGCTGCACTTACCGGATTCACAATTAACAAACTCCTTTGTATAGATTATGCATTTCTGATCACTGCCTAAAGGACATCTACCCGGATCTCCAAGAAAATGTAAGGCGTGTCAACAGACCAATATTCATATAAGAGGACTATCATCCTTTACTTCTATGGTGAATGTTAGGGAGTTTGATATTAACCACTTCAGCCCCAGAAGATTTTACCCCTTTCCTGGCCAGAGCACTTTTTGCGATTCGGCACTGCGTCATTTTAACTGACAATTGCGCGGTCATGCGACGTTGCACCCAAACTAAATTGACGTCCTTTTTTTCTCACAAATAGAGCTTTCTTTTGATGGTATTTGATCGCCTCTGTGATTTTATAAACAAAAAAAGCAACAATTTTGAAAAAAAAACAATATTTTTAAATTTTTGCTATAATAAATATCCCCCAAAAAATATATAAAAAAACATATTTTTTACTCAGTTTAGGCTGATACATATTCCTCTACATATTTTTGGTTAAAAAATTGCAATAAGCGTATATTAATTGGTTTGTGCAAAAGCGTCTACAAAATAGGGGATAGTTTTATGGCTTTTTTATTATTCATTT
Organism: Lithobates pipiens; assembly: GCF_037356315.1. Lineage (NCBI taxonomy): Eukaryota > Metazoa > Chordata > Amphibia > Anura > Ranidae > Lithobates > Lithobates pipiens. Next base: position 377,665,146 of record NW_027507748.1, on the reverse strand, counting down.
TTTTTTACTAGTAATGGTGGCGATCCACGATTGTTATCGGGACTGCAACATTATGGCACAATTTTGACACATTTTTGGGACCATTGGCATTTTTACAGCGATCATGCGATGCTATAAAATTGCATTGATTACTGTGAAAATGTCACTGGCAGTGAAGGGGTTAACCACTAGGGGGCAGTGCAGGGGTTAAGTGTGTTCTAGTACGTGTTCTAACTGAAGGGGGATGGGACTGTTCAGGGGAGATGACAGATCGTCTGTTCATACTCTGTATGAACAGATGATCTGTCTGTTCTCCCCTTAGAGAACCAGAAACTGTGTGTTTACACACTCAGATCCTGGTTCTGGGTGTGCCCCGAGTGATCACTGTAGCCTGGTGGTGATTGTGACCCCTGGGCACTCGTGTTGGCTCCATAGGCGTGTAAGAGCGCGGGTACGCGCCTCTGGTGGCGCACATGTGCCCCCTAGTGGCTGTCTATGGTACCGACGTACCATGAGGGCGATTCGCACAGCCAAGCCGTGTTTCCGCAGTATAACTGTGGCAGCTGGTCAGCATGTGGATAATTAATTCATATCATGCAACTCTACACACGTGGTTTACGATTTGCAGTGCCCGTGTGGCCTTATGTATATAGGCCGCACAAAAAAAACTCTGGCCAAATGAATCTCAGAACACATCTATAATATTTCGATTGGATTCAAGGATCATAGTGGGTCATTTTATTTTAGACGCAAGCACAATAGATACCCTTCTGGTCTGCTGTTCTGGTGCATAGAGAAATTAAGTTCTTCATGGAGGAGTTCAAATATGGTAATAGAAATATCCAAGAGTGAGACAAAATGGATATATCTCATCAATACTCTCCAACCTACAGGGTTGAATGTTGAACTCAATCTAAATTGCTTCATCAGTGATTATTAATCGAGTTCACGTTACATAGTATATTATTGGGTCTGTCCCTGACATATAAGCCCCGGTCATCGCGATCCACTGTAATTATAGGAATGAGAGTGGGTCAACCACTAACATATTCATTTTTTATAATGTTTTATTGTTTACGCCTAGCATAACGGGCATGCGCTTGTTAGTACAAGAATGATTATATGTTGGAATCGAACAGGAATTAATGTTATACATATAAAGTTCTACACATCTGTTTGTACAACCGAACTCAGCCATATTGATATTTGCAGTCCCACATGTTTAAAGGATAGAGGAATGTGGCACCAAACAGAATCTGCATAGCAGAATGAGTTCTATTCAGCCCACCTGGTGTGCACGGAGCTTCAAAGACATTTAGGACAATGACGGCGCCGGTCTGTCTGTTAGGACAAAAAGATAACTAATGAGCGGGAAGGGCGTCCAAGATCGAATCACAAGATGTGAACCCAGTCGGAGCAGTTACAACTCATGGGCAAACACTGCCCCCCAGAGGCCAATTATGGCAGGACTGTCAGAGGTAGTTAGCCTGGGGGAGGAGACGCCCCAGAGATGCTGATTGGTCCACAGGAGGGTGGGCAATGGGGTGTGGTGTGGCTGAGGTGTGTTCATCAATGGGAGCTGCCTCTCATTCCATCAGGAGGTCCAGTCACGAGAGTAGGATAAGTATAATGCTTGTGTTGTATTCTGATTGTATGTTATGTACTCTGGTAACTTCTATTGATACCTTATGTAAGCTTTCTTATTTCCTTGGGAAATAAATGAGATTTGATTGATCTTAGACCGTGTGTTGATTTCATAGCTAATTGTGGTAGTATTGTGATATTAACGATAGCATGTGCTTGGAGTATAGATAGACTAACTAAACTATAGGGACTAGACAAAGTAATACATAACTGATAATAATAATAGGTTTTATTGATCAGTTACTTCATTATATGATGAATATAATTAATTTCATCTTTGCGTGCTACATTTATGTTGAATGTACCCATAATGTTCCATCTCCCCCTACCCCTCACTTGGGTTTCACTTCACGGTGGGTATCACTACTGAAGGCTGGATCAGAGTGTGGGAAGCATAAATCATTATTCAATTTTTTTATTTTTATTTTTATATTTTATTTATTTTATTTTTTTATTTTAATGCTACGTCAGCGAATTTTTCTACGAGGCTCTAATCAACTTAATGTTAATTTTATTTTCCTCGTCATCACATCATTGTAGCACATATTTTTATTGTTTACATTAATATTACAAAACAATAATCTTTATTCAATATCAAAAGAACAAGGCCCTACTATTCCATACTATCCATACTAGTTGGACCTAACAACTATCTCTCTTCTTCTTTACCTTATTTTTTTCCCCCCTTCCCACCTCCCTCCCCCCTCTTTTATTTCCTATGCGGAGAAAGAACAAAAACTAAACCGCCTCCCTTTATCATTTTATATTCTAACCTGCTCTGCGTAGCTCCAGGTTTTTTTAAAGTTTTCCCACTTCTGCCAGTTGTCTATCAACAGATCCTTATCGTCGTTCTATCAACAGATCCTTATCGTCGCTCATTATTCAATTTTATTAGTTTAATGTCCAGTCTTTTGAAGATGGGTTTAACCTATTTTATTCTATTACAATTTGAATACTTTAGAACTCATTTTTATTTATGTTTGGAATTGCTTAAAAAAAATTGGGTCATATTAGCATCTCATTTGCTCCCCGTGGTGCTGATACATTTGAAATAATGATGTCCGCAGACTAAACAGTGTATATACAAAGCTATTGGATGTCATTGATTAATTAATTGCATGCATTACCGATCAGATATGTGTTAAATAATTGAGTTTCTTATCGTATAGATGTCCGTTAACACACTAAGTTATTATTGTTGTTGTTGTGCAAAGTTTACGAAGTATATTACACTCATTTTGTGTAAAACTCAATCAGAGCCACACAAAGTGCAATGTGCGAAATAGAATTTAAAATTGAAAATTAAAATTATTGTGCAAGTGTACAATTATAAATTCTAAATTAAATTTCTGCAGCTGCAAAACACTCTCAGTGTATCACTTCACCATTTAAAATATTTATTATATAATATAGTGCAGCGCTGCCCAGTCTCATGTGTTTATTCAAATAAATAAACCAGTCTGAACACGGTGAAAAATATAAACAATAAATATCCATAATAAGTAAAATATTTAAAAAAAAGTTCATATATATATATATATATATATATATATATATATATATATATATATATATATATATATATATATATATATATATATATATATATATATATATCAGCTCTTCTGCTCCAGCCTGTTATATGAACAGCTCACAGATTATACTTTTCCCTCGGGATATGGTCCGTATTCATGCAAATACAAATGCAAGAAACATAGTTCTCTCCATGTAAATCATTTATTTGAGTTTCCCCCTTAAAATATTGCACTTACAAGGTTTCAAAAGATAAAATCATTTGTCACAGTGTTACAAGACATCCGCTCGCTCAACACTCTGATGGCGTGATGTCACAGGCTCGGCTCCTTCCTCTCTTTGTGCGTATCGCCTACAATTGGCTTTCTCAATAGATCTTACACCAATTAATCATGATTTAATATGTTGAGCCCTTCATATGTATGGGCATTGACCTAATTCTGGTAATTCTGCGGGTGGTGGCCCCAGCTTCTTTTGAACTTGATGCGGGGGTTCCTGTGGCTACCATCCCCACAGAATATGAGAACGCCTCTTGACCCTTGGTGGACAGCACCATTAGGTTTGTACAGGGTCTGATTGCTTTGCGGTGGGAACCACTGAGGATCATGTACCGATGTGCAGGGGGGTTAATGTTCAATACTGGGAGGCTATAAAGTTGCAAGTCCGTGCCATGTGGGCCACGCCTATTGACAAAGATGGAATGATGAAACGCGGCTTGCTGCATCTGTCACTGGCTCTGATCTCCTCCCGGGAACCACCCCCGGACGATCGTATCTTCACGAGAGGTGATGAGAGTATGGGAACCGATCATACAGTGCAATATTTTATACTGAACGCTTTTTTTTACAAATATGTTTGTAAGTGCATAGGGAGAGGGGAAGGGGCTTTTTTATGAATAAAAGTTTTAAGTTTTATGGATTCACCCTATGAGGATTCTTGTCCTTCCTTAAGCCCAAGATTATTAAAAGGTTTGGCATGCTTAACCTGAGCGAACCAAAGGCCCGAACGTCTGAAATTTTTGGTCCATCATTCTTGGAGATGCGGGCAGATCTCCTTTAGGCATTGATCATAAAGGCAATTGTTAATTGTGAATCTGGTGAGTACAACTCCTAAGGGAGCAGAATCACTTGGTGTGGTGATGGTTGAACCTTCAAACAGCTTATGCTTTGCATATGAACTGTCACGCAAACACTCTGTACTAAAATCCCTTACCTGGATTCACACTACTATTAATTAATTGTTTTCGGAATGTTATTAAGGTTTTAGTGCTGCTTAAGCCAGAAGCACTATTTATTAGATATTTTTTGCTCACTTTTGAATGTTTTGTACCAATATAGCAGCGGCTCAGTTCAGATAGGATTAAGGATATGTAAGCCCTTGTACACACGGTCGGACATTCCGACAACCAAATCTGTTGGATTTTGTCCGAAACTGGTATTGCATACACACGGTCGGACAAAGTTGTTGGAAAATCAGATCGTTCAGAACGTGATGACGTTATTTTGTTACGACGGGACTATGTTCAGGCTAGTAGCCAATAGCTTTGGTCTAGGAATTTGATCTGAGCATGCGTGGCACTTTGTCGGATCGGAATTCTCTACAAACGATCGGACAAAGTCCGTTTGGATCATGTTGTCGAAAAATTTTATAGCCCAGCTCTAAAACTTTGTCGGTCGGATATTCCGACGGAAACAGTCCGATGGAGCCCACACACGGTCGGATTATCCAACAACACGGTCCGATCGGACATTTTCCGTCGGAATGTCCGACCTTGTGTACAAGGGCTAAGTGACCCTGTTTACTTCAAGTTTGGGTATTAATTAATTCTCCAGAATTTAAGACTCTGGCATGAGTATACCACAAAAATGTTTTTCCTACCCCTTGGTTTTCAGGTATTTCACATTTAAAAGGACTGGAAACTCAGTTTGCCCTTCCTTCCACTCTACTCCTTCCACCTTGCTTTATCTATTTGCTTCCTATCACACCTTCTTTGTGCCTAACCCTCTTCAATATATATTACTCCCACCTGCTCCAGTTTTCATTAGTAAATATGGTTTATTTATATGTAGTTGACTTTTCTTTGAGTGTTCAGTTACAGGTTAATACCAGTACTGATACCAGTTTAAAACCTTTGGTTTTTTGGTGCAGGGCTCTTAGTACCAAGAACAGGGCTTTTTTTCAGGTGGAATTTGGTGGAACTCAGTTCCATCACCTCTGGCTCAGACCCTTGGGGGGGGGGGGCTGCTCACCACAATCGCTTGTAAACACAGAAGTCCGGTTTCTGTGCTTACAAGTGACAGCTCTTCACTCTGTGTGTAACTCCTCTAAACTATGTACTCTGTATGTAATGCAATCCTGGTATTTAATGCCCTTAAGACCCTCCAACTGTTCGTGAAATTTGACTGACCACACCCGCTATTTGATGTGATTTGGAAGGCGTGTGTGGGTGGAGGGGTTTTGAAGGGTCATGGTTGAGTTCCAGCACCTATTGTTTGATAAAAAAAGCCCTGACTAAGAACATGTGTACACTCTGAAGCTCTGCTAAGTGTCCTTGTGCTGCAGAGTCCCTAACACTAAAGCACTCCAAACATAAGGTAAGGTAATACACATAGGCGTGCGTACGGGGTGTCCCGGGTGTGCCTGGGCACACCCCATTCACCCGGAGCTGTTTCCCGAGATCTGCTCTGAAATGTTACATCCTGGCATTGTGTAGCCTGTGCTGCCTGTGGAACACTGAGTAGATTGTGAGGCGAGAGACGCTCAGTGTGTGAAACTGTCAGGTAATGTAACGGCTTGCACAGAGAGAGAGAGATCAGCTGTTACAACTCAGCGGTGATGTCAGGGGTGGGCGGGATCGAAAGGACAACAAATAAATCAGCAAATGGGATGGGGTCTGGGGGGGCTGCTACATGTATGTGGCTCTGCCCCCTTTCTTAAGCAGCCCAATTATTGGCTGGTTATTGATAGCTGCTCAGTCCCGCCCACCCCGGGTCCTGCTCATCCCCCGACATCACCGCAGAGTTGTGATCTTCTCCCTGCGTGCAGTTACATTAGTTGACAGCTTCACAGACTGAGCGGCTCACGCCTCATGATCTCCCCTCACGATTGCCTCTGTCAGTGCCATTATCGTGCCAGTCAGCGCCCATCAGTGCCACAATCAGTACCCATCAGTGCACAATCAGTGCCACTATCAGTGCCAATCAGTACTGACCATCAGTGCCAATCAATGCTGTTAATCAGTGCAAATCAGTGTCGCTATCAATGCCAATCAGTGCTGCCCATCACTGTCAATTAATACTGCTAACCAGTGGCCATCAGTGCCGCTATCAGTGCTGCAATCAGTGCCACTATCAGTGCCAATCACGGCCCATCAGTGCTGCCTCTCAGTGCCACTTACAGTGCCAATAAGTGCTGCCAATCAGTGCCAATCAATGTTGCCAATCAGTGCCTATCAGTGCCAACCAGTGCTGCCAATCAGTGCCAATCAATACTGCCAATCAGTGCCCACCAGTGCTACATATCAGTGTCCATCAGTGCCGCTATCAGTGCCAATCAGTATTTGCCCATCAGTGCCAATCAGTGCTGCCAATCAGTGCCCATCAGTGCTGCCAATCAGTGCCGCTATCAGTGGCAATCAGAGCTGCCCATCAGTGCTGCCAATCAGTGCCCATCAGTGCTGCCTATCAGTGCCGCTATCAGTGCCAACTAGTGCTGCCCATCAGTGCCAATCAGTGCTGCAAATCAGTGCCCATCAATGCTGCCTATCAGTGCCACTATCAGTGCCAATCAGTTCTGACCATCAGTGCCAATTAATGCTGCCAATCAGTGCTGCCCATCAGTGCTGCCCATCACTGCCAATCAGTGCTGCCTATCAGTGCACACCAGAGCTGCCTATCAGTGCCCATCAGTGCTGCCTATCAGTGCTGCCTATCAGTGCCAATCAGTGCCAACTATTAGGGCCACCTATCAGTGCCCATCAGTGCTGCTATTCAGTGCCACTTATTAGTGCCAATCAGTGACGTCTATAGTGCCACCTATCAGTGCCCATCAGTGCTGCCAATTACTGCCCATCAACACTGTTAATCAGTGCCAATCATTGCAGCTTATCAATGCCAATCAGTACTGCCTATCAGTGCCCATCAGTGCTGCTAATCAATGGCATCATTCAGTGCCGCCCATCAGTGCACCGAGTGAAGGGATGGGGAGATGAACCCTGTAGCCAGGGCACATTGTTCACGGGGGAGACATAACAAATGAAATTTAGCAGGGATGGTGGAAACCCCTCTACAGATAATAGCAATACAAATTAACTTCAAGTGCAACAACTTTTTAGTTGGGAGGATCACACCATTACAGCACATTAGAGGTTTTATTTTTTTTGGATTGTTACACTAAATTTGATATGTTTTAGTTAGTATTATAATGTGAATTATTGCACTTGAAGTTCATTTTCCTCCACTCCAAACTCACTCATCCATGTCCAAACAAGGGTGCAATATTAGTAGTCATATTGCTTCAGTAAACGTCACGGGTATGGAAAATTTGAAAACATGGTACAGCACAAAGTCCGACGTCACAATCAGGACAATAGAACCTGGTTTCTTTTCTAATTTTCCTTTCACTGTTGTCACGCTTAGAGCAGCAAACCACACACATCCTTGTGGGTGCTGACTTCTTTTCCGTTGGTGGAATGTGGTCCATAAAGTGATGACCAGTCAGACGTTCCGGGTTCACAATGCCAGCAGTATAACGTCCAGATCTATTTACAGTCGTTGTTGTTTGGTGCATGAGAAATATAAGTTTGGCAACTTTCCAAACAAAGTCTATATGAACCACAGGCTTGTCACTCTTTTTTTTATCAGAATGAAGGCATTCCACAGGCACTGTTCAAGAAGATGCCTGATGATTTTTTTGGAATTTTTTTTTTGTTGTTTTCTCATCGCTGAATAAAATGTCATGGCATGGTCAGCTCTGTCAACACCTTCCATGGTGTTGTTGTAGCCCATCACGACTTGTGGTTTCATTATGTCTTTTCCACCTTTTGTGTTTACCATGACAGTAGAGGTGTTGTGAATAGTACTCATTAGTCACACATCTTTTTTGTCACACCATCTCGGTGGCATATTTTTGCCTATCTGCCAGGCAACTATTTCTCCTGCCTTGAGCTTTTTATTGCCAAAGGTTACCAGCATGTCATGCCGGTTAGCCCTAGCGGTCCCATATGCATCCATCTTGTTCTGTAAAAGGAACTCATAGAGTTCTGGAGAAGTGTAAAAATTGTCTGTGGTTACACAGTAGCCCTGGTTCAGCAATGGCTCAAAGAAAGAACTGAAGCGGTGCAAATTCCATAATTGTTGAATCTTTCATTGAATTTGGTTCCTTTCCCGGTGTAAAGGACCGAATACCATATGTAATCAGTGCTCGATTCACATAGCATGAATGATTTTATGCCAAATCATGCTCTCTTATACGCGATATACTGTATCCAGCTGAGTCTTCCTTTGTAGGCCATTAGACTTTCATCAATGCTGATGTCTATCTGGTACAAAGGTCTGCTGAAAATTTTTATGAATAATTTGATATACTTCCCAAATCTTTTTGAGTTTTGGTGCTGGATGAGAAGACTCATCAAATTCTTCATTATTTTCAAAGTGCAAATACTTCATTAGCAGAGAAAATTTGTACTCTGACATGTTTAAATATAAAAATATTAATGTACGTGTATCTGATTAGTGCAAATTTTAGGTGCAGCATTGGTATATAATCAACAAATTGTATTTTTGTATTGTGGGGCTGATACCCAACACTTTCCCCCACACATACAGTCATAACATTTAAAAAATATTTTATTGGGACAGATAACTCTGTATGTCCATGACCCATGAAGAATCTCTTTTCAAACACTTGCTCAATATCATTTCTTCTTGCATGATCACCCTACAACAAGGCAGCAGACTTCCTGTCACAGTGCCCACAAGGGACCTGAAAAATCTAGCTTTTTAAAATTGATGTGCATAAATGTTACAAAGAACCATTTTTGTCTAACTGTAATATATGTGTGTATATGTCTACAATAGCTCCTGTTTCTCCTTGAAGCTTAGCACTTTAAAAGCACCATTTTATTATCTGTTGCAATTGAACTAGTATTTTTTTGGAGACCTATATTTCATGTGAACAAATATTTTCTGTAGCACAAAGTATTCTAGTCATATGTCTTGTGTACTTTTGCTTCAAAATCAAAGAATTAAAAAAAAAATACTATTCTAGAATTCCTTGTATCAGGGCCAGTCCTATGGACTCTTTCAATCTGCAGTTTCATAATTTTCAGACATAGTAATTGCAGGAGTGTATTTGCAAGAGACTTGTCAAGTTGTGACTATAGCCTCAAATTATTTCTTATTCACCTATTTTCTAGGTCATCTACCTTTTCTTGTAACCACAGATTATCTTGCTAAGCTAAGTGATCATTTTCTCATACTGGCTAGTGGAGACTTCAAATGCTGAAATGCAGTCAATGTGTCTTGTAATCTATGAATGAAATGGTGACAACTATTTCTAATCCCCCCCCCCCCCTGTTCTTTCTGGAGGTTTTCTAATGCCCCTTTTAATTTGTTCACAACTTGATTAGTTATAGACATGTCATTTGTTTTTCACCTCTGTGAATGTTTTATCTATTTTTAGCATGGTTTCCATTTTTTACTTGCATTCATTAATGACCTTTTGTCAACTGGAGGACCACTTGGCCCTTTTGAGGGAGGGACCACTTAATTTTATCTGCTTTATTCAGTGGCATATTTTACCACATACCGCTTCCTCTCACCAAATACCACAGAAACAACCTTCTGTACATCCCCCACCCTTCTTCCCTACCAAACCCACCCAAAATCCCCAAAATATAATTTTTTCGCTATTTTATTTTACATTCAAGTAACAAGGTTGGACTTGCTGGACTTTCATAGGTTGGACTTAATAGACTTGTGTCTTTTTCCGACCTCACCTGCTATATAGCTATGTAACAATATCATAGCATAAATATATATATATATATATATATATATATATATATATATATATATATATATATATATATATATATATGTATATATATATATATATATATATATATATATATATATATATATATATATATATATATATATATATATATGTATATATATATATATATATATATATATATATATATGTATATATATATATATATATATACACATACACAAATATATAAATGTACAAAAAATATTATCTACTGTAATTCCAATATATAGGATTTTTTTGGAGTCATAATATGGCATATAGATATTATTAAAGGCCCATTTTATATTTAATGTATGTTATGTATACAGTGCCTTGCGAAAGTATTTGGCCCCCTTGAACTTTTCAACCTTTTGCCACATTTCAGGCTTCAAACATAAAGATATAAAATTTTAATTTTTTGTGAAGAATCACCAACAAGTGGGACACAATTGTGAAGTGGAACGAAATCTATTGGATAATTTAAACTTTTTTAGCAAATAAAAAACTGAAAAGGGGTGCGTGCAAAATTATTTGGCCCCTTTACTTTCAGTGCAGCAAACTCACTCCAGAAGTTCAGCGAGGATCTCTGAATGATCCAATGTTGTCCTAAATGACTGATGGTGATAAATAGAATCCACCTGTGTGTAATCAAGTCTCTGTATAAATGCACCTGCTCTGTGATAGTCTCAGGGTTCTGTTGAAAGCGCAGAGAGCATCATGAAGACCAAGGAACACACCAGGCAGGTCCGTAATACTGTTGTGGAGAAGTTTAAAGCCAGATTTGGATACAAAAAGATTTCCCAAGCTTTAAACATCCCAAGGAGCACTGTGCAAGCGATCGATTTGAAATGGAAGGAGTATCAGACCACTGCAAATCTACCAAGACCTGGCCGTCCCTCTAAACTTTCAGCTCAGACAAGGAGAAGACTGATCAGAGATGCAGCCAAGAGGCCCATGATCACTCTGGATGAACTGCAGAGAACTACAGTTGAGGTGGGAGAGTCTGTCCATAGGACAACAATCAGTCGTACACTGCACAAATCTGGCCTTTATGGAAGAGTGGCAAGAAAAAAGCTATTTCTCAAAGATATCCATAAAAAGTCTTGTCTAAAGTTTGGCACAAGCCACCTGGGAGACACACCAAACATGTGGAAGAAGGTGCTCTGGTCAGATGAAACCAAAATCGAACTTTTTGCCCACAATACAAAACGATATGTTTGGCGTAAAAGCAACACAGCTCATCACCCTCAACACACCATCCCCACTGTCAAACATGGTGGTGGCAGCATCATGGTTTGGGCCTGCTTTTCTTCAGCAGGGACAGGGAAGATGGATGCAGCCAAATACAGGACCATTCTGGATGAAAACCTGTTGGAGTCTACAAAAGACCTGAAACTGGGACGGAGATTTATCTTCCAACAAGACAATGATCCCAAACATACAGCAAAATCTACAAAGGAATGGTTCACAAATAAACGTATCCAGGTGTTAGAATGGCCAAGTCAAAGTCCAGACCTGAATCCAATCGAGAATCTGTGGAAAGAGCTGAAAACTGCTGTTCACAAACGCTCTCCATCCAACCTCACTGAGCTCCAGCTGTTTTGCAAGGAAGAATGGGCAAGAATTTCAGTCTCTCGATGTGCAAAACTGATAGAGACATACCCCAAGCGACTTGCAGCTGTAATCGCAGCAAAAGGTGGCTCTACAAAGTATTAACGCAAGGGGGCCGAATAATTTTGCACGCCCCACTTTTATTTTTTTTATTAGTTAAAAAAGTTTCAAAAATCCAATAGATTTCATTCCACTTCACAATTGTGTCCCACTTGTTGGTGATTCTTCACAAAAAATAAATTTTTTATATCTTTATGTTTGAAGCCTGAAATGTGGCAAAAGTTTGAAAAGTTCAAGGGGGCCGAATACTTTCGCAAGGCACTGTATATGTAATGTTGAAAGTGTCATATCTACATCATAAATCTCCATCAATAAATGCTGTATTACATGCTATTCATACTCACTCAGTCGATTTGATTCAGATTTGTTTTCTGTATACTGGAAAAACCCTGGTTGATCCTGCTGCTCTCTATCTGCCCCTTCTGTTCATGTCCCCAATTCAGCTAGGGGTTTTGCAGCTGCTGAGGCAACTCTGCACATGCTCAGCTTTCAGTGAGTTTTTATGATGAGCATGTTCTCCTTATCACAGCTGAGCAGCCCATGTGACTGTAGAATCACACATGTGGGTGTATACACAGTGATAAATGACAATCCACTCCCTCCCTCCTCCTCTATGCCCACTAACCAGCTGAACACAATGGGGATGGGATACTACATCTTGATTCACCTCCCTCTTATTACAAGACACAGGCTGGAGGGCTCTGACACAGTCTGTGACTGGCAGAAATCCACCCACACCATGTTATTTCCACAAAATTATAAAGATTTAATTTAAAATATATATTTGTATGCCAAATTAATATAGTTTATTGATATTATTTTTACTCTGTATTCAAAAGGTTCTTTTTGTATTTTGAGCATGTGATCAGCAGCAGAGGAATAGATACTCCTCCTGCTTATGTTTCACTTCAGACAGGCTGGGAAAGAGCTGGGTCATGTGACAGCTGTATATCAATTAGGAAAAGAGTATTGTTTTATTAATTAGAATAATACCAGTGCCCTCCAGGCCCAGGGTCTTATATATAAAATGTCACTTTCAAGTCATTCCTTTCTGAGAGACATCTTTTATGGACAAGTGAAAAAGGGCCTGATATCTCATATCTATTCAAGCCTACTATCATCCATACATCCATACTCAGCAAATTTACCGTGTAGGAGGGGATGGACACAGGACTTAGGGGAAATAAATTATGAAATCTGGGAGATGTGCGTGCAATCTGGTCCGATTACATCGGTCTCACAGTCACACAGGTTATCTCATTTATTTTTATTACACAGGGCATACCAAACACCCATCCAATTGCATTTCTGGGGAAGGAGAGATTCCTCTTTATGCCCAAATGTAATAGGGAGGAAGGATCTCTAATTCACGTAATCTGGTGCTGTCCCAACTTGCACCATTATTGGGGTGAAATAACTGAAGCCATCTCTACAGATTACCAGGTTGGGGTCCCATTGGATTATTTAATCTGTGTTTTAGGAGCTGTTAACAAAGAAATATATACCCCCCATCAATATAGCAGTGCTCAGACTACTATATATAGCTCGAAAGATAGTGGCCAAGTTTTGGCTTTCTCTACGTGTTCCCACTAAGAAACAATGGGTATAACAAGTCAATTACATCCTGATCAGGGAGCAGTTGACATATCAGCATAAAAATGCAAATCGTAAATTTTATTCCATATGGCAAGCCTGGTTGGAAACTCTGGGGTTTGCACCCCCACAACTTGTCTTGCATCAGTTGCTACAAGCATAAAAGTCATGAATGTCTGTGGATAAGGATAACATTGACCTCTAGGATGGGAGACAGGACAGGTTTTACTGTTGTTAACATTTAATTATGTATGTACAACTTCCATATGAACCCTCTGACCATAGAGGGGAAGTTTCTTTAAGAACTGGTAGGATGAGGGCGACCACAATCATTCTTTGGCCTGTTGCCCTCCTGTTCTTCTGTGTTGGGTTGGCGGGTTAGACCCTGCCTACTCGACATGTATGGTTGCTATTGTTTTTATAGTTTTCTATGTGTTATCTGGTACTAACGTACCATCCAATGCCTTTTGTGAAAGTATAATCCTACGAAAAACAACTAAAGTTTAGATTACGGGTATATAGCGATATGACAATTTTTTTCTTCCTTTCTATAAGGTATGTCGTTGAATTTTATGTTGTGCTATGGTTTTATTCCCTTTATTTGTAGTTTTGCATACCTACTGATATAAAAATAATTTTTATTTTTATTCTTTTATGTAACCTGTAATGTATTACAATTGGCACAATAAAACTTATTTTTATTGAAAGAATAATACCAGTGCCATCATCCATATACAGAAATAGAAGGGGCAATGTAAATTAAACAGTTTGCGTATATCACTTTAACAACTTCACGACTGCCCACCACAGTTGTACTGCAGCAGGTTGGCTCTCCTGCTGAACTGCCGTCATTGTATGTTGGCTCGTGCAGGCGCAGTTGCAGGCGTGTGGACTCGAAGTCCGTTGGCGGCCCATGATTGCCTAATACAGAGGCAGAATGGGGATCTTCCTACGTAAACAAGGCGGATCCCCATCCTGACAGGGGACATGTCAGAGATCTTCTGTTCCCAGTGATCGGGAACAGTGATCCCTGTCATGTCCCAGGTAGCCCATCCACCCTACAGTTAGAACACACTGAGGGAACACACTTAAACGCTTGATCACCCCTCTAGTGTTAACCCCTTCCCTGCCAGTGTCATTTTTACTTTGAACAGTGCATTTGTATAGCACTGATTAATGTAATAATGTTATTGGTCCTCAAAAAGTGCAAAAGTGTGTCAAAAAGTCCGCCATAACCAGTAGAACCAGTAGAAACAATAAAAAATAACTAAAAATCCCTAAAACTATCCCATAGTTTGTAGACGCAACAACTTTTGCACAAACAAATCAATATACGCCTATTGTGATTTTTTTTTACCAAAAATATGTAGAAGAATATATATCGGCCTAAATTGGTGAATACATTTTTTTGGGATATTTATTATAGCAAAAAGCTTTAAAATCTTTTTAGTTTTTTTCAAAATTGTCGCACTTTGCTTATAGCACAAAAAAAATAAAAACTGCAGAGGTGATCAAATAATACCAAAACAAAGCTCTATTTGTGGGGAAAACATCAATTTTGTTTGAGTACAGCATTGCACGCCCACGCAATTGTCAGTTAAAGCTACACAGTGCCGTATCGCAAAAAATTGCATGGTCATTAAGGGGGCAAATCTTTCCAGTCCTTAAGCGGTTAAAGTACATCCAAAGCTAAAACTTTTTTATTAAAAAAAAAGTGGGGGAGGGTAACTGTGGTCATTTTTTATTTTTTTTTGCCATCTTATTCTCATTAGGGAGATTTTCCTTTATAGGATATCTTTCCAATGTGAGAGAAATGCCCTCTTGTGAGAGAGTAAATCCCACCAGTGGGCACCAATAGACAATCTTTTTTGTCCAAATAACCATTGAATACATGACAACTACAGTTTTAAGAGAGAATACAAGAGAAGTTGGACTAGCTAAATACTGTGAGTCTCACATAGATAATAATATAGTTTTCTTCCTTGATTTTGAGTTCCACAAGTGTGCCAGCTTTGTTGCCAAATAAAAATACAGAAAAACTGGGCAGTTCGGTGAGTTCTACACATTATAATATACAGTATATTTCACAAAATATTAGGTTTTATAAGAGGGGATTACACTTTTCGCTTAAAAATCTCAGACCAGCTAAAAAGAGTCTTCCGCATATTACAGCTGTCGAATCTCCTCTTAACCCAGCAACTGACACTTTTTTCCTGATTATCTCCTCTGATCGTAGCATAGAACCTTAGTTGCACACTCTGGTGGAAGAAAATAGGATAAGAGCCTCTTACACTAGGTTCTGTGTACAGTGATCATTATCTCTTTGTTAATTAAACAAATGCCAGTCCCAGTTGAAGTCTTGACGACGTAACGCGCAGGACGCCCGGAAGTGACGTTCGTATCCGGTTTTATTTGCTGTTTGTCGTATGTGTCTATTTTTCCTGCTTCACTTGTGAGTAGTTTTAAATCATTTAAATAAATTGCTATATTTTAAAAAACAACTACACTATGGCGGTTTTCTCTGATTCATTCCTCTGAGTTTACCTACCATCCATGAGGAAGCCATAAGAAGTCTCCTAAAGAAAATTCGTTTATACAGCCATCCCTGCAATCACCTTGGTGCCCATTACTATCTTTTGCTGTGTTACTCACAGCAGTGAGGTAATTGCATAGTATTAACACTATCTGCACGGACCATCACGGATGGATCTATCACCCAGCACGTTGCACGTTTAATCTCGTGTGCCTACTGAATTGCACGTTTAAAATTTGTGTCCATTACTATTTTCGCTGTGTTACCCACAGCAGTGAGGTAATTATATAGCATTTACACCACCTGCACGGATCACCACGAATGGACTCATTACCCAGCACATTGCACGTTTAATTGAGTGTGCTTACCGAATTGCACGTTTTGATTTGATTGTGTATGGGACATTTTATACAAATCACGATTTAATATTTATTTATTTTTCTTTGTATATATATATTACACGCTGAACACGTGCATATATCTTATATCTTATTTTTTACGTTAAATATTTATGTGTTTTTTTTGTGTGTTTTTTTGCACTTATCAATCACCGGCATGGTTTTTTAACTCATTGATATATATGTATAGGGATATTCTCTGATTGATCTATGCACGGTTGCACTTTATATAGCTCTATAATTGCACATTTTTAGTCTTGTTGTGGCTATTTGAATGTTTTGTAATTAGCGCATCACATCTTTATTCAATTACCTTTACCAGTGAGAGACAACTCATTTAGTGATTGCTGCTTTTTTTCATTTGCTATTCTCGCCCTCTCCTATCTTTTCCATAGAGCGCGGAAGTCTCTATATATATTCACTTCCGCATATTACAGCTGTCGAATCTCCTCTTAACCCAGCAACTGACACTTTTTTCCTGATTATCTCCTCTGATCGTAGCATAGAACCTTAGTTGCACACTCTGGTGGAAGAAAATAGGATAAGAGCCTCTTACACTAGGTTCTGTGTACAGTGATCATTATCTCTTTGTTAATTAAACAAATGCAGTGCTGAAGGGAATGTCAGTTTGCATCTTAATTTGTAAATTTCTTGCAACCCCTCAAGATACAACTCACTACCATGCAAAAACAAGCTATTTATAAATGGTACATCATTATAGATTAACAATAGGATAATCTTATAGGATATAGAACATGGTTATGAACAATAAAGATATGTATAGTACATAATGCATTTTGCTTTGGTATCTTCAAGTTTTGTAAAGACCATCTTTTATTGGCATCCCGCTTTCTCGACAGGAGCCACTGTTTCCAGGTTTCGGCCTGCGCTCTCTGTTGACTATAATTTGTTCTGCACATACAGCCTATAATATCACCTAAGCAGGTAGGTTTCCAGTGGCCAGATGGTCACCAGTCCGATGGTCGGAGGCCCGGGTTCCCGAAAGTAAACACATTTTTTTTCTTGAACTCATGCTTTCCAGCCTGGAGGAGAGATGTGGGGTCTCATTGACCCCGTATCTCTCCATAAAGAGGACCTGTCACAATAGATTCCTATTACAAGGGATGTTTACATTCCTTGTAATAGGAATAAAAGTGATAAAAAAAAATAAAAATAAAAAAAAAGTGTAAAAATAAAAACAATTAAGTAAAATAAAAAAAATAAAAAATGTAAAACGCCCCTGTCCCCAGTAGCTCACGCTCAGAAGCAAACACACATATAAGTCCCGCCCACATATGTAAACGCCGTTCAAACTACACATGTGAGATATCTCAGCGTATGCAACAATTCTAGCACTAGACCTCCTCTGTAACTCTAAACTGGTAACCGGTAAAAAAAATTAAAGCGCCACCTATGGAGATTTTTAAGTACTGAAGTTTGGTGTCATTCCATGAGTGTGCGCAATTTTAAAGCATGACATGTTAGGTATCTATTTACTCGGCATAACATCATCTTCCATGTTATACATAAAAGTTGGGCTTTACTGTTTTATTATTTTTTAATTCATGAAACAAAAAAAGGCGTTTGAAAAATGATTGCTCAAATACCGCTTGAGATAAAAATGTAATGACAGCCATTTTATTCCCTAGGGTGTCTGTTAAAATAACATATATAATGTTTGAGGGTTCTGAGTAATTTGCTAGCAAAAAAATTATGATTTTTACATGAAGGAGAGAAGTGCCAGAATAGGCCCGGTATGGAAGTGGTTAAGCAGCCCAATTATTGGCTGGTGTTTGATAGCTGCTCAGTCTCGCCCACCCCCGACATCACCGCTGAGTTGTGACAGCTGATCTTTTCCCTGCGTGCAGTTACATTCGCTGACAGCTTCACACACTCAGTGGCTCATGCCTCATGATCTCCTCACGATCTCCTCTGTGAGTGCCGATATCAGTGCCAGTCAGTGCCCATCAGTGCCACAATCAGTACCCATCAGTGCCACTATCAGTGCCAATCAGTGCTGCCCATCAGTGCCAATCAATGCTGCCAATCAGTGTAAATCAGTGTCGCTATCAGTGCCAATCAGTGCTGCCCATCAGTGTCAATCAAGGCTGCCAATCAGTGGCCATCAGTGCCGCTACCAGTACTGCAACCAGTGCCAATCATGGCCCATCAGTGCTGTCTATCAGTGCCCTTATCAGTGCCAATAAGTGCTGCCCATCAGTGCCAATCAATGCTGCCAATCAGTGCCCATCAGTGCTGCCTACCAGTGTCCATCAGTGCCGCTATCAGTGCCAATCAGTATTTTCCCATCAGTGCCAAGCAATGCTGCCAATCAGTGCCCATCAGTGCCGCTATCAGTGCTGCCTATCAGTGCCAATCAGTGCCGCTATCAGTGCTGCCCATCAGTGCTGCGTATCAGTGCCAACCAATGCTGCTAATCAGTGCCCATCACTGCTGCCAATCAGTGCCACTATCAGTGGCAATCAGTTCTGACCATCAGTGCCAATTAATGCTGCCAATCAGTACCCATCAGTGCTACCTATCAGTGTGCATCAATGCTGCCTATCAGTGCCAACTATTAATGCCACCTATCAGTGCCAATCAGTGCTGCCAGTCAGTGCCACTTATCAGTGCCAATCAGTGACGTCTATAGTGCCACCTATCAGTACCCATCAGTGCTGCCAATTACTGCCCATCAATGATGTTAAACAGTGCCCATCAGTGCTGCCAATCACTGACACCTATCAGTGCCAACCATCAGTGCAGGGATGGGGAGATGAACCCTGTAGCCAGGCACATTGTTCATAGGGGAGACATATCAAATGAAATTTAACAGGGATGGTGGAAACCCCTCTACAGATAATTGCAATACAAATTAACTTCAAGTGCAACAACTTTTTAGTTGGGAGGTTCACACCATTACAGCACTTTGGAAATATATTTTTTGTGATTGTTAAATTTGATATGTTTTAGTTACTATTATAATGTGAATTATTGCACTTGAAGTTAATTTTCCTCCACCCCAAACTCGCTCATCCATGTCTTTATGGACCTTGCTTTGTACACTGGTGCGGAGTCGTGTGTGTGTGTGTGTGTATATATATATATATATATATATATATATAAAAACATGTGCAAACCGGTTACGACAGGCCAGAAACATAAATCTAACATCAGCTCTCTGATCAAGCAAGACAAACAGAAAGGTAATTCTATAATATAAACATAGGTTTTACAGTTGTAGGTTATCAATAATGGTATTAGCATAGCCATCAATGAATGCAAAAATTGCAATTTTTGAAAATACTACACAGCAGTGTAGGGTGATGGTTATATAGTTACCAATAAAGAATAAGAGAAGAGTTGATCTGTGTTAAGCACATAGTAGTAAACTTGGAAATTACACTTTACGTGCACTTTCATTAACCTCTAGGCCCACGTACACACGGTCGGAGATTTTGGCAACCAAATCCGTCGGATTTTGCCCGTCGGATTTAGTCCGACGGGTTGTGTCCAAAACTGTTGCATACACACGGTCGGCCAAGTTATCTGATTTCGCGGTTGCCAAGAACGCGGTGACGTAAGCCTTGTACGGCGGGACTAGAAAAAGGAAGTTCAGCACCACTTCCGGCACCCTTTGGGCTCCTTCTGCTGATCTCGTGTTTTAGTAGAAGTTTGGTGAAAGACGATTTGCGCTTTTCAGATTAGTGATTCAGATCGCTACTGCTCTTCAGTTTGTGCTTGTCTTTGCGTATCTGATAATCAGTGCATGCAGTCATTAAGTATTTGCTTCTCATTGTGGACTCTATCTTGGTATAGTACGCTTTGAAAGGCATTTTTGATTGTCTGCTTGCTTCTGCTATTCAGGTCGTCCTTTCAGGCCTTGCTGTTTAGCGTTAATTTCTGGTGTCCGTTCTGACCAGCCGGCCGTTTTCAAAACATGTTTCGTCTACGTACTCATCGTACAGTTTGTGCTGTGTAGGGGTTCTTACTTTGACTTTGACACAAGCCAAAGGGCTTGTGTCAAAGTCAAAGTAAGAACCCCTGCACAGCACAAACTGTACGATAAGTACGTAGATGAAACATGTTTGGACGACCAAGAATTGGTTGCGCCAGCGTCACCAGTTCTCCCACATGCCTTTGCTCCGTGAGATCCGCGAGAATAATCCTGATCATTTCTGGATTATTCTCAGGATGACGGACCCCGTTTTTCACTGTCTGCTGGCTTTGCTGTCACCTTATATCACCAGGCAGGATACCTGCATGCAGCAAGCCATCACTCCGGAGCAGAGGCTCATCGCCACGTTGCGCTACTTGGCGACAGGGAGAAGCCTTCAGGACCTCAAGTTCTCTACAGGCATCTCCCCACAGGCTCTGGGGATCATTATTCCAGAGACCTGTTCTGCCATCATTCAGCTCCTGCTGAAGGACTATATTATGCTAAGTTTTAACCTTAAACATCACATTCTATGTATTTCATGATTGCTAATGTCTTGCATTTCTTTCCTCATTCCCTAATTACCATCATTGCAATATGCTCTAATTCATATGCTCTGCCCCTTTGTCCTCATGCGGATTTGCCTCACTAACTTCCCCACCATGCTCTTCTTGGCCCCTAAAACTATAGTCTAGTCACTTGACAATGTCTTTTGTCAGCTCCATAGTATTGCTTTCCCCTAAACACCCCCTAAAATCTCTACGAATGTGATGTGTGTGCTTCAATTCATGCAAAGTGACCTTTTTATTGTTTTTTGGAGTTGTACCAAACTCATTAGTAACCCCCCTCTCCCCAAATGTTACCTCAGCTGATAGCAATCTTCTATCTGATGACTTGGCCCAACCCAATACACACTCTAAATAACTTTTTCATTATAACATTTATGGAACAATTCACCAAAGCATGTAGTGTAAGGTCCTCAATACTTTCAAATGCTATTTAGATTTTTTTAACACATTAATTTTCTTGCTATGTAATAGCAGAATGTCAACATGTGCTTCCATTTTGTTATTATGACACTTCTTACCTGTCCGGTGGGCTGCATATAGTGTAACTAAGGAGGGGCTTCACAAAGTATCACACATTATTTAGGCATTCAGCTCTCAATCAAGTGGAGAGGGTTACCTGTCCTAAACATCCCCCCTCATTTTTTATCAAGGGCCCATCAGTCAAATGGGGGGATGGGGGGGTTAGGATTCTCATAAGGGGGCCTTATACTTTAGGCTTTAAATACTCATTTAAAAAAATGTTATACTAATTTTGTCCAAAAATGTGGGTGTCTAATCTGCATGCAATGTTGATTTGTAAAATTACTTGTTTTTTTTCTTGTGTTGCTACACAGTGTCCTTCAACGCCACAGGAATGACAGACTGTGGCCTCCCACTTTGCCATTTTTCATCAAGTTGTGACTTTTTCAGCAACAGTGCAAACCCAAGTTCAGAGCGAGATGAGGGGACAGTCTCTTCTTTAGCTAATCTTAATTATGTTGTGGGTCTGCTACACACACACCTTCTTTTTGTTAACTAATGTGTAGTGCATTACTGATTTAAATCATGCTCATTTTCAGCACCCTGGCAGGAAAATGGCATGATTGTCCAAATTTACACATCACTGTGGGTGCTTTTTACTAAAGGCACATCCACTATGCACTACAAGTGCACTGCAAAAGTACACCTGAAACTGCACTGGGAGTGCAAAGTGGAGTTGCCTTTAGTAAATTGCACTCCTTCTCAGCACAAACTCAAATTTCCACAATACATTTTAATCCCAATGAAAAAGGAAGCCACACATTGTTGAGAATTCAACTTTTTAATACAAGCACATTCATATGTGCGTTTAGTAAAGGTTTTTACAACAAACCAAGATATTTTGGGTATCCAAAACCCAGTTTAATCATATTTATTTTTTACTTGTTTTTTTGTGTAAACAGGCATGTATCAAAGCGTAAAATACAGAACACAGGAACTTACAAAGTTCAACTTGTAAAAGTGAAGACAATATCAGACATGAGTATGTACAAACTGGGCTGATATTGCCTTCATCACATGGGGTGTGACCCCTGAAAAATACAAATTTGGAAGATGCACACAGTGTGTCAACATGTGCTAACTCCCATCATGGGGGATCAATGTACATGCTTTGGGGCTGCAACCCCTTCATCTCAGACACTTTCCACAAAACATGTACATTGATCCCCCATGATGGGAGATAGCGCATGTTTACACACTCTGTGCATCTTCCAAATTTGGAATTATGCAAAATACAACATTTTTTGTTTAAAAAGTAAAAATAAAACCCTATCTAGTTTTTTCGTTTTCACACTCTCCCCAAAACATCAATGATGTTCTTCATTTTATTGATGTTTTGTTGTACAATTTCCAAATCCCTATTGCACCCCATTATCTCCCCGATCAAGATTTGGGCACTTTCACTGGTAAAACGGGAATCTTCCTCCACATCACCTAGAAAAAAAAAAAACACACCATGTAATCCAAATATGGTGATATACATTGATGAGCTTACCGGAAGCTGTGTTCTCCGACACTTACCTGTTGTGGTGACAATTTGGCCAACCTCCACAATCTCTCCTTCTTCCTCCTCCTCCTGCTCCTGCTCCTCTGTTTCTTCTTTTGGAAGTTGCCCTTCTTTGGGAGGGGTGTGGTCCCTGGTGTCCTCATGGTCCCTAGTGTCATCATACTTGCCGAGTCTTCTCTCCCCTATGAGAATGTAAACAAAGATTAATTAGCACACAGAGGGCAGAAATAGGAATATGAAACATTGCTTGGAAGTGTTGTCCAATTGTTTTTTTGGGCCGAGTTACAAGGTGAGAACATTATTGGGGCCATTTTGTTAAGCTGGAATACTTCCCTGCAGAACGATGTTTCATACGAACGAACGAAACCATGACCTTGAAAGTGGCCATTTTAAAATGCACAACATGAAATCAAAGCACATGGAGCATGTATGCAAGCAAGAATAATCATATGAACACACGACAACTACTTACTTTTTTTAAGAACACGCTTGATCCTTAGGTACTGCTCATGCTCCCTCAGTTTCAGGTCTGACCAGCGTTTTCTCAGTTGATTCTTGGATCGGCGTACCCCAAAATTCTTCAGAAGACTCTTCACAACTTTATTCATGATCTTGGCCTTTCTGATATTTGGGTTTGGGTAAGGTCCATACTTCCCATCATAGTCGGTCCTGTTCAATATGTCGACCATCTCCAACATCTCTCCAAAAGACATATTTGAGGCCTTAAATCTTGTCTTCCTGGATCGGGACGTTTCAGGCTCTGGGCTTTCCTCACCCTCCTCCTCGTTAGTGGAACTATTATTGCGCACCTGCGTTCTCTTCGCCATGTGCTCTCCCCACTGCGTGGGAAGCGAAGGGGCGGGGAATAGTCTGGAAAGAACGTCAGGGGCGGGCGGAGTTTCACGCATGCGCACTGTATATAAAACGCCACACATGTGTATCGTCCGTACAATCTGGGAGGAGAGTGTGAGTCATGGACGCGGTGAACGTGGAAATGAAGGTAACATTTTTAACTTTGTGCTTCACTAGACTAGACTGCTTGTATCTAGGCCGCTGTTGGGACAAGATTAGGAGGGATTATAATTGCATTATTAGTATTTGAGGGTTTGTCTTGTGTTGTGTCTTGCAGACAAAATGGACCCATTCAACAATCCCAACTTTATGGGGCTATTCCTCGAGCTCTACATGGAGATGCCCTGCCTGTGGCAGTTCCACAATAAATTTTATTATGACAGATCAAAGAGGAACGCAGCACTGGAGAAACTGCTTGCTTTGGTGCAGATCAGGGTCCCCACGGCAGACATGACATATCTGAATCGCAAAATTGTGGCCATGAAGCTTACATATTTCAGGGAGAGAAAGAAGCACCTGGAGTCCTTGAGAGCAGGAGATCCAGATGCTGTTTATTACCCCAGGATGGTACACTTTGACAGGCTGCATTTTCTGGTAGACCAAGGGGTACCCAGGCCACCACTCAGGCCACCACTCTCCAGGCTTCCTCCAAGGCATCCTTCACCCCCAGCTGAGGCTTCTGATGTACAACCTGGGCCTTCCAGGCAGCACCATGTGGTGGGGCCCAGCTTGAGACAGGTATTGCATTGTTGAACATATTTCTTGTGTTACATTTAATGATCTTAACTAGATGTTCTTATTGATCAGTAAGTTGAGATTTCTCCAAGTGGTTTACATCTCAATAGACAGTAGTGACCAAAAATTATTGGGATGGGAAAGAAAAAAAAGGTGTCAGAATGATAGTCTGTTCTATTTGGTAACAGTCAAATAGCAAAAGCCAGGAGCACAAAATGTTGTGATTGATGATCAAAAAACTAAAACTATGTCCCCTTTTCATACACAGGAAGACTTCAGTCGGGGGGAGGCTGTGGCAAGTGGCAGCCAGGAGGTCCAACAATGCCCTCCTTCTCCTCCTGCCCCAGCTACAGGAGCCTAGCCACAGCCTGGAAGGTTGCCTGGTGGGAAGTCACAAAGGAAGACCAGAGAGTTATGGCCTGGGATGAGTCTGGTGTGCCAGAAGATGCAGCCTCTTCAAGATCCCCATCCTGGGGACAGAAATGTCATCTGAATTTCCTGCTCTCTAGGACTTCAGGAGCAGACTTCTCTCCCTGAGATATCTACTCCTCAGGCCACCAATTTTTTTATATCTCATTTAGTCATGTCTGCCCTGGGGGCCAAAGGCTGCACCAAAGTTAAGAAGTTTCTCCAGTGCTGCGTTCCTATTTTTATTTTCGAGCAAACAAAATACTTTTTATTTTTGTTTGATGAAATACTTGTGTAATGTGTTTTCCTTCAA
Organism: Lithobates pipiens; assembly: GCF_037356315.1. Classification (NCBI taxonomy): domain Eukaryota; kingdom Metazoa; phylum Chordata; class Amphibia; order Anura; family Ranidae; genus Lithobates; species Lithobates pipiens. The sequence goes on along the minus strand of NW_027507748.1, from coordinate 377,639,920 downwards.
AAAGTAGAGTTTATTTGTGAGCAGGCAGGTACATTTCCAAAATACAAAGTGAACTAAAGAACAAGGGGTACCAACACTAAACAACCTCCTGTAGATTAAAAAAGACACCCAAAAAAAAAAAGTAAAAAAAAAGGAGAAATGAGCAGTGTCTTTAAAGGAGATTTTTAGGGAATCCCCCCCTCTAAAAAAAAAAAAAAAAAAAAAAATACAAACATTGTGTAGATGTGACTAAGGCCTCTTTCACACTGATGTCCCGTTCAGGCCCGCCTGTCAGTTTTTCAGGCGGACCTGAACGGGTGCTCTATAGAGGTCTATGGAGCGTCGGATGTCAGCGGTGACATGTCCGCTGACATCCGACCCGCTCCGATCCGAAAAAGTGTAACGGAGGAAAAAGCTATTTTTCCATCCGTCTGCGGATCGGATCGGATGACGACGGGCACTGCGGTCCGTCGTCATCCGATCTCCCATAGGGGAGAGCGGCGCTGTGACAGGTCCGTCCCTGCGCAGTGTGCAGAGACGGAGCTGTCATCTCCCTGCTCAGCGGGGATCGGCGGAGTGATCCCCGCTGAGCAAACGGATATCCACGGGGCGGATCAGAACTGATCCGCCCCGTGTGAAAGGACCCTTAAACTAAAATTGTATTGCTGAAATGGTTAAAAAAGAGTAATGAAATCCTTTCGGGAGAAGTGTGTGTGACTATGAGCATCAAAAGAAGTTGGTTCTTGCAGCATTGTAAAGAACAAGAGAATGCGCTTGATGAATGATTTTTTAACATTGCAGCGTGACGAATGTCCTATATCGCTTACGAGCAGTAGTTTTACCTGAACGAGCGCTTCCGTGTCGGAATTTGAATGTGAGCATGCGTGGCACTTGGTCCGATGAAAATGCTCTACACATGATCGGATTAGGTCCGTCCGGCCCAGTTGGTTGGGAAATCTTTCTAACATGTTGGAAAATTGGGTCGGACGGAGATTCGGACAGAATCAGTCCGATGCATACCACACACAGTCAGATTATCTGACGACACGGTCCGATAAGACTCATTCCGACAGATTCTCCGACCGTGTGTACAAGGGCTAGGACTGATGCCATTTTTGTCAAAATATATGCTATTTGTGGGGATTTAATAGTACAATGGATGAAATGCCCAGATGAAAACAGACCCACAGTCTGCAATTGGGAATTTCTTGTAAACAATTTGGCACACTGCAGCAAAATTGCACGTTTACCAGGACCTGAAACTCTGCATTCTAATGTGATGACATTTTTTTTTCCCCACAATGTCATCTACATGTAGCGCTACCCCTAAAGCAGCCGCTATAGTATTAGCAGGTTCTTTCACAGGAGGCAGCCAGGCACACAGCCACAGTCCATACACTCTGGCTCATTAGATAGTCTAGGAGATGTCTTTTTTAAATTGTATTTGCTTGTAGAACTGGTAACAGGTGGGGGATTGGGGTGGTATGGGATACTCCAAAACGGTAGGTATTGTTAGCAGAGAACATTTCTTGCTCAGTAACAGTAGCACTAATAACAGGTAGACTGGTAAAGTCTATAGATTCACGGCTGGGGACCATGAAGTAGATTTAAGAACTAATAAAGGTAGAGTGGGACAGTCTATAGATTCACGGCTGTGGACCATGAAGTAGATTTAAGAAGAAATAAAGGTAGAGTGGGACAGTCTATAGATTCATGGCTGGGGACCATGAAGTAGATTTGAGAACAAATAAAGGTAGACTGGGACAGTCTATAGATTCACGGCTGGGGACCATGAAGTAGATCTGAGAACAAATAAAGGTAGACTGGGACAGTCTATAGATTCACGGCTGGGGACCATGAAATAGATCTGAGAACAAATAAAGGTAGACTGGGACAGTCTATAGATTCACGGCTGGGGACCATGAAGTCGATCTGAGAACAAATAAAGGTAGACTGGGACAGTGTATAGATTCACGGCTGGGGACCATGAAGAAGATTTGAGCACACATAAAGGTAGACTGGGACAGTGTACAGGTTCATGGCTGAGGACCATGAAGTAGGTTTAAAGTGGCTGTAAACCCTCTCCTATACCCAGTGAAGTAAACATCCTCAGATGATAGACAGGGATGTAACAAATCTCCCTACATAAGGTTTACATGCATATCTGCTGTTTTTGCCTTGCTATATTCTTTAGAATTCTAACATATGGTGTTAGAGATTTTCTCTTCCTGATCAGCAGTAGGAGTGAATTGTTGGCATACAGCCAAGACAGCAGATTGAAGGAAAGGCACACACCCCCACTCCAAGTAGGCAAATATTTTCAGAGCTGGTTTGTGAATAGTCTGCTAATCTACTTATAGCAACCTCCCAGGACACAAACTTCAGGCTGCCTTTATCTCCTGTGTCAGAGAACTTGTCAGAAATGATCATGCTAAATGATCATGCTAAAATAGAGCTACAGAACAGACTGTACACAAACACAGGGAACTCAGTGCTTTGGAGAGAGATAAGAAAACACTCCAGCTCAAATTTAATGAATTGGGTTTACATCCACTTTAACTGCTTGCCGACCGCCACACGAACATTTACGTCGGCAGAATAGTGAGGACAGGCAAATAGGTGTACAGGTACGTCCCTTTAAATTTGCCGCCGTGTGGTCGCATGCACGCCGGTGGCATGCACACGACCCTGCCGCAAGCTCCTTGAGTGTGATCTCGGGTCCTGTGGACTTGATGTCCGCGGGGATACCCGCAATCATCTCACGGAGAGAAAGAACAGGGAAATGCGGATGTAAACAAGCATTTCCTCGTTCTGTCTAGTGACACTGACACTGATCACTGCTCCCTGTGATCGGAAGCGGTGACCAGTGTCGTGTCACACATAGCCCAGCGCACTCACAGTTAGAATCACTCCCTAGGACACACTTAACCCCTGCAGTGCCCCCTAGTGGTTAACCCCTTCACTGCCAGTCACATTTACACAGTAATCAGTGCATTTTTAATCGCACTGATCGCTGTATAAATGTGAATGGTCCCAAAATAGTGGCAAAAGTGTCCGATGTGTCTGCCATAATGTCGCAGTCATGGTAAAAATTGAAGATCACTGCCATTACTAATAAAAAAAAATTAATAAAAATGCCATAAAACTATCCCCTATTTTGTAGACGCTATAACTTTTGCACAAACCAATCAATAACCGCTTATTGCGATTTCTTTAACCAAAAATATATAGAAGAATACATATCGGCCTAAACTGAGAAAAAAAAAAAATTTTATATGCTTTTTGGGGATATTTATTATAGGAAAAAGTATAAAATATTGAATTTTTTTCAAAATTTACGCTCTTTCTTTATAGTGCAAAAGATAAAAAACGCAGAGGTGATCAAATACCACCAAAAGAAAGCTATCTGTAGGGAAAAAAGGACGTCAATTTTGTTTGGGAGCCACATCGTACGACTGCGCATTTGTCGGTTAAAGTGACGCAGTGACGAATCGCAAGAAACGCTCTGATCTTTGGGCAGCCAAATGGTCCAGGGCTGAAGTGGTTAAGCACAAATAAGGCTAGTCTGGAACAGTCTACAAGTTTATGGCTGGGGACCATGAAGTAAGTTTGAGTACAAGTAAAGGTAGTCTGAAACAGTGTACAGGTTCACGACTGGGGACCATAATCTCCTCAGAGCTCCAGGCCATTTAACAGCATCCCAGACACCTTCTGGGCACACCTCCCCTGGGCTTGGTTAGGCCCTGCTCAGAGGAAGGGAGAAGCAATCAAACTCCCAGTCAGTAAAGCTCTGAACAGACTACACCAAACCATCACTGCTTACAAAAGAAGCCAAAACATGTATTTGTTAGCAGCCTAACTAGGAGGTTGCAACATACAGAAGAAAAATTGGTTGTATGTGGGTACATGTTTGCAAGTATGTGTGAATTTGTGGGAGAACTGGAAGCCATATCTTCTATACAACTCTACTGAACAAACCTCATAGCCAGTACAGTGACTACAATATTATTTATATTCATTTTACAGCATCTAGCAAAGATTTTTAAACACTGCAGCTGCAATAGACAACAAATCAATAATAGGAGAGAAGTGCATATCAATGCTTTATAGCTATGAAGAGGTTAATGGTCCCCAAAAATCCACCATTTATATTTGTATAAAGGCCAGAAAAAAGCAGCTTAGAGCATTACAGCAATAAGCTGCACACAGCATCTCAAGGGACAGCAGGAATGAAGGAAGTGATGTATTTATGGCACTATCTGTCAGTCAGATATAGCAGTAGCGGACACCTCTACAAGCTTCCTCTAAAAATAATCCCGCTTTTTTCAGTGTGCCTCAGGCTCTAAATTACCATTATCTGACATGGAATCTCACAGAAAGTAGCAGAGAGCTTCAATTTGAAACTCAAGTTTTAGCAGATTCAACTATTATTTCTTTTTTATGCACAAGCTACAAAGTTCATAATGGTTTATAGTATCTAATTAAGACTCTAAATAACACAGTGGGGATAATGTTTTATCTTGATACAGACATATTGTAAAAAAAAAAAAGACTTTTGTACTTTAAAAATGAAGGGATTAAAGTGGTAGTAAACTTTCCCGAAGAAAATAAAAATCTCCTTGCAAGGTAATATCATAGTGTGGTGGTATGCACCTGGTCCTTCCAGGTTTGCGGTCTCCGGCCGTTTGAATGGCCAAGCCGTGATGATGTCACTTCCGCACATGCGCACAGGAGTCGTGGCCGCGGCACAGAGATCTGAAGAGACGCCATGAGTAGGATGTCCCTTCAGAGCACATGTGCCAATATCTCCTAAATGGTACAGGTTTAGGGGATATTCATTTTACCTACAAGTAAGTTTTATTATAAGCTTACCTGTAGGTAAAAATAGCAGAAAAAAATGACTACCGCTTTAAAGAGAGCTGTTTTGTGTTTTTAAGAAAAGTAATTTCAGAAAGTATAAAATATGTGCTTGTTGGTTTTTCTTTTTTTATATTTCTTTGCCTTGGTGTTGCCTAGAATATTTGTTTAACAACCACAGATTACCTGATATTCACAAAGCATGCTTAAATTCAGTGGAAATCATTTATTTTTTGGACAATAGGATGTTAAACTTAAGTTTATAGTTTGTTTTTGTTTTTTTCTTGTAGGGGGATATGCAGCATCAAACACATTAGGTATTTGTACTTGTGCATCCCATTACCTGCAGATGGTTGTTTCTGGTAACAACTTTCCCTGCAGTGCTTCTTTCCTAGTTGCCTGATGCTACCCCGAGGCTGACTTTCAGTTCTATGGACAGAAGAGATACTATCATTTAACTGCTTCCCTCCTCCATTCACAGAATGTGATGCGTTGTGTGAAAGTAGAAACAGCAATATGATTGGTGGAGAAGGCAGAAAGGGACAGACGAGAGTTGCAACTATTCTCAGTAGCAGTGGCTGTTAAGACAGTATCTGACAGCTATGAAGAAGGTACTTCAGGGGAGATATTTATCAGAATCAGCTGCCTGCAGATAATGGGATATGCACCATTACACATAACTATTGTTGTTGGTGCTGTATCCCAGAAAAAAAACGAACTAAAAACTAAACTTCAACTTCAACAAGTATAAAACGAACTCAATACCATATAGTTTGTTAAAGCTCGATGTATCATAAAAATTGCAATTTTTTAAACAAATTACTGTATTTATATTTTTAATCTACCCCCCATCCCCGCCCTCTTCCCTGTTCGTGCCATCCACAGACTAGATCCACACATATACATAGATTCTGTATATATATATATATATATATATATATATATATATATATATATATATATATATTTTTTTTTTTTTCTCAGATTTTAGTTATTGCACCGTGCTTCCCGTTTTGGCCGTGGGGGGATTACGTTCAAGGTGCCTCAAATTTTGCTGTCTGGTACCCTCTTTTGGGTTCCCATTGGTAAGCCATGCCTGCTTTATAACACTCCAAAATTATGTGATTATTTATATTTATGTGAAATGTATATACAATTTTCTCTTTCTTTTTTGTGGGTTTCTCTGACTATATAACTATAAAACTGTATCTTTCTATAGGTGTTTATGGTCAACTCCTCCTAAAGAAGCGACCCCTGTCACGAAACATGTAGAGGATTACGTTTGGACCTACATCATTGTTTCCCCATACAACTGTGGAGTTTACCTGTTCTTTGATTGTATCACTTGCAACAGTATGCAACAACCTTACTATATCTTATTGTATTTAAATATTTCCTATTATCAATATTTTTTGTTTCCTTTTCAATAAATTAATACTTTTATACTTTTTCTGTTCAAATTCTTGGGTACCGAGATAGTCCATAACAATTATGCCCTGTACACACGGTCGGACTTTCCAACGTCAAAATCCGTTGGATTTTTTCTGATGGATTTTTGTCCAAACTTGTCTAGCATACACAAGGTCGCACAAAGTTGTCGGAAAATCTGATCGTTCTGAACACGGTGACGTAGAACACATACGACAGGACTATAAACGGGCCAGTAGCCAATAGCTTTTGTCTTGTAATTTATTCTGAGCATGCGTGGCACTTTGTCTGCCTGAATTGTCTACACACAATCGGAATTTAAACAATCGGATTTTGTTGTCGGAAAATTTTAGATCCAGCTCTCAAACTTTGTGTGTCAGAAATTCCGATGGAAAAAGTCAGATGGAGCCCACACGGGATCAAATTTTTCGACAACACGATCCGATCGCACATTTTCCATCAGAAAGTCTGTCCGTGTGTACAGGGCATTATTGTTTTCATGGTGCAATTTTTGGAGTAGCCCCAAAATCCATTATTCATCTTTTTTAATCCTTTGTTGCTGATCTACTGCAGCGTCCTACCGCCACTTCCTGTCTACAGGTACACACTCCAGCAACTACATCCTACCATTTCTCAGGGTGGGTTTCCTGTTGGTGACAAAAAAAGCAGAATATTCCTGTGCAATATGCACTAGCAGGGCTGCTTGTAGTCTCAACTGGAAATGCAGGTGGACAACTGGGAGACAAGGACAGAGCACTTTTATCTCATAACAGAAGTGCCTGCTCAATGATCTTCATGGCGGGTATTATTTTAATGAAAGACATACATTTTAAAATACTAATGTTTTAAATTACTTCATGATATTACATACAATTTTACTGATTGGGTTTACTTATATTTTAAATGGAGGTTCACACTGTCAATTACGGTAGCTTTGAATTTATTCCTACTTAGGAGAATACAGAAACAAGACTTGCACTCCTGAGCATAGTTATATTACTCCCCTCTAGACCCGCATCTGAGGGAACAGCTCACCAGACATGTCTTCTATCATGGTCCTACGCAGCTAGACTCAATGACAAGTATACATGTGCATTCGTTTTCGTCCAAATGCATTTTTGTCCGAATATCAGGTATTTTCTTTATCGTTTTAACAAACGATAACGGACGTGCAGAGTCCGAAAAACGAAAGAGCCGACATAAATGCTTTCTTTTTGTTTTCCTTGCAACAGTTCGATATAGATAGGAGATTCGACATGAGGCTGACAATAGCGATCTGTGTCCATCTAACCTGTGGTTGAATGTGCCTAACCTTAGCTCTACTAGTTCAAGATTATTCTACATAGAGAGAAAAGATTTGACATAGAGAGAAAAGATTCAACATTATAGAGACAATAGCAAAAAAGGTTGAATGTGCCTAACCTGACTCTATTAGTCCAAGATTATTCGACATAGAGAGAAAAGATTTGACATGAAGATTCAACGAAGCAGTCGCCGCGAGCCAACATTTATGGTCAAATGCTCTGCCCATAGGCTATAGAAGAATTATGATGTTGGTTGACTAGTAATAATTATTAATAAATATAATTATTACTAGTTTCATACAAGATTAGAATTCTACTATAGCTTGTAGGTGGAACATTTCACCGGAAATGTATGATTGTGGCATCGTACAGTTTAGCTGCTCCGTCTAATCTTCTTATAACATTCGATAGACACCATAAGCCTTCAATGACAGATTCAACCTTAATTATTTTGGATTTTTGGTAGAATGCATTTTTTAACAAAACAAAATAAATAAAAACAAATTTCGGAAGTAACTAAATAAATTTATTTTTCGGACAAAAACGAAATTCGGAAACGAAATATTTTAGTGTGCACATGTCTAATAACAAGGCAACCTTTCTTAAAGAAGACCTTGCACAAAATAGAAAGGATTGCTTTGTACGTCAAGCCTCTCACGTCTTTTCACATCCCTGTGTGATAACTTTAAAGAATACATGTGTGGAAAAAGAGTTAAAAAGTATACTTACCTTACAGGTACCTTCACATCTGCATTGCCTAAGCAAGGATGATGTCATGATCCTTCTGTCAAGTCCCTAGGAATGCTGGGTATCCCACATCACACAAAAAACATGTCCTTGTGCCAGAGCATCTTCTCATAAGATTTGGGATGCTTGTTGCTCCCAGGATCTCCCTGAAATGATCATGTGGAAGCGGGTGGTATACTAACTTTTTTTTCCACAGGTGCATTTTTTTAAACAGGACCCAGCACCAAATAGTAAGGAGCTGAGGGAGACTCAATGTAATATATGGAAATTTTGGTGCAAGGTACACTCAAAAGTGAGCACCCAAAAAATATGGAAGCTTGCCATTGCTTACCTCTGCTGTTAGTTCTCTGGTTATCATTCTTAGGCTTCAATGGTTTCTGATTCTCTGAGCTGGAATAAATACAGTACAGTATAGCCATAAGAAATTTTGCCCCTTTCTGATACTGATTTACCAACTTCAAAAGAGGGCCAGCGGTCAGAACCTCCAAACATTTCTAAAAAGTCCAGTTTACAGAAGTTGAATTATTTTATTTGCTCGCTGCATAGCTCACTTGTCATTGTTGTGGTTCCTATAGTACTAGGGTTTCAAGGTCTGCCCCTCAGTTGGCTGTTATCTTTGCAAAATTATTCTCCTTCTAACTGAAATCCTAAAAAACACTTTTAAAAAATGTATTTTCCAATAATTTTAGCATGAAGTCAAATGATTTTTAAAGAAAATTACTTGCTTAAAGATCAAACCTACAGCTTTTGCATTAAAAGATGCTTTAAACAGTACGGCTAAACGGCCAGTGGCTACATGTGCTTTTGAGATGGTACAAGTGTCTTGTCAGCTACCAAAACCAACATTCTTGTGAGCAAGTGAAGCAGGTCATTCCAATACACTAGGCAAATGACAGAGAATCCTTTCAAATAGGCCATCACACTCATGGCCCAGCAATTTACAGAAGCCAGGCAGCCTTTTATGTCTGCAGCACATTGGACAGCTCACCAGCCATCTCAGAACAGAAAAAAGGTAATTCTCTTTTTCAGGAAACCTCATCTGTGAACTTTAAACCATTGCAGAGCTCTTGTTAAATTCTGGCAAACATAAACACTTCTATAAAAAGTGTGGATTTACTTTTTGCTAGTTAAATATAGAGCAAATAACCTGATTTATGCACATAATTACATTCTATGCTGTGGGGAAAACTGCAATAATAAGCATTACCACCAAATTGCACATTTCAAAACTACTATGTATTGGTTCAGGCACAGGGCTGGACTGGGATAAAAATTTGGCCCTGGACTTCATCCAGACCGGCCCACTCCAATTTTGCAAACATGCACAAAAACAGTATAATGCGCACTTGCACGAGAGTGACGTCATCACGGCCCGGCTAGACACATAGCAGGAGTATGCAAACTCAGAAGCCGACAGCACACTGCTGGTGATCTTTTATTTTCCAGCCCCCCCACCCCCTGGTGTCCCCCTGTCACCTGCCCGAAGTCTGGCTCTGCATTATATATTTTAAAATAAACAACTAATGCGCACACCTATTTTTGATCAACCGCAGTAATGAGAAGCTGCCAACATCAAACAGGTTTAAGCCCCTTTCACACGGGACGGATCAGTAATGATCCGCCCCGTGATGATCCGCTCGCTCAGCGGGGATCGCTCCGTTGTCCCCGCTGAGCTGGCTGCGGACAGGGCGGTCTCCGCACACTGTGCAGGGACCGCCCTGTCAGATCTCTGCTCTCCTCTATGGGGATCGGATGCGCACGGACCGTCTGTCCATGTTCATCCGATCCGCTGTGCAGACTGTTGCGGAGGCGGATGAAATCTGGTGTCTGCGGATGTTCATCCGCAGACACCCGCTATCCCATAGGGATGAATGTATGCCCGTATTTCATCTGCAAACGGATGGATGAAATACGGACATATCATCCGCATGTGTGAAAGGGGCCTTACACAAAGCCACAGATAAATTGAATATATAGCAAAGGATGTGATGCTAACCAAAATAACATAAAAAAAATCCATTTGGTGCAAATAATGATTCAAATAATACAAAAAATCCAACATAGCTAAAAGTACATCAAACGTGTCAATTAATATTGAAATGTGCATAAAAAAAATTTCAGCAAAAAATTCGTATATAAACGATGCTTATAATTAAAACCATTTTATCCAAACTATGTCCTTGGTATTAAAGTGCAAAAAGAGTGCAAAAAAAAGGGGGGTTTTTAATTATAAGCATTTTTATATATGATTTTTTTGCTGAAAATATTTTTATGCACATTTTAATATTAATTGACAGTTTTGGTGAACTTTTAGCTATGTTGGATTTTGCATATTATTTTAACCATTATTTTCACCAAATGAATTTTTTATGTTATCTTATTTAGCACCACATCCTTTGCTATGTATATATATATATATATATATATATATATATATATATATATATATATATATATACACATACACACAGCCATATTCTGTATACAGCTATATATATATATATATATATATATATATATATACAGCCATGTGCTATATACAGTATTCAATGGGCCGGCCGGTTACCTGGATGGGTTCCTGCAGCACCGCCATCCTCCAGGCTCCCTCGTCTGCTCCAGGGACTTCTCTGCCTGTCGGCTGCTCTCATGGCGGCCCCCGGCTCATTTAAACTCACAGCGTCCGTTACCGCGGGGGCCGCCGGAGATAGCCGAGTTTTGTTCGCTGTCGGAGAGGAGCAGGGCGGGGGAAGCCGAGCGGTGGCGGAAAAGGACGACTGTGGGCCGGAGGTGGCCGAAGATGTGTTATGAGAGCGCCGAGTGGGGGCGGAAAGAGCCGAAGTGCGCCGCGCTGTTCTCGGAAGTACAGCGGTGCTCAAATGAATGGCTGTGCGAGTAGCGCAGCCATTCATTTGGCTAGGCTGTCACTGAAACCGGCCCACTGAGCCATCGGCCCACCGGGAATCCCCCGGTAGTCCCGATGGCCAGTACATGCCTGTTCAGGCATATGTCATACAGTGCCTTGAAAAAGTATTCACACCCCCTTGAAATTGTCATGTTACAACCAAAAATTGAAATGTATTTTATTGGGATTTTTATGTGATAAACCAACACAAAGTGACTTTCGGCCTAAAAAAAAAACGCTATGTGTGCCAGAAAACTAATACTAGACATCACCCTGAACACACCATCCCTAACGTGAAACATGGTGGTGGCAACATCATGTTGCGGGGTTGCTTTTCTTCAGCGGGGCAGGAAAGCTGATCAGAGTTGATGGGAAGATGAATGGAGCCAAATATAGGACAATCTTAGAAGAAAACCTATTAGAGTCTGCAAAAGACTTGAAACTGGTGCGGAGGTTAAACTTCCAGCAGGACAATGACCCTAAACATACAGCCAGAGCTACAATGAATTAGATCAAAGCATATTCATGTTTTAGAATGGCCCAGTCAAAGTCTGGACCTAAATCCAACTGAGAATCTGTGGCAAGACTTGAAAATTGATGTTCACAGACGCTCTCCATCCAGTCTGAGAGAGCTTGAGTGACTTTGCCAAGAATGTCTATATGTGCAAAGCTGGTAGAGAGATCCCTAAAAAGACTTGCAGCTGTAATTGCAGCGAAAGGTGGTTCTACAAAGTATTGACTCAGGGGGGCTGAACACAAATGCACGCCAAATTTTTCACACATTTATTTGAAAAAAAATTGAAAATCATTTATTATTTTCCTTCCACTTCACAATTAGGTGTCACTTTGTGTTGGTCTATCACATAAAATCCCAATAAAATACATTTATGTTTTTGGTTGTAACATGACAAAATATGGAAAATTTCAAGGGGTGTGAATACTTTTTCAAGGCACTGTAGCTGCATACATATGTGACGTGTACCTGCAGTCATATGTGACATGTACCTGCAGACATATGTGATGTGTACCTGCAGACATATATGATGTGTACCTGCAGACATATATGATGTGTACCTGCAGACATATATGATGTGTACCTGCAAACAAACTGCAGTGAATATTAACAGTCCAAATCAGGCCTGTACTGGCCATCGGGACTACCGGGAGTTTCCCGGGGGGCCGATTGGCTCAGTGGGCCGGTTGTCAGACAGTGTGTTATGTGTTTGAATCACTACACTCTCCCTGGACTCTCCGTGTCTGTCCTGTGTTACAATAAGGCTGGCGGCGGCAGCTCCGCTCCTGCACCCGGCACACAAGCACCACCCCCTCGTGATGCTGACATAAATTGTCCCGGAATGAAATTGACAATCTGGGAACAGGGGCGGACCGAGCTGCCATAGCGCTGGCTCTATCTCCGCCTCCACCTCCTCCTGATCACTGGTTGCTATAGCCGCCTTGCGTCTGGCAACCAGTGACGTCACAGCCCAGCGTTGAATGCGGAGGAGGATTTTACATCCTCCTCCTCCGCGCTAGTGCTGCTGGGAGTCACTGCTGGTTCTTTTACCTCCGCAATTGGCTCCAGTGACTGGCTTGCAGCTTGTGTGGGGTGTTTCTGTTCCCACACACTGCGATTACAGTGTGTACTGCACGGCTTCTCTCCCTTCCTCCCACCTCACACTAACACATGGACTGAAGTCCCCTCCCCCTTTTCCTCGGCTCACAGACAGGAGAAGGAGGGGGAGGAGAACGGACACAACAGGACGGGATGTGCTGATCTGAGGTTTGTGCTTTGTGCTTGTCAAAAAAGAATACTTGCAGCGATTTTGGGGGATAAGAGCATGCTGTATGTGCTAGGAGGCACTTTAGCAGAGGAGAGAAATTGTGCTGGGGGGGGGGGGTCAGATTTTTTTATTCAACCCCCCCCCCCTTCCTGCACAATTTCTCTCCCCTCCCAAAGTGTGTCCTCCTAGCACATCCAGCATGCTCTTATACCCCCAAATCACTGCAAGTATTCTTCTTTCACAACTTGCCCCCTTCCCCATCTTCAAAGACAAACTGGCTGCTATCACGGGGATAATTGTACTGTCTGGTATCCTTGGAACTTTGACAGACTATCAGGAGGTGCACTCCTCTTCCTCCTCTCTCCACTAACTACCCCCCTGCCATACACTCCACACTCCTCCACTGTACATATTACCCCCCCTGCCATACACTCCGCACTCCTCCACTGTACATGTTACCCCCCTGCCATACACTCCACACTCCTCCACTGTACATATTACCCCCCCTGCCATACACTCCGCACTCCTCCACTGTACATGTTACCCCCCTACCATACACTCCGCACTCCTCCACTGTACATGTTACCCCCCTGCCATACACTCCGCACTCCTCCACTGTACATGTTACCCCCCTGCCATACACTCCGCACTCCTCTCCTGTACATATTACCCCCCTGCCATACACTCCCCACTCCTCCACTGTACATGTTACCCCCCTGCCATACACTCCGCACTCCTCCACTGTACATGTTACCCCCCTGCCATACACTCCGCACTCCTCCACTGTACATGTTACCCCCCTGCCATACACTCCGCACTCCTCTCCTGTACATGTTACCCCCCTGCCATACACTCCGCACTCCTCCACTGTACATGTTACCCCCCTGCCATACACTCCGCACTCCTCTCCTGTACATATTACCCCCCTGCCATACACTCCCCACTCCTCCACTGTACATGTTACCCCCCTGCCATACACTCCGCACTCCTCCACTGTACATGTTACCCCCCTGCCATACACTCCGCACTCCTCCACTGTACATGTTACCCCCCTGCCATACACTCCGCACTCCTCTCCTGTACATGTTACCCCCCTGCCATACACTCCGCACTCCTCTCCTGTACATGTTACCCCCCTGCCATACACTCCGCACTCCTCCACTGTACATGTTACCCCCCTGCCATACACTCCGCACTCCTCTCCTGTACATATTACCCCCCTGCCATACACTCCCCACTCCTCCACTGTACATATTACCCCCCTGCCATACACTCCGCACTCCTCTCCTGTACATGTTACCCCCCTGCCATACACTCCACACTCCTCCCCTGTACATATTACCCCCCTGCCATACACTCCGCACTCCTCTCCTGTACATGTTACCCCCCTGCCATACACTCCGCACTCCTCCACTGTACATGTTACCCCCCTGCCATACACTCCACACTCCTCCCCTGTACATATTACCCCCCTGCCATACACTCCGCACTCCTCCACTGTACATATTACCCCCCTGCCATACACTCCGCACTCCTCTCCTGTACATGTTACCCCCCTGCCATACACTCCACACTCCTCCCCTGTACATATTACCCCCCTGCCATACACTCCACACTCCTCCCCTGTACATATTACCCCCCTGCCATACACTCCGCACTCCTCTCCTGTACATATTACCCCCCTGCCATACACTCCTCTCTTGTACATATCACCCCCCGCCATACACTCCGCACTCCTCTCCTGTACATATTACTCACCACCATACACTCCGCATTCCCTATTTATTAAACGTCAATTTGACCCACTTTTTTTTTTAAGGTTATTAACCGATTAATCAAAACAATAATCGGCCAACTAATCGATTCTGAAAATAATTGTTAGTTGCAGCCCTAAACAACACCCCCTTTAAGCCAATATTTAGTGCAATTTAAGACATGTGTTGTTGTTCTTAATGCCTAGGGCCCGCTTTTGATCTTGCACACAGGTTTGCTGATTTCATATGCCCCTGCACCAAAAATTGGCTAAAAAATCATCTTTTTTTGGGGGGGGGGGGGGGGGGGGGTGCTGTCCCTGAATGACCAGTGGCATTAAATAATAATCAGTTACCGTGACCAGTGGCATTAATATTAATTTAATGCCACTGGTCAATTATTAATTTAATGTCACTGGCTACAGTAACTGATCATCAATTACCGTGAGCAGTGGCATTAAATTATTGATCAGTTACCGTGACCAGTGACATTAAATTAATAATTGACCAGTGGCATTAAATTAATATTAATGTCACTGGTCACGGTAACTGATTATTATTTAATGCCACTGGTCAATTATTAATTTAATGGCACTGGCCACGTTAACTGATGAATAATTTAATGGCACTGGCCACAATAACTGAGGAATAATTTAATGCCACTGGTCACGGTAACTGATGAATAATTTAATGGCTCTGGCCATGGTAACTGATGAATAATTTAATGGCACTGGCCATGGTAACTGATGTATAATTTAATGGCACTGGCAACGGTAACTGATGAATAATTTAATGGCACTGGCCACGGTAACTGATGAATAATTTATTGGCTCTGGCCACGGTAATTGATGAATAATTTAATGGCTCTGGCCACGGTAACTGATGAATAATTTAATGGCTCTGGCCACGGTAACTGATGAATAATTTAATGGCTCTGGCCACAGTAACTGATGAATAATTTAATGGCACTGGCCATGGTAACTGATGTATAATTTAATGGCACTGGCCACGGTAACTGATGAATAATTTAATGGCACTGGCAAAGGTAACTGATGAATAATTTAATGGCACTGGCCACGGTAACTAATGTATAATTTAATGGCTCTGGCCACGGTAACTGATGAATAATTTAATGGCACTGGCCACGGTAACTAATGTATAATTTAATGGCTCTGGCCACGGTAACTGATGAATAATTTAATGGCTCTGGCCACGGTAACTGATGAATAATTTAATGGCACTGGTCACGGTAACTGATGAATAATTTAATGGCTCTGGCCACGGTAACTGATGAATAATTTAATGGCACTGGCAACGGTAACTGATGAATAATTTAATGGCACTGGCCACGGTAACTAATGTATAATTTAATGGCTCTGGCCACGGTAACTGATGAATAATTTAATGGCACTGGCCACGGTAACTGATGAATAATTTAATGGCACTGGCAACGGTAACTGATGAATAATTTAATGGCACTGGCCACGGTAACTAATGTATAATTTAATGGCTCTGGCCACGGTAACTGATGAATAATTTAATGGCACTGGTCACAGTAACTGATGAATAATTTTATCTTATTTTTTTGCGCAATTGTGTATAGTTTACATACTGTTTTTGTGCGTGTTTGCAAAATTAAAGTGGGCCGGTCTGAATGAAGTCCAGGGCCAATTTTCTGTCCCAGTCCAGCCCTGGTCCAAATAAAATTTAAACCTCATGTGTTCAAACCTTTCCTGGCTCAGACCAGCCAAACCATTGAAAGTGTGGTGGAAATTTAAAGCACTGCAATTTCCGGTTATAATGCATTTCTAACTGATTTCCATTCCAATTGTTTTGGTGCTGCCTAATGGGTGCCCGATTCCTGTAGACCTATACAATTGCTTTGTTTTCTTTTTCTTTTTCTTTTTGGTAAATGCTGATGGAAAATATTCAAATTGTCACAGTGCTGCCTCATATTCTGCCAGCATAAAAGCTTTATCAAACACATGCATGGAGTACAAGCACACTTGATCAATGATAGACCCTGGTATAATGCCACTGACGACATCAAACCTGTTGAGTCATGACTTCCTAATTTTTTCATGAAGCGATTCCATTACATTTGCATGTGTAAAGGGAGAGGCAACCTTTACACGAATGTGTGATTGGTAGGTGTTTGGGGTAAATTTGTAGACATCAAATTGTTAGCACTATATACATTCAGAATAATAATCTGCAAATTTCTCAAGTGAACAGGCAGCAGCTTCAGGTTGCAGCCAGACTCAGTGGAGGGAGATTTATGCAGCATAATTGGCAAGTATAGAATCACAGTATATATAAAATAATATGCAAAGTGGTTTGACGGAAGCTTCAGAATGGCAAAGATGTTTTTATTACAAATTATGTGAGCAGACTGCAGTTCCTCTTTAATTTTTCAATAAGACACAAAATTTGAACCCAACCCAATTTTACATCAGCTAATTGTAGTCCAGAGCATGTTTTCCAGTCCTTTGAAGTATAAGAAGACAAATACTTTCCTATGCCCTGTCTCTGAAAACACTAACACTGACTGAGGGAAGATGAAAGAAACAAGAGCAGTCTAGCTAGGACTGAACTAACTAGCCTTTCAGGCCTGATGCACGCAGGTGTATTCAACATTCTTCTAAACACTGGATCTTTCTTCCAGGAGCTGGCAGAAAAATCCAGCTTAAAAAATGCTTGTTTATGCGTGTTTATACTTGCATAGCATTTAAAGGTGTGTGCCTGTAAACCAATTCTATGGGCTAGAATATTCAGTTATTTTAGCCACTAGAATCTTGTGGTCAGGACAAACCTTTTTAATAGGGCTTGATGAAAAGAAAGATACCCAGGAGCTGCTGACTAAATGGTCAACGAATGGTAGGCTAACGACACTAGTCTTTATTTCATGACCAGTATTTTCAGCCCTATTAAAAAGATGACTTTGTCCTGATATGTTTCCAGGATCCAAATGTGGTTTCCCATTTAAAAGTTCTTTCAAGTTCAGGACAGTGGACTACATCGTGTTTCCTCTCCAAAAACCAATCACGGCGCAACATGTCAGGCAAGCAGTGCTGTCATCATGCTGGCACAGAGTCGGGAAGCCATTTTGTTTAGTACTTCCATACACAGTGCCTTGCGAAAGTATTTGGCCCCCTTGAACTTTTCAACCTTTTGCTACATTTCAGGCTTCAAACATAAAGATATAAAATTTAAATTTTTTGTGAAGAATCACCAACAAGTGGGACACAATTGTGAAGTGGAACGAAATCTATTGGATATTTTAAACTTTTTTAACTAATAAAAAAATTTAAAGTGGGGCGTGCAAAATTATTCGGCCCCCTTGCGTTAATACTTTGTAGAGCCACCTTTTGCTGCGATTACAGCTGCAAGTCGCTTGGGGTATGTCTCTATCAGTTTTGCACATCGAGAGACTGAAATTCTTGCCCATTCTTCCTTGCAAAACAGCTGGAGCTCAGTGAGGTTGGATGGAGAGCATTTGTGAACAGCAGTTTTCAGCTGTTCACGCAAATGGGGCGTGCAAAATTATTCGGCCCCTTTACTTTCAGTGCAGCAAACTCACTCCAGAAGTTCAGCGAGGATCTCTGAATGATCCAATGTTGTCCTAAATGACTGATGGTGATAAATAGAATCCACCTGTGTGTAATCAAGTCTCTGTATAAATGCACCTGCTCTGTGATAGTCTCAGGGTTCTGTTGAAAACTCAGAGAGCATCATGAAGACCAAGGAACACACCAGGCAGGTCCGTAATACTGTTGTGGAGAAGTTTAAAGCCGGATTTGGATACAAAAAGATTTTCCAAGCTTTAAACATCCCAAGGAGCACTGTGCAAGCGATCATTTTGAAATGGAAGGAGTATCAGACCACTGCAAATCTACCAAGACCTGGCCGTCCCTCTAAACTTTCAGCTCAGACAAGGAGAAGACTGATCAGAGATGCAGCCAAGAGGCCCATGATCACTCTGGATGAACTGCAGAGAACTACAGCTGAGGTGGGAGAGTCTGTCCATAGGACAACAATCAGTCGTACACTGCACAAATCTGGCCTTTATGGAAGAGTGGCAAGAAGAAAGCCATTTCTAAAAGATATCCATAAAAAGTCTCGTCTAAAGTTTGCCACAAGCCACCTGGGAGACACACCAAACATGTGGAAGAAGGTGCTCTGGTCAGATGAAACCAAAATCAAACTTTTTGCCCACAATGCAAAACAATATGTTTGGCGTAAAAGCAACACAGCTCATCACCCTCAACACACCATCCCCACTGTCAAACATGGTGGTGGCAGCATCATGGTTTGGGCCTGCTTTTCTTCAGCAGGGACAGGGAAGATGGTTAAAATTGAGGGGAAGATGGATGCAGCCAAATACAGGACCATTCTGGATGAAAACCTGTTGGAGTCTGCAAAAGACCTGAAACTGGGATGGAGATTTATCTTCCAACAAGACAATGATCCCAAACATACAGCAAAATCTACAAAGGAATGGTTCACAAATAAACGTATACAGGTGTTAGAATGGCCAAGTCAAAGTCCAATCGAGAATCTGTGGAAAGAGCTGAAAACTGCTGTTCACAAACGCTCTCCATCCAACCTCACTGAGCTCGAGCTGTTTTGCAAGGAAGAATGGGCAAGAATTTCAGTCTCTCGATGTGCAAAACTGATAGAGACATACCCCAAGCGACTTGCAGCTGTAATCGCAGCAAAAGGTGGCTCTACAAAGTATTAACACAAGGGGGCCGAATAATTTTGCACGCCCCACTTTAAATTTTTTTATTAGTTAAAAAAGTTTCAAAAATCCAATAGATTTCGTTCCACTTCACAATTGTGTCCCACTTGTTGGTGATTCTTCACAAAAAATAAAAATTTGATATCTTTATGTTTGAAGCCTGAAATGTGGCAAAAGGTTGAAAAGTTCAAGGGGGCCGAATACTTTCGTAAGGCACTGCATGTGGTTTTATATGCGATTTTACCTTTATAGTTTGTGAGTGCATTTTTACTTACATTTTCAAATAAAATAGAAAGTGCAGTCTGCACTATTGGGTCCCTTTTATGCCTTTCCATACTATGTTGTCCACAAGAGGCTGGATTGCCCAGAAAGATTATTTGGTGTATGGGACCGAAAGTTTTTGTTTGAGGAACAACATCACTTTTTTGGGGGGTTTTTTCACAATGAGTCATATACACATATATGACCATTTTTTATATTGTTGATTGATTGAATATAATATGGATACTGGTAATATTTTTTTTTTTTACACATATAGAGATTAAGTTATTGTGTGTAGCACTTCATCTGGATTTTTAAATAAATTATAAGTATTGTCCCTTGTGCTGATTTTTTTTTTTTGACTACCTTATTTTTCTTTTTCTCCCCATTCTTCTCATGGGGGCAATTTTCACTAAAAGCAGATGAATCCATCTCCCTCTACTTCCTGGAACTCTGGGTTTACCTCCTGAAACATGTGACAGGAACTTCCCAGAATGCATCTATGAGGCCTTGATTATAACATCAGTGCCCTACTCAACCAGAAAATGGTTATAAGTAAATTGCAAAGTAAAAGAAAATAATGTATTTTCATGATGGTTTTATATCGATACACAGAGCTGCATACTGATGTGATTTTTGGGAAAGTCCACTTTAAACTTCTCTTTACTTGTGTTGGTACTACTATTGTAATTTGCTAAAGTTAAAAAAAGTTATCAATAGCTTTTCCTGTGTGAGATTTATGTCTCTGCAGACACCTAGGTTGTTACATAAATCTATCTGTCTATCTATCTATCTATCTATCTATCTATCTATCTATCTATCTATCTATCTATCTATATATACATACATATATATATGTAGCGGCCATAACCTGTTGCAGGGTGGCCTTGACTGAATGGACTTACCGGTTACCTTCTCCTGGCCCGCTCTTCCGCGTCTAGGGGTTCCCAGGGTTCCACCCAGAGAGTAGCCACTCGCAGCTGGGTACTTCAAGGCTGAACAGACCTCTAGCCAGAGATCATGGCAGTCAGCACGTTGACACAAAACTTGAACAATCAACTGAAGATGAACAGGAACCTTTTTCCAACCGTACCTGGAACATTTCCCGCTTCCCTTGTGGTACTGGAAAAGTGTGAACTCAGCAATGTCCTTCCCAACTCATTAACCAGGCACTTCTCAGGATGCCACGTGTCAGCCCTCCTCTGAAGAGTCCTCCCCCGGTCACTTCCACGAGCTGTGGTGTCCCTCCAAGCCGAGAGCACACCCGGACACTTTGAATCCTCCCTCAGTTGCATCGCCTCGGACCAGCAGGTTCCGAGACTCGGGAACAGACGGATCCCTACCCCAGACTAGGCAGGTCTATCAGGGGCCACTGACAGGAACATGCTGCGGGATGTTCAACCCCCCATGACCGGGACCCCTCACGGGGCTACCCCGGTCCTGGAACCAGAACAGACCACACGGGTCTCTCGAACAACTCCGGAACCCCGAACACGTGACCCACACCTGCTTAAGTACCCCCTCCCAGACTTCTCAGCGGGCCTGGCATTCCCGCTGATTGGCTCTGAGAGGGCCATACCCAAACATCCAACCAGGCCTGGTTCTAGCCACTCATGTGCACCTCACCGCTCACATGACCAGGCAGAACTTCAAACATGGCCTGGCCAGACTGGTGTTAAGCCTTACCTACACAGTTAACCCTCAGTACCGTAGGGTCCTGAGGCAAAAACTAAATTTACAATGCATGTGACATTTGATCCCAAATGTCATCCGTTACACACATATATATATATAATATATATAAGAGAGAGACTCTATGATCTAGCTTCATAATGGATATGATGCGAGCTGAATCAGAAAACCTACTGGAGAACTCTCTTTACTGGCATCCCTGGAAAAGTCAACCCATCACTATAACTGAAAAAACTGATTGGGATATAATATACATGTTGGTGAATCTGTAATAATTTATTGACTACACCCTCTCCCTTTAGTTTCCTAGGTTATCAATTATATCAAACCTTCAGCAACAAAGGCATTCTCTGATGAAGAATAAAAAATGGGATTTTTATATACAGCTTACCTGTAAAATCCTTTTCTTGAGAGTACATCACGGGACACAGGAGCTTCATTACATAGTGGGTTATATAGGCACCTCTGGTGATTGGACACTGGTTGACCCTAATTAAGGAGAATTCCTCCCCTATATAACCCCTCCCATCTGGGAGGCACCTCAGTTTTGTAGCAAAGCAATAAGAAACCACGTAAAACCCAAGAGGGGCGGGAGCCCTGTGTCCCGTGATGTACTCTCAAGAAAAGGATTTTACAGGTAAGCTGTATATAAAAATCCCATTTTCTTGATCATACATCACGGGACACAGGAGCTTCATTACATAGTGGGATGTCCCATAGCAATGCTCAGATTGAGGGGAGGGAAACACAGATCATAAATATAGACCGCCAGGGACCTGAGGACCTAAACTGCAGCCTGCAGTACACTGCGCCCGAAGGCGATATCCTCTTGCCCTCTGACATCCACCTGATAGAATCTGGTGAATGTATGGACTGATGACCAAGTCGCAGCCTTACAGATCTGAGCCAGGGAGGCCTGGTGATGCACTGCCCAAGAAGCACTGACAGCCCTAGTAGAGTGCGCTTTCACCTGAAAAGGAGGAATCTTCCCCTTTAAGTCATAGGCCTGAGAAATAACTTGTCTGATCCACCTTGAGAGGGTGGATTTTGACACTGCCTGACCCTTTCTGGGGCCTTCCGGCAGAATAAATAAACAATCAGTTTTCCTTATCTCAGAAGTTGCCTGAAGATAAACCCTGATTGCTCTAACCACATCCAAAGTGTGAATAGACTCTTCCTCTGTGGACTGAGGGTCCGGAAAAAAGGATGGTAGGATTACATCCTGATTCAAATGGAAACCCGAAACCACCTCAGGTAGAAAGGACCTGTTGGGACGCATAACCACCCAGTCCTTATGGATAATTAAATACGGCTCTTTACTGGAAAGAGCTGCCAACTCTGATACTCTTCTAGCCGTGGATATGGCTACTAAGAAGACCAGCTTTTTAGTCAGGAGAGCTAAAGAAGCCAGATGCAAAGGTTCAAAAGGTTGCCCCTGTAAGGCCGAGAGAACCAAATTCAGATCCCATGGGCATACCGGAGGTTTAACTGGCGGCTTTGTCCGCATGGCCCCCTGGATAAAAGCCCGTACCAGGGAATGTGATGCAAGTGGTTTTTGAAAAAATACAGATAGGGCCGAAATCTGCACTTTGATAGTGCTTATGGCCAAATTCATTTCTAGGCCTGACTGGAGAAAGGCCAAGATTCTGTTAATGACATACTTTCTAGGATGCCACTTCCTGAGTTCACACCAGGAAACATATGTCCTCCAGATTTTGTAATAAATACGCCTGGAGGCCGGCTTTCTGGCATTGACCAGAGTAGAAAGGACTGGCCCCGAA
The DNA here is from genome assembly GCF_037356315.1 of Lithobates pipiens. Taxonomy (NCBI): domain Eukaryota; kingdom Metazoa; phylum Chordata; class Amphibia; order Anura; family Ranidae; genus Lithobates; species Lithobates pipiens. Next base: position 377,616,696 of record NW_027507748.1, on the reverse strand, counting down.
AGGCCAAGGTCTCTCAGAATGTGGGTCTCAGCAGCCAAACCGTCAAATTCAGACTGCGTAAAGCAGGATGGTAGATTGGACCCTGTGAGAGCAGATCTGGCCGGAGAGGGAGGGTCCATGGCCTGCCTACTGCCAACTTCATGATTTCTGCATACCATGGTCGCCTGGGCCAAGCCGGGGCCACCAAAAGGACCGACTTCGTCTCCCTCTTGACCCTTCCCAGGAACCGCGACAGAAGCGGGCTCGGGGGGAAGGCATAGATCAGATTGTACTGATCCCAGGGAACCGTCAGAGCATCTGACCCCTGAGCAAGTGTATCTCTTGTCCTTGACACAAACTTGTCCAGCTTCCTGTTGAACCTGGATGCAAACAGATCTATGTCTGGAGTGCCCCACTTGTGACATATGTTCTGAAACACGTCGGGGTGCAGAGCCCATTCTCCTGGGCACAATTGCTGGCGGCTGAGAAAATCCGCCTGCCAATTCTCCACTCCTGGGATGAAGACTGCAGAAAGACACGGAACATGCTTTTCTGCCCAGACAAGTATGCGATTCACCTCCTTTTGGGCCACCAGACTTCTGGTACCGCCCTGGTGATTGATATAAGCCACTGCGGTGGCATTGTCGGACTGAACCCGAACCGGGAAACCTCGCAGTCTGTAAGACCACTCTATGAGTGCCATGTAAACTGCCCGAATCTCCAAGATATTTATGGGCAGTAGACTTTCGGTCGCAGACCATTTCCCCTGCGAGCATGTTCCCTCCAATACAGCTCCCCAGCCTGTCAGGCTGGCATCTGTTGTGATAATCTTCCATGAGAGGGGAAGAAAAGTTTTGCCTTTCAGCAAATTCCTGGTTTGTAACCACCAGACAAGACTTTTGCGTGTCCCGGGGGATAAACGCATAGGAAGAACCAGGGATTGGGGCTTCCTGTTCCAAGCCGCAAGGATGCATCTTTGCAGAGGCCTTGAATGGAACTGGGCGAATGGGACGGCCTCGAAGGAGGCGACCATCTTTCCCAATAGTCTCATGCACAACCGAATGGAGAAAGATCTTCTGCCCAGAATCAGGCGCACCAGATCTCCAATGGCCAAGGCCTTTAGCCTTGGAAGAAACACCCTGCCCTGAGCGGTGTCGATAATCATACCTAGGTATTCCAACCTGGTAGACGGTTGTAGGGACGACTTTTCTAGGTTTATAATCCAACCTAGGCGTTCTAGATGTTCTAGCGTTTTGGTGACGCTGCGACTTAGGAACGCTGCAGTTCTCTCCACGAGAAGCAAGTCGTCTAGATAAGCCATGACGGCTATACCCTGAACTCTTAAGATTGCTAAGAGAGGGTCCAGAATCTTTGTGAAGACTCAAGGGGCTGTAGCAAGCCCGAACGGCAAGGCCACAAATTGAAAATGGCGCTGCTCTACCGCGAACCTTAGAAATTTCTGGTGTGCGGGAAAAATTGGCACATGGAGATATGCATCCTTGATATCTATTGATGCCATGAATTCTCCCCCTTGCAGGGAGGAGACCACAGTGCGGATTGACTGCATACGGAAGGTCTGGATGTGTAAAAACCGGTTTAGGTCTTTCAGATCCAGGATAGGTCTGACACTTCCATTTGGTTTTGGAACGGTGAAGAGATTTGAATAAAACCCTGAACCCTGATCTTTCGGGCTCACTTCTACTATCACACCCTGGGATAGTAACTGATCTAAGGCCAGGAATAGCGGTTTTTGCTTTACTGGATCCCTGGGGATCCTTGACCTTAGGAAACGAGAAGGTGGAATCTCCTGAAACTCTAGCTTGTAGCCCAGAGATACTGAAGAGATCACCCACTTGTCCTGGATCTCTTCCCGCCGGGCGCCTGCAAACTGCAGGAGCCTTCCCCCCACTCTGCCGAGTGGGGGCGCCCCTTCACAAGGAAGTTTTGGGGCTCTGCTTGGCAGGCTTTCGCCCCCAAGTCTTTTTCTGTCCCTGGGCTCGGCCTTGAGCCCTTCTAGCAGTGGAGGACTGAGAAGGCCGTCGCCACTGTTTAGAGCTTGATGCTTCGGGAGAGAGAGCACGCCTGAATGAAGGACGCTTGCTCTTTTTGACTGGAAGGAGTGTAGACTTACCTCCTGAAATATTTTGGACGAATTTATCTAATTCTTCCCCAAACAAACGCTCCCCTTTAAACGGGAACCCAGTCAAATGCTTTTTGCATGACAGCTCAGCAGCCCAATTTTTTAGCCATAGGGCCCTACGCATGTGTACCAACATGAGGGACAAACGTGATGCTTGTTGGACAGAATCCAAAATCGCATCAATTATAAAACACAGGATGTGAGGCAATTCTGCATAATTTTCTACTTCCTCACTGGGAAGGAGCCCAAACATCTGTTTAACTTGTTCCTTGAGGAACTGACACAACCCCACGGCTGCGACTGTAGGTTGCACCACAGCGCCAGCTATGGAAAAGGAGGTTTTTAATAAGGTTTCCAGCCTTTTATCGGTTGGATCCTTGAATACCTGCGCATTATCCAAAGGACAAGTTAGGTTTTTATTCACACAAGAAACAGCCGCATCGACAGATGGGACCCCCCACTTCTTGGTGAAACTTTCCTCCACAGGATAATGCATGGAAAACCTTTTGGGAGGAGTAAACAGTTTATCGGGATGTCCCCAATCCTCATACATCAATTTATCCATTAAAGGATGAATTGGAAAAGGAATAAGCAGTCTGTGGGGCTTTCCTGACACCCAGGGAAGAAACAGAGGACGTAGCGACTTCAGCAGCAGGCATTCTGAATGTGGTCCGCACCAATTCAGTATAATACTGCACCTGCTTTCTGAGTGCCTGGGAGGAGGGGACTATCTCCTCTTCCTCTGACTCATCCGACTGCTCATGATCCCTATCCAAAGATAGGGATCCCTCCTCATTTTCAGAAGAACTATCCAAGAGAGGGATACCAGCAGAGGGAGGGGATCTACCCCTTTTCCTGCTATCTTTTAGGGAAGCAGAAATAAAATTCATGATTCTCCCTTCAAAACCCTCCAATGTAGCCCTAAGGGAGTCCTCAGTGACATAAACCGGGGCTGCGACATTAGGAGAGGCTGCAAAACCTGACAGGTGCACTGACTCGTCTTGAGAGGCTGGCTCCAGTCTTGCAGAGGGGGATGGTAATTTACAGGCACTCTTGGAACCCCTGGACCTAGGCGGTGACTTGCCAGTGCTCTTATTACCTCCCCCTGAGACCCTCTTACGAGGAGACATAGTACTAGGCTACAAAGCAGAGGTACTAGTACAAGTGCGATCACTGTTGCGCTTAAAGTCTCACAATAAATAAATATATGCTTAAACTGCACAACCTGACGCTGAGTAGGTGTCTTAAGGTTTGCCTGGATCCAATCCCCACGGATGCTTACTGCCCACAGCTCCTGTGTCTCCAGTTACAGCCCCCTGACGCTCTGGGCTTTTTAAAATTGCCGCCTGGCGTCTGCGCAGTACAGCGCCGTGCACACTGACGTGCACGGCTCGCAACCACACCCCCTCCTCCATAAGGCCGGGAGCGCGCCCGGCGCGCGTGCACGCGCCCGCGCGCGTGCACGAGGACCGCGGAATCCGAGGGGGGTGGAGAACCCAAAACGGAGCAGCGTGGGACCCCTGAACTGCGTGGGACCCCTGTTTACCTTCATCTGTGGCAGGGACTGCAATGGAGACGTGAGTAGCTGAAGAACCAGGCTTTCACTGAGCGTGTGTATTGAAAGGCATGTAAGTATGCATCAGGCTGCTCTTACTCCCTCTAGTGGTGGAAACCAGGTAAGACATACAACTACTCACAATGAAGAAATCCATTCATATATTTAAATATATAGGATGACTTCCCTTACCTGTCCCCGCCGCAGGAATTGCTGAAACAGACCAATTCCAGCCTTCACCCATCACGGCGGGTATTGTTAGCCAACCTTCAGGTATATCTGGGGCTCTTACGAAAAGATCCTCCCACCTGGGCCATGTAAAAAGCTCTGCCAGAAACTTTCGGGCGCTCTGTATAAACAGTACCCCAAGTCTGGTTTTCCCAGAGCCCAGTCTTCCAATGGAGAGGACTTACAGGCAAAACCTTGCTTCTTCGGCAGACGAGGCCCGGGTACCATACCATCTTGGGAGTCAAATATCGGCCCGAGATATGGATCCGGTTTGATGTAGCCCTTCGGCCCCGCAGGGACCTGCATAGAGCTAAAGTTTTACGTGACCATCACCCAGACACTGGCGAAAAAACTGAGGTGCCTCCCAGATGGGAGGGGTTATATAGGGGAGGAATTCTCCTTAATTAGGGTCAACCAGTGTCCAATCACCAGAGGTGCCTATATAACCCACTATGTAATGAAGCTCCTGTGTCCCGTGATGTATGATCAAGAAAGATATATTTTTATGTAAATGATAAAAATTACACTGTATTCATTTATGAGAGAATGCCAGAAAGACATACTCAAGTAATTAGAACCCTGCTTGCTGTTTTCCAATGTCATTTAGCAGTGGGAGCTAGATATTTCATGCTTGTAAATGGAGTATTATCCTAAGGGTGTGATGGCTTTTACACATGTTTATGATTCTTGGCATAGTCTGATGGACTAAAGTTTGAGGAACAATATAAAATTGCAGGCTAATGAAACAGATTGTACTTTTTTTTATATATGCAAACCCGTAATTTACATCAGAGCACATTATGTTCCAATGTCCAGGCAGGGGGTGCAGGAAATGAATAAGCTTCGCTATAGAATCAGTTTTGCCTAATCTCTCCTTTTACATGAACATTGCAGAAACTCAAAAGATAAATGGACATATTCAAAGCCTAGATTATAAGTAATTTTAACCACAAAATAATATTATTAACATATAAGTATGTATCAAATGTAAAGAAAATGTGTCCCCAGTTGCTGTCACAGTGGCATTTAAATCCAATAAAATACATGAATCAAATGATAAAGGGTAGGCCATTTCAATTATTAAATGAAACTGCTTTCTTGTGGCTCATAGGAATGTTCAAGGACTCTAATCTGTTTAAGATTAGTAACACACAAAAGTACGTATACTTTGCATATGTAGATTTACTGCCATTGTTGATATATATGGGCATACGGATTTAGGATCTGGATCTGGATCAGGGAAGGTTGGGATAATTGATTTTTTTAAATAAATGTGATTTTATTTTGAAGGGGAATTCCAATCAAACTTATCTGGTGTGAGCAGCATCAGCTAAGGAAGGTAAGGGGGAAAGATTCCGAGTTAAATTTTTCTTTCATTTTTTACACATACATGATACAGTAGACTTTTAAATTTGCTAAACCCCCCAATTGATATATATTTTTAAAAGCAGAGGATGTATACAATAAAACAATAGAAGGTTTTATATTGTATGTTGCATGCTATTCACATGTTTATAATATTTAAACTTTCTATAAAAAATTAAATACACAAATATTTTTTATTGCTTAATAGTAAAATGTCATATCCAAATTTCCCAACAAATGATGAAGCCATGCCAAGTTAACAAATAACAATATTGAGCCTCAAAATCATGTGAACTTTCAAAACACTGAAAGATGGTGATACCCAAAATTGTAACTAGAGAACACATTAAAACTTGAATAGCTCACCAAATAAAATTAATATTGTAATTCTGTTATGTGCGTGCGTGTGTATATATATATATATATATATATATATATATATATATATATATATATATATATATATATATATATATACATATATACATATATATATATAGTATATGACTTTACTACAATTTAAAGTAGTGAGTGTAAAGCTTGTTTAACAGTGTAAATTTGCTGTCCCTTCAAAATAACTCAACACACAACCATTAATGAGTAAACCCCTAAGTGAAAATGTCCAAATTGGGCCCAGTTAGCCATGTTACCTCCCCGGTGTCATGTGACTCGTTAGTGTTACAAGGTCTCAGGTGTGAATAGGGAGCAGGTGTGTTAAATGTGGTGTTATCGCTCTCATACTGGTCACTGGAAGTTCAACATGGCACCTCATGGCAAAGGACTCTCTGAGAAACTGGAAAAAAGAATTGTTGCTCTACATAATGATTGCCTAGGCCAGTGATGACGAACCTATGGCACGCGTGCCACAGCTGGCACGTCAAGCCCTCCCTGTCGGCACGCCAGGGGAATCCCCCAGCCAGTCAGTCACTTGCACTGACGTTGCAGGCAGGGAGGAGCAGGCTCTCTTCCTTGCTTCATTGCTAGTGACATCGGCAGGGGAGTGGACAGCCAGTCATCTTATTCCTTGTGTGTCATTTAAGTGTAAAATTCTTCTTTCTCCACCATCCAGACTCTGTTCAGCAGCTTATTGCCTCCCCCGGACCCCTACACTTCTGGTAAGGCATTCAGGGATTCCTTTTTGCAGGTACCCTATGTCAGCTCCCCCTGCTCCAGGACGACTTTGGTTCAGTCTGTCCTAGTGCAGCCTGTGAAAAAGAGAAGGGGGAGGGGCGGTGCTGGGAGCTGATTTTCCATGGGGAGAGGTGCAATGGCTGCTAGCTGGCATCCAGGGATATCGAGGAATGGCCGGATGTCGGGGATTCCTTCAATGCTGTCTGGGGAGAGCTGGACGATGAGGCAATAGAAAGGTAAGGAGGAGGGTGGATCCTCCGATTTACATTGTACTGTGTGGGGGCATGTTAGTAGTGCAGGAAGCATGTGTCATGTACAGTAGGTGAGTGCATGTGTCATGTACAGTAGGTGAGTGCATGTGTCATGTAGGTGAGTGCATGTGTCATGTAGGTGAGTGCATGTGTCATGTAGGTGAGTGCATGTGTCATGTAGGTGAGTGTAATGGTCAGGTAGGTGAGTGTAATGGTCATGTAGGTGAGTGCATGTGTCATGTAAGTGAGTGCATGTGTCATGTAAGTGAGTGCATGTGTCATGTAGGTGAGTGCATGTGTCATGTAGGTGAGTGCATGTGTCATGTAGGTGAGTGCATGTGTCATGTAGGTGAGTGTAATGGTCATGTAAGTGAGTGCATGTGTCATGTAAGTGAGTGCATGTGTCATGTAGGTGAGTGCATGTGTCATGTAGGTGAGTGCATGTGTCATGTAGGTGAGTGCATGTGTCATGTAGGTGAGTGCATGTGTCATGTAGGTGAGTGTAATGGTCATGTAGGTGAGTGCATGTGTCATGTAGGTGAGTGCATGTGTCATGTAGGTGAGTGTAATGGTCAGGTAGGTGAGTGTAATGGTCAGGTAGGTGAGTGCATGTGTCATGTAGGTGAGTGCATGTGTCATGTAGGTGAGTGTAATGGTCATGTAGGTGAGTGCATGTGTCATGTAGGTGAGTGCATGTGTCATGTAGGTGAGTGCATGTGTCATGTAGGTGAGTGCATGTGTCATGTAGGTGAGTGTAATGGTCATGTAGGTGAGTGTAATGGTCATGTAGGTGAGTGCATGTGTCATGTAGGTGAGTGCATGTGTCATGTAGGTGAGTGTAATGGTCAGGTAGGTGAGTGTAATGGTCAGGTAGGTGAGTGCATGTGTCATGTAGGTGAGTGCATGTGTCATGTAGGTGAGTGCATGTGTCATGTAGGTGAGTGCATGTGTCATGTAGGTGAGTGTAATGGTCATGTAGGTGAGTGCATGTGTCATGTAGGTGAGTGCATGTGTCATGTAGGTGAGTGTAATGGTCATGTAGGTGAATGCAATGGTCAGGTAGGTCAGTGTATGTTGCACAATGCATTCTGCATTCTTTTTGGTCCCTTAGGGCTCATTCAAAGCTGGCAGGTTTAATTCTGTGTTGGCACTTTGAAAGAAATAAGTTGGTTTTGCGTCGCGGTTTGGGCACTCGGGTTCAAAAAGGTTCGCCATCACTGGCCTAGGCTATAAGAAGATTGCCAGGACCCTGAAACTGAGCTGCAGCAAGGTGGCCAAGACCATACAGCAGTTTAACAGGACAGGTTCCACTCAGAACAGGCCTCGCCATGGTCGACCAAAGAAGTTGAGTGCACGTGCTCAGCGTCATATCCAGAGGTTGTCTTTGGGAAATAAACGTATGAGTGCTGCCAGCATTGCTGCAGAGGTTGAAGGGGTGGGGGGTCAGCCTGTCAGTGCACAGACCATACGCCGTACACTGCTTCATATTGGTCTGCATGGCTGTTGTCCAAGAAGGAAGCCTCTTCTAAAGATGATGCGCAAGAAAGCCCGCAAACAGTTGCTGAAGACAAGCAGACTAAGGACATGGATTACTGGAATCATGTCCTGTGGTCTGATGAGACCAAGATAAACTTATTTGGTTCAAAGGGTGTCAAGCTTGTGTGGCAGCAACCAGGTGAGGAGTACAAAGACAAGTGTGTCTTGCCTACAGTCAAGCATGGTGGTGGGATTGTCATGGTCTGAGGCTGCATGAGTGCTGCTGGCACTAGGGAGCTACAGTTCATTGAGGGAACTATGAATGCCAACATGTACTGTGACATACTGAAGCAGAGCATGATCTCCTACCTTCTGAGACTGGGCCTCAGGGCAATATTCCAACATGATAAGGACCCCAAACACATCTCCAAGATGGAGTAAGTGAGTAAATAATGATGTTGCGCTGTGAACCCTTTAAAAAATAATGTGGATCACTAGCATTAAAGTGCTGGTGCAAGGTAAAAAATAGGAATAAATAAACAAAAGTAAACACAGAAGTGAATGCAATCATGAACTGTAACACAAATTACTAAGTGCAAAAATACAGAGTGGAAGGATTGTAAGGTGCAGCAAGCATAATGATCAGCACATAGTGATAATGATAACCACTAGACAAAACAAAACTAATCGCAAACGGTAAGTATAATGAAGTGAAAATGTTGCTGGGTGCAATCTTAAAATAAAGGTTAACTTAATAACATGTGGTGATAATGAACATATACACAAATTAAAGAGGAAATAAACCCTGATGGGTTTACTTCCTCTTTTTTTCCCTGCAAAGGTAAAGCATAATGGGCTGCTATGCATCGCATAGTAGCCCATTATGTGTCACTTACCTGACACAGGAGCCAGCAATGTTCCCTGATTTCCTCGCTGGCTGGAAGCATCCTTCTTCCTTCTGGGGTCACGGACTCTGGCTCTGTGACTGGCCGGAGTCACGTGACGTCACTCCCGTGCATGAGCGTGGGAGCCGTCCATCGCGGCATGTCGTTTGAAAACGGCACGACGTGACCCTTCTAAAGTGCGCACGCACCGAGTACATTGACGCATGTGCAGAAGCAATCCTCATATGGGGAATTGTAAATATCTCCTAAACCACGTAGGTTTAGGAGATATTTACAGCATCTACAGGTAAGCCTTAATCTAGGCTGTAGGTGAAAGTGTGTTGTAAGGGTTTATCACCACTTTAAATGTCTAGTGAGCCACCCTGGGCTCAAGTATCAAAAAATGTGTAAAACAGTCCAAAAAAACACTGTGACAGTCAAACTATTTGAATGAGCGGTATATCCCTTCACCAGGAAACGTGAAAAAACAAACGGCCAATGTCAGGCCAATCCACTGCAGTGGCACCTGAATGTGCACAAGCCCCTCACCTTACTACTGTAAGGTGACAACATGGATGAATCCAATGCTTTGGACAGGGGTCTTCAGAGGTTCCCTCGTTGGTGTATGCAGAGATGGATCAGGGATATGGGAAAGCCTTTCAAATTTTTTTTTTTATTCATATAATTATTATTTATTGCTTAAATACTGTACACCTTACATTTTCTCTAATCTTGATGGGTTTGCTGAAAGAAACATGAGTGCTTATAGAGCTTAGTAGCTCAAAATTAAACTTCAGGCAATCAGATAAATACGCAGTGGAAATGTCTATATGCATACCTCCCAACTTTTTGAGATGGGAACGAGATGGGAATGAGGGACACATATCAGCAAAAGTATACAGGCATAGGACACACCCCCTGCCACACCCCCTTAAAGGAGAATTGTACAAAGAACTAGATTGGTAAAACCCACAAGTCCTTTTTTTACCACTATTATTCTTTTATATATTGGTTTCTGGAATTTACAAATGCAGCAATTTAGAAATCAGAAGAAAGGTTTAGTGCTGGGAAACACTTTTTGAGAGATAAAAAGTGCATTTTATATACATTTATATAGATCAGACCGAAATGAGGGACAAATGAGGAGGAATGAGGGACAGAGGGACATTGCTCCAAATCAGGGACAGTCCCTCCAAATCAGGGACAGTTGGGAGATATGTATATGGGATCTGTTTACCTGTCCATTCAGTGTTGAGATTTTCATATTCCTACCACGCAGCACAAACTGCCCGATAGCAGACTTGATCAGTCTCGTCCCTTCCCCAGCCTGGGACTGCACCGGTGTAGGCCTAAAGTATATGTGAACTCTCACCTTGCTAAGCAACCCATTCAGTTTAAAATAGAAATGAAACGAAAAACATTTGTAAATACTTAAAAATATATAAATACCTTTTTTTAAATCTTTTTTAATAAGTGTTCCCATGACCTCTGTTCTCAACTGCATAAGGAGCTCAGAGAGGTGTGGGCGTAGACTGCAGGGATTGTATGTCAGTAGGAGGTAGAAAAACAGACGTACACTGATCTGCACAGTGAAAAGGTGTGCAGGGGAGCATGTCAGCACAAGTTTGACCACTGGAGTACAGGCAAGCTTTGCTCACAAGCAGAATGCAAAGAAAAAAACTGACCACACTGAGATAGATGTGCATCTATGCCCAGCATGGTCTATTCCAGATCATCAGTTTAGAGTTGATTATGAATGATGACTTTAAAACTATTGCTCCCACTTTATCGTGCACAGCAATACCTAAAATCATACTTCCCAACATTTTGATATGGGAATGAGGGACACCTACTAACATATGTATGTTGGCATAGGACACTCCCCCTGCCACACCCCCTTAAAGGAGAATTAACCAAAAAAAAGGTTAATTAAATCCACAAGGACTTTTCTCTTTACCACTACTATTCCTTTATATTGGCTTTTAAAATGTACAAATGCAGCAATTCAGAATTTGGGTGAAAGGTTTAGCACTGGGAAACACTTTTTGATAGATAAAAAGTGCATTTTATATACAACTATAAAGATCAGACCAAAAGGAGGGATAAATTAGGGGGAATGAGGAACAGAGGGACATTGCTCCAAATCAGGGACAGTCCCTCAAAATCAGGGACAGTTGGGAGATATGCCTAAAAGGAATTGCACAACTGTCATTATATTTGTGCGCGCACCTGATGTGTATGCTTTATTTTATTTGTGCATATACATGGGAGTGGGGGGAAGGAAGTTACAATTTTTGAGGGGCATTTTGTATTTATTTTTTATCAAACTTTGATTTTTCTAAACAACTTTATTATTATTTTTTTTTTTTTACGTAAGGCATTGTCCACCTTTTGCAAGAAAATAAATAAATAAATGCAACCTTATTATATAATTTTAAAAAAATATGAATTTATCGTTTTGTAACCCCTTCACGACCAAGTTCAAAACAAACCTGCCCAATTTTGCAACTTTGACATGTGTTAGTATAACTGTACATGTCATTGCAATTACTTAATGTATCCAGGTGGAGTATGCCTTGATTTTTTCAGGACAGATTGGGCTGTCATTTGGATGGAATTATCAATGGATTATGGAGGAAAACTGGGCCAAAATAGTGAAAAAAAATTTTTTATATTTAAATCTTAGCTGTATGCTTTTACGCCATTACTATAACCTACCAACAAAAAAACCTGCAAAAGAAATTCTCCTACACCTGACGATTGTGGCGATACAACATATGTATACTACCAAAAATATTGGGCCACTTGCCTTTACATGCACATGAAATTTAATGGCATCTCAGTCTTAGCCCGTAGGGTTCAATATTGTGCAAGCCAGTCAAGTTCCTCCACCCCCAAACTTGCTCATCGATGTCTTTATGGACCTTGTTTGTGCACTGGTGCGCAATCATGTTGGAACAGGAAGGGACCATCCCTAAACTGTTCCAACAAAGTTGGGAGCATGACATTGTCTAAAATGTTTTAGTATGCTAATGCCTTAAGAGTTCCCTTTACTGGAGCTAAGGGGCCAAGCCCAACCCCTTAAAAACACCCCCACACCATAATCCCCCCCCCTCCACCAAATGATTTGGATCATTGCACACAGCAAGGTTCATAAAGACATGGAAGAGCGAGTTTGGGGTGGAGGAACTTGACTGGCCTGCACAGAGTCCTAACCTCAACCCCATAGAACAACTTTGGGATGAATTAGAGCAGAGCCTTTTCATCCAACATCAGTGCCTGACCTCACAAATATGCTTCTGGAAGAATGTGCAAACATTGCCATGGATACATTCCTAAACCTTGTGGACAGCCTTCCCAGAAGAGTTGAAGCTGTTATAGCAAAGGGTGGCCAACTCAATATTGAACCCTACAGACTAAGCCCTTGCACACACGGTCGGAGAATCCGTCGGAATATGTCCAATCGGACCGTGTTGTCGAATAATCCGACTGTGTGTGGTATGCATCGGACTGTTTCCGTCGGAATATCTGTCGGACCAAATTTTCCAACTTGTTGGAAATATTTTCAGACAAACTGGTCCGATAGGACATACTCCGATCATGTGTAGCCTACTCCGACGGACAAAGTGCCACACATGCTCACATTCAAATTCCGACACAGAAGCGCTCGTTCAGGTAAAACTACTGTTTGTAAGCGATATAGCACATTCGTCACGCTGCAATGTTAAAAATTCATTCATCAAGCGCATTCTCTTGTTCTTTACAATGCTGCAAGAACGAACTTCTTTTGATGCTCATAGTCACACACACTTCTCCCGAACGCATTTCATTACTCTTTTTTAACCATTTCAGCAATACAATTTTAGTTTGCGTCACATCTACACAATTTTAGATTTTGTTTATTCTTTTTTGGATGCTTTTTTATTTTTATTTCCTAAAAATCTCCTTTAAAGACAGTTTGCTCATTTCTCCTTTTTTTGGGGTGTTTTTTGTGTGTAAACTTACCACAACAACATTATTTTATTTTTTATCTTTGGTTTTTATTTTTTAATCTACAGGAGGTTGTTTAGTGTTGGTACCCCTTGTTATTCATTTCACTTTGTATTTTTGAAATGTACCTGCCTGACAAATAAACTGGCCTTTTGGAAGGAAAACACATACACAAGTATTTCATCAAACAAAAAAAAACTTTATTTTGGTCGCTATAAAGTAAAAATAGGAACGCAGCGCTGGAGAAACTTCTTACTTTGGTGCAGTCTTTGGCCCCCAGGGCAGACATGAACAAATTAGAATATGAAAAATTGGTGGCCTGAGGAGTACATATCTCAGGGAGAGAAGTCTGGTCCCGAAGTCGTAGAGAACAGGAAATTCAGATGCCATTTATGTCCCCAGGATGTTGATCTTCAAGAGGCTGCATCTTCTGGCAGACCAGACTGAACCCAGGCCATCACTCACTCGTCTTCCTTGGGCACTTCCCTCCAGGCATCCTTCGAGGCTGGGCTCCTGTAGTTGGGGCAGGAGGAGGAGGGCTTTGTTTGACCTCCTGTCTGCCACTTGCCACAGCCTCCCCCCGACTGAGGTCTTCCTGTGTATGAAAAGGGGACATAGTTTTAGTTTTTTGATCATCAATCACACCATTTTGTGCTCCTGGCTTTTGTTTATTGAATGTTACCCAATAGAACAGACTATCATTCTGAGCCCAGCATTTTTCTTTCCCGTCCCAATCATTTTTGGTTACTACTGTCTCTTGATATGTAAACCACTTTGATAAATCGCAACTTACTGATCAATAAGAACATCTAGTTAACATCATTAAAATGTAACACAAGAAATATGTTCCACAATGCAATACCTGTCTCAAGCTGGGCCCCACCACATGTTGCTGCCTGGAAGGCCCAGGTTGGACATCAGAAGCCTCAGCTGGGGGTGAAGAATGCCTTGAAGGAAGCCTGGAGAGTGGTGGCCTGAGTGGTGGCCTGGATACCCCCTGGTCTACAAGAAAATGCAGCCTGTCAAAGTGAACCATCCTGGGGGAATAAACGGCATCTGGATCTCCTGCTCTCAAGGACTCCAGGTGCTTCTTTCTCTCCCTGAGATATGTAATCCTCATGGCCCCAATTTTCCTATTCAGATAGTCCATGTCTGCCGTGGGGACCATGATCCGCACAAAAAGAAAGCAGTTTCTCCAGCGCTGCGTTCCTCTTTGTTATGTAGGCATAAAACTTGTTGTGGAACTGCCACAGGCAGGGCATCTCCTTGTAGAGTTCTAGGAATAGCCCCATAAAATTTTCATTTTGGAATGGATCCATATTGTCTGCAAGACACAACACAAGACAAACCCTCAAATACTAATAATGCCATTAAAAACCCTCCTAATCTTGTCCCAACATTGGCCTATATAGAGGCAGTCTAGTCTAGTGAAGCACCAAGTTTAAAATTTTACCTTCGTTTGCACGTTCGTCACGTCCGCGCCTCACTCTTTTCCCAGATCGTAAGGACGATACACGCGTGTTGCGTTTTATATAAAGTGCGCATGCGTGAAACTCTGCCCGCCCTGACATTCTTTCTAGACTATTTCCCACCCCTTCGCTTCTGGCGCAGTGGGGAGAGCACATGGCGGAGAGAACACAGGTGTGCACTAATAATAGTTCCACTAACGAGGAGGAGGGGGAGGAAAGCCTGGAGCCTGGAACGTCCCGATCCAGGAAGACAAGATTTAAGGCCTCAAATATGTCTTTTGGAGAGATGTTGGAGATGGTGGACATATTGAACAGGACCGACTATGATGGGAAGTATGGACCTTACCCAAACCCAAATATCAGAAAGGCCAAGATCATGACTAAAGTTGTGAAGAGTCTTCATAAGAATTTTGAGGTACGCTGATCCAAGGATCAACTGAGAAAATGCTGGTCAGACCTGAAACTGAGGGAGCACGAGCAGTACCTAAGCATCACTTTCAAGTTCATGGTTTCATTCGTTCGTAAGAAACATCGTTCTGCAGGGAAGTATTCCAGCTTAACAAAGTGTACCCAATAATGTTCTCACCTTGTAAGTCGGCCCAAAAACACAATTGTACAACACTTCCAAGCAATGTTTCAGATTCCTATTTCTGCCCTCTGTGTGCTAATTATTCTTTGTTTTCATTCTCATAGGGGAGAGAAGACTCGGCAAGTATGAGGACACCAGGGACCACACCCCTCCCGAAGAAGGCCAACTTCCAAAACCACAAACAGAGGAGCAGGAGCAGGAGGAGGAGGAGGAAGGAGAGATCGTGGAGGTTGGGCAAATTGTCACAGCAGGTCAGTGTTGGAGAACACAGCTTCCGGTGAGCTCAGCAATGTATAATCACCATATTTTTATTACATGGTGTGTTTTTTTGCTTTGTTTTGTAGGTGATGTGGAAGAAGATTCCAGTTTTACCAGTGAAAGTGCCCAGATCTTGATCGGGGAGATAATGGGGTGCAATCGTGATTTGGAAATTATCCAACAAAACATCAATGATGTCAAAAATAGAATGAAGAACATCATTGATGTTTTGGGGAGAGTGTGAAACAACAAAAACTAGATAGGGTTTTATTTTTGCTATTTTAAAAACAAAATGTTGTATTTATCGAAATTCCAAATTTGGAAGATGCACAGAGTGTGTAAACATGCGCTATCTCCCATCATGGGGGATCAATGTACATGTTTTGTGTAAAGTGTCTGAGATGAAGGGGTTGTAGCCCCAAAGCATGTACATTGATCCCCCATGATGGGAGATAGCACATGTTGACACACTGTGTGCATCTTCCAAATTTGGATTTTTCAGGGGTCACACCCCATGTGATGAAGGCCACTGCCCAGTTTGTACATACTCATGTCTGATATTGTCTTCACTTTTCAAAGTTGAACTTTGTAAGTTCCTGTGTTCAGTATTTTACGGTTTAATACATGCCTGTTTACACAAAAACAACAAGGAAACAAAATGCTGATTAAACTCTGTTTTGGATACACACAATTTCTTGGTTTGTTGTAAAAACCTTTTCGAAACGCACATGTGAATGTGCTTGTATTAAAAAGTTTAATTATCAACAATGTGTGGCTTCCTTTTTCATTGCGCATAAAATGTATTTGTAGTAAAATTTTAGTTTGTGCTGAGGAGTGTGATTTAATAAAGGTAACTCCACTTTGCACTCCAAGTGCAGTTTCAGGTGTACTTTTGCAGTGCACTTGTAGTGCACAGTGGATGTGGCTTTAGTAAAAAGCACCCACAGTGATGTGTAAATTTTGACAATCATGCCATTTTCCTGCCATGGTGCTGAAAATGAGCACAATTATGGTCAGTAATGCACTACATACATTAGTTACAAAAAGAAGGTGTGTGTGTAGCAGACCCACAACATTATTAGATTATCTCATCTCGCTCTGAACTTGGGTTTGCACTGTTGGTGAAAAAGGCACAACTTCAAAAAAATTGGCAAAGTGGGAGGCCACATTCTGCCATTCCTGTGGCATTGAAGGACACTGTGGAGTGAAACAAGAACAAAAATTAGTAATTTGACATATCAACATTGCAAGCAGATTAGACACCCACATTTTTGGTCAAAATTAGTATAACATTTTGGGAACTGAGCATTTAAAGCCTAAAGTATAAGGTCCCCTTATGAGAGTCATCACCCCCCCCCCCCCCCCGCCCATATGATGGGTCCTTGCTAAAAAATGAGGGGGGATGTTAAGGACAGGTAACCCTCTCCACTTGATTGAGAGCTGAATGCCTAAATAATGTGTGATACTTTGTGAAGCCCCTCCTTACTTACACTATTGGCAGCCCACGGGACAGGTAAGAAGTGTCATAATAACAAAATGAAAACAAAATGGAAGCACATTTTGACATTCTGCTATTACATATCAAGAAAATTAATCTGTTAAAAAAAAAATTGCATTTGAAAGTATTGAGGCAGGCCCTTACACTACATGCTTTGGTGAATTCGTCCATAAATGTGACCATCAAAAAGGTAGGTATAGTGTGTATTGGGTTTGGTCAAGTCAGCAGATAGAGGATTGCTATCAGCTGAGCTAGCGGTTGGGGGGAGGGGGGTTCCTAATGAGTTTGGCACAACCCCAAAAATTTAAAAAAAGTCACTTTGCATGAATTGGACCACACACATCACATTTGTAGAGATTTTAGGGGGTGTTTAGGGGAAAGCAATACTATGGAGCTGACAAAAGACATTGTTAAGTGACTAGACTATAGTTTTGTGGGCCAAGAAGAGCATGGTGGGGAAGTTAGTGAGGCAAATCTGCGTGAGGACAAAGAGGCAGAGTATATGAATTAGAGCATATTGCAATGATGGTAAGTAGGGAATGAGGAAAGAAATGCAAGACATTAGCAATCATGAAATACATAGAATGTGATGTTTAAGGATAAAACTTAGCTTCATACAGTGCCTTGCGAAAGTATTCGGCCCCCTTGAACTTTTCAACCTTTTGCTACATTTAAGGCTTTAAACATAAAGATATAAAATTTTAATTTTTTGTGAAGAATCACCAACAAGTGGGACACAATTGTGAAGTGGAACGAAATCTATTGGATATTTTAAACGTTTTTAGCAAATAAAAAACTGAAAAGTGGTGCGTGCAAAATTATTCGGCCCCTTTACTTTCAGTGCAGCAAACTCACTCCAGAAGTTAATCAGGATCTCTGAATGATCCAATGTTGTCCTAAATGACTGATGGTGATAAATATAATCCACCTGTGTGTAATCAAGTCTCTGTATAAATGCACCTGCTCTGTGATAGTCTCAGGGTTCTGTTGAAAGCGCAGAGAGCATCATGAAGACCAAGGAACACACCAGGCAGGTCCGTAATACTGTTGTGGAGAAGTTTAAAGCCGGATTTGGATACAAAAAGATTTCCCAAGCTTTAACCATCCCAAGGAGCACTGTGCAAGCGATCATTTTGAAATGGAAGGAGTATCAGACCACTGCAAATCTACCAAGACCTGGCCGTCCCTCTAAACTTTCAGCTCAGACAAGGAGAAGACTGATCAGAGATGCAGCCAAGAGGCCCATGATCACTCTGGATGAACGGCAGAGAACTACAGCTGAGGTGGGAGAGTCTGTCCATAGGACAACAATCAGTCGTACACTGCACAAATCTGGCCTTTATTGAAGAGTGGCAAGAAGAAAGCCATTTCTCAAAGATATCCATAAAAAGTCTCGTCTAAAGTTTGCCACAAGCCACCTGGGAGACACACCAAACATGTGGAAGAAGGTGCTCTGGTCAGATGAAACCAAAATCAAACTTTTTGCCCACAATGCAAAACGATAAGTTTGGCGTAAAAGCAACACAGCTCATCACCCTCAACACACCATCCCCACTGTCAAACATGGTGGTGGCAGCATCATGGTTTGGGCCTGCTTTTCTTCAGCAGGGACAGGGAAGATGGTTAAAATTGAGGGGAAGATGGATGCAGCCAAATACAGGACCATTCTGGATGAAAACCTGTTGGAGTCTGCAAAAGACCTGAAACTGGGATGGAGATTTATCTTCCAACAAGACAATGATCCCAAACATACAGCAAAACCTACAAAGGAATGGTTCACAAATAAACGTATACAGGTGTTAGAATGGCCAAGTCAAAGTCCAATCGAGAATCTGTGGAAAGAGCTGAAAACTGCTGTTCACAAACGCTCTCCATCCAACCTCACTGAGCTCCAGCTGTTTTGCAAGGAAGAATGGGCAAGAATTTCAGTCTCTCGATGTGAAAAACTGATAGAGACATACCCCAAGCGACTTGCAGCTGTAATCGCAGCAAAAGGTGGCTCTACAAAGTATTAACGCAAGGGGGCCGAATAATTTTGCACGCCCCACTTTAAATTTTTTTATTAGTTAAAAAAGTTTCAAAAATCCAATAGATTTCGTTCCACTTCACAATTGTGTTCCACTTGTTGGTGATTCTTCACAAAAAATAAAAATTTGATATCTTTATGTTTGAAGCCTGAAATGTGGCAAAAGGTTGAAAAGTTCAAGGGGGCTGAATACTTTCTCAAGGCACTGTATATGCCTTCTGCAGGACCTGAATGATGGCAGAACAGGTCTCTGGAATAATGATCCCCAGAGCCTGGGGGGAGATGCCTGTAGAGAACTTGAGGTCCTGAAGGCTTCTCCCTGTCGCCAAGTAGCGCAACGTGGCGATGAGCCTCTGCTCCGGAGTGATGGCTTGGTGCATGCAGGTATCCTGCCTGGTGATATAAGGGGTCAGCAAAGCCAGCAGATGGTGAAAAATGGGGTCCGTCATCCGGAGATAATTCCTGAAATCATCAGGATTATTCTCGCGGATCTCACGGAGCAAAGGCTTGTGCGAGAACTGGTGACGCTGGCGCAACCAATTCTTGGTCCACAAACGCCTCCCCTCCCTGTTCATGGACCGGGCTTGTGTCAAAGTAAGAACCCCAACATGAAGCCCATGCACAGCACAAACTCTACGACGAGTACGTAGACGAAACATGGTTTGAAAACGGTCGGCTGGTCAGAACGGACACCAGAAAGCACCGATAAACAGCAAGGCCTGAAAGAACGACCTGAATAGCAGAAGCAAGCAGACAATAAAAAATGCCTTTCAAAGTGTACTATACCAAGATATAGTCCACAATGATCAACAAATACTTAATGACTGCACGCACTGATTATCAGATACGCAAAGACAAGCACAAACCGAAGAGCAGTAGCGATCTGAATCACAAATCTAAAAAGCGCGAATCGTCTCTCCCCAAACTTCTACTAACACGAGATCAGCAGAAGGAGCCCAAAGGGTGCCGGACGTGGTGCTGAACTTCCCTTTTCTAGTCCCTCCGTACACGGCTTACGTCACTGCGTTCTTGGCAACCGTAAAATCCGACAACTTGGTCCGACCGTGTGCATGCAACAGTTTCGGACACAATCCGTCGGACAAAATCTGACGGATTTGGTTGGCAGAATGTCCGACCGTGTGTACGGGGGCTAAGACTGGGAGACCTTTAAAGTTCATGTGCGTGTAAAGGCAGGCCTCCCAATACTTTTGGTAATATAGTGTATGTCTGATCTCTTCTTCGAACCTGTAGTAGTGCCAAAAAAACAATAGTCCATATTTAGTTTTTCTTTTTTTTTCTTACCTAAAACACACTGACCTTAGCACTGCCACTAGCTGCCACTTGCACTGCCACTAACCAGCACACTGTCACTAACTGCCACTTGCACAGATACTACCTGACACTAACTGATATTTACACTGACACTAACTGACACTAACAGTAACTAACACACTCACACAAAATGACACACTGCCACTCAATGCCACTAACACTGGCACTTACAATGTCACTAACAAGGATGCCAACATTCACTAAGCTAGGGCAAGCACTGAAGGAGTAAATCTTTATTTTTTTTATTTTTTTCTTCAACAGATTCAGTGTTCAGGTAGTCTTTATGTCTCATTTATACCAAAAAACCCTGTATTCACTGCGTTTCTGTATGTGCGTTTAGATGCATTTTCAATGTCTTTTCAGTGTGTTTACATGCACACATACATGCATACAGCACATTTTTTGGAATAATTATTTCTATTTATTAAAATTTTTTGACTAAGTTACATTTGCATGCATTTGTATGCATTTAATGCAAATGAGCCCCCTATCAAGGTTTATTTGACCAATAATAATACCCCTGTACACTGCTAAAGCCGACTGAGCACAATTAATCCTCACTTTTGCTTCTTCCCTGACCAGAAACACCAAGGTTGACAGCTTTAAACCCAGAAAGGCTCAAAGCTAAGTGTTTCCGGGTTCATACTAAAAAGTGGAGATCAGAGAACAGATGTTCACTGATCTCCCATTTCTTACCATACTAACATATCTCAAGGATGCCCCAGGCAACCAGGAAAGGCATGTAAGCCTGGGACACATGGACAGGGCCGCCATCAGGGGGGTACAGCCCATACACTTGTAAGGGGCCCCAGCGTCTGGACCGACTGGTATGGATGTGAGAAGACTGGGGCGGGTGCAGAGAAGCTCCGTGCATGCTCCTGTATGTGTGTGAGTCGGCAGGCTCCTGCTCTGTCATTCAGCTGACATTGGGCTCTTTGCTGCCACTTCTGGCCGTTTTCTGCATGTGCATCCCTCTGCATGTGGAAACAAGTGCTGGAACTAGGACCACCTTACACCTGACGGTTGTGCAGGGGGGGGGGGGGGGGGCTGTGTGTGTGTCTGTGTACATGCCTGTGTGTGTACGTTTCTCTGTGTGTACATGTCTTGTGTGTGTACATGCCTCTGTGTGTACATGTCTCTGTGTGTGTACATGCCTCTGTGTGTGTGCATGTCTTGTGTGTGTACAAGTGAGGGGTCTGAGAGCATACAGGTGTGAGGGGGCTGAGAGCATACAAGCGTGAGGGGGCTGAGAGCGTTCAAGTGTCAGGGGGGCTGAGAGTGTGCAAGTGTGAGGGGGCTGAGAGTGTGCAAGTGTGAGGGGGCTGAGAGTGTGCAAGTGTGAGGGGGCTGAGAGCATACAGGTGTGAGGGGGCTGAGAGCATACAGGTGTGAGGGGGGCTGAGGGCATACAGGTGTGAGGGGGCTGAAAGTGTACAAGCGTGAGGGGGCTGAGAGCATACAAGTGTCAGGGGGGCTGAGAGTGTACAGGTGTGAGGAGGCTGAGAGCCTACAAGTGTCGGGGGGCTGAGAGCGTACAGGTGTGAGGGGGCTGAGAGTGTACAAGTGTGAGGGGGCTGAGAGTCTACAGGTGTGAGGGGGGCTGAGAGCATACAAGTGTGAGGGGGGCTGATAGCGTACAGGTGTGAGGGGGACTGAGGCACTGAAGGACTTGGTGGGGTGGCTAGTGGGCAGATTCCGTGGGGCGGCCAGTGGGCAGGACCCTTGGGAATGTTGGTGGTCAGACTCGGGGGTGCCACGCCTAAAGCTGTGTAAGGGGCCCCACAATTTCTGATGGCTGCCTTGCACATGGAGGAGGGTGGGTTGGTGTTACTGATCCTCCTTGAAAGTTATAGCGGTGAAAATAAAATAGCTTAGGTGTATAACAAGTGCACACATTCTGTAAATGTTATTAGGCAGTAACCTTTTAGGTACTGTGTGCAATGGCAAGCATAGCTTGGTTTTTGTAATAGTTTAATAATAAATGAGTCTTTCATCTCTAAAAAAAAAATCATTTAATTTGACCTCATGTTTCCAATTTTACTATATATAAATTTGTACTATTCACATATCGACTGAGGTGAATATTGTGGAAACCTCTTGAGGATATTTCTGTCTAATTATGACTGTTCACACTGTCTGCTTTGTTAATAAGCACAGTCAGGGAAAAAAGAAGACACAAAAAATCCATATTTCAAGTGTCTTTATCTGCTATGGTGACAAAGAACTCAGTTTTACAATTTATTTTTTTACTAGTTTCTGAACTTTTGCATAGAGAGCAGATTTATGTTTGGACTAATCAATATAATTTGCACAGTTAGAACAGGCAGTCAGCTGAAGATACAGTTATAGATCATGTTTTAGTTTGCAGGACCAAAGGGCCTTGTTAAAGAAAGCAGTGGAAAGCACATGATGTCTTACACTGTATCTCCAGCCAACACTTTTTTTCAATTTTGTTTAAACCAGGGAAAGGCTAGGACCCTCCGTAGTTTGATTCATTTGAAGTGGGGGGAAATCACAGACAGGAAAAAAAGACGTACTTGAGATACATGTTAATGAATATGTGTGTGTTAAAATGCTTTCTCACTGCAATGTATTTTTGATGGATTTAATTTTAATAGCCTTAAAGTGGTTGTAAAAGCTGAAAATGATTTACCTTCATGCATGCTACTCGTGAAGGTTTAAAAACCTTTTGTGTGCTGCTCTCCCCACAGCCCCACCTAATACCTGACCTCCCTCTCGGTCCAGCAATGTGCAAAAGAGCTGTCTCGGGAATCCCTTTTCTCATTGGCTGAGACAGCAGCAGGAGCTCTATGTGTCTTATGGATGTATTGAGTAGGGCTCAGGAGCAAGCAAGCACCAATGCCCCCATAGCAAGCAGCTTGCTATTGGGGCACTGGACAAGAGGGAGGAGTAAGGAGCTCCAGCGGGGGACCTAAGAAGAAAAGGATCAGGGCTGCTCTGTGCAATACCACTGCACAGAGCAGGTAAGTATAACACGTTTGTTTATTTTTTGTTTTTTATGAAAAGCGGAACCTTTAATACCACTTTAACACTCATCTCTGAGCAAAATAAATCAAATATATCAAATTCACTCTCCTCATCCTCTTCTAATGTATGCTAATTCTAATTCTAATGTATTGTAATGGCCTCCTAGTTGGGATGCTAGATAAATTAAATGTGTGGCTTGTTCTGTAATCAGAGGAGCAATGATTGATTGCCTGGGTACCTTCATGGCTACACAGGCTCAGACTTTGTTTCCCCCTGCCTCTATGAGAATCTTCAAGAGCTTAGGGTGGGAAAATCCAAATCTCCAGCCTGAATATTTTGGTGGTCAGGGATGGGGTAAATAGGCTGGTGCCTGTGCAGACTGGTCTTTTTACCATGAGGGATTGGATCTGTGAGGTTCAGGGGGCTGCGACCTTAGGAGTGCTTCTAGACTGGGTACCGGACTGCTCTTCAAGGGACTGAATCGACTAATCCTGTTCTCGGATTTGTGAGTAGAGCCTTTACCAAACTTCCCTCTTCTGTTGCAAGTTTCTACAAGCAATAAATACTAAAAAGACATCCCCTAAACTGGTAATTGTCTGGGTGGATGGGTGACCTCTTCACTGTTGAGGAAGAACCAGTTAAATGCATTGGCCCCTTCAGGGGTAAAGCTACAGTATTAAAAGGAATTTTTCTCTTTCTCTGATCCGTTGTGCAGATATGGGAATTTGAATTCCCTAATGCAGAGTACACACGATTGAATTTTCCGGCAGACTTAGTCCGGCAAACAATCGGACTTTATGAGCGGCATTAGGGTATCTTACAGTTCAAGAACTTGAAAAAGCTGCTGAGCCTGGAAAAAGCCATCAGTATCTCTTTCAGAGGTGAAGAGCACCTTGACGACACTTGATCCAAGAAAAAATTACCAATATCTTTCCAGATTCCCGTGCCAGATTTCTCAGGGTATGGGCCCCGTGGTGGTCCTATGCATTTCCAACTCTACACCCAACCAGCCTAGGCCTCTCAAACTAACATGACCTTGACCCCATCCCCAGCATGGGGGAACTTCCTTTCTCTACCTCTTCTTCGCCTCTCTTCATACCCCTTTCTTCCTTCCTACCCCTTTTTTCTATTTCTGGGCCTCTTGCCCATTGCTTTGTCCCTCGCCCCCCTCCGTTGTTGTTTTTTGTTTTGTTTTGTTAATTTATTTGTCCTGTGCTTAGTTTGGTTTGGTTCACCCCATTTTTGTGGACAGGTCTGCTCCCCTGTCCACCTCAGACCCTGAGTCTGCAGGCTCAGGCATCTCATGATGGCCCCTGGCCCTGGCCTTACGGTCAATATTGGTTTATAGTTTAAACCCTATAACAAATTTTATTTTTCCTGCATGAAAATCAGTATTTTGTTCCGGTTTATGTGGGAATTTGACATCTGGTTTTCTTTTGCATATCAATAAAAACATTGTACCAGAAAAAGGATTGGCTGGGCAGGAGGTGGACAGAGCCAATGAAATCCAGTATGGGTGGAGCTTCAGACAGGAGTATAAGTGACAGTACTTGAAAATCTTGTATCCTGTATATGTGTGCAGTTGCTTAATGCTGGCACTATTAGAATATAATGTACAGTACCATATTATATTATATTATGGAAGCTAGGTACGGTAACCGGCCCCTTTCGCTATAATGACAGGTTGCCGACGGCCACAATTATTCGTGGCTCCCTGCACAGCCAGCTTTTACTGTAGAAATCCTTATTGCTGTATGGTCGGTACAATATTTTTGAACCTCACTGTTTTTTTATACAGCAATGAGGCCCCATGCACACAGAGTGTTTGACAAGCTCTCCTAAATGCCTTTCCTCCTTGCAGCAGCGTTTTTGCAGAAAAAATGCTGGGTGTTAAATCATTTCATTGGCCAGAAAAATAATTGATTCTGGCTATTGAAATGAATTAAGTGCTTGGCACACCTAGCATTTACACACATTTATGTAGCACCCTCTAGTGTGCTAGATGTAAATAGGTTTGTTGTTAGAGTAGAGAAACTTATTTTTAGCCCAGGACTAAGCTGAGCTGGGAATCTGGGTCAGGGCTCAGTAACTCAGGGGCTAGATGACTCATCTGGCAGCTTTCTCTGACACTTCCACCTGTTCTGGAAGTTTGTAGAAACTTCCATAGCTGGAGGGTGGGAGTAAGGAGGGGCTGCCATGCATATTTATGAGGCCTCAGTCAATACCCAGCATTTGGCCGGCAGGGGGCAGAGCTTACTTCATAAATAGACATGAGTAATGCCAACAAGGGCAGTCGGGTGAAAGATGGGGATGGAGCGCTGAGGAAGTTGTCTAAAAAGTTGTCTGAAGTTGCTTAAAACACATGGAGGAAACCCTTCCTGGACGCTTTGGAGCAAGGAGAGAGAACAGCGGGAGCAGGTCAGCACTTCTAGGAGATCTCCAGGGAGTCTGTTGGATGGGCTGGTGAGTGGTAGTCTGGAGGACTGTGGTAAAAATTAGCCTGGAGGGATAGTGAAAGGGGCAGCTGCAGCCAGGCGGGTTGACAGTGCCTGAAGAGGTAGTGCTGAAATTAGTAGCCACAGGTGTGATACAAGCTGGACACTGAACTTCTAAACACCCCTGCCTCTAAACGCCTCTCAATGCCTATATGTGCATGGACACATAGGCCAACATGTAGGGGCATTTAGAAGTAGAACGAGGGGGCAGGATATATCATTCTGGGGAAAGGCAGGATGGGGAGCAGGAGCACTGTAATATTGGCTTGATGTGGCCTTTCAGTGTTCTGGGTTAATAACTAATCCAGATACCCTGCACTTAAAGACCTACCTGTTTAGCAACCACTCAGACTTCTGACTGACTCTGTGGTGTTGTGATCTCTCGGATTTAAAAGGCTCTCTAATGGCACGTATGGGAGTGGCAGCAGCATTGCGGCGTTTCAGCATCATGCATGGCTTTATCTTGTTCTGATCTCCACTTGGTCAGTACAATACTACTGCATTTACAGATTTACAATACAGATTTACAGTGCTGTAGATCTCCAACACTTCAGTACAGTATGTGCATGGCTGTGTGCCGGACACATATTTCAGCCACTCAAGGCCTTAATGGCTATCCTTATATCCAGCCCAGAATTTCTGGCCCGGACAGTAGCGTGACAATGTTCAATACTGTACACAGCTACGCCTGTTTATAAATCTTTTTCTTTAAGCATAGAAATCAAGTACAGTAGTGTGAGATCCGGGTACCTTATTTATGATGTCGAAAAAAGGAGCATGACTTCACCAGGAGAAAGAGCCAAGAAAAAAAAGAAGGGTATTGATCTTGAGATGAAAATGAATGTAGCATACCTTGAGTCAGAGAACAGTCTGTTTTTTTTGTTATTTATTGAGGGTAATAACTTGTATAGGGATGGGAGGTTATGGGATGCCAATTTGAATTCAACAACAACTTAAGGGACAACTCTTCCTATATACAGTCTCTATATACAACTCCTCATCTTCCTCCAGCACACACTTGCTTGCAGAACCCAGCTGAAACACTGTGAATACTTGCCAATTAGTCAGGTGAAAGCAATGGCCCATTTCAGACAGGAACCCAAGGCCCCTTAGGTGTGTAGCAGAATTTCAGTGTCCAGCTTGCATCACTCCTGTGGCTACTGATCCCAGCACCACCTCTTCAGGCACTGCCAACCCACCCGGCTGCAGCTGCCCCTTTCACTAGCCCTCCAAGCTAACTTTTCCCCAAAGTCCTCCAGACTGACATTCCCCAGCCCATCTGGTAGACACTCAGGAGATCTCCCAGACATGCTGACCTGCACCCACTGTTCTCTCTACTTGCTCCAGTACCTCTAGGAAGGGCTTCCTCCTTGTGTTTTGGTGAAATGCTTCCAGCGCCCAAGCCCCTGGCCTCAGTTCACCCTGCCCCCCTCAGACTAGGGGGCACCCTCAAGGGCCACCGACAGCCTCCTCAGCACTTCATCTGCATCTTCCACCTGACTGCCCCTGTTGGCTCATGCCTATTTATGAGGTGGCCTGCCCCCTGCCCTTTCCTGGAGATTGTCTAAGGCCCTCATAAATATGCCAAGCAGCTCCTCCTAACCTCCACCCACTATATCTAGAACATTCTTCTATGTCCCAGAAAACAGGGGGAGGCACCAGAGAAGCTGCTAGGATGAGTCACCCAGCCCTGAGTCACTAAATCATGACCCAGATTTATAGCTCAGGCTTAGCCTGCCTAACAGATCTACACTAACAACCAACCTATCTACATCTAGCACACTAGAGGGTGCTACATGAAAATCATAAATTACTATGAATCTGATAAAAAGGGTAAAGCAATAGCACATAACTTAGAGCTTGTGCATTCATTCATTTAACCACTTGCCGGCTGGCTCACGCCAATATACAGTGGCAAAATGGTTCGTTCCCATGAATCGCCATATGGGTAGGTCTGTACTATTAAGGGAGATAGCAGGCACACGCTCCCACTGCACAGCGGGGAACCCGATGTGGGTGGCCAGCCACGTGCAATCACCACTGGCCACGTGCGATCACGTGCTGGTGAGCAGGAACAGGGATTTGTGTGTGTAAACACACAAATCTCTGTTCTGTCAGGAGAGAAGAGACATATTGTTTGTTCCTAGTAAGTAGGAAAAACAATATGTCTCTTCCTCTAGTCAGTCCTATCCCCTCACATAGTTACATACACAGTTAGAACACACCCAGGGAACACACATTTAACCCCTTGATCACCCCCTAGTGTTAACCACTTCCCTGCCAGTGACATTTACACAGTAAACGTGCATTTTTATAGCACTGATTGCTGTATAAATATCAATGGTGTCAAAAGTGTCCCATCTGTCCGCCGCAATGTCTCAGTAGCAGATCACTGCCATTACTAGTAAAAAAATTTAAAAATAAAAATGCCATAAATCTTTCCCATAGTTTTTGAGACGCTAAAACTTTTGCATACATCAATCATTATATGCTTATTGCGATTTTTTTTTTACCAAAAATATCTAGAAGAATATATATTGGCCTAAACTGAGGATGAAATTTGTTTTTTAAAAACATTTTTGGGGATATTTATTATAGCAAAAAGTAAAAAATATAGTTTTTTTTCCTTAAAATTGTCACTCTTTGTTTTTGTATAGCGCAAAATATAAAACCCGCAGAGGTGATCAAATACCACCAAAAGAAAGCTCTATTTGTGTGAAAAAAAGGACATCAATTTTGTTTGGGTACAGAGTCGTACGATCTCAATATTGTCAGTAAAAGCGATGCAGTGCTGTATCGCAAAAAATGGCATTGTCATTAAGCAGTCAAATCTTCCGGTCTGTAAGTGGTTAAATATATATGTAGCACTGACCCCCGAAGGAGCTGCTGGTTTTATTGGGCTTACCGTTACCTCCTTGGTTGTTTCTCCGTCTAGGGATTCACATGGTAGATGGCCCAACGAATGTGGAAACTGACACTGAATCTTCTTTTGGGTTATTTATTTGGAACAGAAACAGAGTCTTTCAGTAAAGGGTAGAGGGTTAGGAGTAAGTTCAGGTACTTTAGACTGCAAACAATTAAGGAAGTCCTTATAGAAAATCCAGAGAATAAAGGCCGTTTCATCAGCTTGCCTTGTGTTTAGACTTCATATCCCACACTTCTCTGCTCCTGTTTCCTGGTGTTTGGCTGTCAGTCTCTTCCAATAGGGAGAATACAGAGCAAGCAGTTCTGTGTGTCTTTGCCCCCGTACACACGGTCGGACATTCTGCCAACCAAATCTGTCGGATTTTGTCTGTCGGATTTTGTCCGTCGGATTGTGTCCGAAACTGTTGCATACACACGGTCGGACAAAGTTGTCGAAAAATCAGATCTTTCAGAACATGATGACGTCATTTCGTTACGATGGGACTACATTCAGGCTAGTAGCCAATAGCTTTGATGTAGGAATTTGATCTGAGCATGCGTGGCACTTTGTCCGATCGGAATTCTCTACACATGAACGGAGTATGTCCTATCGGACCAGTTTGTCGGAAAATATTTCCAACAAGTTAGAAAATTTGGTCCGACGGATATTCCAACGGAAACAGTCCGATGCATACCACACACAGTCGGATTATCCGACAACATGGTCCGATAGGACACATTCCGACGGATTCTCCGACCGTGTGTACGGGGGCTTTGTGTGTGTGTGAGAAAAGAGGAAAGGGGGTGGAAAAGCCGACCCAGCTGCTAGCAGGCAGCTCTCTTCCACATAGATACAATCAGCCTGGAGAGGTACCTGCTACAAGAGCAAGGCGGTTGTTGAGGATCATGGAGACCCCTCAAACAGGTATTTGTGCGCTGGTGTCAAGTTCTAAAATACAACGACATATAAATAGGACAACATCATCCAAAGTAGTACTAGAGCTTATTCTATGGATTTTTTTTAACATTGAGATTGCTATTTTCCCTTCATGGTCAGTGCAAATGATGGTACAATATTTGCATTCCCATTGCACATGCTCTATGCGTTTTTGTCTTTTTTTAGTTAGAGCAACATTCAACTTTTAAAAATCGGGCTACTTCTTTTGGTTTAGAATGACATTAAATTGTATTCTATTGTAAGCTATTAGTTGAAAACCTTAAAAAAATTGCAACATTTTCACTGAATTGTCTCTATACATTTGTTAGGGGAGTTTCCTACTGTTTTTCTGGTGTTTTCACATTTGGGAGTATGAAGATATGATCCACTAGTCCCATCTCTTGAGCACCTGGCAATTGATCTTTTTTATAGCTATACTGTTCATAGAAATGGAGAGCTATGGGACTTTAAAAGAGGAGACCACCATGTCAGATATGGACAAAAACAACATAAAGTTGAAGTTACAGTACATGATTTATTGTTACATTGAAGAAAAATATTGTATCAAATATATAGGTAGTCACATGACTTACACAAAATATGCTGCTACGTAGCATGCAATACAAATAGGAATTAGACATAATAAATGTACATGATAAAATAAATGAGTTAAAATACATATATTATAGGAACAGATAACTTTGAGCATCTAGTGGCACTCAGGCGTTTCCTGGCCTTACAGCCATTCATCAGGAGTGTTATGAAGTAATATACTGGAAA
Organism: Lithobates pipiens; assembly: GCF_037356315.1. Lineage (NCBI taxonomy): Eukaryota > Metazoa > Chordata > Amphibia > Anura > Ranidae > Lithobates > Lithobates pipiens. Next base: position 377,586,421 of record NW_027507748.1, on the reverse strand, counting down.
GGAAATGGACAGGGATTAATAATAATGCCCTTCAAATAAGAGAGGACAGAAAGATTATATCCCAACAAGGTGGAGATAAATTTGGATACTTACTACAGAGGCTCAAGGCCAGGTCAAGTATCTGCCAAGAAAGACAGGGGTAACAGGCATGATGTCTCCTCAGGAGCAGATTGGCACTGTCACTAGCTTACAGGCAGGGAGGGGAGGGGGAAAGAGGACAGAGGAAAGACACTGGATGATGGAGGCATGTAAACTGACCATGCTGTCAGGGCTGAGCAGCCAAGATAAACATGGTCAATTTACAGAGGAGAGGGCAGGAACTGGCAGGATCAGCCAGGTATTTTAGATTATACAAGCAGAAAAATTACACAGCACAAGTAATGTGCTGTTATGCATGCTTTAAGAGAACAGGGTAATTTTATTTATTTTTTTAGGGTTACAAACGCTTTATGTAGCCAGTACCAGTGTGATAGTTTCCTGGTTGTTTTATAAATGTTTTCTTCTATCCAATTCATTTCTATAGTGAAATGAAGGCAAAACATTAGAACATTTTGCACTAAATCGTAATGCTATTGTACTATCTATATAAAAAATATTTTGGCAAATTTTAAATGTTCTTAGAACCAATACTTTTTTCTATATCAAAAATGAGTGCTGGGTCCTGCATCTAGCAGACAACCTACTCAATTAAACTCCACTTAATGGAGGTCTTGTTGGTCCAGTCAGCAGCAAACTAGGGCAAGGTTTGGGGCACTTCCCAACCCCTCACACTGCCACATTATTGTATGTAAGTAGGAACACCACCAAGTGTATAGTGTCCTCTCTCTCTCTCTCTTTGTCTATTCATTCTTAATCATTTTTATTGATCATAAAAGGATACATTTTATTCAGGTTAATGTTATTAATGTAAAACATATATTTAATGAGATGTCTTTTCTTGAAAGATCCCCCGCTGAAGTCACCTCTAAAAATATACTCCTTTGAACTTTTAATTCACTAAGAAAAAGGTTGTGTTTGAAGCCGACACAGCATTTGGGTAAAATTGTAGAGTCCCTTCAAAGGCATCTATACCCTTCGGACTTTGTTCTATTCTCTGTACTTCAGGCGCACACAGTATACATTGTACTTTCAGGTGAGCCACTGCTGAGAATGCATACATTATAGAGGCGTAGGCCTATCATGTGGTCTTCTATAAAAGATCTTGATAAATATTACATAAATCATGCTGAAAGACAAGGACGACAAAGGGGAAACTAAAGAGTCTGCAAGATAAAATGGATAGTGTCAGTGAAACAATGAAGAGAGAAACCATATTCTACTCCCTAATGGCAATATGGAAATAAGTACTTCCCAGAAACTTAAAAAGGACATGAATACAAAGTTTTCATGTTGTTTCTTTTTATTGGTACTTTTAGTAAGCAAAGTTAAAAAATATGTAAACCCAACATTTATATTCCTAATATGTGCCTGTTGTACCGTGTACTTGTATGAGAATGTATCCTGTTCTCTTTGTATTGCTTCCTGTGTGTGAAATCCCTGGTGTTAAAAACTGACCACACTAGGCATGGGAGCACAGAGCATAGTCAGTTCTCTTGCCCGCTCTCCTCCAATCGTCAGACTTGTCCTGGCACCCCCCCCCCCCCCATACATCCATTTACTGGGAAGATCGGTGTGCTGCTGTTTCTCCTCCACTAGCTCTCTGAGGTCCTTATGCAGCTCAGAACAGAGGGAATGTGATCACTTATAGAAAGGGGGGGAGGGGTGGTATTTATAATGTTTTTTATTTCTATAAAAAAAGTTATGCCTTTCATTTCTAATTTAAACTGAGTGGGTTGTTTTACATGGTGGGGGGGTTTACATATGCTCCAATGAAAATGAATTGTAGCGCTCACCCCCGAAGGGGACACATGATGTTTTTGGTCCCTTCTGCCCTGCACAAGTGATGACCCACCTCTACCAGTACCTGAATGACACCATGGCACACATGAGAACATTTCAATGGGCTTTCCTGGACTGTAAGGCCCTGTAAGAAAAAAAAGGATTAGAGTGCAAGTACAATAAATTGCTTAACATAGAACAATAGACATTGTAGCTTTGGAGTGCTCAGACAGAAGCAAGTGGCAGTTATTTTCAGAGCTCCAGGGATCTCACAGCGACTAGTGACAGGTGGTTGCCCCTATTCCTGGGCTCTCCTCTCAAGCCAGCTATCTGGGACATTTTATCAATAGCACTGTGGCTAAAGGACAGGGATAGCTCATGTGGTGTTTTGAAATTTGCACAACACACATCCAATAAGTTGCACGGTGACCATGTGGACTCAGCAAACTTTCTACGAAGCCCTCGTTCTCTTGGTAACACCATGTGGCTCAGCCCCTGGAGTATGCCATCCAACAGCAACAGAGTCCCTTTAGGTCCTAAGGCCCCTTCCCGAGTTCACTGTCTCAAATACCCTGCTGCCATCTTAGCTCAGGAAGTACAGCCGCCATTTTAGCTTCACGCACATGCCCCATTCCAGGCTGGACCCTGGGTTCTCTGACCATACTCTGGGTACACAAGCAGGGAAAGCCTCTTAACAGGCTCAAGGCTCTGCCCACAGGCCTCGGCCTTTAACTAATGGTTGCTATGGGTCCTGACACACTCAGCTCGCATATGCAGTAGCAATTAGGGATGAGCTCAATGTTCAGGTCGAACATAAGTTCGACTCGATCATCAGGTTTTCACCCGTTCGCTGAACAGCGAACATTATGGGGCGTTCGTGGAAAATTTGCATGCCGCCCCATAATGTACTGTGAAATAGCAGTGCATTGCTGTATGATGATTGGCCAAAGCATGCACCTGACCTTTATGCTTTGGTCAATCACAGAGCACTGTGCTGTGAGAGTCATAATCATGGCTCAGGGGGACTAAGCCAATACCCCACACTATATAAGGCTGCTTACAGAGTGGCCATGTGCAGTATTGTTGGCATGGACAGAGAGATAGCTTAAAGAGGGATTCCACAAAAAAATATTAAAAGCCAGCAGCTATAAATACTACAGCTGCTGACTTTTAATAAATGGACACTCACCTGTCCCGGGTTCCAGCGATGCCGACAGCCGAGGCCGATCGATCGCTCGGCTCTCGGCTGCTGTAGTCACCATTCTAGGTGAGGGAATCAGGAAGTGAAGCGAATCGGCTTCACTTCCCGGTTCCCTACTGCGCATGCGCGAGCCGCGCCGCGCAATAGGAAATCTCCGCGCTGTCACTGGGACCCGTGTGTGTCCCAGCAGACAGCGCGGCAGGGCAGGAAATGGCGTAGACTCCCACGGGAGTCTATGCCCGGAAGTGGGTGAAAATACCTGTCTTTGACAGGTATCTCCACCCCCCTCCCCCCTGAAAGGTGTCAATTGTGACACCGGAGGGGGGGGGGGGGATCTGATCAGCGGAGGTTCCACTTTAGGGTGGAATCCCACTTTAAGTTCGATTAAGCAGGCAGGCTATTCAGTTAGTGGCAGTGTATTTGATATATATATATATATATATATATATATATATATATATATATATACACAGTCAATCTAATATATATACAGCCCTCACATTTTCCACTCGCCTACTCTCATATCGCGAGTGGAAAATGAGGTCTGACGAGGAACTGGGCTGCCTGGGAGGGGGGGGGGGGGCTGCATGATGGACACAGGTGAGGCTGCATGGGTGATCCTGCAATGATGGACACAGGTGAGACACAATGATGGACACAGGTGAGGCTGCATGATGGACACAGGTGAGGCTGAAATGATGGACACAGGTGAGGCTGCACAGGTGAGGCTGCAATGATGGACACAGGTGAGGCTGCATGGGTGAGGCTGCCATGATGAACACTGGTGAGGCTGCACGGGCGAGGCTGCAATGATGGACACTGGTGAGGCTGCATGGTGGACAAAGGTGAGGCTGCAATGATGGACAAATGTGAGGCTGCAATGATCGACACAGGTGAGGCCGCACTGGTGAGGCTGCAGTGATGGACACAGGTGAGGCTGCACAGGTGAGGATTCAATGATGGACACAGGTGAGGCTGCACAGGTGAGGCTGTAATGATGGACAAAGGTGAGGCTGCAATGATGGACACAGGTGAGGCCGCACTGGTGAGGCTGCAATGATGGACACAGGTGAGGCTGCAAGGATGGACACAGGTGAGGTAGCACAGGTGAGGCTGCACTAGTGAGGCTGTAATGATGGACACAGGTGAGGCTGCATGGGTGAGGCTGCAATGATGGACACAGGTGAAGCTGCATTAGTGGGCACTGGTCATGCTGCGTTGATGGGCATGGGTGAGGCTGCATTGATGGTGATACAGTTGTTGTTAATATTTATTTGTGTAACTTAATTCTACATAAAACAATTAAGTGTCATTTCATGACAATCTATGAAGGAGTGCATTGGGGTGCGATTAAGTGCGGGCATGGCAATATAAGAGTAGGCGAGTGAAAAATGTGAGGGCTGTATATATATTAGACCAGGGGTCAAGTCCTGGGGAAAAAAGTGTGGGAACTCCCACCCAAGATCCACTCCCCCACCAAAGAAAAAAAAATGATACGCTCATATGCACGAACGCTTCAAAAGTGGTATTTTTCATCCAATTTTTGTATTGTGTGTATGAAGCTTAACTGTTAGTACATAAAAAAAATCCTCAATAAACATAAATACGGTAATTCTCTGAATAATCAGCATTCATTCAATTGTGCTTCCATGCAAATGTGAACATCATGTTCTGATCTTTATTGGGGAATGTTATTTTGTATATTGAGTGTTTATTTGGTGAGTTTACACTTTACATTGGAAACAGTTTGGATAACACAGGGTTAAATGGAAAGGTCATACATTAACTGCACATTATCTGGACAGAATGCTTAGGGAGATAGTGATGTGTTCCTGCTTAGGAGATGTATGTCAGCTTGGGGGGCTGCAAACTCTGCAGGGCTCCAACACACACTCGCTGCTATTCCAACCCTTCACATATTTCCACATAAACTTCCCTCCTGGCATTAAACTTTTCCAGGTATTGTGCTCTGCTTACCACCCCAACTGATGTTCCTCCCTCAGCTCACCTCTCTCCCTGCATGTCCTGTGAGCAGAATAGCTGTGCTCCTCCTCTGGGTTCTCTCATCAATGGCACTGAAGATAGAGGAGGGGGGGATTCAGCGGGACACACAGAACAAGTATGCAGGAGACTGGGGGGGAGGATGAGGAGACAGAATATCAGGAGGGCATCATGAGAGGCATGGGCGTCCGCAGCAGGGGGCAAGGGGGGTCAAGTGCCCCCCCTGGAATCCCCAAGGTGTTGCAGCCGCCGCCATGCTGCATTTTTTTTACTGAGTCCGCTGGCGGCTGAATCCTCCGCTCTTTCCTCTGGATCACAGTGCTGGCTGGCTCTGTGTTCGGCGGCCACTATGTAACACAGTCCCGCCCTCCCAGTGCTCTCCTCCACCACCACACTCTCCTGCCCACCCCCCAGTGCTCTCCTCCACCACCACACTCTCCTTCCCCCGTGCTCTCCTCCACCACCATACTCTCCTGCCTCCCCCCAGTGCTCTCCTCCACCACCACACTCTCCTGCCCCCCCGTGCTCTCCTCCACCACCACAATCTCCTGCCCCCCCAGTGCTCTCCTCCACCACCACACTCTCCTGCCCCCCGTGCTCTCCTCCACCACCACACTCTTCTGCCCCCCCCAGTGCTCTCCTCCCCTGTTCTTGCTGCCCCCCCCTGCTCTCCCCATCCTTCTCTAGCCACCATCCCAGTGCTCTCCACTCCCCCGTTCACCCCCAAGGGCTCTCCCCCCTGTCCCCCCGTTTCTCCCCCAGTGCTCTCCACTCCCCCCAGTGCTGTGCTCTCCCCCTTGTCCCCCCCAGTGCTCTCCTCCACCACACTCTCCTGCCCCCCCACAGTTTTCTCCTCCCCTGTTTTTGCTGCCCCCCTGCTCTCCAGCTCTCCCCATCCTTCTCTAGCCACCATCCCAGTGCCCCCCCGTTCCCTCCCCCAGTGCTCTCCACTTCCCCCAGTCTTCTCCCCTCCGTTCTCTCCCCCCGCTCTCCTCCCCAGTGCTCTCCCCCCCCCAGTGCTCTCCCTCCTGTTCTTTCTCCCCCAAGTGCTCGTCAGCTCTCTCCATCACTCTCCAGCCCCCACCCCAGTGCTCTCCAGCCCCCCATTCTCCCCACCCCTGTTCTTTCTACCCCCCTGGTGCTCTCCAGCCCCCCCAGTGCTCTCTACCCTCCATGCTCTTCACCCCTGTTCTTTTTGGCTCCCCCCCAGCACTCCCCACCCCTGTACTCTCCACTCCCCACTCCTGTACTTTCCACTCCCCCTGCATTTTGCCCCCACCCATGTGCTCTCCACCCCCCATAATGCTCTCCAGTCCCCCGTGCTTTCCACCCCCTGTTCTTTCTGGCCCCCACTGGTGCTCTCAAGCTCCCCCCCATTGCTCTCCACTCCCCCTGCTCTTTGTACCCCCCAGTACTCTCCAGCCCCCATGCTCTCCACTCCTGTTTTTCTGCCCCCCCCCAGTGCTCTTCACCACCCCACACTCTTAGCCCCCCCCAGTGCTCTCAGCCTACCGTGCTCTCTACCCCTGTTCTTATTGGCCCCCCCAGTGCTCTCAAGTTCCCACCCCAGCGCTCTCCGCTCCCCACCCCTGTGATCTCCACTCCCACTCGCTCTTTGCCCCCACCCATGTGTTCTCCAACCCTGCCAGTACTCTTTGCTCCCCCTTCTCTCCAACTCCCACCCAGTGCTCTTTACTTCCCCAGGACCAGAGGGCAGGCTGGCTGGGGCCGGAAAATGAGGACGGCTGAAGGTGCAGGTGGCCAGGGACCACTCCATCTCACAGCAAACAGATCCTCTGGAAGGAGCACCATCCCCATCCAAAACGAGAACAGACCCTGCCTGCTGCTGGCCGTCATGGATATCCTGCTGGCATGCAGGGTACCATACCAAGTATCAACAACACACCTTCCCACAGACAAGGACTGCAGACTGGGACATGGGGCACAGGAGGGGCTGCAATGGTGGGCACAGTGAGACGGCATTCACGGCACAGTAAAGTTGCATTTGATGGACACAGTGAGGCTGCATTTGATGGACACAGTGAGGCTGCATTTGATGGGCACAGTGAGGCTGCATTTGATGGACACAGTGAGGCTGCATTTGATGGACACAGTGAGGCTGCATTTGATGGGCACAGTGAGGCTGCATTTGATGGGCACAGTGAGGCTGCATTTGATGGAAACAGTGAGGCTGCATTTGATGGACACAGTGAGGCTGCATTTGATGGGCACAGTGAGGCTGCATTTGATGGGCACAGTGAGGTTGCATTTGGTGGGCACAGTGAGGCTGCATTTGGTGGGCACAGTGAGGCTGCATTGGTGGGCACAGTGAGGCTGCATTTGATGGGCACTGGTGAGGCTGCATTGAGCTCTTGCATCAAGTGTGCAGTCTCTGAGGGGGTCTGGAGAGGAGTCAAGAGTGGGAGCACCACCGGGATGGGGGTCATGGGAGAAGTCAGACTTGTGTGGACTGTGGACAGGAGACCATAGGATAAAACCAGAGCCACCAAGCTGGAGCCGACTGACTGAGCCCTGCACAGTGCACCTGAGAGGAGGTCAGTGAAAGCACCGCCAGGCCACTGATGTAAGGGGGGAGTGAATACGATAATGTAAAGGGCACTGATATAAAGGGTTTCCTCCTTATATTAGTAACCCACCCCCCTTACCTTAGAGAATTCTTTCTGCAGAAGGTGCCCCCCCCCCCACGTTCTGAGTTTCTGGGGTCCCCCTTGATGATTGATCACTTACCACTATTAACTGGAATTTGAATATATATATATTTATGGTCGGAGCCCTCCACTCTAAGAGATATGAAAGAACACATAAACACGTCACAAGACTAACAACATAAAATAGACCTGAACTGTGCCCTTGGTCTGCTGTAAGGTAAGCCCTGGTGAGCTGGGCGGTGAGCCCTGGTCTGCTGGGCGATATGCCAAGAGAAGGCCGCATACCTTAAGAAAGTAAATGGATGTTTCTGTAGAGAAACGTGTTTTAAGTGAAGTACTCTGAGAAGGGAAATGGGTGGGTGGGTACCTTGCACTGGAACCGACACAGACCGTTTGTGGGTGGTCTGATTATATACCCTCCGGGCTCCTCCCATAATTACGGGCCACCATACTGGCCCTCTTATTTATGGTCGGAGCCCTCCGCTCTAAGAGATATGAAAGAACACATAAACACGTCACAAGACTAACAACATAAAATAGACCTGAACTGTGCCCTTGGTCTGCTGTAAGGTAAGCCCTGGTGAGCTGGGCGGTGAGCCCTGGTCTGCTGGGCGATATGCCAAGAGAAGGCCGCAAAAGATTTGGTTTAGGGAGGTAATTATTAATTTATTAATTTATGTACAACAAGACACTATGGGGCAAAGTTGCTGAAGGCTCAGGACATTTCCACTTGTGGATTGGAGATGTATCGAGTAAAGCAGGTGGTTTCCCGCCTGCCCATCTTTGATCGCGTGGACTGGGACCCCGTTTCGTGAGGCTGCTGATGCTGCTCCGATGCGAAAGAATGTCCAAGAAAATGACCAAGGTCCTGGAAAGGAACCTGACGTGACTAATGAACTGGTTGCTGCCTGGGGTACTAATCGGGAACGGTAGTAATGGGCTGTCCTGCGAGGGATCAAACATATGGGCCAAAAATTGATCTAGGATGGACACGGGGCACCAGGCTTTGAGAGTTTGGAAAGGTTTGATGTCAACCCCTGGACCGGACTATTGTGTTTTGGACACCCTGAGGAGCAAGATGAAGTAAGTCTGATGGCGTGTGAGGTGGCGTCTACGTAACACTTTACAACTGGGATGGTGACAGTATTCACTGGGGAGTAAGAAGCTGTAGAAAGCCAGGTAAATGGCTGCTTGAACGAGCAGGCTGAATTTAGCCAAAGGGGAATGTGACAGGATGAAAGACACGTCTCGGAATATGGCACTGGTGACGGGTAGCCGTTTGATACTGATTTGGGGTCATTTGCCTGTGAATACCACACAACATGGTCTTGACCGTATGGGCGGCAAACAAGACGGTTTGTTAGGATCTCACAAGGGGATGAAATACTGGATGTCAGCTGAGTGGGGTCTAAGGTATTGTGTGACAATGCCAACTGTGTGTGGTGGCATAATATGAAGACCAGGATGTGATGGAGAACTCTTGGTATTGCTCTGGGGTTTGAGGCTAGTAACCTGGCATAGAACCTCTAGGCTGCACGGTAGGCCTTCAGGGTGTTGTGAGATAATGAAAGATTAATAAGGCAGGTAGCGTCGTGAAAGTGTTGTTTGAATCCGAGGTTAGCTACGACCAGTGTGGGATAAGGGACATGGTCGGGTCGGTTCCAGGTTCCTGCAAAAAATAACGAAGCAAAGTTAACGGGTAGTGCGTCGGCCAGATTATTGCGTTTGTCTGGGATGTGGACGCATAGGACGTTAGATTGGTGCGGTGGGGATAGTGGCACCAGCCTGCGCAGGAAGGCCACGATGGCCGGCTACTAGGACCTCCTTTATTCATAATACTGGCTGTGGCTTGGTTGTCTGTGGCGAACGTCACTGTTTGTCCTGCCCAGTTGTTGCACCAGACTTGAGCTGCTGCGACAATGGGGTAGAGGTCGAACAAAGAGGAGGACTAACTGAACCCAGGAATCAAGAGGATTTCTGACGGCCATGGCCCTATAAACCCAATTTGGCCAAAAATTGAGGCGAGGACCTGTGGAGGCTGTGGTGACCATGACTACCTGAGATGAAGAGAGAGATGCTGAGGAAATGCACATTGGCATGCCATTCCAATTTGTGAGAAATTCGACTCCCATGGGCAGATCTGCTATAGCTGGCACATCTTAATTTAAGGATTTAGTCAGGGTCTTTACATGGAAGAGAAACACTAAAAGATGGGAGGTAAAGGATCCCCTTGAGTCTGGCTGCTGCCTTGGCTGAAAATGAGCGGTGATAGTCAAAGGATGGGCACCCTGCATACTTGTGACCTGCTGCATGCAGATACGGGTCCAATTCTACCCTCCTGTTGGGGTTGCTCTGCCTAACGTCTCTGACTGTCCCCAAGGCCAGCGCAAACTCTGTGACAGTGAGCTTGCGATTAAGTAAAGGGTCTCTGGCCTTCAGGATGACGGAGACATCTCCCCGCGAATATGACTTGTTCTAGGCCAAGTTGTGTACTGCTATGAGGAGGGATGCTAAGTTAATGTCGTTGTCATCCAAGATGTCCTCCTAGATGTCCTGCTAGGACAAGGTGTGCAGGGAAGACGATGGTGCAGAAGTTGGGTGTATCTGTAAGTGAAGGTACGGGAATGACGGTGGTGACTGGAGCTGGTAGGGGCACGGCTGGGCGTACCTCCAGGGCTGTCACTCTGCTTGGACTTCGGCGACTGCTGTTGACAGTGTGGTTACCCAGGAGTGCCGCTGAGTAGTCGCAAAGAAGATAGACTGAAGTGGTGCCTGGAAGGGGTGCCACTGGCAGTGGAAACAGTAGCCTAAAGACTTGGTTTCGTGGCTGCGGCAGGGTAGGATTTACTCCTGCGACACCGTTCTGCTATGAGTTTTTTTTTTTTATTGGTCCAAGCTCTTGTGAGACTGTAAACCGCCGCTTGCTGAGCCCATAAAGGGTGATGGCAGGGCTGAGGCAAAGTCCTCACTGTCTGCCTGCGACATGGCGTCAACTAAAAGCAAGGGGGGGGGTGCGTATGTTTGAGGTAAGTTGCAAAGGTAGGAGGGGATAGTTGCGTTGGGTAGATAAGATGAAAGGCGTAAGGAAACAAGAAGAATAGGACAAGGAACGACAGCCATAGTGACAGTTGGTTTGCGCTCGAGCGCTGTTGAGTGTGACTTTAGAAAACTCAAAAGAATGCGTGACAACCGAGGTGAGCCAGGAGGTGACTGGCTAGGTAACCGATAGCTCGGGTGTCAGTCTGTGCTCGGCACAGACTAATGAACCAGAGCGCCCCAGGGCGGACTGGGGTGGGTAGCTGAAGTCTGGTATACTAAGTAGGAATGTTGCGATCTGTAGTTAATTGACGTGGGTTCGGTCTACTAATGCTTGCACTGCCAGCAAGTATGGAGATTAGGTGACCTTGTCTGCGTATTGAAGGCTTGTGCTTCGAAAACAGAGTGAAGTGCACAGAAGTACAGTGGTGTGAAAAAGTGTTTGCCCCCTTCCTCATTTCCTGTTCCTTTGCATGTTTGTCACACTTAAGTGTTTCGGAACATCAAACCAATTTAAACAATAGTCAAGGACAACACAAGTAAACACAAAATGCAATTTGTAAATGAAGGTGTTTATTATTAAAGGTGAAAAAAAATCCAAACCATCATGGCCCTGTGTGAAAAAGTGATTGCCCCCTTGTTAAAACATACTATAACTGTGGTTGTCCACGCCTGAGTTCAATTTCTCTAGCCACACCCAGGCCTGATTATTGCCACACCTGTTCACAATCAAGGCATCACTTAAATAGGAGCTGCTTGACACAGTAAGGTCCACCAGAAGATCCTTAAAAGCTACACATCATGCCGAGACCCAAAGAAATTCAGGAACAATTGAGAAAGAAAGTAATTGAGATCTATCAGTCTGGAAAGGGTTATAAAGCCATTTCCAAAGCTTTGGGAATCCAGCGAACCACAGTGAGAGCCATTATCCACAAATGGCGAAGACATGGAACAGTGGTTAACCTTCCCAGGAGTGGCCGGCCGCCCAAAATTACCCCAAGAGCGCAGCGACGACTCATCCAAAAGGTCACAAAAGACCCCACAACAACGTCCAAGGAACTGCAGGCCTCACTTGCCTCAGTTAAGGTCAGCGTTCATGCCTCCACCATCAGGAAAAGACTGGGCAAAAATGGCCTGCATGGCAGAGTTCCAAGGAGAAAACCACTGCTGAGCAAAAAGAACATCAAAGCTCGTCTCAATTTCTCCACAACACATCTTGATGATCCCCAAGACTTTTGGGACAACATTCTGTGGACCGATGAGACAAAAGTGGAACTCTTTGAAAGGTGTGTGTCCAAGTATATCTGGCGTAGAAGGAACACTGCATTTCATAAAAAGAACATTATACCAACAGTAAAATATGGTGGTGGTAGTGTGATGGTCTGGGGCTGTTTTGCTGCTTCAGGACCTGGAAGACTTGCCGTGATAAAAGGAACTATGAATTCTGCTGTCTACCAAGAGATCCTGAAGGAGAATGTCCGACCTTCTGTTCGTGTACTCAAGCTGAAACGAACTTGGGTTCTGCAGCAGGACAATGATCCTAAACACACCAGCAAGTCCACCACCGAATGGCTGAAGAAAAACAAAATGAAGACTTTGGAGTGGCCTAGCCAAAGTCCTGACCTGAATCCTATTGAGATGTTGTGGTATGACCTTAAAAAGGCCGTTCATGCTCGAAAACCCTCTAATGTAACTGAATTAGGACAATTCTGCAAAGATGAGTGGGCCAAAATTCCTCCAGGACGCTGTAAAAGCCTCATTGCACGTTATCGCAAACGCTTGGTTGCAGTTGTTGCTGCTAAGGGTGGCCCAACCAGTTATTAGGTTTAGGGGGCAATCACTTTTTCACACAGGGCCATGATGGTTTGGATTTTTTTTCACCTTTAATAATAAACACCTTCATTTACAAATTGCATTTTGTGTTTACTTGTGTTGTCCTTGACTATTGTTTAAATTGGTTTGATGTTCCGAAACACTTAAGTGTGACATACATGCAAAGGAACAGGAAATGAGGAAGGGGGCAAACACTTTTTCACACCACTGTATGTGAGAGTTGCTAACGCCTCAGGAGCAGGTCAAATTCTGTATGTGAAGTAAAAATATGTAGTGAAAGAGTGTTTAAGAGAAAGGGGGAATCCCATTGAACTAAACACCTGACTTTATGCACTAGTTGTGAAGTCGACTGGTTGGGTCGAGAACTGAGTTGACCGGGAGCCTGTAGTAAGGTGACATGAGAATTTTGTTTTGACAAGGGGGATTGCAAAGAGCTCTTTGGGGCAAAGCTGGCCCCCTGGTGAAGATGCAAGCCCTCGACAATGTTTTTTTTTTTTTTTGTTTGTTTTTTTTTTTTGTTTTTTGTTTATTTTTATTTTTTTTGGGAGATACTGTCCAAACCTGGTGCAGGGTGGACTAACTGGTGTTCTAACTGGCCTAAAAAGGGGAAAGCGACAGAGAAAATGATGAGCAGCCGTGTTGCTACTGGAGCCGATGAGTGGCAGTTTGAGCCCCTTGCTGAAATGCTTGCAGCGATTGCAAGGAAGCGGCTTTATTTGAATTATGAGGTGAGAATGAATGAATGGATGAATGAGGTGAGCAGCTGTGTTGCTACTGGAGATGAGTGGCCGTATTTAAGCTATTGCAGAGATGCTTGCAGCGATTGCAAGAAAGCAGCTTTATTTGAATCTATAAATTAAATTATAAGTGTGTAGGAATGAGGAGAGCAGCCGTGTTGCTACTGGAGATGAGTGGCCGTATTTGAGCCATTGCATTGATGCTAGCAGCGATTGCAAGGAGCTTTGTTGAAAGGCGAAAGAAAAGGTTTATAGAGGAAATGTGATTATGTAGGAATGACTGTGCGCAACACTGAGCAAATTGGTGGAGAGAATTGTGTATGATCATGTATGGATAGAATGAGAAAGTCAAACGTAAGTACTACTGAATTCGTACAGTCGATGTGACTAGTTTGAACTGGGCTATAGCTATGGAATAGTCTGCGAAAGATTTGACTCATTTGAGTCGGAGATGCAACAGGATTCGGCTTGGTTGTTAGAGTTGCGTTTGGCAAGGACTGGAATCGTTGCGCCGATGCTGCGACTAGACTCGAATCTTCCGTAGATGCGACTGAGAGGCTCATATATGGGATCCGACCGTATCGCTAAGGATATGTGAAATGTGGATTCCTTAACATATGGCTGGGTTCGGATTGATTGAATTGTGATGGTGGTTGAAGGGGCTGGTGATTGCCAATGATCCGAAACATAGAAGCGAAGTTGCGACTAGATTCGAATCGGCCGTAGATGCGAGGTGACTACAGGGCTCGTATGACAGATCTGCCCGTATTGTCGATGATATGGCTGGGTTTGAATCGACTAAATGGTGATGGCGGTTGAAGGGGCTTTATGATTGCCGAGGATCCGAAACATAGAAGCGAAGTTGCGACTAGTTTCGAATCGGCCATAGATGTGAGGTGACTACGGGGCTCGTATGACAGATCTGACCGTATTGCCGATGATATGGCTGGGTTTGAATCAACTAAATGGTGATGGCGGTTGAAGGGGCTTTGTGATTGCCAGGGATCCGAAACATAGAAGCGAAGTTGCGACTAGTTTCGAATCGCCCATAGATGTGAGGTGACTACGGGGCTCGTATGACAGATCTGACCGTATTGCCGATGATATGGCTGGGTTCAAATCAACTAAATGGTGATGGCGGTTGAAGGGGCTTTGTGATTGCCGAGGATCCGAAACATAGAAGCGAAGTTGCGACTAGTTTCGAATCGGCTGTAGACGCGAGGTGAGTAAGGGGCTTGAATGTCGGATTTGACCGCATCGCCGTGAAGTGAACGACTCGAGTAAACCCGCGTTGGGTAGAAAGCATGAAATACATGAAAGATGACATAGAAAGACTTACGGTGGCGTAAGTGCGACTTTTTGCAAAACGAACACGATAAACGTACATGATAACGTAACCACTAGAGTTTAGAGGAGCGGTAACAACAAAGTCCTACCTGCAACAGCGAGTGTGTAGCGGTCCGAGCGTGGGACAATCGATGAAGATATACGACCGATCTTAAAGGTACAACTACGTGGACACGCAGTGAGTTGGCAGAGTCAGCCTGTGCAATGCATTTGACACGAATCAGCTTAAAAAATGTATGAGATGAATCTGATATAAATTGGCAGTAAGGAGTATCTGATACGAATTGGTTGTAGAGTGTATGCCATTCCTTACTGTGAAACCAAACACCTATCAACCACCCATCCCCCAGGCTAGTCAAGTGCAGGAAAGACATCAGGTGGGTTTAATTACACCCCAATCAGCCACAGAAACCCATACAAACAATACCTGTTTATCTCAAAAAAGGATGAGGACAGTGAATGTTATAACTAGTGAAGCCTATGGCGAGTGATATTGGAGAACGACCGACAGCGACTCGGAGGCTTGGATCTATGAATGAATCGTATGTTTGGTAGAAGGAATTTACGAATGTACTATGCCTGTGCCGAAAGATGTCGGGACATGAGTGTCAACAACTCAGAGGTAGGTTTTGCGAAAGGGATGCAGGATAGTAAGCACGATAAGCCGCAAGTTTGCACATGATATGAAAAGATTCGGATACTACTTATCTGCGACCATGAGTGGGAACCGCCGACGAAGACCACGAATGAAGAAGCCAAAGTGCACCTGCGATTGGACGCACAGATAGCTGACCGTGAGGGAGCTGAGAAGTGTCGGCCCCTTGATGTGCAGTACCTTGCACTGGAACCGACACAGACCGTTTGTGGGTGGTTTGATTATATACCCTCCGGGCTCCTCCCATAATTACGGGCCACCATACTGGCCCTCTTATATATATATATATATATATATATATATAGCCCTATGTGATTTCATATCTATCTATCTATCTATCTATCTATCTATCTATCTATCTATCTATCTATCTATATATATATAAAGCCCTATGTAATTTCATATCTATATCTAATACTCTCTTCATCAAATGTGCTTTAAAATGTATGGTTTTCCCTTTCATGAACAAGAAAATAATTACGTTATGCTGTTGGGCTGGTATAATAATGCTGTGAGGCTGGTATGAAATTTTTTCCAGGGCTGGTTTTTGAAAGCATGGGCGTCCGCAAGGTTACTCAGGTGGCTGGGTACCATGCCCATATAGCCTAGAGAATGTACATCTTTTTACATTGTAATACATCTGTTGTTGCCATATTTTTATCTTGATGAAAACAGCCTATACAGGGACAGTATGAGATCAAAAAATGGCCACAACAGATGTAATGCAATGTAAAAAGATGTACATTCTCTAGGCTATATGGGCATGGAACACAGCCGCCAGAGTAACTTCCAGTACAAAGTGAAGATGAATTATCTGTTATATAACACATATGTATTACCAGTGGAAAGATTTTCATGAGATTGTCAAAAAGGGGCGGAGCATGAGTGGCCTTAAAATGATGCCCCCCCTTGGAAAAAGTTCTGCAGACGCCCATGATGAGAGGTCTGACTAAATACAATCTCTTAGCAGCAGGGACCTGATCTACCCATCAGCTAGCTGTGATTGACAGGTAGATTGAAGAGGAAGCTGTCATGGGGCCCCCTACTGGCAATGCCTGAATGGTCTGTCCACCCTTGGTGTGCGGCACTTACTATTGCGAGCTGTGTCTGCGACTGCTGGTGTAGCACCTGCCACACAGCTCGCATACTTCAAAGTCTTGCAGGACACGGCTGCTAACGGGAACTGAGTTCCTGTTGTGGAAAAAGTACAGGAACTCCGTTCCCATGAGTTCCCGCAGGACTTGAGCCCTGTATTAGACTGACTGTATATATATATATATATATATATATATATATATATCCCCTCTGCACTGGTGAGGCTGCATGATGGACACAGGTGAGGTTGCATGGGTGACCCTGCAATGATGGACACAAGTGAGGCTGCAATGATGGACACAGGTGAGGTAGCACAGGTGAGGCTGCACTAGTGAGGCTGCAATGATGGGCACAGGTGAAGCTGCATTAGTGGGCACTAGTCACGCTGCGTTGATGGGCATGTGTGAGGCTGCATTGATGATGATAAAGTTGTTGTTGATTAAGGGCGGGCATGGCAGGGGTTGGGTGGGGAAACTGGTGGCGAGTAACCCTTAAGGCCTGGCTAGTAGCTCAGGACTTGAAATTTTAAGCCCTATATATATGTATATATATATATATATATATATATATATATATATATACACACACACACACACACACACACACACTCTGCATTTAGTATAGACTGTATATTCAGTGTTTACTCTATATTCAGTCAGTGCAGGCAGTGTATTAATACAGTGCCTTGCAAAAATATTCACCCCCCTTGGATTTTGGCTTTTTACCTATTTTGTTACATTACAACCTTTAGTTCAATGTTTTTTTAATCTGAATTGTATGTGATGGATCAGAACACAATTGTCTAAGTTGGTGAAGTAAAATTAGAAAAATATATACATAAAACTATTTTTCAGAAATAAAGAAATTGATAACTGGCATGTGCGTATGTATTCATCCCCTTTGTTATGAAGCCCATGAAAAGCTCTGGAGCAACCAATTACTTTCAGAAGTCACATAATTAGTGAAATGATGTCCACCTGTGTTTAATCTAAGTGTCACATGATCTGTCATTGTACACACCTTTTTGAAAGGCCCCAGAGGCTGCAATACCTAAGCGAGAGGCACCGCTAACCAAACACTGCCATGAAGACCAAGGAACTCTCCAAACAATTAAGGGACAATGTTGTTGAGAAGTACAAGTCAGGGTTAGGTTATAAAAAATATTCAAATTCTTTATGATCCCTAGGAGCACCATCAAATCTATCATAACCAAATGGAAAGAACATGGCACAACAGCAAACCTGCCAAGAGATGGCCGCACACCAAAACTCACGGACCATGCAAGAAGGGCATCAGAGAGGCAGCACAGAGACCTAAAGTAACCCTGGAGGAGCTGCAGAGTTCCTCAGCAGAGACTGGAGTATCTGTATGTTAGGTGTGACTACAGCAAGTCACCTACTCATCAAGTTATGTTACCGTTTCCCAATTATTATTAGAGTTCTTATCTAAGCAAAGAGACACGGAAAGAGGTTCTCAGTATTTCTGCTCAGAAGGCTGCACCCAACTCTCTGAGTCTCTTTATTAACACAGCTCTTATATACACAAAAGACAGGCTTCAGGAATGTTGAAACACAACAACAAGTTTCCATAAAAGGCAATTCTCTAGGCGTCTTCTGCTTTTAGAGCTGATGTGGCAGATGGTCTTTAAGATAAGGTTTCTTCTTATGTGTACGTGACTTAAGGATGAGGTGTCTTTAAGATACTTAGGACTTAAGGATGAGGTGTCTTTAAGATACTAAGAATGAAACAGACAAGATAAACATTTAGTGAAACATACTGTCAACCATCTTGGTTTTCTTATACCTTGATCCTCACAATTTCCCCCTTTGACATCACCCTTCCCTCTTACCCTGGGTCCACCTGAACAAGTTCTAGTCGGCCTATGTCCAAAGTACTCTCCCTGACCGCGAGTTGTCAGAGGGGTATACACCCATCCCCCTGGATAGTACCAACATCTAAAATTCAGGAAGAGTGGCCTTTCTGAAAGATGGGTGATGTCAAGAAACTAAATCCACCTATCTCATCCAACTTATCAACTTACAAAAGTTCCATCTTTTCTACAGCATTTACCTTGGCTTTCTTGCAAAAACACATAAACAACTTAAAACACAAATAAATGAGAAATATGAATATAAGCACTACTATAATCATCATTGCTGCCTTCTTGAACCAAGAAAATAACCCTGAGAAACTAAAAGTTCCACCAAAAGGATCCCAGTCACGGCCAATATTACGGGCCTTCTCCTGTAGATCCTTTACTTCCGTGCGGTGTTGTGCAATGATGTCATAATAATCGGGTACTTCGATGCTGGTGTTATGTATCCAAGTACAACATTCATAGTCTTCTGTGGTCTCACAGAGTCCTGTTAATGCTGCACTCATACTTTCAATCGCTAACTCATGTAATTCTATTTGTTTTGTGATGGCTCTGGTTTCTAGATTTAACTTAGTAATGTCATCAGAGTTTTTCTCCAAAATATCATTAATTATTCCAGTATAGTTATTTAGTCGCTTCATTAAGTCTATACCCCATCCTGTCCAGGACGGGAACCAAGCCCATGCCATGTCCTGCTCTAAAAATATTTCTCTTTTGCTACGATATCTGAGGGGATATCTGGGGTGCATACTAGCTTCCAGTAGGTGATCACCTCGTTCATCACCCACTACTCCCATTACTGGTACCAAACTTGCGAGGTAGCACCATCCCTGAGCCCTTCTAGGTATCCAGGTATAACACTTATCCCCACAACAGATGTATATATTGTTTCCTAAGGCTACTGGACTTGAACTGATATTACGTCTATAACGAGAGGTGTATCCATAGAGGGAAAGGTTGGACACTAACCACCTAACCTTATTATCCACAATGTTAGTGAGGAAGTCAGATAATGTCTGGTGTGTACTGGTATTACTGGGGTAGAAGCTTCCATTTAATACGACAATGGACAAGTTAAACTTGCTGTCTTGGCATTCTCTATTTCCTCCCGTTGTGTTCCCTAGGTTGAAACACCAATCAGGGGGAAAGGCGAGGCCATTCGATTTAAACATTACTGTCTTGCTGGTATTTGTTCCAATTATGTTAATGCTACTGTTAGCAAGATCAGTATAATTTATAGGAACTGCCATCAGTGGTATTTTAGCCGTGCTGGGGTGTAATTTACTGCAAACCCAACATTTCTCATATCCTGACTTCCGAGCATAAGCATATTTAAACTTCAGTAATAACATTTTTTTAGAAAATCCTTCATCCTTGTGAATTTCATTCTGTGAGGTAACCAAACTATTGGTCAGGATTACTGAAACAAAAAGAATAAAAAGATACATGTTGTCATTTGCCAACTGGCTCCTTTTTACAGTGTGAAGCGTGGATCCAGGTAGGTTTCCCTTCCAATTTCACTGAGGTTGCTGTAGTCAATAGCACCTGGAAAGGACCCTCGAACCTTGGTTCCAGTGTCTTCCTGGTATGTTTCTTTACATACACATAGTCTCCCGGTTGTAAGTCGTGAGTACCTGTGACAGAATTAGGGTCTGGAAGAGAAGAATACACACTCTTGTGGATTTTAGTTAGACGCTGTTGCAATTGTATCACATATGTAGTTAAACTATCACATTGCAATTGCATACTTTGAGGAAAATATAAACCTAATCTGGGTACACTCCCAAAAAGTATTTCATATGGGGATAACCCGGTTTTTCCTGTTGGAGTGTACCTAATAGAGAACAAAGCTAAGGGTAGACACTCAGGCCATGGTTTATTTAACTCTTGCATGGCTTTTTGTATTTTTAGCTTTATTGTCCCATTTACTCTTTCTACTGATCCTGAACTCTGTGGGTGGTAAGGGGTGTGAAAACTTTGTTGAACCCCTAACATTGCCATCACATTTTGCATTATTTCTCCCGTGAAATGTGTCCCCCTATCCGATTCTATTGTTTCTGGGAGACCAAACCTAGGTATCAGCTCAGTAATCAGTTTCTTGGCGGTGGCTTTTGCCGTAGCTGATTTCACAGGATAACTTTCTGGCCAGCCTGAAAATAGGCAGATGCACACGAGAACAAATTCAAAAGGGCCGCTCTTAGGCATTTGTATGTAGTCAATTTGCAGTCTCTGAAAGGGATATTGGGCCCGGACCTGATGTTTACGTGGGGTTTTCACTCTCTGTCCTGGGTTATTTAACAGACAGATTTGGCATGCAGCACAGTAGTTCCTTGCAGTACTACTGAATCCAGGGGCTAGCCATCCTTGGCTTACAATCCTATACATAGAATTGGAGCTGACATGAGTGGGCAAGTGGACAGCTGCTGCCATTGCAGGGTATAGAGAGGCGGGTAGACATATTTTTCCTCCCTCTCTCCATACATTGTCAAGGCCTGGTGCAGCTCCCTCCTTAACCCAACGGTCCTTCTCAGTAGTCCCTGCTTGTTCCTGTAGTTCGATCAGCTGCTGCCATGTGGTTTCGGGCATACTCACCTGTACCGTGGCTAAGGTCTCAGGGCTTACTTCCCCTAGAGCTGCCTTCTTTGCAGCTAAATCTGCAAATGCGTTTCCTTTTGCCTCAGTTGTTTTTGCGCTCGTGTGTGCCGCTATCTTCATAATGGCTACTCTTCTAACTTTTTGAAGATTGTTCAGGACTCTTTTGATTCCTTCACCATGTTTAACAGGTGTGCCTGCTGCTGTAAGGTAACCTCTAGCTTTCCATATGTGGCCATAATCATGTGCCACACCGTAGGCGTATGCAGAATCAGTGTAAACGTTCCCTTCTTGTCCCTCTAAGTGTTCTAAGGCTTTTTCTAAAGCTGTTAGTTCCGCTTCTTGTGCAGACATGTGTGCTGGTAGTGATTTTGCCTCAATTACCTGTGTGTCCGTTACCACAGCATAACCTGTGTGATATTTACCTTTGTCATCGGTAAATCTACTACCATCTATGTACAGTGTGTGTTCTGCATTTGCAATGGGTGTGTCTGTGACATGTGGGAACCCCGTGGTCTCTTGTTCCATAAGTTGAAAACAATCGTGTTCATCAGATGTTATGTCATGAAATGAAAGTGTGTCAGAATCCTGAGTTTCTTGTGCTGTGCCTTCACCATTACTCCCCCCTGTCAAATCTGTCTGTAAGGGTAAAAGTTGTGCTAAGTTAAAAGAAGTGCATCGCTGGAAGGTAACATTGGGAGGTAGGAGCAAGGTGCATTGCAGATGCAGCTGCCTCGCCATTGATATGTGTTTTGGCTGAACCTGTGACAAGATGGCGTGTATGTCATGTGTGGTATGTACCACTACAGGATTGTCTAAGACAATTTCTGAGGATTTGTCAATGATAATTGATACTGCTGCGACTGCCCGTACACAGGACGGTGATCCTCTAGAGACAGGATCGAGAGCCGCTGAGAAGTATGCTACCGGCCTTTGTTTGATGTGTTGTTGTGTCAACACCCCTGTTGCGTGTCCCGTGATTTCAGCAATGTACAAATGAAATGTTTTGGTATAGTCAGGAATCCCGATCGCAGGTGCCGAAATTAGTAACTTTTTTAAGGTGCTAAAAGATTTATGACCTGCTTCTGTGAGTACATAGGGTACTATTTTCAAGCAATCATATAATGGCTGCATCAGAGAACTGGCATGTAAATTAGTAGGGGCTCCTCTGGAAATCAAAAAGCGTGACAAAAACATGTGATTCCCTATTTTTACCTTTAAAGGTTTAGTCAGTGGGGCATCGGACAAAAGACCGTCATAACCACTTATGGGTATGGTGTCACGGGATGTCATGTGTGGAGGGACTACTGAATCAGATAATAAGCTGCGTGATGCTCCTGTGTCAACTAAACAAGGAATATGTTTACCTTCCACCTTCATCAACATGTGGAGCATTTTATTCTCTGATTCAGCTAGGACTGGGGCAAGTCATGCTGTCGGATCGTCCCTATCGTTGGTACGCCTCTGTCTGTTGTCCCTCGTGTCTCTGTCCGTATTTCCTTCCTGTTCGTCCTTTATTCTTTTCCTACAGTTTCTTTTTATATGTCCCACCTTGTTGCAGTAATAACAGGTAAGAGGTTTACGGGAGGAATTCCCTCCTTCATTGACCCGGGCAACAGTGTTAACTCCCGGTGTCCTTCTGTGTTTAGCTTCTGCTAAATCAGCCTCTATGCCTTGTGCTTTCTGCAACAATGTTCCTCTGTCCCGTATGGCTCTCCATTCGGGAGTACATGCCTTCAATTTGTCACCTATTTGGGGTACTAGTCCTTCCATAAACTGTCGATTGAAAGCCCTAATGGTGACGGGTAAGGCTAAATCTAGACCTTCGTCAGCCATCATGCTTTCCATGTTGAGGTAAAATTCTGTAACAGTCTGACCTGGGGCCTGTTTTATGGGCGCTGTCGAACCCCTTTCCTGCTGTTTCCCTTGGCAAAATTCTCGTAACTGATTAATAAACAGGGGTCTAGAGTCTATGTGACGGGGGTGTATTCCTGGTGGATCTGCCGCTGGATCCCCTTGTGGTCTATGTGGAGCAATTTCATTCATAAATTGATTAAACATCGTCAGTGTCATTTTATGTCTACACAAATCTTCCCCATCTTGCCAAGCTGCTTCATGTGTGTCTAGTAATTGTGTCACGAATCTACAGAATGCGGCAGGTTTTGCTACGGGATCAGGAGCATTCTGTATTAATGCCATAAGAGTGTCAGCCGACCAAGGTGTCCATGTCCTCAGAACGACTTGTCGAGTCACTGTAGGTGGCTGTCCTGCTTGACCCGCATTTGGATTATTTACTTGTATTACCCTAGTCCGACTGTGGACTGGAGCTACGGGCTCTGGTCTTTGAGCTCCGCAATGTACACATTCCTGTGCCCAGTCTGTATTCTGGGTACCGCATACTCGGCATACCCATCCTCTTCCTTTTAAGGAAGGATAAAGTTTTGGTCTTTCATTACCCGGTTTGGTAGTGCTATAAGGAGGTGGAGTACCTTCCGTTTCTACTCCATCCTCGGGAGCTGAAGGGAGACTCTTGCGTCGGACCTTCATATCCCATCCACCCTGTTCATGACAATACTTCCATCCCTCCTCTTTAGCCCTGTTGGAAACCTTAATTAAACATTGTATTTGTGATACCCATCTGTTCTGCAGGACCTCTCCCTGTCTGTCTCTCTTTATATTCTCCCAACCTTCTACACTTAGCCCATTTTCTCCATCCATTCCAAATTTCTTGAGAACTCTATTCGTGCCCTGTGCCTTGTCCTTCCCATACAACATTGTAATTATGTCTTTAACAGCATAACATTTCTGAGATTCCTCCTGGGGTTTACCATGTGTCTGGCCCATTTTGACAGTCTTGCCTAGGTGACGTTTGGATCACTTACTAAGTGTCTCGTTGCCTTCTCCTCCTAGGGTGCCAAAATACTAAAAACCTCTCCTGGATGAGATTTCTGAAATCGAATTACTTTATATGCTAGCCAACTGACAAATATTATGACCAGACTGACGGCTACAACATATACAAGCATTCCTTTTGGTGGCCAAACACATATAACTAGATCTCCGGACTTTGTGGAGACCTTATTCCCTTCCCATTACCATGGAATCTCTCAGCATTCGTTTCTTATTCCTGCTTTATCGAGGCAGTCAGGACTTATACTTTCAACCCGTTTTTAGGCTCATGAATCAAAAAGCGTATATCAAACTTAAGTGTCGGACCCCCAAAGTACTCTTACGAGTTAAAGGCGCATTCCGTTACTCATTGGGATGATATATGTTTCAATTCACACCATACAAACAGGGCTTATCTCAGTCACAACAGACAGATGACAAGGAGACAGACAAGAAACAACGGTAACATAAGTCAAATATTAAATTCAAGACTCGCTTACTACAGAGGTTGGTTTTACCTGAAGAACAATACAGACAGATCGGGTGGGCACAAATCTAAGAAGCACAGAGTTTATAAGAAAATAAAGCTTTTCTTACCTGCGCAGGTTTTGTCTGTGGTTCCTGATGTGCCCGACCTCTTCGTTCCGTCCTTATGTTCGTTCGCCTCTTGTAGTTTCTTCAGCGAGTCCCTGTTCGGGCGCCAAAAATGTTAGGTGTGACTACAGCAAGTCACCTACTCATCAAGTTATGTTACCGTTTCCCAATTATTATTAGAGTTCTTATCTAAGCAAAGAGACACGGAAAGAGGTTCTCAGTATTTCTGCTCAGAAGGCTGCACCCAACTCTCTGAGTCTCTTTATTAACACAGCTCTTATATACACAAAAGACAGGCTTCAGGAATGTTGAAACACAACAACAAGTTTCCATAAAAGGCAATTCTCTAGGCGTCTTCTGCTTTTAGAGCTGATGTGGCAGATGGTCTTTAAGATAAGGTTTCTTCTTATGTGTACGTGACTTAAGGATGAGGTGTCTTTAAGATACTTAGGACTTAAGGATGAGGTGTCTTTAAGATACTAAGAATGAAACAGACAAGATAAACATTTAGTGAAACATACTGTCAACCATCTTGGTTTTCTTATACCTTGATCCTCACATGTACATAGGATGACAATAAGCCGTATGCTCCATAGAGTTGGGCTTTATGGCAGAGTGACCAGAAGAAAGCCATTACTTTCAGCAAAAAACAAAATGCCACGTTTTGAGTTTGTGAAAAGGCATGTGGGAGACTCCCACAGTGTATGGAGGAAGGTGCTCTGGTCTGATGAGACTAAAATTGAACTTTTTGGCCATCAAAGAAAACACTGTCTGTCGCAAACCCAATACATCACATCACCCATAGAACATCTTGGTGCTGGCCAGGGGCGGACTGACAACTAATGGGGCCCCCAGGTAATAGAAGCTCATGGGGCCCCCTTGGGCGCCACAACTGCACAGGGAGACAAGGGGGGAGCACACAGGGGGAAACTGGAGGAAGAACGCGCACACACATACACAGGGGGAGACACTCATACACACACAGGGGGAGACACACACACATACACAGGGGGAGACACTCACATACACAGGGGGAGACACTCACACATACACACATACACAGGGGGAGACACTCACACACACACAGGGGGACACGCACACTCACTCACAGAGGGGGACACACACACACACAGGGACACACACACTCACACCACACAGGGGTACACTCACACAGGGAGACATATACGGGGACACTCACACACACACACACACGGGGACATTCACACAGGGGGACACTCACATGGGGACATTCACACAGGG